>NC_086447.1:559661800-560261800 GCF_028390025.1 Pseudophryne corroboree | reverse complement strand
TGGCTATGTTCCTCAGGTGAAAGAATGAGGATTTGATTGTGGCTGATATCTGATGTTTAAGTGTCAAGCCACCATCCAGGACAGCGCCAAGATTCCGCACACGATCACTGGTCTGTAATTCTGAATCCCCGAGTGTAAGTCCAGTTGGTTCCTGTGGTGGTAGTAGTGTCCTGTGACTGTGTATCGTTCATCATCATTCCAGTCACAGTGGTATCTGGGGGGTGACAATTTCAGAGTGCTTTTGTGCTGCTCAGTAATAGTTACTAGTACAGTGTCTCTCTTGTGCTGCATCTTGCTGCTGTAGGGTGCTGTGGTAGTAGTGTCCTGTGACTGTGTATCGTTCATCATCATCCAGTCACAGTGGTATCTGGGGGGTGACAATTCCAGAGTGTTTGTGTGCTGCTTAGTAATAGTTACTAGTACAGTGTCTCTCTTGTGCTGCATCTTGCTGCTGTAGGGTGCTGTGGCAGTAGTGTCATGTGACTGTGTATCGTTCCTCATCATCCAGTCACAGTGGTATCTGGGGGGTGACAATTCCAGAGTGTTTTTGTGCTGCTCAGTAATAGTTACTAGTACAGTGTCTCTCTTGTGCTGCATCTTGCTGCTGTGGGGTGCTGTGGTAGTAGTGTCCTGTGACTGTGTATCGTTCATCATCATTCCAGTCACAGTGGTATCTGGGTGGTGACAATTCCAGAGTGCTTTTGTGCTGCTCAGTAATACTTACTAGTACAGTTTCTCTCTTGTGCTGCATCTTGCTGCTGTAGGGTGCTGTGGTAGTAGTGTCATGTGACTGTGTATCGTTCATCATCATTCCAATCACAGTGGTATCTGGGGGGGGGTGACAATTCCAGAGTGCTTTTGTGCTGATCAGTAATAGTTACTAGTACAGCGTCTCTCTTGTGCTGCATCTTGCTGCTGTAGGGTGCTGTGGTAGTAGTGTCCTGTGGCTGTGTATCATTCATCATCATTCCAGTCACAGTGGTAGCTGGGGGGTGACAATTCCAGAGTGTTTTTGTGCTGCTCAGTAATAGTTACTAGTACAGTGTCTCTCTTGTGCTGCATCTTGCTGCTGTGGGGTGCTGTGGTAGTAGTGTCCTGTGACTGTGTATCGTTCATCATCATCCCAGTCACAGTGGTATCTGGGGGGTGACAATTCCAGAGTGCTTTTGTGCTGCTCAGTAATACTAGTACAGTGTCTTGTGCTGCATCGTGCTGCTCAGTGTCAGTTCTCCCTAGTATCATCAGTGCTCAGTATCATCAGTACTCAGTATCATCAGTACTCAGTATCTTTAGTGCTCAGTATCATCAGTGCTCAGTATCAGTGCTCAGTATCATCAGTGCTCAGTATCATCAGTGCTCAGTATCATCAGTGCTCAGTATCATTAGTGCTCAGTATCAGTGCTCAGTGTCTTGTGGTGCTCAGTAATACTACATTACTAATATTAGTACAGTGTCTTGTGCTGCATCTTGCTGCTGTAGGGTGCTGTGGTAGTGTCCTGTCACTGTGCATAGGTCATCATCATTCCAGTCACAGTGGTATCTGGTATCTAACTAGTGGTATCTAATTCCAGACATTACTGCCGTCTAATTCCAGATATATTACTGGCATATAATTTCACACATTAAAAAATGGAGAACAAAAATTTGGAGGGTAAAATAGGGAAAGATCAAGATCCACTTCTACCTAGTGCTGAAGCTGCTGCCACTAGTCATAGCAGAGACGATGAAATGCCATCAACGTCGTCTGCCAAGGCCGATGCCCAATGTCATATTAGAGAGCATGTAAAATCCAAAAAGCAAAAGTTCAGTAAAATGACCCAAAAATCTAAAATAAAATCGTCTGAGGAGAAGCGTAAACTTGCCAAAATGCTATTTACGACACGGAGTGGCAAGGAACGGCTAAGGCCCTCTCCTATGTTCCTCATGACTAGTGGTTCAGCTTCACATGACGATGGAAGCACTCATCCTCCCGCTAGAAAAATGAAAAGAGTTAAGCTGGCAAAAGCACAGCAAAGAACTGTGCGTTCTAAATCACAAATCCCCAAGGAGAGTCCAATTGTGTCGGTTGCGATGCCTGACCTTCCCAACACTGGACAGGAAGAGGTGGCGCCTTCCACCATTTGCACGCACCCTGCAGGTGCTGGAAGGAGCACCCACAGTCCAGTTCCTGATATTCAAATTGAAGATGTCATTGTTGAAGTAAACCAGGATGAGGATATGGGTGTTGCTGGCGCTGAGGAGGAAGTTGACGAGGTGGATTCTACTGGTGATGTGGTTTGTTTAAATCAGGCACCCGGGGAGACAGTTGTTGTCCATGGGATGAATAAGGCCATTGACATGCCTGGTCAAAAAAAATCACCTCTTCGGTGTGGAATTATTTCAACAGAAATGTGGACAACAGGTGTCAAGCCATATGTTGCCTTTGTCAAGCTGTAATAAGTAAGGGTAAGGACGTTAACCACCTAGGAACATCCTCCCTTATACGTCACCTGGAGTGCATTCATCAGAAGTCATTGACAAGTTAAAAAACTTTGGGTGGCAGCGGAAGCAGTCCACTGACAACTAAATCCCTTCCTCTTGTACCCAAGCTCCTGCAAACCACACCACCAGCTACCTCAATGTCAACTTCCTCCTTAGACAGGAATGCCAATAGTCCTGCAGGCCATGTCACTGGCAAGTCTGACGAGTCCTCTCCTAACTGTGATTCCTCCGATGGATCCTTGAGTGGAACGCCTACTGCTGCTGTTGTTGCTGGCGCTGCTGTTGTTGCTGCTGGGAGTCAATCGTCATCCCAGAGGGGAAGTCGGAAGACCACTTGTACTACTTCCAGTAAGCAACTGATTGTCCAACAGTCCTTTGCGAGGAAGATGAAATATCACAGCAGTCATCCTGTTGCAAAGCGGATAACACAGGCCTTGACAACTATGTTGGTGTTAGACGTATCCACCGTTAGTTCACAGGAACTTAGAGAATTGCTTGAGGTAGTGTGCCCCCGGTACCAAATCCCATCTAGGTTTCACTTCTCTGGGCAGGCGATACCGAGAATGTACACAGACGTCAGAAAAAGTGTCCTCAGTGTCCTAAAAAATGCAATTGTATCCACTGTCCACTTAACCACGGACATGTGGACAAGTGGAGCAGGGCAGAATAAGGACTATATGACTGTGACAGCCCACTGGGTAGATGTATTGCCTCCCGCAGCAACAACAGCGGCAGCACCAGTAGCAGCATCTTGCAAACGCCAACTCGTTCCTAGGCAGGCTACGCTATGTATCACCGCTTTCCATAAGAGGCACACAGCTGACAACCTCTTACGGAAACTGAGGAAGATCATCACAGAATGGCTTACCCCAATTGGACTCTCCTGGGGATTTGTGATATCGGACAATGTCACCAATATTGTGCGTGCATTACATGTGGGCAAATTCCAGCACGTCCAATGTTTTGCACATACAATTAATTTGGTGGTGCAGATTTTTTTTTAAAACGACAGGGGCGTGCAGGAGATGCTGTCGGTGTCCCGAAAAATTATGGGCCACTTTCGGCATTCAGCCACCGCATGCTGAAGACTGGAGCGCCAGCAAACACTCATGAACATGCCCTGCCATCAGCTGAAGCAAGAGGTGGTAACGAGGTGAAATTCAACACTCTATATGCTTCAGAGGATGGAGGAGCAGCAAAAGGCCATTCAAGCCTATACATCTGTCTACGATATAGGCAAAGGAGGGGGAATACACCTGACTCAAGCGCAGCGGAGAATGATTTCCATGTTGTGCAAGGTTCTCCAACCCTTTGAACTTGCCACACGTGAAGTCAGTTCAGACACTGCCAGCCTAAGTCAGGTCATTCCCCTCATCAAGCTTTTGCAGAAGCAGCTGGAGAGATTGAAGGAGGAGCTAAAACTGAGTGATTCCTCTAGGCATGTGGGACTTGTGGATGGAGCCCTTCATTCGCTTGACCAGGATTCACGGGTGGTCAATCTGTTGAAATCAGAGCACTACATTATGGCCACCGTGCTCGATCCTAGGTTTAAAGCCTACGTTGTATCTCTCTTTCTGGCAGAAACAAGTCTGCAGATGTTCAAAGACCTGCTGGTGAGACAATTGTCAAGTCAAGTGGAACGTGACCCGCCAACAGCTCCTCCTTCATTTTCTACCGCCACTGGAGCTGCCAGGAAAAGGATAACATTTCCAAAACCACCCGCTGGCGGTGATGCAGGGCAGTCAGGAGCGAAATCTGACATCTGGTCCGGACTGAAGGACCTGCCAACGATTACTGACATGTTGTCTACTGTCACTGCATATGATTCTGTCACCATTGAAAGAATGGTGGAGGATTATATGAGTGACAGCATCACTGTAGGCATGTCAGACGGTACGTATGTATACTGGCAGGAAAAAGAGGCAATTTGGAGGCCCTTGTACAAACTGGCTTTATTTTACCTAAGTTGCCCCCCCTCCAGTGTGTACTCTGAAAGAGTGTTTAGTGCAGCCGGTCACCTTGTCAGCGATCGGCGTAGGAGGTTACTTCCAGAAAATGTGGAGAATATGATGTTCATCAAAATTCATTATAAATTCCTCCGTGGAGACATTTACCAGCAATTGCCTCCAGAAAGTACACAGGGACCTGTGATGGTGAATTCCAGTGGGGACAAATTAATACTCTGTGAGGAGGAGAATGTACACAGTGAAAGGGGTGAGGAATCGGACGATGAGGATGAGGTGGACATCTTGCCTCTGTAGAGCCAGTTTGTGCAAAGAGAGATTGATTGCTTCTTTTTTGGTGGAGGCCCAAACCAACCAGTCATTTCAGCCACAGTCATGTGGTAGACCCTGTCGCTGAAATGATTGGTTTGTTAAAGTGTGCATGTCCTGTTTCCATCTTGCACCTCTTTTTTTATTTATCTTTGCATCATGTGCTGTTTGGGGATTATTTTTTTAAGTGCCATCCTGTCTGCCATTGCAGTGCCACTCCTAGATGGAAGAAAAAACTATTTGTGTTCCCTAATGCACACTGAGTGAAAAATAATAATACTACATAATAATCAGATAATACAGAGATCTTAGTTGCGTATATCTGCAGATATAGGGTTAAGCCCCCAGGACGATCGACAAGGCTTCTCCGTCACTGGGGGTCCCTAATACTAGGTATGGGTCCGGGGTGCAGGACCCCATCACATCGGCACAGGTCGTCTGCCCCAGGTCAGCACACAGGTGAAAATTAATAAGGGTTAATAAGAAGCACAGAAGTGCTATGTAAGTGGTGTGATTAAAATAATACAAAATTATATACAAAGTGATAGGGAAAATCATAAGTGTTAATAAAGTGTTAGGGAGTGCCGACCTAAAGCCGCCCAGCCATACCGACACATGGGGCCACCGCACCCCTCCCTTTTAGCACCTGAGTGAAATTAAAATCTGATTGAGCAGCTCACCACTCCTAGATGGGCCAGGTGTTTGTGCCGCCCACTTGGGTCGCTTAGCTTAGTCATCCAGCGACCTCGGTGCAAATTTTAGAACTAAAAATAATATTGTGAGGTGTTCAGTGTTCAGAATAGACTGGAAATTAGTGGAAATTATGGCTATTGAGGTTAATAATACTATAGGATCAAAATTACCACCAAATTCTATGATTTAAGCTGTTTTTGAGTTTAAAAACAAAACAAAAACACCCGAATCCAAAACGCATCCGAATCCGTCAAAAATCCGAAAGGGTGGTTTTGCCAAAATGCGTCTGAATCCAAAACACGACCGCGGAACCGAATCCATAACCAAAACACAAAACACGAAAAATGCCTGCTGCACGTCTCTAATATTATATATATATATATATATATATATATATATATATATATATATAACCTTCCAAAGTGACCCGGCACTCCTGCGGTCCCCTCCACTGTGGCAATACTGCTCCCGGTGCCTTCCTCTTAGAGGCAATCCTCTGATGTATATAGCAAGCAATGAGGCGGCACTCCGGAGACTTTTGAGTGAGATTTATTGCAGTGTCACTGCAATAAATCTCACTCAAAAGTCTCCGGAGTGCCGCCTCATTGCTTGCTATATATATATATATACATATATATAATTATTTAAGACAGACATAGAGGTAGAAAGGTCCTGCTCGTAAGCCTACAATTTATGGGGAATTTGGAAGGATACACAAGGGTAGGCACTATCTATAGCTTAGCGGTCCGAACAAATTGCAAAGACTTTCCTGATGTGATGTAATTAGATATGAGTGCTTCTGAAGGTTATGTGGGTGGTTCATTTTTATTGGCTTGCCTGAAGAGGTGAGTTTGCAGGGAACACTTGAAAATGTGGAGGCTAGAGGAGAGTCTTATTGTGTGTGGGAGAGTATTCCATAGGGTGGGAGCTGCTCGAAAAAAGTCCTGCAATTGTGAATGGGAGCAAGTAATCCGTGCAGATGAGAGACACAGACCTTGGGGGTAATTCCAAGTTGATCGCAGCAGGAAATTTTTTAGCAGTTGGGCAAAACCATGTGCACTGCAGGAAGGGGGGGGGCAGATATAACATTTGCAGAGAAAGTTAGGTTTGGGTGGGTTATTTTGTTTCTGTGCAGGGTAAATACTGGCTGCTTTATTTTTACACTGCAATTTAGATTTCAGTTTGAACACACCCCACCCAAATCTAACTCTCTCTGCACATTTTATATCTGCCCCTCCTGCAGTGCACATGGTTTTGCCCAACTGCTAAAAAATTTCCTGCTGCGATCAACTTGGAATTACCCCCCTTGTACAGAGCGGAGAGGTCGAGTTAGGAAATATTTTGAGATAAGCAAAGAGATATATGTTGGTGTAGTTTGGTTAATAGCTTTACATGTGAGTACTGAACACGTTAGAATATGGGCAACCAATGGAGTCACTGACAGAGAGGATCAGCAGATGATGAACATCTTGTAGAAAGATTAGCCTCGCAGCTGCATTCAAAATGGATTTTAGTGGTGAGAGTCTTTTCTTTGGAAGGCCAGTAAGGAGACTATTGCGATTAGCAATGTGGGATAAAATGAGTGCATGAATTACAGTTTTTGCAGTGTCTTGTATAAGATAAGGTCGTATTTTTGATATGTTGCATGTAACATGATGTAGAGACAGCTTGAATGTGTGGAACAAAGGACAGATCAATTCAAGGATGACACCAAGGCAGCGAGCTTGTGGGGTAGGGTAAATTGTCAAGTTGTTAACATTTCTGAAGTTATAAGGTTGGCAACTACTCTTGGCTGGCAGGAATATAATTAATTCTATTTTGGAAATGTTGAGTTTGAGGTGGCGAGAAGACATCCAAGATGAAATGGCAGTAACACGGACCAATACAGATGGTGACAAATCTGAGGAGGATAGCTAGATATATAGCAAGCCCATATATCTATATGTGCTTGCTATATATATCTTTAATCAAGAACACCTATTCAAACAGGTTCTCTGGCTGGCTAAATGCCAGCATGCATTTCACCTGGTTTTAATCAACCATGGAACCTGTGTAAATCATAGGTATCCCGGGTTAAAGGGATATTATATCTCAAACACCTTCAGAGGCAGCAGTTCTTGTTGGGGGCAGGGGCAGGCAAGTAACGGGCCACACCCCCTTATGGAATAAAGCCATAGAGCCAAAAAGACATCTACAAGTCACCGCATTATGGGGGTCATTCCGAGTTGTTCGCTCGCTAGCTGCTTTTAGCAGCATTGCACACACTAGGCCGCCGCCCTCTGGGAGTGTATCTTAGCTTAGCAGAATAGCGAACGAAAGATTAGCAGAATTGCGAATAGAAAATTCTTAGCAGTTTCTGAGCAGCTCGAGACTTACTCCTACACTGCGATCAGTTCAGGCCGTTTCGCTCCTGGTTTGACGTCACAAACACGCCCTGCGTTCGGCCAGCCACTCCCCCGTTTCTCCAGACACTCCCGCGTTTTATCCTGGCACGCCTGCGTTTTTCCGCACACTCCCTGAAAACGATCAGTTTCCGCCCAGAAACACCCACTTCCTGTCAATCACACTCCGATCACTTCAACGATGAAAATTCTTCGGTCGGACGTGAGTAAATCTACTAAGTTTTGTGCTAAAATACTTAGCGCATGTGCACTGCGTACCATGCACATGCACATTTTCGCCTTAATCGCTCCGTTGCGAAAATCGGCAACGAGCGAACAACTCGGAATGACCCCCTATGCCACAAGTGGACCTAGACTGACCCAAATTGGTGCCAGTCTAGGGTTGCTGTGTGTAGGGCCATCTTTTCAAATGGGCTCAATGGGCAGTTGCCCAAGGGTCTCAGGAGTATTAGGCTGATAGTTGAGGGTCCCCTTTTTCCAGCGGTACCAGATTTTTAGAAATCGTCCTTGAGAAACCGGATATATCCTACTTCAAAGCAGTGGTCCACATCAGTGCCTATTAATTGCTCTTCCCAGCGTATCCCAGATATCGCAGGTTATGTCTGAGTTTTTCTAAGAGTATATTCCAAATGCTGGGACTCTCCCCTTTCGGTTGACACTGGCAGCTTGTCTCTATTATGCCCAGAACCAGAGATATCAGCCTTCCATCAGCTGGTCCCCGTCAACGCGCCTGGTATGCAGTTTTGTATTTTCGTCGGTGGGTTGCTCTGGCTCCTGAACTCTGATCCCCAAGTCCCCAGTACCTTGTGAAAGGTGGGACTCTCTAGTTTTTATCTCATTAAAGCTAAGAAATCTATTTTGGGGAACTGGATATATTTGCAGTCAAGCAAGCTGCCCTCCCACCGGAAAATGATGAATATTAAGCCCACTCTACTATCCACCCCTCTCCTGCATATTAAACACCACCTACCACCCTGGTAGTCATGTGGCAGGGCCCCTTCATTCAGCCCAATGTCCCCTTCTACAGTTTAGTGTTCTCCCTGCCGCCCCTTCTCCCACCATCTGTGCAGTAATAGAGGAATTAGCAGAAATTACTGTTACAGGTCCTACATGGTGAGCAGAAGATAGAACACCCCATACCGCCCACAGGACATCAAAGCTGCCGCTGAAAGCACCCTCCACCCCTACTGCTGGAGGATGGATAGGGTCCCAGTGCATTGTTTAGCCAAGGGCTCCTACACTGCTGTTAAGACTACCCTTGCTGAGTGCACCACTGGGGGGTTACTTAGCAGAGCAAGCAGTGTATAAATGCCACACTGCCATGCATGAGGGACTAGAGACATGCCCAGCAGCTGCTGGAGCTCTGGGCATGTCCCCACCATGCCCAAAATGTGGGGCATGGCCATGGGCACAGCATTTCCAGCACAGCCTACTCCCGGGTTGTTATTAATCATATGAGCTAATCTCTATTGCACACTGCAGACACCTATCAACATAGGATTTGCCAATTGTCAAGTTATTGACAGTCAAGTCATGTAGACTTTTGCTACAGTGCATGGCCTCCACTGGTGGCCCCTCCTACTTACGCTGGGCAGGATCAACATTCCTTCCACTGCACAGTGTCAGAAACAGGAAGAAGTCTGATCATCAAAAGAGGAGTGGGGAAAGAAATAGGACCAACAACTGGTGCGTAGGGGCAGAGGGTGGAGTATAATTGAGGAATTACCCAAGATATTTTCTTGGAGATCAGCGAATGCTCCTAGCACGTCTACTCCAGAGCTGGCAAAGTAAAGCTATGTTTGGGCTATGGGATCTGTTATTAAATGTTATCCCTTTGATAAAAAGTTTCTGTAACTATAACTGATTTCACATACCTCCCACATTTATAATTTAATTGTTTTGTTTTTTTTGTCAGATAGATCAGAAATCCAAACCATGGGAGACTGGTTCATATCTAGTCATTTACTTACATTAGGAAGTTATAAATGAAATACAAATCCATTCTTATACACTAATGCAAAATAAAATAAAAAATACTGTATGCTTCACCTCTCAGATCTCCTCGGTCACGCCATATGAGCGTATAGATGCTAGGTATATAAGGATACATTTGTATTGATCTTTTTTTAAAAAGAAAAACAACCTACAGTTTGGAGGTGCGGTGATTAAGCCACAGATTACAGTATGTAGTAACTTTTGGAATTGAGATGGTCACCCAAGGTGGTGCTCTCTCTTCAGTGCTGAGAGTGACAGGGCCCATCTTCATTTTTAACTTGTGATGAGCAAGGGGTGGAGCCCCAAGACTCATTTGATTGACTCCTGTATGTACAGGACATGTGCACCTCCATGTAAATTCCTCTGTATTTAAAACAAACATTACTGAGCATGCCATGTATTTCACTCCAACTCTCAATCTCAACTCTTATAACACAATCAGACACTGCTAACACTGCTTGTAAGTAGGAGTGTAACTTCCAATAGGCAATGGAGGCCCTGCCTCTGGGCTCCAAGCCCTGAAGGGTACCTACATGTACAGTAGCACCCATGTGGTTCACAGCAGGATCCAAGTGTGACCGCTGCTCTTCCAATAGAGCTCTGTGACGCACTCGCTGCTGCTGCATAGTTAATTGTCTATCTCTGGAGCCCTGCTAACACCTGCAATAGGGAACAAGAGGGCTCCCGTCTGGTACTGCTCAGCCTGTGCTACAGCAAGCGATGGTGCACCCGCCACTGCTGCTGGACTGTGAGATGGGACTCACTGGTGAATGTTGATTCTGCATGCTGCAGATGGATGTATCTTGTGAGTCTGACCCTGACCCACCGGCCATTGTCACACAGCGTAGCTAGAGCACTGCTAATTCACTGCAGGCTTCAGTCCTCGTAGAACGGCTGAGATCGCTATCTGTATAATTCTGTAAGTCATGTGTTTCACACACTCACAAACATGTGAGAGGGGATGCAGTGGAGGTTACTTACCTCCATGAGGCTGCTGTGGGGGTCGGCATGCCCACCCAGCAGGGAGACACTTTTGGGCTGCAATGCATTGGCAGGCGCGACTATGGAGGAACTTGCATCCAAAAGGATTCAAGTTCCTTCAATCACTGCACGGCAATTAAAATCCGGTGCCTATGGTGAGCCAATCTCAGCTTGTGAGTTGGCAACCAATGGGAAGCTGCGTTGGCGAGCCAACAAGAGCTCTGCCCCTTCTGCCCCAGCATCTTATATTACACGCTGGATAGTGGCGAAGCTCAGTCGAATATCGGACAGGGAACAGAGAAGAGCTCCTGAAGAGATAAGAAGACCCAGCGCCGGAAGAAGAAAGATCAGCGGCAGCAGCTGAACAGTAAGGACAATGACAGATCGCCGGGGCACCGCCCGTAGTTAAGGACCAGAGTGAGCCACTGTGTGTGGGTTGAAAAAGAGCTAATAAAGCTCCCCACCGTGGCTTCTCCCAGAGGTATGGGTAGGCGGCCGTGGGTCCATACCTCCTACATATAATCTTACATATAGGGCCTAATTCAGTAAGGATAGCAAATTCTGCTAGTTAATTAGCAGAATTTGCTCTCCTTTGGAGCGCATGCTGGGGGCCGCTCATCGCTGGGAAAGGCCGCCCAGCATGCTGACCAGAGTCTCCCCACTTCAACAAGGAAAAATTGTGATTGCATCGCAATTTCTGCTTGTTAGCAGAAATAGAGGAGGCCTCCTGCCGGCGCAGCTTAGCTGTGCCCACAGGAGACCCGCTGCCATATTCCCAATCGCGATGGCTGCATGTGACGTCACGAAGCCACCGTGACCACGCCCTGACACGCCCCCGTTTGCGCCACCCCGCCCCCATTCACCTAGCTCCGCCCCTGCAACGCTCCATTTCTCCCCTGGAAACGGAGTGTTGCCCGCCCACCCACCTCCCGCCCTGTGACCGCCTCTGTCTGATTGACATAAATTATCCCAATTATAAAGTGAACAGGGCACCAGGCCCAGTGCACTGGATTATATCGCTGGGCAGGCCAGCCAGGGCCTGATCCGTGTACCCCAAGGTGATCTGAGTATTAGACTCAGATCACCAGGTTAGTCTGCTGTTAGTTTTGCACAAGCCAGGGGGGTCCATTAACTGCAAGGTAGTCTAAGCATGCCTGGGCTCTAAATAAGGGAGTGAGATCTGGGCCCCAGGCCAAGATTGTAGTTAGTGCTGTAGGGTGGGACGGCTTTGCGGCTCTTCCCTATCCCTTCCTCTCATGTTTAAGTGGTGTGCTCCCAAAGTGCGGGGAATCACCGGGTCTTCCCCCATGTCCCCAGCTTGATGGTACGAACCAGTGATTGCTGAGAATGTGCAGGAACGATCCAGTTTCACACGCTCACACAATCCCAGAAGCGAACAGCTGTTTGCTCTAGGTACCCTGGTTCACCTGCACCAAGACACCTGAATCATGTGTCAGTCAGTATGTAGGCAGGGCTAGCTGGCCCTATTCTCAGGGTAGGAAAACTTACAATATATTCACACTATAGGTTGTCATGCTTAAAGACTCTATGCTTTTGTTGATATGTTTGTGAATATTCTTATTGCATTGTGTTATGTTATAGACAGTAATATTCTTATTGCATTGTGTTTTGTTATAGACAGTAATATTCTTATTGCATTGTGTTATGTTATAGACAGTAATATTCTTATTGCATTGTGTTATGTTATAGACAGTAATATTCTTATTGCATTGTGTTATGTTATAGGCAGTAATATTCTTAATGCATTGTGTTATGTTATAGACAGTAATATTCTTATTGCATTGTGTTATGATATAGACAGTAATATTCTTATTGCATTGTGTTATGTTATAGACAGTAATATTCTTATTGCATTGTGTTATGTTATAGACAGTAATATTCTTATTGCATTGTGTTATGTTATAGACAGTAATATTCTTAATGCATTGTGTTATGTTATAGACAGTAATATTCTTATTGCATTGGGTTATGTTATAGACAGTAATAATCTTATTGCATTGTGTTATGTTATAGACAGAAATATTCTTATTGCATTGTGTTATGTTATAGACAGTAGTATTCTAAGTAAGGGAAGCCTAGTAGGGTGTGGTATGGTATGCCGGCGGCCGGGCTCCCGGCGACCAGCATACCGGCGCCGGAAGCCCGACCGCCGGCATACCGACAGCGTGGTGAGCGCAAATTAGCCCCTTGCGGGCTTGCTATTTATTCTCCCCTCCAGGGGGGTCGTGGACCCCCATGAGGGAGAAAACTGTCGGTATGCCAGCTGACGGGATTCCGGCGCCGGTATACTGTGCGCCGGGATCCCGACAGTTGGCAACCTAAAGACCACCAGCCTTGTACGCCCTTCACACACACACACACACACACACACACATACACCATATTTGTATTCCCTTTTTTTTTTAAGCAGATGGGGGCACCAAACTCCAATTTGCCTCTGGACGACTGGGATGATCTTACACCCCTGGTTGTAATTGTTAATTGTTAGTTTAAATCAGTGCAGCTAACCAGATCTATGTAGTGTATGGCTACACAATACATAGACCTGCTTATTTTCAATGGTTTAAATAAGATAGGTTTTTATACTGTAATAATCTGCTGCATGTGCAGATGGAACTTTGCACATATACTGTATGTCATTTCTCCCCAAAATTTTCCTATTGACATAATAAGCAAAAATGATTCTAAACAGATTTTTTTTTCGGTTCAGCTATATGGTGGTGGACACAGTTGCACTTCTGTTTTTCCCATCACTTCTGATCAGCAGCCACCAGCATCCCTATTTCATTTAGCAAAACAGGAGGAAATGAATGCGTGAAGTGGAGAGAAGTAAAAGACAAGGTGGGGAAGCTACGGGGCATGTGAACAGTGGGTTGTGAGAGTAGATGGTAGAAAAAGGGGAGACAGATGGGATGGGACAATTGAAGAAACACACAGGGGAGACAGAGAGCCATACAATATATGGGATGACTGAGAGAGACAGGTACACATACAAAATTGGGTGATAGAGACAGAAACACGGGGAGAAATAGAGGAGCACGGAGAGGTTGTGATAAACATGGGAGTGGTGGATCATAGAGGTGGGCAGGGAAGGAGAGCTACACTACTTACTTTGAATTCTGCTGGGAGTCTGTGGGGACAGCACAACAGGCAGTGCATGGCACAGTCTACAAACATGCTGGCACAAATAATTTGATTTGGGTTCAGACCACATACTGTACCCATAAGAGTATGTTGTGCCACTCCAGGGTGCTGCAATTTGGGAACCGCTAGATTTAAGGCATATGTGGTAAAGCAACTTTAAGCTGTTCTGTAACAAGTCATGTTTGGGTAATCATTAAATGTTACCTTATTTGTTGTGAATAACTTACTACTATAAAACCTTTCCTTAAAATAATGTTTGGTGTGTTGTTGTTTTTTTCTTTCATTTTATTAAAGGTTTTTTCCAATAACAGAATATGAAGGCAAGGAATAACGATACCAAGCGTATGACACATGTCAAAGTCAAAATTAGGAAATAGTACATCAACACTGGTGTGCTCTCAATCAGTAGGTCTTACTTCTAAACACACAATTAAGACA
This sequence comes from Pseudophryne corroboree, assembly GCF_028390025.1. Lineage (NCBI taxonomy): Eukaryota > Metazoa > Chordata > Amphibia > Anura > Myobatrachidae > Pseudophryne > Pseudophryne corroboree. Next base: position 560,247,372 of record NC_086447.1, on the reverse strand, counting down.
AGTGATATTACATATTAGAATAATTAGACTGTGCCTGACGTGCCATTGCCATCATCAGAACAATTTCAAACAAAATATAGAATAACAGCAAATGGAAGTCAATCCAGCGTAAGGGGAGACAAAAGACGAGACACATAGGGAATAAGTAGAAAGGGGAGAAGAAGGAGTGTCTAATTAGTCATAGATTCAAGGAAAGGGGGAAAGGGTGTAATCCTCTGCACTGGACTTATATCAAATTAATAACGCTAATAATAAGATAACAAGATAACCCCAATTTTCATATTATGAGTCAATTCATGATATTGTGTGGGGGTGCCGCCATAGACAATAAATTGGAAGAGAAGTACTGGAAAGAAAAGGATTGTCTCTTTGTTGGCGCACTTACAAGAAAAGAGTGTGTATGTTTAAAATGTAACTTTTAATTTCGTATGGTTAAAAATGCCTGAGAACGTGAAAAATCATGAGACAACAATCACAAACAATACATGAAATGAAAATAAAATGTAATAAAAATAAAAATATTATCAAGTCCTCCTATGTGTCCTTATTGTGTTTATATAGTTTATAATTCTTAAGTGTGTGCCGCAATAGTTTGAAGATAACCGTAAAATATTATTATATTATATGAGTATGCGAAGGAAGTGCGTCACCGGAAGTACCGGTGCGGTTCAAGGTGCGTTCCACCATACGGAAGTGAATGCGGAACCGTTATTACAAGATATATGAACTTTGAACAGACAAATAAGTAAAGGAGTACTCAGTACTGTTCATCAACACCGCCGTACGACCTAATAGAAAAACTCGAGGCATATTAACCTCGCGGCCGCAACCAGAAGTTGCGGCAACGTCACTTCCGGTGACCGGGACGCGATTTTTAAAACACATAATTCTGTGACAATTTTAAGTTTTCAAAAAATGTTTTATAAAATGTATGCATGTTATGTACTTAATTGATTGGAATATTTAAGTTAAAACCAAAAGAACTATGTATTCCTTATCCGGGTTCAGACATGATCCCTGACCCGGAAATGAATCTTACTAAGGGTATAAATAGGATTTCTGTACACTCCACTCTCACTGCCTGATGAAGGGTTGATCCCGAAACGCGTAGCAGCAGGAGATTGGAGATTTGGATGAACTGCGGAAAGGGGAAAGGCTGACCAGACGTTTGTGACGTGGACGAGGGAACCAGGTTCCGGAGCCAGTTACCCTAAGGTTACATCTGAAACGCCCACTATACACTCTCCTCTGGTAATCCTCCACCTATATCACCCTCCATTTGGGGAATTATTAATTTTAAAGAAGGATTATTAGTTTTTATGTGTATCCTACTTGTGTTATTTGTATCTTGAATGTCAGTGTAATAAATCTTCCCTACACAAATATACTACACTATATGCTTTTTTATCTACTCTTTTCCATATGGAACTCCTCTAAGGACCTCATTTGCATATGTGAAGTATTAAGGGAAGTATGATCTTTTATTTTTTACACCTAAGCAATTTATTGGCCACGTATTAGATTCATTTGAAGCGCACCCTATTGCACTAATTCTATACACACCCACACTGCATAAATAGTGTTTATATGACGTGACATTTCCATGACACATCACCAATCAGACGTGTGGGTGGCGTGGATACCGCGTTGGAAGGTAGGTTCAGCAAATGACCCAAAACTGTAACAGCACTGTTAAATTATCTATTCAATTTTCACAATAAAGTGTATCCAACCATGTTTTAATGTTTGTCTGAAATAGTGATGAGCGGGTTCGGTTCGTCGGAATCCGAACCCCCCCGAACTTCACCCATTTTGCACGGTTCCGAGGCAGATTCGAATCTTCCCGCCTTGCTCGGTTAACCCGAGCGCGCCCGAACGTCATCATCCCGCTGTCGGATTCTCGCGAGATTCGGATTCTATATAAGGAGCCGCGCGTCGCCGCCATTTTTCACTCGTGCATTGGAAATGATAGTGAGAGGACGTGGCTGGCGTCCTCTCAGTTTTATTCAGGTGGCTGCAAATATCTGTGCTCACTGCTTTATTGTGGGGACTGGGGACCAGCAGTATTATGTAGGAGGAGTACAGTGCAGAGTTTTGCTGACCAGTGACCACCAGTATTATACGTTCTCTGCCTGAAAAATGCTCCATATCTGTGCTCAGTGTGCTGCATATATCTGTGCTCACACTGCTTTATTGTGGGGACTGGGGACCAGCAGTATTATATAGGAGGAATACAGTGCAGAGTTTTGCTGACCAGTGACCAGTGACCACCAGTATTATACGTTCTCTGCCTGAAAAATGCTCCATATCTGTGCTCAGTGTGCTGCATATATCTGTGCTCACACTGCTTTATTGTGGGGACTGGGGACCACCAGTATTATATAGGAGGAGTACAGTGCAGAGTTTTGCTGACCAGTGACCACCAGTATTATACGTTCTCTGCCTGAAAACCGCTCCATATCTGTGCTCAGTGTGCTGCATATATCTGTGCTCACACTGCTTTATTGTGGGGACTGGGGACCACCAGTATTATATAGGAGGAGTACAGTGCAGAGTTTTGCTGACCAGTGACCACCAGTATTATACGTTCTCTGCCTGAAAAATGCTCCATATCTGTGCTCAGTGTGCTGCATATATCTGTGCTCACACTGCTTTATTGTGGGGACTGGGGACCACCAGTATTATATAGGAGGAGTACAGTGCAGAGTTTTGCTGACCAGTGACCAGTGACCACCAGTATTATACGTTCTCTGCCTGAAAAACGCTCCATATCTGTGCTGCATTGTAGTATATAGTAGGAGTACAGTGCATAATTTTGCTGACCACCAGTATATAATATATAGCAGTACGGTACAGAAGGCCACTGCTCTACCTACCTCTGTGTCGTCAATTATACTATCCATCCATACCTGTGGTGCATTTCAGTTTTGCACAGTTTGCTGACCACCAGTATATAATATATAGCAGTACGGTACAGAAGGCCACTGCTCTACCTACCTCTGTGTCATCAAGTATACTATCCATCCATACCTGTGGTGCATTTCAGTTTTACACAGTTTGCTGACCACCAGTATATAATATATAGCAGTACGGTACAGAAGGCTACTGCTCTACCTACCTCTGTGTCGTCAAGTATACTATCCATCCATACCTGTGGTGCATTTCAGTTGTGCGCAGTATATATAGTAGTAGGCCATTGCTATTGATACTGGCATATAATTCGACACATTAAAAAATGAAGAACAAAAATGTGGAGGGTAAAATAGGGAAAGATCAAGATCCACTTCCACCTCGTGCTGAAGCTGCTGCCACTAGTCATGGCCGAGACGATGAAATGCCATCAACGTCGTCTGCCAAGGCCGATGCACAATGTCATAGAAGAGAGCATGTAAAATCCAAAAAAATAAAGCTCAGTAAAATGACCCAAAAATCTAAATCAAAATCATCTGAGGAGAAGCGTAAACTTGCCAATGTGCCGTTTACGACACAGAGTTGCAAGGAACGGCTGAGGCCCTGGCCTATGTTCAAGGCTAGTGGTTCAGCTTCACCTGAGGATGGAAGCACTCATCCTCCTGCTAGAAAACTTAAAAGAGTTAAGATGGCAAAAGCACAGCAAAGAACTGTACGTTCTTCTAAATCACAAATCCCCAATGAGAGTCCAATTGTGTCGGTTGCGATGCCTGACCTTCCCAACACTGGACGGGAAGAGGTTGCGCCTTCCACCATTTGCATGCCCCCTGCAATTGCTGGAAGGAGCACCCGCAGTCCAGTTCCTGATAGTCAAATTGAAGATGTCACTGTTGAAGTACACCAGGATGAAGATATGGGTGTTGCTGGCGCTGGGGAGGAAATTGACAAGGAGGATTCTGATGGTGAGGTGGTTTGTTTAAGTCAGGCACCCGGGGAGACACCTGTTGTCCGTGGGACGAATATGGCCATTGACATGCCTGGTCAAAATACAAAAAAAATCACCTCTTCGGTGTGGAATTATTTCAACAGAAATGCGGACAACTGGTGTCAAGCCATGTGTTGCCTTTGTCAAGCTGTAATAAGTAGGGGTAAGGACGTTAACCACCTAGGAACATCCTCCCTTATACGTCACCTGGACCGCATTCATCAGAAGTCAGTGACATGTTCAAAAACTTTGGATGACAGCGGAAGCAGTCCACTGACCACTAATCCCTTCCTCTTGTAACCAAGCTCCTGCAAACCACACCACCAACTCCCTCAGTGTCAATTTCCTCCTTAGACAGGAAAGCCAATAGTCCTGCAGGCCATGTCACTGTCAAGTCTGACGAGTCCTCTCCTGCCTGGGATTCCTCCAATGCATCCTTGAGTGTAATGCCTACTGCTGCTGGCGCTGCTGTTGTTGCTGCTGGGAGTCGATCGTCATCCCAGAGGGGAAGTCGGAAGACCACTTGTACTACTTCCAGTAAGCAATTGACTGTCCAACAGTCCTTTGCGAGGAAGATGAAATATCACAGCAGTCATCCTGCTGCAAAGCGGATAACTCAGGCCTTGGCAGCCTGGGTGGTGAGAAACGTGTGTCCGGTATCCACCGTTAATTCACAGGCAACTAGAGACTTGATTGAGGTACTGTGTCCCCGGTACCAAATACCATCTAGGTTCCATTTCTCTAGGCAGGCGATACCGAAAATGTACACAGACATCAGAAAAAGAGTCACCAGTGTCCTAAAAAATGCAGTTGTACCCAATGTCCACTTAACCACGGACATGTGGACAAGTGGAGCAGGGCAGAATCAGGACTATATGACTGTGACAGCCCACTGGGTAGATGTATTGCCTCCCGCAGCAAGAACAGCAGCAGCGGCACCAGTAGCAGCATCTCGCAAACGCCAACTCGTTCCTAGGCAGGCTACGCTTTGTATCACCGCTTTCCATAAGAGGCACATAGCTGACAACCTCTTACGGAAACTGAGGAACATCATCGCAGAATGGCTTACCCCAATTGGACTCTCCTGGGGATTTGTGACATCGGACAATGCCACCAATATTGTGCATGCATTACATCTGGGCAAATTCCAGCACGTCCCATGTTTTGCACATACATTGAATTTGGTGGTGCAGAATTATTTAAAAAATGACAGGGGCGTGCAAGAGATGCTGTCGGTGGCCCGAAGAATTGTGGGCCACTTTCGGCATTCAGCCACCGCGTGCCGAAGACTGGAGCACCAGCAAACACTCCTGAACCTGCCCTGCCATCATCTGAAGCAAGAGGTGGTAACGAGGTGGATTTCAACCCTCTATATGCTTCAGAGGATGGAGGAGCAGCAAAAGGCCATTCAAGCCTATACATCTGCCTACGATATAGGCAAAGGATGGGGAATGCACCTGACTCAAGCGCAGTGGAGAATGATTTCAACGTTGTGCAAGGTTCTGCAACCCTTTGAACTTGCCACACGTGAAGTCAGTTCAGACACTGCCAGCCTGAGTCAGGTCATTCCCCTCATCAGGCTTTTGCAGAAGCAGCTGGAGACATTGAAGGAGGAGCTAAAACAGAGCGATTCCGCTAGGCATGTGGGACTTGTGGATGGAGCCCTTCATTCGCTTAACCAGGATTCACGGGTGGTCAATCTGTTGAAATCAGAGCACTACATTTTGGCCACCGTGCTCGATCCTAGACTTAAAACCTACGTTGTATCTCTCTTTCCGGCAGACACAAGTCTGCAGAGGTTCAAAGACCTGCTGGTGAGAAAATTGTCAAGTGAAGCGGAACGTGACTTGTCAACAGCTCCTCCTTCACATTCTCCCGCAACTGGGGGTGCGAGGAAAAGGCTAAGAATTCCGAGCCCACCCGCTGGCGGTGATGCAGGGCAGTCTGGAGCGAGTGCTGACATCTGGTCCGGACTGAAGGACCTGCCAACGATTACTGACATGTCGTCTACTGTCACTGCATATGATTCTGTCACCATTGAAAGAATGGTGGAGGATTATATGAGTGACCGCATCCAAGTAGGCACGTCAGACAGTCCGTACGTATACTGGCAGGAAAAAGAGGCAATTTGGAGGCCCTTGCAGAAACTGGCTTTATTTTACCTAAATTGCCCCCCCCCCCCCCCTCCACTGTGTACTCCGAAAGAGTGTTTAGTGCAGCCGCTCACCTTGTCAGCAATCGGCGTACGAGGTTACTTCCAGAAAATGTGGAGAAGATGATGTTCATCAAAATGAATTATAATCAATTCACAGCAATTGCCTCCAGAAAGTACACAGGGACCTGAGATGGTGGATTCCAGTGGGGACGAATTAATAATCTGTGAGGAGGGGGATGTACACAGTGAAAGGGGTGAGGAATCGGACGATGAGGAGGAGGTGGACATCTCTGTAGAGCCAGTTTGTGCAAGGAGAGATTGATTGCTTCTTTTTTGGTGGGGGCCCAAACCAACCAGTCATTTCAGTCACAGTCGTGTGGCAGACCCTGTGGCTGAAATGATGGGTTTGTTAAAGTGTGCATGTCCTGTTTATACAACATAAGGGTGGGTGGGAGGGCCCAAGGACAATTCCATCTTGCACCTCTTTTTTCTTTCATTTTTCTTTGCATCATGTGCTGTTTGGGGACTATTTTTTGAAGTGCCATCCTGTCTGACACTGCAGTGCCACTCCTAGATGGGCCAGGTGTTTGTGTCGGCCACTTGGGTCGCTTAGCTTAGTCGCACAGCTACCTCATTGCGCCTCTTTTTTTCTTTGCATCATGTGCTGTTTGGGTACAATTTTTTTAATCTGCCATCCTGTCTGACACTGCAGTGCCACTCCTAGATGGGCCAGGTGTTTGTGTCGGCCACTTGGGTCGCTTAGCTTAGTCATCCAGCGACCTCGGTGCAAATTTTAGGACTAAAAATAATATTGTGAGGTGTGAGGTGTTCAGAATAGACTGGAAATGAGTGGAAATTATGGTTATTGAGGTTAATAATACTATGGGATCAAAATTACCCCAAACTTCTATGATTTAAGCTGTTTTTGAGGGGTTTTTGTAAAAAAAACACCCGAATCCAAAACACACCCGAATCCGACAAAAAAATTTCAGGGAGGTTTTGACAAAGCACGTCCGAATCCAAAACATGGCCGCGGAACCGAATCCAAAAACAAAAAACAAAACCCGATAAATGTCCGGTGCACATCACTAGTCTGAAAGCATGAGTTTTGCATAACACTTCCAACATTCAAACAAGGGTGACAATGTAATTGTGCTTATCTGTCCATGCATATGAACATCATAGATGTTCATATGCATGGACAGATAAGCACAATTACATTTGTTTATGCTTGATATTTGCAAGTGTGGCAGTTGTACAAAGGTGTAAAATGTGTTTAATCAAGTCTGATCACAGTACAAAATACATGTGTCACAAATTTCCCTGGTTGAACTGGAACACTGGCCAAGCTTGTCCTCTAAGGGGTTACTAATAGGTTTGATTAGGGGCATAACAGATAGATACCCCATTCACAATACAAACCATATATGCAAAAAGCATTACTTTTTTGGAGATAGGTATTAGTCATTGTGTTTATTTCCAAAGGAATATTTAAGTCACCCTTGTTTGAATGTTGGAAGTGTTATGCAAAACTCATGCTTTCAGACAAACATTAAAACATGGTGGTTGGATACACTTAGTAATACTTAATTATTGTGCAAATTGAATAGATAATTTAACAGTGCTGTTACAGTTATGGGTCATTTGCTGAACCTACCTTCCAACGTGGTATCCACGCCACCCACACGTCTGATTGGTGGTGTGTCTTGGAAATGTCACATGTCATATAATCACTATTTATGCAGTGTTAAATCCATTCAAAAAGATCTGATTATTATATAAAGACAGACAATGTATTGCCTTGTTATATATTTTTGGATGATTTGTTGAATCTATTCTGAATTGTGGTACTTATGTCACCCACACATCTGATTGGTGGTGTGCCATGGAAATTACATATGCTATCAATGAACTGACAATAAAGGGAGTACACACAAACTCCTACATTTAAATACTTTTCCTTTCTCTAATAAAATTTTGTTTTGGCTGAGGTGGCCAATAGAGCGTCCACAAAACCCCATATAGTCTATGGATAGACCCAATGGTGGGAAATAGTTCCCGGTTAACTGCATTTGTTTATATTTTCGCTATTGTATTTATTTATTTTCTAATTATTTATGCATTATACGATAGAGTCGCAACTAGCTTTGAATTTTAAATAATGAGAATAAAAGTTAAATTTTAACTACAATATAGAAAAGTGTGCCCCGGAAAAAGCATGTATAGTCTCTTTCTTTTTTACGTCTCTGTAAAAAACCTTCTTTTGAATATTAGACTTTGATGACTGTTTGTCTGGGAGCACCGCCAACTAAGCGCTATAAATGAATTTATTCAGATATAGCCTATATGTTGGTACATGATAATGCAACACTGTATAATTAATATCCAGTGCGGTTTCAAAATAAATTCTTAACCTAATATGAGGGAGAATCAGATTCAGTCTGTCTGCAAGAATCATCGTAAGGAGTTTATAATCACAATTAAGTAATGATATAGGACCTAATTCACAGCTGATCATAGATGTGCTACATTTAGCACATCTACGATCAGTTTCACAGACATGCGGGGAGACAGGGCTGGCTCTGCCCCCCCCCCCCCTCCACCTCGCAAGGGTGCAAAAGCATTGCACGGCGGTGATGCTTTTGCACCCAGTGAGTAGCTCCCTGCCTGCGCAGCTCCTGCACGTTGACAGGGGACTACCTGCCGCGTCCCAGGTCACAACTGCTAATAGCATCTCACTGGGCTCCCAGGGTGCGCACACGCAGTACGGCCACTGCACGTGCACACTCCACAAAGTAATTGAGACTGCGATTGCTGCAGTCTGAATTACCCCCATAGGGCGGTAAGATTCAGGAATGGACAGATCTCTGCATCATCGGCAGAGCTGGTTGGATGAGGCTCCAGTCCAGACTCTGCTGCAGGAGCAGCAATCAGTACTCGGTATAAATGTGCAAATTGTGATATTCAAACAAAGACGTGACAACATTGTCAAAAGTCCGTTGTATTGGTGAACAAAATAACTACCACGTAACCAACCAATCAGCATACAAAACAACGTTTAAAAGGTGAAGCTCTTAGGACCAATAGCACAGCTCCTGACAAAGTCCTCCAGTGACGAAACGTGTTGGCCGTGGCCTACCTCCGTAGACAATCTCTTGTCATCCATTGAGCAACAGAGCTGGCGGTACCTCCGTGAAAAGGACACTGCTATCGGACTTAGCCGTACTGAAGTGGTAGTCATCGGAGAACGTGGCTGAGTGCATCATTTTAAATTTACATGTATGTGGATATTTTAATGCAAGTAAAGAGTTTTTTATTATTATTCACCGGTGCGCTCTCCTCATTCTGATGTTGGACAGATCTCTACCTGGTTTTGGGAGTACCTTGATGATTGCTGAATTGAAATGAAGGGGAATGGATTCATTAACTAAGATATAATTGAATACTGGCACTAGAATAGTACAGATTTTATCCTTGAACATTTTAAAGAATTCCCCACTACAGCCATCAGGACCAGGGGCTTTAGCAGGTTTAAGAGTATTGATAGCTCGAGATACCTCTTCCGAAGAGATAGGAGTAGTAAGTGTAGAAGCATGGGAGAGGGAAAGTTGAGAAACGAAGAGAGAGGAGAATTATGCAGCAGTGGTGGCTGATGGGAAGAAGGAGTGGCTTGGAGCTGAAGGGGGGGGGAGAAGAGTATAAGTCTGCATAAAAGTCTCTCATCCGTTTAGAAATTTCGGCATTCAGTGAGGTAAGGGAGCTGTCAGAAAGTTTCAGGGGCTGGATAATTATAGGGGATCTAGTGCTCTTTAGTAGTGAGAAGTTTACTGGTTTTGTTGCCAAACTTGTGGTATTTATAATTGGATATAAATTTATATTTATCAGTCATAGCTTGCAGTAGGCCATCAAAGTGGGTCTTTGTAGTCGGATATTTAACCTTAATCTTATGGTAGTACAGTATAAGGGTTCAAGCGACCAATGGTGTCCCAAACTATAGTGCACTAATTAAATAATAAAAGTGTACGTATAGAATAAAAATAACAATGATATTTTATTTCAGCACAAGCTCTAAAAAACAAAGTAAAATAGACTACTATATACATATAAAATAGACTAAGAGAGGGGACATTCCTCAACTAAAATAGCAGGTATAAAAAAAAATGTTAAGATAAAAATTAGGAGAGGTTTCTTCAAGGGGACCTGAACTATAGAGTACATAATCATCATTGAGGGATTGTTGACGGGATAGATAGTCCTGTGAAGAGGTGTTCTGTAAGTTAGATTCAAAAGAGAGAATAACTCCTCTGAGTCATCCAATAGAGCGGGCGATTAGAAATTAGAAATTCACTATGTACCACATGAAAGTCATCCTAAGCTTTTTCTAATACAGTTTTGAATTTCGGAAGTTGGGAGAGATGAACGTGGGAACCTCCATGTTTTAAATACTGTAAACCTCCTAATGATAATGTGTGGACCCCTTATTCAAAAGTAAAGCATTCAGTACCTTTAATACCAAGAAATAATGACACGGAGACTTGAATTTGGCAGAAAATTGTTAGCTATTTATTGTACCCTAACCATTAGAAAACCTGTAAAATTAAAATTTTAGTTAACATGCCGATTCAGCCGGCATATGGTGGCAGAAAAAAGAACGGCTATATTCAACTGACGATAACCTCAAAACATTAAATTTCCAAACTATCCTAATTTTAACACAAACTATAAAATAGGTAATAGGTGCCCGACTCAGACCCCCACGGTGACTACCCACCCTGATGGGTGATGACGCTGCCCCCGGACGGGTGGTCAAGCGGCCTTAAAAGTCAATGGAGGTGAGTGCACCTAAACCACACCAAACTGTAAATCACTGCAACTAACAAGACAAACTACAACCTGCCGTTCTTTTCCGCCAACAAATAGCCAACGATAAAACCTTACTAACAATTCAAAGCCAAGGCACTCCGTGCCAGAACCTCTACCAAACATGGTGGGAGGGAGGGAAGGCAATTCATCAGCAAGAGAGACCAAGCTGGCCTAGCAGTCCCTATATATACTGAACCCTCCCCTCTCTACCATGGGCTGTACTTTTCCTCACAGCTAGGTCCACCCCTCACAGGAGGTTTAACTCTCTCTATTCCTATGCAGTCATTTCGCTCTCCTTCTTTGTGAATCTTGAAAGAAAACCACACCAAAGCGTGGTCGGAGAGAATGAAAGGCTCTATATCTGTATTAGAGTCTTTAACATGGGAGAGTAGGTAAAAGAGATAGCTGTGTAGTCAATGCATGAAAAAGTATGGTGGACTGCAGACTGGCATGTGAATTCTTTCATAGTGGGCTGAGTAACTTGCCACAAATCGAGCAATTGTAGTGATGACAGTAGAAAGGGGACTCCAAACTTAGGAAGAGATAAAGTAGAGCTACGTGAGTGAGATCTATCTATATTTGAGGGTGTGATACTAAATTGAGATCTCCACAGAGTATCAGGGCATTGGAAGAGTGGGGAGTCAATAGTCTCACTAACTGTCTGAAAAAGGGTCTAGAGTAGAGATGTGCACCGGACATTTTTCGGGTTTTGTGTTTTGGTTTCGGATTCCGTTCCACTGCCTTTTTTTGGATTCGGACGCATTTTGGCAAAACCGCCCTGAAAATTTTTGGGCGGAGTCGGGTGTGTTTTGGATTCGGGTGTTTTTTTTTTCAAAAACCCCTCAAAAACAGTTTAAATCATAGAATTTGGAGGTAATTTTGATCCCATAGTATTATTAACCTCAATAACCATAATTTCCACTCATTTCCAGTCTACTCTGAACACCTCACACCTCACAATATTATTTTTAGTCCTAAAATTTGCACCAAGGTCGCTGTATAACTAAGCTAAGCGACCCAAGTGGCCGGCACAAACACCTGGCCCATCTAGGAGTGGCACTGCAGTGTCAGACAGGATGGCACTTAAAAAAATAGTCCCCAAACAGCACATGATGCAAAGAAAAAAAGAGGTGCACCAAGGTCGCTGGATGGCTAAGCTAAGCGACCCAAGTGGCCGGCACAAACACCTGGCCCATCTAGGAGTGGCACTGCAGTGTCAGACAGGATGGCACTTAAAAAAATAATCCCCAAACAGCACATGATGCAAAGAGAAAAAGAGGTGCACCAAGGTCACTGGATGGCTAAGCTAAGTGACCCAAGTGGCCGACACAAACACCTGACCCATCTAGGAGTGGCACTGCAGTGTCAGACAGGATGGCACTTAAAAAAATTGTCCCCAAACAGCACATGGTGCAAAGAAAAAAAGAGGTGCACCAAGGTCGCTGGATAGCTAATCTAAGCGACCCAAGTGGCCGGCACAAACACCTGGCCCATCTAGGAGTGGCACTGCAGTGTCAGACAGGATGGCACTTAAAAAAATAGTCCCCAAACAGCACATGATGCAAAGAAAAAAAGAGGTGCACCAAGGTCTCTGGATGGCTAAGCTAAGTGACCCAAGTGGCCGGCACAAACACCTGGCCCATCTAGGAGTGGCACTGCATTGTCAGACAGGATGGCACTTAAAAAAAATAATCCCCAAACAGCACATGATGCAAAGAAAAAAAGAGGTGCACCAAGGTCGCTGGATGGCTAAGCTAAGCAACCCAAGTGGCCGGCACAAACACCTGGCCCATCTAGGAGTGGCACTGCAGTGTCAGACAGGATGGCACTTAAAAAATAGTCCCCAAACAGCACATGATGCAGAGATAAATAAAATAAAAAAGAGGTGCAAGATGGAATTGTCCTTGGGCCCTCCCACCCAACCTTATGTTGTATAAACAGGACATGCACACTTTAACAAACCCATAATTTCAGTGACAGGGTCTGCCACATGACTGTGGCTATAATGACTGGTTGGTTTGGGCCCCCACCAAAAAAGAATCAATAAATCTCTGCTTGCACAAACTGGCTCTACAGAGGCAAGATGTCCACCTCCTCCTCATCGTCTGATTCCTCACCCCTTTCACTGTGTACATCCCCCTCCTCATAGATTATTAATTCATCCCCACTGGAATCCACCATCTCAGGTCCCTGTGTACTTTCTGGAGGCAATTGCTGGTGAATGTCTCCACGGAGGAATTGATTATAATTCATTTGGATGAACATCATCTTCTCCACATTTTCTGGAAGTAACCTCGTACGCCGATTGCTGACAAGGTGAGCGGCTGCACTAAACACTCTTTCGGAGTACACACTGGAGGGGGGGCAATTAAGGTAAAATAAAGCCAGTTTGTGCAAGGGCCTCCAAATTGCCTCTTTTTCCTGCCAGTATATGTACGGACTGTCTGACGTGCCTACTTGGATGCGGTCACTCATATAATCATCCACCATTCTTTCAATGGTGACAGAATCATATGCAGTGAGAGTAGACGACATGTCAGTAATCGTTGGCAGGTCCTTCAGTCCAGACCAGATGTCAGCACTCGCTCCAGACTGCCCTGCATCTCCGCCAGCGGGTGGGCTCGGAATTCTTAGCCTTTTCCTCGCAGTCCCAGTTGCGGGAGAATGTGAAGGAGGAGCTGTTGACGGGTCACGTTCCGCTTGACTTGACAAGTGTCTCACCAGCAGGTCTTTGCACCTCTGCAGACTTGTGTCTGCCGGAAAGAGAGATACAACGTAGGCTTTAAACCTAGGCTCGAGCACGGTGGCCAAAATGTAGTGCTCTGATTTCAACAGATTGACCACCCGTGAATCCTGGTTAAGCGAATTAAGGGCTCCATCCACAAGTCCTACATGCCTAGCGGAATCGCTCTATTTTAGCTCCTCCTTCAATCTCTCCAGCTGCTTCTGCAAAAGCCTGATGAGGGGAATGACCTGACTCAGGCTGGCAGTGTCTGAACTGACTTCACGTGTGGCAAGTTCAAAGGGTTGCAGAACCTTGCACAACGTTGAAATCATTCTCCACTGCACTTGAGTCAGGTGCATTCCCCCTCCTTTGCCTATATCGTAGGCAGATGTATAGGCTTAAATGGCCTTTTGCTGCTCCTCCATCCTCTGAAGCATATAGAGGGTTGAATTCCACCTCGTTACCACCTCTTGCTTCAGATGATGGCGGGGCAGGTTCAGGAGTGTTTGCTGGTGCTCCAGTCTTCGGCACGCGGTGGCTGAATGCCGAAAGTGGCCTGCAATTCTTCGGGCCACCGACGGCATCTTTTGAACGCCCCTGTCGTTTTTTTAAAAATTCTGCACCACCAAATTGAATGTATGTGCAAAACATGGGACGTGCTGGAATTAGCCCAGATGTAATGCACGCACAATATTGGTGGCGTTGTCCGATGTCACAAATCCCCAGGAGAGTCCAATTGGGGTAAGCCATTCTGCGATGATGTTCCTCAGTTTCCGTAAGAGGTTGTCAGCTGTGTGCCTCTTATGGAAAGCGGCGGTACAAAGCGTAGCCTGCCTAGGAACGAGTTGGCGTTTGCAAGATGCTGCTACTGGTGCCGCCGCTGCTGTTATTGCTGCGGGAGGCAATACATCTACCCAGTGGGCTGTCACAGTCATATAGTCCTGAGTCTGCTCTGCTCCACTTGTCCACATGTCCGTGGTTAAGTGGACATTTGGTTCAACTGCATTTTTTAGGACATTGGTGACTGTTTTTCTGACGTCTGTGTACAATCACGGTATCGCCTGCCTAGAGAAATGGAACCTAGATGGTATTTGGTACCGGGGACACAGTACCTCAATCAATTCTCTAATTCCCTGTGAATTAATGGTGGATACCGGACACACGTTTAACACCAACGCAGCTGCCAAGACCTGAGTTATCCGCTTTGCAGTAGGATGACTGCTGTGATATTTCATCTTCCTCGCAAAGGAATGTTGGACAGTCAATTGCTTACTGGAAGTAGTACAAGTGGTCTTCCGACTTCCCCTCTGGGATGACGATCGACTCCCAGCAGCAACAACAGCAGCGCCAGCAGCAGTAGACGTTACACTCACGGATCCATCGGAGGAATCCCAGTTAGGAGAGGACTCGTCAGACTTGCCAGTGACATGGCCTACAGGACTATTGGCGTTCCTGTCTAAGAAGGAAATTGACACTGAGGGAGTTGGTGGTGTGGTTTGCAGGAGCTTTGGTACAAGAGTAAGGGATTTAGTTGTCAGTTGACTGCTTCCGCTGTCACCCAAAGATTTTAAACTTGTCAATGACTTCTGATGAATGCGCTCCAGGTGACGTATAAGGGAGGATGTTCCTAGGTGGTTATCGTCCTTACCCCTACTTATTACAGCTTGACAAAGGCAACACACGGCTTGATACCTGTTGTCCGCATTTCTGTTGAAATAATTCCACACCGAAGAGGTGATTTTTTTTGTCATTTGACCAGGCATGTCAATGGCCATATTCGTCCCACGGACAACAGGTGTCTCCCCGGGTGCCTGACTTAAACAAACCACCTCACCATCAGAATCCTCCTTGTCAATTTCCTCCTCAGCGCCAGCAACACCCATATCCTCATCCTGGTGTACTTCAACAGTGACATCTTCAATTTGACTATCAGGAACTGGACTGTGGGTGCTCCTTTCAGCACTTGCAGGGGGCGTGCAAATGGTGGAAGGCGCAACCTCTTCCCGTCCAGTGTTGGGAAGGTCAGGCATCGCAACCGACACAATTGGACTCTCCTTGGGGATTTGTGATTTAGAAGAACGTACAGTTCTTTGCTGTGCTTTTGCCAGCTTAAGTCTTTTAATTTTTCTAGTGGGAGGATGAGTGCTTCCATCCTCATGTGAAGCTGAACCACTAGCTATGAACATAGGACAGGGCCTCAGCCGTTCCTTGCCACTCCGTGTCGTAAATGGCATATTGGCAAGTTTACGCTTCTCATCAGACGCTTTTATTTTAGATTTTTGGGTCATTTTACTGAACTTTTGTTTTTTGGATTTTACATGCTCTCTACTATGACATTGGGTATTGGCCTTGGCAGACGACGTTGATGGCATTTCATCGTCTCGGCCATGACTAGTGACAGCAGCTTCAGCATGAGGTGGAAGTGGATCTTGATCTTTCCCTATTTTACCCTCCACATTTTTGTTCTCCATTTTTTAATGTGTGGAATTATATGCCAGTAATATATCAATAGCAATGGCCTACTGTACTGTACTATATCTGTATACTGTTGGTCACCAAAATGCTGCAGTGTAATACTAGAAGCTATAGAAAAGTATATATATTATTGTATATATATCAGTACAGAGCAGTGTAACTGTGACACATGTGTGTCCTGACAAGCAGTATAGAAGCTGTAGAAAATGATTTAAAATTATTGTATATATCAGTACAGAACGGTGTAACTGTGACACGTGTTTGCTGACAAGCAGTATAGAAGCTGTAGAAAATGATTTAAAATTATTGTATATATCAGTACAGAGCGGTGTATCTGACACATGTGTGTCCTGACAAACAGTATAGAAGCTATAGAAAAGTATATATATTACTGTATATCAGTAGTAGTACAGAGCGGTGTAACTGTGACACATGTGTGTCCTGACAAGCAGTATAGAAGCGATAGAAAATGATTTAAAATTATTGTATATAATTCAGTATAGAGCGGTGTAACTGTGACACATGTGTGTCCTGACAAGCAGTATAGAAGCTATAGAAAATGATTTAAAATTATTGGATATAATTCAGTACAGAGCGTGTGTAACTGTGACACATGTGTATCCTGACAAGCAGTATAGAGGCTATAGAAAATGATTTAAAATTATTGGATATAATTCAGTACAGAGCGTGTGTAACTGTGACACATGTGTGTCCTGAGAAGCAGTATAGAAGCTATAGAAAATTATTTAAAATTATTGTATATAATTCAGTACAGAGCAGTGTAACTGTGACCATGTGTGTCCTGACAAGCAGTATAGAAGCTATAGAAAATTATTTAAAATGATTGTTTATATCAGTACAGAGCGGTGTTACTGTGACACATGTGTGTCCTGACAAGCAGTATAGAAGCTATAGAAAAGTATATATATTACTGTATATCAGTAGTAGTACAGAGCGGTGTAACTGTTACACATGTTTGTCCTGACAAGCAGTATAGAAGCTATAGAAAATGATTTAAAATTATTGTATATATCAGTACAGAGCGGTGTAACTGTGACCATGTGTCCTGACAAGCAGTATAGAAGCTATAGAAAAGTATATATATTATTGTATATCAGTACAGAGCGGTGTAACTGTGACCATGTGTCCTGACAAGCAGTATAGAAGCTATAGAAAAGTATATATATTATTGTATATCAGTACAGAGCGGTGTAACTGTGACCATGTGTCCTGACAAGCAGTATAGAGGCTATAGAAAAGTATATATATTATATACTGGTGGTCCCCAGTCCCCACAATGCAGCACACTGAGCACAGATATGGAGCATTTTCAGGCAGAGAACGTAGATATTTTCAGCACACTGAGCACAGATTATTTGCAGCACACTGAGCACAGATATTTTCAGCACACAGAGCACAGATTACGGAGCTTTTCAGGGAGAGAACGCTGCCACGTCCTCTCCGTTCAATCTCCAAAGCACGAGTGAAAATGGCGGCGACGTGCAGCTCCTTATATAGAATACGAATCTCGCGAGAATCTGACAGCGGGATGATGACGTTCGGGCGCGTTCTGGTTAACCGAGCAAGGCGGGAAGATCCGAGGCTGCCTCGGAACCGTGTAAAATGGGCGAAGTTCGGGGGGAGGGGGGGGGGTTTCGGATCCGGAGGAACCGAAACGGCTCATCTCTAGTCTAGAGTAAACGTTAGGGGCATATACTGAACAGATTACATACGGGATGTTATAAATTGTCACCAAAGCCACAACATATCTACCAGCAGGGTCTGATATAACTGTAATAACTTCCGAAGGAAGTGCTTTAGAGACCAATATAACTACACCTCTAGATTAAGAGTTATAGGGAGCAGAAGCAATTAATCTCCACTTGAACATCTGTAGCTTGGCAGACTCTGGGGCTGTCAGATGGGTTTCCTGCAAACAAACAATATCTAGCTTTTGTTTGTATGGATATAATAGTACATTGCGTCTTTTGATCGGAGAATGAAAACCACCTACATTGAAGGATCCCACTCTAATTTCCGCCATCGTGAGGAGAGTAGAGAGAGAAGTACCAAGTACTGTATATGGCAGTAATGGATTCACAATCTAGAATAATCGGAGAAGAAAAGAAGACAAACAACAAAGAGACACAAGGGGAAATGACATAGACAAGAGATATTTAACACAGTAAACATACGACATGGTCTTCATATCTGAAAACAGAAAGGGCAGCATAGCCACCGTGGACTTCCAGATATTACAGGTAAAAAGAAAACATCTTATACATTACATTATAATGAGAAAACAGTATAGACTAATTGGGGCACTGCAGGTGCTCTGGGACCCTGAACATAATAGTGGCAACACTAAGCAACTATATGAAAAAGCCAATATATAAGCAGGAAAAGGGGGTAGGAGGGGAGATGGGAAGGGAGGGGAGTGGAAAGGGAGGGTGGGAAATAGTAAGCAATATATGTGTAATATCACCCCCTGTGATGGTGTAGTGTCGTGCCTGTATCTTCCAGCTGATGGGTGAACACGACAACTTTAGAGCCCTTCCAATTTGGAAGCCTGTGGCAGAAGGATGGACACCCCAAGAGAGCCCCACACATATAGATAGAACACAGAATCGTAGTGACAACAATTTATTATTGTCGGTTTCACTAGTCGCCACTGCAAATGATATTTGGGTATTACCAGCCAAGTACAATTACATATCAACACACCCTGTATGTTGAAGCAACCTGTAACATCAGGTATAAATGTATAATGTTGCAATTAGAACACAAGAAGAACTTTGACAATCAAATGCATTAGTCAGGAATAATGCTGCAATACAATTAGGCATTTACCCAAACAAAAGTACAAAATAAGAGTGGGCTTGCTTTTCTATCAACTCCGTAATCACTAAGGTGTCCACCAGATGGCGCTAGATTGGACATGTTCAGTTTATGCTGAAGACAAAATGTTCCAGCTATATCAATGCAGGGGGTGCTGTAGAATGAGTTTGCACTGTGCACAGTATTTGTAATCCAATAGGTGATGCTGTGGAGCAGCTACTTGTAAGGTACAGTATAGCACCATTTTCCAATAGAGGGCACTGTGGAGCAGCTACTTGTAAGGTATAGTACAAGTTTCCAGGGCGCTGGGGAGCAGGTACTTCTAGCACAGTGTATGCTTCCAATAGGGGGCGCTATGTAACATATGGATGAGTGCACTGTACTGGCGGTAACCTTCCAATAGAGGGTGCAGTTATTTAAACTGATGTCAGCATACAGTGGGACACAGAGCAAATAACACAGTCCTGGCACACACGTAGTGCTGCAGTTCAAGCAGGAAAGGGATAAATGGCACTGTCCGTGTTTTCCCTGCAATTAAAGTGGTAAAGGAGAACAGGGGGTTCAAAGTGGTAAAGGGGAACAGGGGGTGGCAGGCCCAAATAAATCACACGTGTCCATCTCCATGTAAATGGAGTCTTGCTGTGATCTGCCCCAAGAGGGGCTGTGACTTGGACAGTTGGCAGGGTGGTCTCTGTTGGCCTTGGTGCCATAGGTGGGGGCTGTCTGGGGTGAGGTAGAGTACCTGTAGTGTCTGCTGCTGTTGCCGGCTCCTGCCGGTCACTTCTCCTCACTGCTGCTTTGCAGGGTGACAGCCTCCCGATGTGTGGCATCTCCCCCTCATGCGGTACATGCTGCTGCTCCTGTGTGGCTGTGTCCCATCTCAGGCCAGCTCCTGCTGGTTCACTGCATCTTGCCACCATCAGGCTTCTCTCTACCAGGGCTCACTCTCCTCTCTCTACTTCCTGCTTCTCCCCACACTCGACCACAGCCAATCAGAGCACTCCCAGCTTCCCACTATGCCAGGGATCCTGCTGGAAAGCCCAGAGTCCTAGTGTTGTACACATTTTCTCCCGAGTGCCATGGTTGCTTAGTAACCAGATGAAAAGGGTTTTAACCCTTACAGTGTCTGGCTGCAGCTGGTGTAAACTAGGAGAAGGGATACCCCAAGAGTGGGTTATAACATATGGAGAGATTATATGAAAGGTGGCAGCAGTGAAGAGAAAATATATATAGGGTCCTATATAGTCAAGAAATAGTATCTGCTAAAGACAAGGTAGAAATGTGAAATATAATAACACAGGCTCAAATATAATATGCTTTAACGTCATGCTAAGTAACATATTGACGCCAGAAAAAATTGGTAAAAGCATAGTCAGAGGTCATCTGGGCATTAGGGAGTAGCAGCGGATCCATAGACCCCTTAGAATGAAAGTTATAATCTGTTTTGTGAAAAGTCATATACCTAGGAGTTTTCCTATATTAAAGCCATAGAAAGACAGGAAGGGCGGGACTCAGGAATATCTGCAATGTCATCCTGATGAGCAGACGCTTCATCCTTTAGAAATGCCAGAGCATTAGCAGGGTTTGAAAAATCAAAATGGCCGTCAGCTGTGAAAATCCTAAAATGGACAGGGTAAATGAGGGCAAACTTCCTTTTTTCAGATACTAATCGGGAGCATATTGGAGAAAATGCTTTGCGAGCCCTCGGAAATCTTGGAATAAACAAATTTTTTTCTCCTCCCATACAATATCTTGAATTTTATGGGACGCTGATCAAAAAGCAGGTTTATGCAAATAATTCAGACACCTGAATAGAGTAACTCTGGGTCTAGTTTCCTGCAGTCTAGGTGAGGGGCCCACCCTGTGAACTCTCTCAACCATGAGGTCTTTGCGTTCCTCTTCAATTTTTAGAAGTTTAGGCAGTATTACTGAGACAAACGCCAATAATGTTGGTCCTTTTGCTGATTCTGGCAAGCCCACGACCCTGATATTATTACGTCTCAATCTATTTTCGATTTCATCGAGCTTGTTCCAAAGTTGGTGATTCTCTCTCTGCAGCATTTTGACATCATATTGATAATTGGACATATCATGGCAGAGAGAGCCAATCCTTTTTTCAGTAGTAGAAACTCTCATAGTGAGCTGCTGTAATTGCTGTGTAATGTCCGAAACTGCTTGTGACAGCAGCGGTTTCATAGTGCTCATAATAGCGTCCACATCATCTCTATATGTTACAGGGGAGTCAGGAGACTGAGGTACCTGAGTCTCTGGGCATCCTGTGCGGCTGCAGCATGCCTAGAAGCTGGAGAGGTGGATCTGTATCAGCGTCCGGCGCCATGTTGGAATCGGCACGGCGCTTCTCCTGCCTCTGTGATTGCAGCTTGCCAGAGGCTGGAGGGGACAGGAACTTGTCCATTGGAGGCCCGAGAGTGTAATGCTGGTGGAGCACGGGAGCTGGAGGCTGAAATCAGCCTTTAAAAGGGATAATGGAGTGGGTCCCACAGGAGAGCTGCAAGCTCAAGCAGCGTCCTGCATGCAGCCGGAACCGGAAGTCCCGATATGTTGTTTATTTTTAATGTATTTTGGCATTAGTTTATCTGTTAACAACAAACTGAATATAAATATGTAAATATATCTAGAAAACATTCTTAGTGGCTGAATGAAATGCTATGATATCTGCAACTGGTAAAGGACTGAAAAAATACTTTGAATGGACTTCTCACTGACCCCCCTAAAAAACTTACACTGATTTAGCAACAAGTGATCTCTGCTTCAGAGTTTTGTTTCTTACAGTGTTTAGTATCAAACTTCAACATACTACTGTGATTCATGGGGTTAAAGATCCCTAGAACACTGCTTTTCCTATGCACCTTTATCATCTGGAGGTTCTGCCCAGAACCACAATTACAGAAAATATTGAGTACCATTGTTATATACCAAATTTCTCCCTCCGGAAATTGCAAGTGCATCATGCATCATCAATACCCCTTCCTTGGATTGCTGCCTGGCAAGTGGAGGGGCCTGAAGTCATATAAGAGGCATCTGAATAGGTCTGATGGCATATAAAGAGCATATAAAGGGGTCTTATGGCAAATAAGGGACATGTACATTTGGAGGAGTCTACTGGCATGAGGAAGAGCCTTATGGCACATAAAGGGCATGTAGAGAAATCTGAAGTCATGTGAGGGACACCTGGATTGGTATGATGGCATATAACTGGCATATTATTATTTTCATGTATGCTGATGACGGTAAAGTTCCATATAATTTATTTAAATGTGGACAAACTGCATGATAGCTCCTATTTTAAGCACCTGGATACTAAGCACTCTACTGGGTTAAAATACCCCAAATCGTCAAAATACGGTGGAGAAGGCATGCTTTTGAGATCTACACAGAAATATGTGGATTATAACAGCAGTTTAATGGGAAAGCATGAATGCTTTTCTGCACAGCACTTTGATGAAGACAACTAGATTCACCTATGCAGCCCATAGAGGTGGTGAGTGGCTAAACGTCTGTTATGAAGTTTTGTTTAAACAGTCTGTTGTGGAAAAAGGTCTCTGCAAAGCTGTTGAGGTGTTGCTTCAAACAAAAGGAATTGTTTGTAAAGTAATACAGCAATATGCAGGCAGGGAAAGGGTCAATAGTGAACATCCCAAGTATGTTTCTGGAGAAAACAAGTGTTTTTCTGCCTTGTCAAATTTGGGTGTGGTATACTGTAAAAATACCAGCATTGACATATTTATAATAGGTGCAGAGTGGAGGAGGCCCTGACGGAGCCTGCACATGGGCCTCCTTCTCTCAAGATACGCCCCTGGATACCTGTTTGCCCAACTTCCAAGTCAAAATGAATGCAAGAGAACTAGAGCTTGAGGGTAAAATAAAGACTACAGAGTTAAATATACCAAGTACCACTTGGAAGTGGGAAAAGCATAAAAGGAAAATATATTTGGACTAAACTCTGCGCCCAAATTAGTGTCTAATCTCTTCACTGACCTAAAGGTGCATATACACGGTGAGATCTTGACATGTGCGATTTTGACTATGCGATTTTGACTATGCGATATTTACAATGTGTGCTTGCAATTTTGGCTTCTCCGATTTTGACTATACTAGTTTGTACTAGATAGTCAATATTGACTTGCCTGTACAGTCTATCTAACCTTGCGATACCGAACCTGCGGGAATGCGCATAGGGTTTAAATCGGTATTGCAAGCTGGCTAACACCTTGCGATATGCACTAACTTTCCTTGCGATATTGACTATGTAGTCAAAATCACAAGGTAATATTTCACCGTGTGTATCAGTGGCGTAACTAGAAATTTTTCTCCCCCAAGCCAAAAAATTCTCTGCCCACCCCCTTAATTGGCACTAGTAAAGTTGTGAATTTGCGCGTGCCACAAAAAAGGGGCATGGCCTTGCTTACAGGGGTGTGGCATTGCAGGAAAAGACTACCTTATACCCCGGTTTCGCAACCTGCCCAGACGTTGGACACCATACAAAATAAAAGAATCCTAATTCACGCCGCTTACATTATTTGTAATTTTTCCTCCTTATAGTAATGCCCAGTATACATTATGCCACATACTGCAATGGCCCTTAGACATTATGCCACACACCATAATGCCCCCGACACATTATGCCACACACCGTAATGCCTGTGACACATTATGACAGGCATCGCAATGCCCATTATAGCACATACAATGCCTGTGAAAGATTATGACACACACTGCAATGTCCGTGATACATTATGCCACACACTGCAATGTTTGTGATACATTATACCACACACTGCAATGACCCTGAGACATTATACCACATACCACAATGCCCGTGATATAGTATACCACACACCGTAATGCCTGTGACACATACCGCAATGCCCGTTATACCCTATTCCACACACCGCTATGCCAGTTATACATTATGCCACACACTGCAATGCCCGAGACATTATACCACATACCACAATGCCCGTGATATAGTATGCCACACACCGTAATGCCTGTGACACATTATGACACACACTGCAATATCCGTGATACATTATGACACACACCGCAATGTCCGTGATACATTATGCCACAAACCGCAATGCCCATTACACTTTAAGTCCTACAGTAAGGCTTCTAATTACTTTTAAATTACCTGCTCGTTGCCAGGGGTTTCATGCTCTTGGTTCCATGCACGGTGCCAGGGGTTTTCATGCTCAGGGTGTCATGCTCATTGCCAGGGGTTTCATACGGTAGGTGTTATGCTTGTTGCCAGAGGTATCATGTGCTGGGTTTCAAGCTGGTTGCCAAGTGGTAATATTCGTTGCCAGGGGTTTCATGCACTGGGTGTCATGCTCGTTGCTAGGGGGTAATGCTTGTTGCCAGGGATTTCATGAGCTGGGTGTTGTGCTTGTAACCAGGGGGTAATGCTTGTTGCTAGGGCTGTGCTCCCAGTGCCAGATATTCCCCCACAGTGCCAGGTACACATATGCCCCCAGTGCCATTTATGCCCCCCAGTGCCAGGTACACATATACCCCCAGTGCCAACTATGCCGCCCCCCCAGTGCCAGGTACACATGTACCCCCAGTGCCAAATATGCTCCCACTGAGCCAAATATGCTCCCCCAAGTGCCAAATATGCCCCCCCAGTGCCAAATATGCTCACCCCCAGTGCCAGATATGCTCCCCCAGTGCCAGGTACACCTCCATCCCTCCCCTCCCCTCCGGGCTCCCCCGCTGCTGTACTGAGTTTTGTGTAGGAGGGACACAGAGGGCATAGCACGCGCCTCTCCTGTGTATCCCTCCTGGGTCTCTAGCAGTAGCGGCGTGTCTGTTTAATGTCGTGCCCGTTCGTGAGCTCTGATTGGCTCACGAACGGGCACTTCATTAAAAAGACACGCTGCTGCCGCCGGAGACCCAGGAGGGACACACAGTAGAAGCGCGCACTGTGTCCTCAATGTCCCTCCCAGGAGAAATCAGTGGCGGCGGCTAGGGCGCCCCACAGCCCTGCGTGCCTCCAAGTGCTCGCAGGGGCTGCGGGACCCTAGTTACGCCACTGGTGAGTATGCACCTTTATTCTGACAAATAGAGAAGCTCAAGCAGCAGATACTAAAGGTTTGTCACGAGAAGGCATGGCATGAGGAATGATATTGTGTAATAAACAGCAGACAAACTATGAAATGCTTGAACAAATTAAGATGCTCCTTATGGATAATAACTGTTAGCAGCAATTGGACAATGGAGATGTCCCCTTTAGATGTCCCTGTGGGCAAGAAGGGACCAAAGTATCAAAACTGCAGAATGCCCCAACAAAACTTGTTACAGAAAAAGCTCCCTGATTTATCTAGAGATGTGCAGTGCTCCCAATGATAAAGCTGTACCTAAAGTGGGTGATAAGGATCTGTTAAATTCAGATGTTGATCTTTTGTCCCATGAGCAGGGAATTAAGGCTAGCAAAGCCCCTGGGGCAGCTAAGGTGTGGGGGCTCCCATCAATAAAATTTAATCTGCCCCCCCCCCACCACCACCACAGCTGTCACTTCTATGCCCCTTAAGGGAGCATGAGAGAGAGAGAGAGGGAGAGTGAGGGGAGTGTGAGAGAAACAAAGGGGGCGTCAGAGAGAGAGAGAGAAATTGAGAGGAGCGAGAGAGTTAGCAAGAGAGAGAGTGTCAGGGAGAGAGGGGGAGGGTCAGGGAGAGAGAGTGTCAGAGCAAGAGAGAGAGAGAGGAGTCAGGGAAAGAGGGAATGAGATGGGGTATCAGAAAGAAAGAGGGGTCAGGGAGAGAGTGAGATAGAGATGGCAAAAGGAAGAGTGAGGAGGAGAGAAAGATGAAGAGAGAGAAAGGGGAGATTGTGTTAGGGAGAGGAGGAGGAGCGAGTGGGAGAGAGACAGGGAGGGAAAGGGGAGCAAGAGAGAGTGTCAGGGAGAGAGAGAAGGGAGAGAAAGGGAGGAAAATCGGGAGAGAGAAAGTGTCAGGGAGAGACAAAGAGAGGGGGGTAGTGGGAGAGAGAGAGGGTGCTAAGGAGGGAGGGAGAGAGACAGAGATAGAGAGGTGAGCAAGAGAGAGGGAAGGAGAGTGTAAGGAAGTATTAGTGGTAGGGACAAAGAGAGGGAAGAGAGACAGGGAGAAAAATAGGGTGTCAGGAAGAGATACAGAGAGGCGGAGCAACAAAGAGAGAGGTTGTCAGGGAGGGGGTGGGAGAGAGATAGGGGAGAGAGAGACACACAGAGAGAGAGGAGCAAGAAAGAGAGGGAGGGGGAGCTAGTGGGAGAGGCACTACCTGTCAGAGGCTACAGCATGAGGTATCTGATGAAATGGGTAATTCATGGCATTAGGCCCCACCCTCTTCCCTATACACCTGGAAATTGCAGCATTATATAGCGAAGAGGCTGGACTCCAATAGTCAGTACACCCCATTCACTGTAGAGACAAACCTGTTTTTGTTTCAAAAAATTTAAGTCATCCTTAACTTACTGCACTGATGCCGGAAGCCGTCCAGTTAGGGCAAGAGTGGGCCAGGATGTGGCAATGTTTGCTGGGATGTGGGGGCCCCCCATTGTGCCCTGCCTATAATCCAGCCCCGCCCATGAGGCACAGGCACAATAAATATAAAAAACTTTCTTTTAATAATACTGTGGCTTCCCAGGAAAATATTCATATTTTTCCCTGTGATCAGAAAGATACGGTTATGACCAGGTCACACATTTTTGCTGTTGAGGGCAAAACACTTCAGGAAGTTCATATTGAAGATCTTGTCAAGAGTAGTACATTAGTACATGAAATAGTGCCTTTATGTAACCAAATCAGTACCTATAATGCAGCTGAATTTGTTTGTGAGGAAATTAAAGTTTATCACACACTTCATGCAAGTAAACCAACTAAACAGAATCTGGCATGGAAGGTGAATCTCAGTCCGTGCTGATGGAACATGGTTTCAGTGCCCAACAAGAGGTTGTTCATGAAGAATCAGAGAAGAATAAAGCATCTGAAGAGGAGTCCAGTGCAGAACTTTGGTTTGGACCTGATGTATGTCCAGAAAATATCATCAAAGCCAGTCTGTATGTAACGGAGGGATAAGGTAGCAAATACTAGTGTATGGGCAGGTGACTCAGTCTAGAAGATCGCACCTTATCTAGCATGGCTGGCTTACTTGGATAACATATAAAGAAACTATTATTGTGACATGCATGTCTCAGAGGAAGCAAAAGTGACAAGCATATCAAATGCAACCTCTAAAGAGTTTTTTTTTTTCCAGGGATGAAGGGTCATCTATGGATAATGCATCTGTTTCTTATTTTGTCCCTTATTTTTTGATCAAGAAAGGTGCTGAGAGCTCAGAGAGGGATAGAATTCAAAGCAGTGTGTCACGATCCGGGTATCTGGACGCCATTTCTTACCCATCAGATGCCTCCTAAGGCTGGCTCAGCGCTCCAGGACCGGATCCCATCTGTTATCCTAATGTTCACATTCCTGCATCCTCTCCTGTCTCTCTGAGACGCTGTCACAGTAACGCCATATTACATCTGGCATGGCGTCTCCCGCGGCCTCCGCCGCCGTCCCTGAGCTTCTGCATGCAGAGTGTCAGAGTGGCGATTACGTCAGCCGCGGCCTCCGCTGTGTCCGCGTGGTTGGATGTGCACTTGTCAGCCTGGCGTCTCCTGTCTCCAGTGGCCGGCGCCGCCATTACTGTTTTCATTACCACATGGATTACAAAC
Source organism: Pseudophryne corroboree (assembly GCF_028390025.1). Lineage (NCBI taxonomy): Eukaryota > Metazoa > Chordata > Amphibia > Anura > Myobatrachidae > Pseudophryne > Pseudophryne corroboree. The sequence goes on along the minus strand of NC_086447.1, from coordinate 560,219,705 downwards.
CAAACTTCCATCCAAGTGTCTGCATGGGCGCAGCCATCTTGGATTCTGTCAGCTGATCATTTCCTCCAATCTGTTGTCAGTATTGTTAATCTGCATAATTGCCTAGCCAATCCCTTCCTTGCTGCAGGTATAAATACACTGTGCCTGAGCAAGGAAGGCGTCAGTGCTTTGGTTGTCAAACCTAGTTCCTGTTTGTCTCTCTCCTGTGATTGTCTTCCAGGTTCCAGCTCCTGTCTCAAGACTTCCACCATAGAGACCCGCACCAGCATTCCACCTGCGGTGTAGCCTGACTCTCCAATCCATTGTGGATTCATCTGTTTCCAGCTACAACATTACCTGCTTCCAGCCCAGCTTCCAGCAGAGTACAGCTTCTCTTAAAGGGCCGGTGTCCTTTCTACACTTTACCACTCTCCACCAGTATTATTATTTCTCCGCTCTCAAGTTCTACATTTCATTCATATTGCATCGCTCTCAAGCTTCATTTATTATTTAACTGGTTCCAGCCAGTATCCACTCCGTGCTAACAGTCTGGTTCCAGCCAGTATCCGCAGCAGCCGTTTTATCTTCAGCAACCCAGCTTTTCCTGGAACACCAGCTGGTACAATCCTGGGTTATCTCCATTGCTACAGTCGGGCCTGGTAAGGACTTTCCATCTAGAAGATTATAAGAACTATCTCACACTACCAGTGCCCTGTGGCTCCTGCCACCCTGTAGTACCCAGGAACTGTATTTATTCTTTGCTGACTTTTATGTTTTCTTTTACTGCTGCTGTGTTGCGGAGTTGTCATAATAAACATCATTGACTTTTATCCAAGTTGTCGTGGTCACGCCTTCGGGCAGTTATTATTCATGTTACTTACATGTCCAGGGGTCTGATACAACCTCCCAGGTTCCGGTACATCTCAGCCCCTACAACTGAGGCTGCCTCCCGTCAGCTCAGGCCCTCAGTTGTGACAGTAAGCACTGACCTAATGAATCCAGCCGGAGACCAGGATCAAGCGGCCAGGCCGATGCAAGAACTGGCAGCCCGACTAGAACATCAGGAGGCTGCACAGGGCCACATCATCCGCTGTCTCCAGGATTTCTCTACTCGGCTGGATGGGATTCAGACAACTCTCTGTGGATCAGGCGCGTCTGGTGCGTCAACCACAGTGACTCCAGCTATAACCCCACCCACCTTACCCATTTCTGCTCCACGTCTTCATCTTCCAACGCCAGCAAAATTTGACGGATCTCCAAGATTCTGCAGGGGATTTCTCAACCAGTGTGAGATTCAGTTTGAGCTACAACCTGGCAATTTTCCCAGTGACCGTACAAAAATTGCCTACATTATTTCTCTTCTCAGTGGCTCAGCCCTTGATTGGGCATCACCGTTATGGGAGAGGTCCGACACCCTGCTATCTTCCTACACTGCCTTCGTGTCAACATTCAGGCGCATCTTCGACGAGCCAGGCCGGGTAACCTCAGCTTCATCCGAGATTCTCCGTTTACGCCAGGGGTCACGTACTGTAGGACAATATCTGATACAGTTCCAGATCCTGGCATCCGAACTGGCATGGAACGACGAGGCCCCGTATGCTGCATTCTGGCATGGCTTATCTGAGCGTATTAAAGATGAGTTAGCTACCAGAGACTTACCCTCTAAGTTAGATGAGCTAATCTCACTCTGCACGAAAGTTGATTTACGTTTCAGAGAGAGAGCAATTGAGCGTGGAAGATCATCTGCTCCAAAATCTTCTGCTCCTCCTCCTCGCCAACTGTCACCAACTAAAGATGAGCCCATGCAAATTGGCCGTTCCCGTTTAACTCCTGCTGAGCGCCGAAGACGTCTCTCCAAGTCTCTCTGTCTTTATTGTGCAGCTCCGTCTCACACCATTAATGCCTGTCCCAAACGTCCAGGACTCCAGACCCTAGCTCGCCAAGGAGAGGGCCGGCTAGGAGTAATGATCTCCTCTCCATCTCCTCAAGATTGTAATCTCCCAGTCTCGCTTCAAGTTGCTCAACGTTATCGGAACGTCATTGCCCTCCTTGATTCCGGAGCAGCTGGGAACTTTATTACCGAAGCCTATGTTAAACGGTGGTCCCTACCCACCGAGAGACTTCCTGCGTCCATCTCCTTAACTGCCGTGGATGGCAGCAAGATCTTTGAGGCAGTTATTTCTTTAAGGACTCTACCAGTTCGTCTGAGAGTGGGAGTTCTTCATTCCGAACTTATTTCTTTTTTAGTGATTCCAAGAGCCACACATCCTGTGGTCCTGGGCCTTCCATGGCTCCGTCTTCACAATCCTACAATTGATTGGACGACTACGCAAATCCTGGCATGGGGTTCCTCCTGTGCTGAGACATGTTTGTTTAAAGTATTGCCTGTCTGTTCTTCCTCCCCCAGGTCGTCTGATGTTCCACCTCCTCCATATCAAGATTTCACGGATGTGTTCAGTAAAGCTTCTGCTGATATGCTTCCTCCTCATAGAGAATGGGACAGCCCGATTGATCTCGTTCCAGGGAAGGTTCCACCTCGAGGCCGAACTTACCCGTTGTCTCTGCCTGAGACGCATTCTATGGAGGAATACATTAAAGAGAACCTAGCAAAGGGGTTCATTCGACCTTCTTCTTCTCCAGCCGGCGCAGGCTTCTTTTTTGTAAAAAAGAAAGATGGTGGTCTGCGGCCGTGCATCGACTACAGAGGTTTGAACGACATTACCATCAAGAACCGTTATCCTTTACCCCTGATTACTGAGCTCTTTGACAGAGTTAGCGGAGCTACCATCTTTACAAAGCTGGACTTGAGAGGTGCATACAATCTCATCCGGATCCGTGAGGGTGACGAGTGGAAGACCGCCTTTAACACCCTTGACGGACATTATGAGTACCTCGTCATGCCCTTCGGATTGAGCAATGCTCCAGCTGTCTTCCAGCATTTTGTCAATGAGATCTTCAGAGACATTCTATACCGTCATGTCGTGGTCTATCTAGACGATATCCTCATTTTTGCCAACGATTTAGAGGAACATCGTTTTTGGGTTAAAGAGGTTCTGTCCCGTCTCCGTGTCAATCATCTCTATTGCAAATTAGAGAAATGCGTCTTTGAAGTCAAGTCCATTCCGTTTCTAGGGTACATTGTGTCCGGTTCCGGACTAGAGATGGATCCTGAGAAACTACAAGCAATCCAAAATTGGCCGATACCCTTAACCCTCAAAGGGGTCCAGAGGTTCTTGGGGTTCGCCAACTATTACCGAAAGTTTATACGAGACTTTTCCACCATTGTGGCGCCTATTACTGCTTTCACTAAGAAGGGTGCTAACCCGTCCAAGTGGTCTGAAGAAGCCATGCAAGCATTTCATCTTTTAAAACAAAGGTTCATCTCTGCGCCTGTTCTGAAACAGCCTGACATCGACTCTCCTTTCATCTTAGAGGTGGATGCCTCCTCCGTTGGAGTAGGAGCGGTGTTATCTCAGAGGGCTAAAGATGGCCATTTACACCCTTGCAGTTTCTTCTCCCGGAAGTTCTCCCCAGCTGAGCGCAACTATGCCATTGGCGACCAGGAGTTGCTAGCCATCAAGCTCGCTCTAGAAGAGTGGAGGTATCTGTTGGAGGGAGCTTCTCATTCAATCACCATACTTACAGACCACAAGAACCTTTTATATCTGAAAGGCGCACAATGTCTCAACCCTCGTCAGGCCAGATGGGCACTTTTCTTTTCCTGGTTCGACTTTAAACTCCAGTTCTGTCCGGGCTCTCAGAATCGCAAGGCCGATGCCCTTTCCCGCTCATGGGAGCAAGAAAATGAGTCAGAGTCTTCAGACAAGCATCCTATTATAAATCCGTTGGCATTCTCCACGGTAGGGATGGACTCTACGCCCCCATCAGGGAAAAGTTTTGTGAAACCGATGCTAAGGAAGAAGCTCATGCATTGGGCCCATGCTTCCCGTTTTGCCGGACATACAGGTATCCAAAAAACCCTGGAGTTTATCTCTAGGTCCTATTGGTGGCCAGCTCTGAAAAAGGACGTCTTGGAGTTTATTGCATCTTGCCCAAAGTGTGCTCAACATAAGGTATCCCGCCAGTCGCCTGCGGGGCAACTGGTTCCACTATCTGTTCCCCGTCGACCTTGGACCCATTTGTCGATGGATTTTATTACAGAGTTACCCATGTGCAACAAGTTCAATACCATCTGGGTGGTAGTTGACCGGTTCACCAAGATGGCACACTTCATTCCTCTCACCGGTCTTCCGTCAGCTTCCAAGTTGGCTCAAGTATTCATACAAGAGATCTTCCGACTCCACGGTCTTCCTGAAGAAATTATCTCAGATCGAGGAGTTCAATTCACAGCCAAATTCTGGCGAAGTTTATGTCAAGTCCTCCAAGTCAAGCTAAAGTTTTCTACGGCTTACCATCCTCAGACCAATGGTCAAACCGAGAGGGTGAATCAGGACTTGGAGGCCTTCCTCCGCATCTATGTGTCCTCCTCTCAAGATGACTGGGTTCAATTACTTCCCTGGGCCGAGTTCTGTCATAACAACCAGTATCATTCTTCATCTGCTTCAACACCATTCTTCACTAACTTTGGATTCCACCCTAAAGTCCCTGAGTTCCAACCGCTTCCAGCAACTTCTGTTCCCGCAGTGGATATCACCTTGCATCAGTTTGCCAATATCTGGAAGAGCGTACGATCAGCTCTGCTCAAGGCATCGTTCAGGTACAAGAAGTTTGCGGATAAGAAGCGTCGAGCAGTTCCTGCTCTCAAGGTGGGTGATCAGGTATGGTTATCCACGAAGAATTTGAGGTTAAGAGTTCCCAGTATGAAGTTTGCACCTCGCTATATCGGTCCTTTCAAGATCGAACAAGTCATCAATCCTGTTGCTTACAGACTTCAGTTGCCTCCCTTCTTAAAAATACCCAGGACATTCCATGTTTCCCTGTTGAAACCGCTGATCTTGAATCGGTTTCATTCCTCACTTCCTCCAACTCCGAAAGTCCAAACTCAACGAGGCGTTGAGTATGAAGTAGCCAAGATCCTGGACTCACGTCACCGTTACGGTCAACTACAATATCTTATTGACTGGAAGGGTTATGGCCCTGAGGAACGTTCATGGACCAATGCTTCTGATGTCCATGCTCCTGCCTTGGTCCGGAGATTCCATTCTAAGTTTCCTCAAAAGCCAAAGAAGTGTCCTGGGGCCACTCCTAAAGGGGGGGGTGCTGTCACGATCCGGGTATCTGGACGCCATTTCTTACCCATCAGATGCCTCCTAAGGCTGGCTCAGCGCTCCAGGACCGGATCCCATCTGTTATCCTAATGTTCACATTCCTGCATCCTCTCCTGTCTCTCTGAGACGCTGTCACAGTAACGCCATATTACATCTGGCATGGCGTCTCCCGCGGCCTCCGCCGCCGTCCCTGAGCTTCTGCATGCAGAGTGTCAGAGTGGCGATTACGTCAGCCGCGGCCTCCGCTGTGTCCGCGTGGTTGGATGTGCACTTGTCAGCCTGGCGTCTCCTGTCTCCAGTGGCCGGCGCCGCCATTACTGTTTTCATTACCACATGGATTACAAACCAAACTTCCCTCCAAGTGTCTGCATGGGCGCAGCCATCTTGGATTCTGTCAGCTGATCATTTCCTCCAATCTGTTGTCAGTATTGTTAATCTGCATAATTGCCTAGCCAATCCCTTCCTTGCTGCAGGTATAAATACACTGTGCCTGAGCAAGGAAGGCGTCAGTGCTTTGGTTGTCAAACCTAGTTCCTGTTTGTCTCTCTCCTGTGATTGTCTTCCAGGTTCCAGCTCCTGTCTCAAGACTTCCACCATAGAGACCCGCACCAGCATTCCACCTGCGGTGTAGCCTGACTCTCCAATCCATTGTGGATTCATCTGTTTCCAGCTACAACATTACCTGCTTCCAGCCCAGCTTCCAGCAGAGTACAGCTTCTCTTAAAGGGCCGGTGTCCTTTCTACACTTTACCACTCTCCACCAGTATTATTATTTCTCCGCTCTCAAGTTCTACATTTCATTCATATTGCATCGCTCTCAAGCTTCATTTATTATTTAACTGGTTCCAGCCAGTATCCACTCCGTGCTAACAGTCTGGTTCCAGCCAGTATCCGCAGCAGCGGTTTTATCTTCAGCAACCCAGCTTTTCCTGGAACACCAGCTGGTACAATCCTGGGTTATCTCCATTGCTACAGTCGGGCCTGGTAAGGACTTTCCATCTAGAAGATTATAAGAACTATCTCACACTACCAGTGCCCTGTGGCTCCTGCCACCCTGTAGTACCCAGGAACTGTATTTATTCTTTGCTGACTTTTATGTTTTCTTTTACTGCTGCTGTGTTGCGGAGTTGTCATAATAAACATCATTGACTTTTATCCAAGTTGTCGTGGTCACGCCTTCGGGCAGTTATTATTCATGTTACTTACATGTCCAGGGGTCTGATACAACCTCCCAGGTTCCGGTACATCTCAGCCCCTACAACTGAGGCTGCCTCCCGTCAGCTCAGGCCCTCAGTTGTGACACAGTGGCTCTGTAAAAGAAGTTGAGTTGCCAGTGAAGTATACCAGTAGTCAATGCAGTTCTTCAAGGCTGAAGGTTAGAGGGGTTTCAAGCAGAAGTCGGTCAATTGTTGTGTCTATCAAAAGTTTAAGTAAGAGAAAACTTTATTCTGTGAAAAAGAAACTAAGGAAAAGCTAGTCTTTGTACCAAAAGATTCTGAGGAATTTCAGATATTGGAGGAAGAGAACTTGCACAATTTTTATATAGATGACAAGAGTGAAGATAAAGAATGTTATTTTGAGTAAAGTAACTTTAAGTTCTTGACACTTTTAGCTGTGTCCAATAATGAGTTTCAAGTACTTTACATATATGTGTAATGGTTGCCATTATGGGGGGAATTTAATTAGGTGAGAGTTTGGTCCACTAGACGAAGTCAGTGAAAATTTGCATTGTAAATTACATCTGCACTTCAATTCCAAAACTTGCATTCCTTTTTACCAGTAAATTTGCCTGTTTTTGTCCGCACTCCCTTGAGCAGGTGAAAAGGTATGGATAATCTGGATTTAAAGTAAAAATGCGGGGACGTGCTTCAGAACTCCTTGGGGACACCCTCAATAATGAGTAATTAGGCATTTGGAAATTTTCAGTTAGCTTAATTGGGCCAATAATAACATGTCATGTTTGTGGTGAAAAAAATGGTATCAAAGTACTCCAAAAGCTACTTTCTTAGTTTATACACCCCAAATATAATTGAAATTAAAAATAATTGTTTTTTACAAAAAAAATTTAAATCGAAAGTGGACTCAAATTAACCCCAAATCCCCCCTTTTTTTGTAGTTTTCATTAAAATCCTTTGCAGTTAAACACAACTCGTAAGCTTTGTACATTCTTTAACTTTTTTAAAATGCACAAATCAGCCATTTGACACCTTTTAAAAGGTACAGTACTTTCCTTATGTCCAGTACCAGCCTTCTATATGACTCTGCTAACAAAGTTGTCACTTTTTGGAGATCTAGGAAGTCCTCCCCACTTTTTCATGCTATTTTCTTAGTTCACTGTTTGGATAAAATTCGAAAGAGTAGTGCTAATTGTTATTTCTAAAACAAAGTGATTTCTGAACATTAAACCCCCCCCCCAAATAAATAAATAAATCATTGAACAACATAACCAAACAGGTAATATTAACTTTTGACTTGACATTTTTTTTGTACTGTCTGAACATGGCTACTAAAAAAGTTGCACAAACAAAATTCTTAAAGCTACAGTATGTGTGCAAATGTTAAGAGCATAGGAGACAAAATTCCAGAGTTAATTGTGATACTGACAAGGGATGACCTAGATATTGTGGCAATTACAGAGTCATGGTGCAATGAGAATCATGACTGGGACATAGCTATATCAGGATACAATTTATTTAGGAAGGATAGAATGAAAAGAATCGGAGGAGGGGTAGCATTGTATGTGAAAAAACCCATAAATGCTACTTTAATACAAAATATTGAAGAAACAACTGAGGCCCTTTGGGTCACCCTGGAAACCAGGGAGAAGGACATTATTCACACTGGGGTGATCTATAGACCACCAGGGCAGGGGCAGGATTTGTACAGAAACCTTTTTCTGGATATCACTAAAAGGGCTTTAAAGGGAGAGGTTATAATCATGGGAGAGTTTAATCTACCTGATTAAATTGGGAGGAGTCTTTTGCAAGTTCAACTACAAGTGGCAATTTCTAAATTCCTTACAGGGAGCATCTCTCAAGCAATTCATCAAGGAACCCACTCGCAAAGACTCAAATTAGATTTAATACTTACAAATGGTGACAGGATATCAGACATATATGTGGGTGAGCACCTGGGATCCAGTGATCATCAAGAAGTATGATTTAGTATAAAGACAGGGTCCAACTCCTGTAACACAAAAACAAAGGTGTGGGATTTTAGGAAGGCTGACTTTGCAAAAATGGGGAGATGATTACGTGATTCATTGGCAGACTGGAGGAACTTGAAAGGAGTGCAGAAGAGGTGGGAAAAATCTAAAAAGTGCAATACTAAAGGCAACAGACCTTTGTATCAAAAGGGTTAAAAAAAAGCACCCGGAAAAGGAGGCCAGTCTGGTTCACAAAAGAGGTATCAACTAGTGTGAAAGCAAAAAAGATGGCCTTTAATGAAGTTGTAAAAAAAATGCCATGGCCCTTATTTTTGCAGATTTTTTTCTCATGAGAGATGACCCTACCAATAAAGCCATGGAAACCCCTACTAGCAGTTATGGTAACAGTGGCCAAACACGTGATACTTAAGTATTGGATTTTTAAATCTGCACCCACACTGCTGGAATGGAAAACGGCTCTGTTGGAAGTGTTATACCATGAAAGACGCTTGGCCACATACAATGCAGAGAAAGGAATAACTGTTTTTCATAAAAATGGGGGGCTTATGTAGATCGCTTACCTGAACAACTTCAGTCAAATATTTGGAAAGTGTTTGAACATACGAATGGTTTTTACGTAGACAAGTTGAGGATTAATCTATGCTCTGAAAGCGGTGTGATATAAGTACTTTCCCTAGGATGACTGATCCGTTATTCTGATATATGCTTTTTGTTGTATGTTATTATTATTATTATTATTATTATTACTACCACCAGTTATTTATATAGAGCACACATATTCCGCCAGGGACGTGTGGTGAGCTAAATGGCTCAGGAGACACTGACCTGCACCAGAGCCAGATTTACATGCAATATATGAGCCAAAGCGTACATCTGGGCATTATACACAGGTGCAGCAGTATAAACTCCCGGAAATTTGGTGAGTTTTGATCAGAGATGTGCGTAAAAGTTAGCTAGGTGAGGCACTGCCTCACCTGCCATAGACTTTTTACTCCAGAGTTTTGGCTATAAAAATTATTAGAATAATGCAAAAAAGATATTTCAAACATATTCTTTGTATTTTTCATATACTTTATGCAGTCAAAACTCTGGCACAAACGTTAGTATGACAGGAAAGGCTCTGCCTCACCCCACCGCACATCACTGTATTCCACAGCACCTTACAGAGAATATTTGGCCATTCACATCAGTCCCTGCCCCAGTGGAGCTTACAATCTATATTCCTATCACATGTACACACATACACATTCACACTAGGGTTAATTTTTGTTGGGAGCCAATTAACCTACCAGTATATTTTTGGATTGTGGGAGGAAACCGGAGTACCCGGAGAAAACCCACGCAAGTACGGGGAGAATATACAAACTCCGCACCAGTTAGGGCCATGGTGGGAATCGAACCCATGACCTCAGTGCTGTGAGGCAGTAATGCTAACCATTACACCATCCGTATTGTCCTTCAGAATTTCTGGATTTACTTTACTCTGTGGGTTGCTTGGATAATAGATGTAACTATGGACAAGTAATTGTCACTTGCTGATTATACACGTTTTATGAATAACTATAGACTGCTCTACTTATCACTGTTAATAGCCAATAAGTGGTGATCATGCAATTTTAGCTCTGATTGGTTAGTTTTATTTTATTTTAATTTTTGTCTTTGTTTTGCTTGTTTTTGTTCCACCTTTTTCATCTATACAGTGATCATTCTATGCAAAAAAGTAAAAAAGACACAGCAGTCATTTCTTTTGTTTATAAATTGGTATAATTTCTTTAATTTGACACAAAGTATAATGGTGGTCATTCCGAGTTGTTTGTTCGCTGCTATTTGTAGCAGAATTGCTAATAGGCTAAAATCCGGCAGCTCTGCGCATGCGTATGCGCAGCAGGGCGCACGCGCTAAGCAATTTTACACAAAACTATGCTATTTTACTCATGGGCGAACAAAGCTTTTCAATCACTCTGCTGATCGTAGTGTGATTGACAGGAAGTGGGTGTTTCTGGGCGGAAACTGCCTGTTTTCAGGGAGTGTGCTAAAAAACACAGGCGTGCCATGTAAAAACGCAGGAGTGGCTGGAGAAACGGAGGAGTGGCTGACCGAACGCAGGGCGTGTTTGTGATGTCAAACCAGGAACTAAACAGGTGATTGCAATCTAGGAGTAGGTCTGGAGCTACTCAGAAACTGCAAGGAAATACTTAATAGCAGAATTGCTAATCTTTCGTTAGCAATTCTGCTATGCTAAGATACACTCCCAGAGGGCGGCGGCTTTGCGTTTGCATTTCTGCTAAAAGTAGCTAGCGAGCGAACAACTCGGAATGAGGGCCAATGTGTGAATTTTTACCAATATTGTTTTGCAATATATTTTTTTGCTGTTCAATAAACAGTTTTATAAAAAAAAAAGGCCTGACGGCCTTTAGAAAATACAAACAGGCTCAAAATAATAACGACAAAGAGGTTTATCTGGCCAGACAGTAGTAGGCTAAAAAAGTGATAAGGCATGCAAAGGCACAAGCTGAGGAGAAAATGGCCCAGTCAGTTGGTAAAGGGGGCAAAACTTTTTTTAAGTATATAAGTGAAAGGAGAAAATAAAATGAAGGAATAAAAGACTTAAGACAGAGAGTGAGAACTTGGTGGAGGGAGACAATGCAATAGCAGATCATATAAATAATTATTTTTGCTCAGTATTCACTACAGAAATAGGGAAGGGTCCACAGTTAAGTTGCAAGGACTTGCGTAAAAATAAGGTAGATGAAAGTGCAGAACTAACAGAACACTCAAAGCTGAAAGTAGATAAAACAATGGGACTAGATGGGATACATCCAAGGATACTAAAAGGGCTAAAAGATGTGCTCGTAGTAGCATTAACAGAATTATTTAACCAGTCACTAGATACAGATACAATTCCAGAGGACTGGAAAAGAGCGAATGTAGTTCCACTTCACAAAAGTGGAAGCAAGGAAGAAGCAAGTAACTACAAACCAGTAAGCCTTACATCAGTCACAGGGAAAGTAATGGAGAGTAGTGGAATATCTTAAATTAAACATACCTACAGGATCCAAAACAGCATGGATTTATTGGAGGGAGATCATGCCAAACAAATCATATTGACTTTTTTGACTCGGTGACTAAAATAATAGATCATGGGGGGCTGTGGATGTAGCATATCTAGACTTTAGTAAGGCATTTGACACTGTCCCACATCACAGACTGCTAAATAAACTCAAAAGTTTAGGATTTGATTATAAAACAATTAAATGGATAAGAACCTGGTTGCAGGATAGGACAGAGACAGTTGTAGTAAATGGAGTGCATTCTATGGAGGGAAATGTCACCAGTGGAGTACCCCAGGGATCTCTTCTTGGATCGGTGCTCTTTAATATCTTTGTTGGTGACATTGCAGATGTATTGAAGGGAAAGTATGCCTTTTTGCAGATGACACAAAGATATGCAAAATGGTAGACACACCGGGAGGGGTAAAACAAATGACTGATGATCTAGGTAGACTTGAGTAATGGTCAAGAATGTGGCAACTACAGTTTAATGCGAAAAAAATGCAAAATCATGCACTTTGCTAAATATCAAGGATACTATAATGCAAACTTCTGAGGAGGAAAGGGATTTAGGAGTCATTATTTCAAGTGACTTAAAGGCAGGAAAGCAATGCAACAAAGCAATGTGAAAGGCAAGTCAGATGCTTGGTTGCATAGGGAGAGGAAAAAAAGGAGGTAATAATGCCACTGTATAGGTCATTGGTACGACCTCATCTGGAATACTTTGTCCAGTTCTGGAGACCATGGGCCTAATTCAAGGTTGATTGTAAAAAAAAAAAATCTTCCTGTAATGGCCAAATCCATGTGCAGTGCAGGTGGGCAGATATAACATGTGCAGAGAGAGTTAGATTTGGGTGGGGAGTGTTCAAACTGAAATCTAAATTGCAGTGTAAAAATAAAGCAGCCAGTATTTACCCTGCACAGAGACAATATAACCCACCCAAATCTAACGGTCTGTGCCAGAGGAGGATTAAGGCTTTGGGGGGCCCGGGGCATTTAAGACAGGGGGGCCCTAAAGTCTTCCCCACAAACTAATCATACACACGTGCAAACACACATACTAATCGGGGAATGAAGTGGGATAGAGGTCAGACAGAGAATGGAGACTGGACAGAGTATGGGGTGGTGGAGGCAGTGCCATTCCTACCAGTGGACAAGCCGTGCAATCGCACGGGGTGCCCGCCGCAGCATCTGCTTACTGCTATTACCTGCTCCTCCTCCTCACGCCCATAGAACACCCAGCTCAGCGGGCGAAGTTTCACAAAATAGTTGCGATGTGACATCACGATGCAACCACTTAATTCACGAAACTCTGCCCAGCGCATGGAGTACCATGGGCAGGAGGAGGGGGAGCAGGTAATAGCAGTGCTGGCGCCAATGAGCATTACACACCCCTGGCAACAAGCATGACTCTCAGACCATGAAACCCCTGGCAACCAGTATGACACCGGGAGCATAAAAATTCCTGGCAACGAGCAGGACACCCGGCGCATGAAATCCCTGGCACCGAGCATTACACACCCCTGGCAATGAGTTACACCCCTGGCAACAAGCGTGAAACCCCTGGCAACAAGCATGGAACTCAGAACATGAAACCCCTGGTAACAAACAGGTAACTGTACTCTGATGAAGGAATTAAAGTTTCTGAAACGTTATATATGTGTGTGTATGTATGTATGTATATTATACATACACATATATATAACGTTTCAGAAACTTTAATGTCAAATGTAATTCATTTAAAAAACTTTAATATATATATATATATATATATATATATATAATTAGACTGTGGTTGTGTCAGCACTCCTCAATTTAAGCGATTACTTGCCTGGTGCCCTCCTAGGTACCTCCATAGCACAAGGTCCAATATAGCATGAGAACGGGCGGCACTCAGAAATAATTAGAGATGAGCGCCTGAAATTTTTCGGGTTTTGTGTTTTGGTTTTGGGTTCGGTTCCGCGGCCGTGTTTTGGGTTCGACCGCGTTTTGGCAAAACCTCACCGAATTTTTTTTGTCGGATTCGGGTGTGTTTTGGATTCGGGTGTTTTTTTCAAAAAACACTAAAAAACAGCTTAAATCATAGAATTTGGGGGTCATTTTGATCCCAAAGTATTATTAACCTCAAAAACCATAATTTACACTCATTTTCAGTCTATTCTGAATACCTCACACCTCACAATATTATTTTTAGTCCTAAAATTTGCACCGAGGTCGCTGTGTGAGTAAGATAAGCGACCCTAGTGGCCGACACAAACACCGGGCCCATCTAGGAGTGGCACTGCAGTGTCACGCAGGATGTCCCTTCCAAAAAACCCTCCCCAAACAGCACATGACGCAAAGAAAAAAAGAGGCGCAATGAGGTAGCTGTGTGAGTAAGATTAGCGACCCTAGTGGCCGACACAAACACCGGGCCCATCTAGGAGTGGCACTGCAGTGTCACGCAGGATGTCCCTTCCAAAAAACCCTCCCCAAACAGCACATGACGCAAAGAAAAAAAGAGGCTTTTTACTGATATTTGGTGTTTTGGATTTGACATGCTCTGTACTATGACATTGGGCATCGGCCTTGGCAGACGACGTTGCTGGCATTTCATCGTCTCGGCCATGACTAGTGGCAGCAGCTTCAGCACGAGGTGGAAGTGGATCTTGATCTTTCCCTAATTTTGGAACCTCAACATTTTTGTTCTCCATATTTTAATAGGCACAACTAAAAGGCACCTCAGGTAAACAATGGAGATGGATGGATTGGATACTAGTATACAATTATGGACGGGCTGCCGAGTGCCGACACAGAGGTAGCCACAGCCGTGAACTACCGCACTGTACTGTGTCTGCTGCTAATATATAGACTGGTTGATAAAGAGATAGTATACTCGTAACTAGTATGTATGTATAAAGAAAGAAAAAAAAACCACGGTTAGGTGGTATATACAATTATGGACGGGCTGCCGAGTGCCGACACAGAGGTAGCCACAGCCGTGAACTACCGCACTGTACTGTGTCTGCTGCTAATATATAGACTGGTTGATAAAGAGATAGTATACTCGTAACTAGTATGTATGTATAAAGAAAGAAAAAAAAACCACGGTTAGGTGGTATATACAATTATGGACGGGCTGCCGAGTGCCGACACAGAGGTAGCCACAGCCGTGAACTACCGCACTGTACTGTGTCTGCTGCTAATATATAGACTGGTTGATAAAGAGATAGTATACTCGTAACTAGTATGTATGTATAAAGAAAGAAAAAAAAACCACGGTTAGGTGGTATATACAATTATGGACGGGCTGCCGAGTGCCGACACAGAGGTAGCCACAGCCGTGAACTACCGCACTGTACTGTGTCTGCTGCTAATATATAGACTGGTTGATAAAGAGATAGTATACTCGTAACTAGTATGTATGTATAAAGAAAGAAAAAAAAACCACGGTTAGGTGGTATATACAATTATGGACGGGCTGCCGAGTGCCGACACAGAGGTAGCCACAGCCGTGAACTACCGCACTGTACTGTGTCTGCTGCTAATATATAGACTGGTTGATAAAGAGATAGTATACTCGTAACTAGTATGTATGTATAAAGAAAGAAAAAAAAACCACGGTTAGGTGGTATATACAATTATGGACGGGCTGCCGAGTGCCGACACAGAGGTAGCCACAGCCGTGAACTACCGCACTGTACACTGGTTGATAAAGAGATAGTAGTATACTCGTAACAACTAGTATGACACTATGACGACGGTATAAAGAATGCAAAAAAAACCACAGTTAGGTGGTATATATTATAATAATAATACAATTATGGATGGACGGACTGCCTGCCGACTGCCGACACAGAGGTAGCC
Source organism: Pseudophryne corroboree (assembly GCF_028390025.1). NCBI lineage: Eukaryota > Metazoa > Chordata > Amphibia > Anura > Myobatrachidae > Pseudophryne > Pseudophryne corroboree. The sequence continues at coordinate 560,204,436 of NC_086447.1, read as the reverse complement.
ACAGCCGTGAACTACCGCACTGTACACTGGTTGATAAAGAGATAGTAGTATACTCGTAACAACTAGTATGACACTATGACGGTATAAAGAATGAAAAAAAAACCACGGTTAGGTGGTATATATTATAATAATAATACAATTATGGATGGACGGACTGCCTGCCGACTGCCGACACAGAGGTAGCCACAGCCGTGAACTACCGCACTGTACACTGGTTGATAAAGAGATAGTAGTATACTCGTAACAATTAGGATGACACTATGACGGTATAAAGAATGAAAAAAAAACCACGGTTAGGTGGTAGGTATATAATAATAAATAATACAATTCTGGTCGGACGGACTGCCTGCCGTGTGCCGACACAGAGGTAGCCACAGCCGTGAACTACCGCACTGTACACTGGTTGATAAAGAGATAGTAGTATACTCGTAACAATTAGGATGACACTATGACGGTATAAAGAATGAAAAAAAAACCACGGTTAGGTGGTAGGTATATAATAATAAATAATACAATTCTGGTCGGACGGACTGCCTGCCGTGTGCCGACACAGAGGTAGCCACAGCCGTGAACTACCGCACTGTACTGTGTCTGCTGCTAATATAGACTGGTTGATATTTAAAGAGATATTAGTAGTATACAACAATACTATACTGGTGGTCAGGCACTGGTCACCACTCCTGCAGCAAAAGTGTGCACTGTTAATTAATATAATTGTACTCCTGGCTCCTGCTAACAACCTGCAGTGCTCCCCAGTCTCCCCCACAATTAATTATAAGCTTTTAATTTATACATTGATGACTGTGCAGCACACTGGGCTGAGCTGAGTGCACACAGACTGAGTCACACTGTGTGACTGACTGTGCTGTGTATCGTTTTTTTTTTCAGGCAGAGAACGGATATAGCAGAGAGAAGTGAACGGATATATTATATTAAATAAAAGTTAACTAGCAACTGCACTGGTCACTGACTGTGGTAAACTAACTCTGTCTGCGACTCTGCACAATCTCTCTCTATCTAATCTATCTATCTCTATTCTAATGGAGAGGACGCCAGACACGTCCTCTCCCTATCAATCTCAATGCACGAGTGAAAATGGCGGCGACGCGCGGCTCCTTATATAGAATCCGAGTCTCGCGATAGAATCCGAGCCTCGCGAGAATCCGACAGCGTCATGATGACGTTCGGGCGCGCTCGGGTTAACCGAGCAAGGCGGGAAGATCCGAGTCGCTCGGACCCGTGGAAAAAAAAGTGAAGTTCGTGCGGGTTCGGATTCAAAGAAACCGAACCCGCTCATCTCTAGAAATAATATAAAGCGACTTATACCTGCTTGTCGCTTGATATTATTTCTGAGTGCCGCCCGTTCTCATGATATATATATATATATATATGCAACATGTGCGGAACCCCGGCACTCAGTTGTTTCATGGGGCATGGGGGCATTTATGCGAATGCCAAGGTTCCGCACATGTTGCGCATATATATATATATATATATATGTTCCCATGGGGTTAGGCACTCCTGGACTACAAACAATCTCTTCACAGCCATTTCCTTACATATATAATTGATAACAATAGAACAACTACACTGGCTCACTCTTTCAGGTCGAGGTGACTGCAGCATGCTGCTCCTCAACAGATAAATGCTGGCTCGATGAGTGCTCAGCTGCCCGCCATCTCCTCTCACTCCCCCTCCATCCGGCTCCTCCCTGCCAGCCGCGCGGCCAGTCAGTTACACTGAGCCGGCGGAGGCTTTCAATCTGGTTGGTCGCTGGAAGCACAGCACATTGCAGGTGCGGCGCTGTCAGTGCGACGGCTGCTCGTGCCTGCTGTTGCTGCGCTGCAGATCAGTGTTTAAGATCCGATCTGTGGTGGGCGGCGGGGGGCCCTTTTAGATCGGGGTGGGGGCCCGGGGTACTTACCCCCGTGACCCCCCCTTAATCCGGCTCTGGTCTGTGCACGTTATATCTGCCCCTCCTACAGTGCTCATGGTTATACCCATTAGAGGAAGATTTTGCTTTTGCAGTCAACCTTGAATTAGACCCTATGGGGGTAACGCAGAGTTGATCGCAGCAGCAAATTTGTTAGCAGTTGGGCAAAACCATGTGCACTGCGGGGGGGGGGGGGGGGGCAGGTATAACATGTGCAGAGAGAGTTACAATTGGGTGGGGTGTGTTCAAACTGAAATCTAAATTGCAGTGTAAAAATAAAGCAGCCAGCATTTACTTTACACAGAAACAATATAACCTACCCAAATTGGGTTATGGTCGTTAGGTCGACACAACGTAGGTCGACACCCATTTGGTCAACCACTGAAGGTCGACAATGTCATTAGGTCGACATGCATTAGGTCGACATTTACTAGGTCGACATTTACTAGGTCAACAAGTCAAAATGTCAACATGAGTTTTTAAAAAAAAATTCAATTTTTGGGATTTTTTCATACTTAACGATCCACGTGGACTATGATTGGAACCTTGCCCAAAGCATGCCGAGCAAAGCGAGCCATGCGAGGGGACACAGTGCATTCATTTGGGTTCCCCATCACTTTACGGAGAAAACGACACCAAAAATAGTCAAAAACCTCATGTCGCCCCTTTGACCTGTCGACCTAGTAAATGTCGACCTAATGACCAAGTCGACCTATTGTCCCTGTCGACCTTCCATGGTCGACCTAATCACTGTCGACCTAAGTTGTGTCTATCCAACGACCCATACCCCTCAAATCTCTCTCTCTCTCCACTTGTTATACCCCAGCAGCGGGGGTGGAAGCGGCGCTGGGAGATGAGCTCATCTCCGCTCCACCTCTCCCTATGTAGTGAACAGATCCCAGGTCTCATCGACCCGGGAACCCATTCACGCTGCCACTGACCCGGTATTCAATCCGGGAATAACACTGTTTTATTCCCGGGTTGAATTACCTGGTCGATCTGGGAATTCAACCATGGCCTTTTCACACCACACACTGACCCGTGTCGACCCGGCAATATGCAGGGTCGATACCGGGTTATTTGTGCAGTGTGAAAGGGGTATAATGGGCAAAACTGTGTGCACTGCAGGTGGAGCAGGTATAACATGTGTAGAGAGAGTTAGTTTTGGGTGGGTTATATTATTTATGTGCAGGGCAAATACTGGCTGCTTTATTTTTACACCTCAATTTAGATTTCCTTTTGAACACACCCCACCCAAATCTAACTCTCTCTGTACATGTTATATCTGCCCCACCTGCATTGCACATGGGAGGGTGATTCAGAGGCGATCGCTGCAACGGCGGTGATCGCTCTCTGAAGGCTTTTGTGGAGTGCGCTCCACAAAAGGTTCAAAAGGGTTTGAGATTGCCTAAAGAATTTTAAAAAAGGGGCAGACTACATATGGAGCCTCACTCATATAGCCTTCTCTGCTGCGCCTAGGTGCACCAAGGTTTATTAGCATAACTCTTTCATCTAATGTTCTCAGCTGCAATACAATACAGAGAGAACAATACAGCAGGGGAGTAAGTCATTACAGCAGGGGATTAAGTCAGACAGCACTGTCTCAGTTAATCCTATTAAAGGGATAGATGAGCAGGGCCCCATCTGTAGATGGGCCAAATGGTTCTTATGTGCCTTCAAATTCTGTTTCTATGTTTCTTGAATTTTGCGAATCTCGGTTGTGAACATAAAGCAGAAGTGTGCAAATGTATAGGCAAAGTATGCAAGTTTAACTCCTTTTGCAGAACCTGTGTAAGCCATAGGTGACCCAGAATAAAGGGATATCATGGTATATATTGTGGCAGAGACAGCACAGATCTGACATGGATTTAGAATTGCAGTATTGTGGCTAATGAGAATACAGGTCAGGTGTTATTGTTGTTCATAGTTGAGAAGCAGTTGATTACAGGCACCTGTAAGAGTGTGTTAAAAGGATTCCAGGCACAAGGGAACAATGCTTTTGATGGCAACTAGCATCCAGAAGGGGGTGCGGGCACCAAAAAATTTAGAGGGCACAGAGGGGGCTGACTTGGACTCGGAGACTAGGTAGGGAACATGTCAGGCCAGAGGTGACAGCAGGAGATACTGAAAGCCGGCACATGCTTGAGCTCACATGCCGCCCTTTTTATATGTCTCACTGTGTGCTTGTAGCTGTGCAGCAGGGTTACCTCTGTCCTGCTACACCACTCTCTGCCCTGGCTGCTGCACCTCTTTCTGCCATGGTTGTTGCAGCAACTCTCTCTGCCCTTGCTGCTGCAGCTCCTCTCTCTGCCCCAGCTGCTGCAGCACCTCTCTCTGCCACGGCTGCTGCAGCACTTCTTTTTGCCCTGGCTGTCGCAGTACCTCTCTTTGCCCAGGGTGCTGCAGCACAGTTGTGTCTATGTTGCCTTCGTGCAAAGAACCTGGACGTGACGAAACGAGTAGGCAGGAGACAACTCCCGCCCTTACAGCTCCTAAATGTTTTCTTCGTTCTCCATTCGTTTGGGGTATTTTTTTTTTCTATGCAGCATTGGACCCTCGCGGGCTCGCTTCGCTCGCCACGCATCGGGCTCGGTGTCTCGCTTCGCTCGCCACACTTTTCTATTCCAAATAGATTGTGACATGGACCCAGGGGTTTATGGGAAAGGTCCTCTGCACGAAGAGAAACTAGATGCTACCGCTGCAGCACCACTTTCTGCCTCGCATCCCTCAGCATCCCCTAAGATGTATAAACGTCTCTACTGTCGCATAACATTTATAAGCGGCTCTACTGTGTGGTGTAATGTGACTAACAATCTTTACTGTGCGGTGTAATGTGAATTGGTACTATTCTGTGACAACTTCCCTTCACCATGAAGCCTTTCCCCTATATATTTATTGCATGCCTTCGGCGCGCACTGTCCCTGTTTTAAACATGGGAGGCGCCGAGAGGAAACCTTTGCCCTGAGATCCACAAGGTCTAGAACCGGCCCTGTCACCAATTTAGGATTTTTTTATATTTTTTCTTTTCAAATGTAACATACACCCAATTCAGTACACGGAGGGAGCGTCAAAACATACCTTTGCTCCAGGCACCACGGCACCTAGCTACACATCTGGGTGCAGGGACATTAGCACCACTGGACCTCTACTAAGATGAACCTGTATTGCTATGAACTTATACTGATGTAAAGATATAAAATATAAGATATATAAAAAATGCTTATGATCTAGTATAGTCTTGCTATAGCTCATGGGTAAATCTGCATACTTTCAGTATGATTTCTCTAGCTTACCTCATAGTTCCTTCTGTGCTAACCACAGGTATCGCTTATGGAATAGCTGTCATAAAACAGAGCTGGAACTGTACAGAAAAGAAAAAAGGCAGAGATCACTTCTACATCTGTAATATCTCTTTATAAAACATCTTGAGAAAAATACAATTAAATCCCATGCATGAGATGAGTACCAGGCCAGCGCTTATCTGCCATATGCCTATCAGCACATGCGTTCAGCATCTTGGAGTCGGTGCCACTTCCGATTCTGAAGTGACGTTAAGATGCTGTGTGTGAGCGCTCCACCGGAACTACTGCAACATTATGGGAGGGCTGACAATAATTAGTTCTTCCGAATTTCCTTGGAGGTGTGACACCCCTGACATAGTAGTTTTAATTAGTAGTAGCGTACTTATATTTAATGCTGCTAATATGGGGGGTAATTCCAAGTTGATCGCAGCAGGACATTTTTTAGCAGTTGGGCAAAACCATTGTCACTGCAGGGGAGGCAGATATAACATGTGCAGAGAGAGATAGATTTGGGTGTGGTGAGTTCAATCTGCAATCTAAATTGCAGTGTAAAAATAAAGCAGCCAGTATTTACCCTGCACAGAAACAAAATAACTCGCCCAAATCTAACTCTCTTTGCAAATGTTACATCTGCCCCCCTGCAGTGCACATGGTTTTGCCCAACTGCTAAAAAATGTCCTGCTGCGATCAACTTGGAATTACCCCCATTGTTTTCCCCTCTTAGCATCCTATGATATGATGGAATCACCAGTTTTGAGACCTTGCTAGATGCCTATATTACCGGCGAGTTTAGCTTCTTCATATATTTTTTTATATTTTTGGTACTTAGAAAATTCTACATAGTGAATATGTTGGTGTAGAAGCTGCGCAAAATTAAATGACTGTGCAAATTTAGATGACTGTTATTATCAAACGTGATTGTTTTTATTATTTTTTTTAATACATTTTGATAACATAACTGATGTTTGTTGTAGGTTTGTTGTTTTAAAATAAAAGCTGAACTAGACTTTCTGTATACTCATGTAGATGTTATGTTAGAAATAAATATGTGAGTACATAGGGACATGGAACTGATTCTGATTTTAGGAAGCACATACTGTACATTACTACATTAGGGGAACTAATACTCAAATGGAACATTGTTACTTTTTCTTGATTTAGGCCAGATACATTTTGGCAATAAAAATCATGCTTTTATTAAATCATGTAAATGGGTATGGAGATGGAACCTATTGGTTCCAATGACTCACATACTTCTGCTTGCACCTAGGGCTGTGAGCGTTGGCTGTGTCATCATTGACATGCCCCAACTGCTCGTGTAAACATACACACATGACATCAAGCCCACGACTTGAGGATTTCTGCCGTCAACCTCCTGAGGGTGATGGCAGAAATCCACGCTAACTAGTGCCTCAGCATTACACTTGGCACTTAACCCTTCGGATGCATCTTACTGCGGCTAAGCCCCAGCATTAGTCATGGTAAAATGAATCTCCAGGTAAAGTGCATCTCAATGTAGTCAAATAAAAACTTCGGGCACTTAACATGGGAGCTACATCACTGCATTGCTGATTAAATTGCTCCCTTAAATTGGTATCTAATTATGTTTAGCAACACTTTTATCAAAATTCTGTTTCAAATACTGTTTAACATCAAGCACTGGCTTTAACAGCTTATACATGTGGAAGAATTCTTGGTTCCATTACAGCTCATTCATTCATCCTGAAAAGTGATGAAATAAAAAGCTATGGGGCCAGATGGAATGGCTTGCGAGACAGCTCCAAGACTCCAGCTGAACTTGTACGTTTTTTTTAAAGCAGCAAACGTTTACAAGGCAAAACCTGGTTGGTCTCGCAAGCCATTACATCCGGCCCGTTGACTTATGTATGTCTGCGTGCCTTTGGTGTATCTTAGAATAAAGAAAAAAAATAGGATTTTAATACCTACCGGTAAATCCTTTTCTCTTAGTCTGTAGAGGATGCTGGGGTCACTTCAAGAACTACGGGGTATAGACGGGATCCACAGGAGACATGGGCACTTTAAGACTTTCAAAGGGGTGTGAACTGGCTCCTCCCTCTATGCCCCTCCTCCAGACTGCAGTTAAAGGAACTGTGCCCAGGGAGACGGACATTTCGAGGAAAAGGATTTACTGTTAAACTAAGGTGAGATACATACCAGCTCACACCTCAAGCATGCCGTACAACATGGCATTCAACTCCAGTTATAGGAACTGTGCCCAGGGAGATGGACATTTCGAGGAAAATAATTTACTGTTAAACTAAGGTGAGATACATACCAGCCAGGGGCGTTGGAACAGGGGGGGCAAGGGGGCAGCTCGCCCCCCCGAAACTTGAGAGGCGCTGGCTGATGAAGAGGAGGAGCGACGTGCGGTCAGTTGAAGACCACATATCACAACCTCCATGCGTGCCGTGCAGGGACCCCTGCCTCCCAGCAGATCAGTGCCGCGATTTGCGGCTATTTAGGGGGCGTGGCCCAGTGACAGAGACAACTACAGTGAGCTGAGTGAGGCACTGCTGCATGCAGACAGCGCTTCTTTCACTTACCCTGATGAGAGTGCTAGCACAGAAGGAGCTTGCTCCATCTGTATATGTCAGCACCATGAGACCGGGAGAAGCATGCGGTGTGAGTGCGTCTTTGTCCTCCAGCGCTCCAGCAGGGTCCCACTTGTTCACCTAACTGGCGCTGAAGTAGCTGCTCTCTATTGCTCTGCACAAAGTGCTGAGAGGGACAAGCATGTTGCTGTCTCTAATACTGGATGCAGCCTATTATGGAAGAGGCCAATGAAAAAAAAAGGAAACATGGGGCATGGACATGTTGGAGGGCTTACATAGATGAAGATGTGTGCAATATATCTATCCTTATAAACACACATACAGTACTATATCGCATATCTGGACCCCCAAACCCCACACACACCCAAAGCCTGTTATATATAATAGATCAGGTGCCATTCACAGACTCCATAATAAAGGTCAAACCGACCACTAGTGTTACAATGTTATTCTATAGTTTATTAAAACCTTTATCACTACAGTACTAGTGGTCGGCTTGACCCTTATTATGAAGTTTGTGAATGGCACATGATTTGTTGTATAATGTTTCCTTATGGAGTTGGAGGACACCCACGTCTTATATGTGTAGAGTGATCCCTTGCTATATATATGTGTATATATATATAAAGAGAGAGAAAAGATTTCCCCAGGGAGCTTGTCGTCCTTTGATATGTACAAGTTTACTAATACAATCTTAAAATTTAAGTTTTATTGTTATTTAAAACATACAATTGGTAAAAACTGTTTGACAATTTGCCCAGGTTGACAATAAGATATATTTGTACAGACAATAGTTGGGTTGATATTATTCCATTTCAATCAAAAAACAGTAAATGTTCTTTCCTGAAGCAATGATAGAGACCCTGTCCTAATCCAACGCGTTTCGTCCTACAGACTTCATCAGGGGTACAGTATGGTCAAAGGATCAAAATTTGGACAAATATCTTTCGTGTCTTCAAAGGCAATATAATAATTTTTTTTTTAAATGGTATTGGACCAGATTTCACCGTATGGAATATCGATGGGAATTAGATATGACCCATTTGGTGATTATCCACTAAGTAAGGCCTGGTTCAAAAAATTAATTTCAAACCATATTGGTAAAATCAAGCGCATGAAGCAGCTAATCACTGGATTACAATCAAGCGGAGTTTGAATAGAGCTAAACTCTTGAGATGGTGCCTCTCTCCAGTCAGTAACACTCTGAGCTGCTGTATCTGTTACTGACTGGAGAGAGGCACCATCTCAAGAGTTTAGCTCTATTCAAACTCCGCTTGATTGTAATCCAGTGATTAGCTGCTTCATGCGCTTGATTTTACCAATATGGTTTGAAATTAATTTTCTGAACCAGGCCTTACTTAGTGGATAATCACCAAATGGGTCATATCTAATTCCAATCGATATTCCATACGGTGAAATCTGGTCCAATACCATTTTTAAAAAAAATTATTATATTGCCTTTGAAGACACGAAAGATATTTGTCCAAATTTTGATCCTTTGACCATACTGTACCCCTGATGAAGTCTGTAGGATGAAACGCGTTGGGTTAGGACAGGGTCTCTGTCATTGCTTCAGGAAAGAACATTTACTGTTTTTTGATTGAAATGGAATAATATCAACACAACTATTGTCTGTACAAATATATCTTATTGTCAACCTGGGCAAATTGTCAAACAGTTTTTACCAATTGTATGTTTTAAATAACAATAAAACTTCAATTTTAAGATTGTATTAGTAAACTTGTACAAATCAAAGGGCGACAAGCTCCCTGGGGAAATCTTTTCTCTATTTCTTCCAATATCATATCCCATCTAACAGGGGGTATCTTTCCCTAAGGTGTAGCTCTCCATACCATATAGCGCAAGAAAGGTCTTATCCTTTTTTAGCGATATATATATATATATATATATATATATATATATATAGATATATATACACACACACACACACACACACACACACACACACACACACACACACACACACGTACACGCACAGAAACCCCCCTTCACAAATTCTGCATTTGCCCCTGGTGTGACCTAATGCAGAGGAGTGCCGCCTTTCATAGGAGACCTGTGTGGCTGTGCTGTGTAGTGTGCAAACAGGTAGTGTCTATCCCGCTCACTTACTCCCGTGTCTCTCCCGCTTGCTCCCTCTCTCTATGTCCCACTCTCTCTCCCTAACACACTCTCTCCTCTTGTTTCTTTCTCTCCCTGACACTCTATCTCTCCCTGACACTGTTTCTCTCTGTCCCTGACTGTTTCCCTCTCTCTCTCTCTTCCTAACATGTCTCTCTCTCTCTCTCTCTCCCTCTTTCTATCCTTGACACACTCCCTCTCTCTCCCGACCGTGGTGCCGCCTCTATTTCGTCTCGGTAGTTCCGCCTCCTCCTCCGGGTGGCTCTGCCCCCAGGGGCGCCAAGCTCAGGCTCTATCTTGCCCCCCCAACCTATAAATGTTCTGACGCCCCTGATACCAGCTCACACCTCAAGCATTCCGTACAACATGGCATTCAACACAACGCAAGTCAACGGCATGAACAACATCAGCAACAGGCTATCTATAAACGTAACACAACATGTGTGTAACCATAACTAATAACTGCAGATACAGTACACACTGGGACGGGCGCCCAGCATCCTCTACGGACTAAGAGAAAAGTATTTACCGGTAGGTATTAAAATCCTATTTTCTCATACGTCCTAGAGGATGCTGGGGTCACTTCAAGAACCATGGGGTTTATACCAAAGCTCTAGAACGGGTGGGAGAGTGCGGATGACTCTGCAGCACCGATTGACCAAACATGAGGTCCTCATTAGCCAGGGTATCAAACTTATAGAACTTCGCAAAGGTGTTTGAACCCGACCAAGTAGCTGCTCGGTAAAGCTGTAATGCCGAGACCCCCCGGGCAGCCGCCCAGGACGAGCCCACCTTCCTGGTAGAAGGGGCCTTCACCGATTTCGGTAACGGCAATCCAGCCGTAGAATGAGCCTGCTGAATCGTATGACAGATCCAGCGCGCAATAGTCTGCTTGGAAGCAGGAGCCCCAATTTTATCGTGAGCATACAAGACAAACAGAGCCTCTGTTTTTCCTAAGCTGAGCTGTTCTGGCGACATAAATTTTCAAAGCTCTTACTACATCGAGAAACTTCGATTCCCGCAAGGCGTCAGTAGCCACTGGCACCACAATAGGTTGGTTTAAGTGGAACGATTAAACCACTTTCGGCAGAAACTGCTGACGAGTCCTCAATTCTGCTCTATCCTCATGGAAGATCAAATAAGGGCTCTTGTGAGACAAGGCCGCCAATTCAGATACCTGCCATGCGGATGCCAAGGCCAACAGCATGACCACTTTCCAAGTAAGGAATTTCAACTCTACCTCCTGTAAAGGTTCAAACCAATGAGATTGAAGGAACTGCAACACCACGTTAAGATCCCAAGGTGCCACAGGGGGCACAAAAGGCGGTTGGATGTGCAATACGCCTTTCACGAAGGTCTGAACTTGCGGAAGTGAGGCCAATTGTTTTTGGAAGAAAACCAATAAAGCCGAAATTTGAACTTTAATGGAGCCCAACTTTTGGCCCGCATCCACACCGGCTTGTAGAAAATGGAGAAAACGTCCTAACTGAAATTCTTCCATAGGAGCTTTCTTGGATTCACACCAAGACACGTATTTCCTCCAAATATGGTGGTAATGTCTAGACGTTACTCCTTTTCTGGCCTGAATAAGAGTAGGAATGACTTCCTTGGGAATACCCTTTCGGGCTAGGATCCTGCGTTCAACCTCCAAGCCGTCAAACGAAGTCGCGGTAAGTCTTGGAACACGCACGGCACCTGCTGTTACAGATCCTCCCTCAGAGGAAGAGGCCAGGGATCTCCTATGAGTAATTCCTGAAGAGCTGGATACCAAGCCCTTCTTGGCCAATCTGGAACAATGAGGATCGCTTGAACTTTTGTTCTTCTTATGATCTTTAACACTTTTGGAATGAGTGGAAGCAGAGGAAATACGTACACCAACCGAAACACCCACGGTGTCACTAGGGCGTCCACTGCTATTGCTTTAGGGTCTCTCGACCTGGAACAATATCTCTGAAGTTTCTTGTTGAGGCGAGACGCCATCATGTCTATTTGAGGAATTCACCAAAGACTTGACACTTCTGCAAAAACCTCTTGATGAAGACCCCACTCTCCTGGATGGAGATCGTGTCTGCTGAGGAAGTCTGCTTCCCAGTTGTCTACTCCTGGAATGAAGATCGCTGAGAGAACGCTTACATGATTTTCCGCCCAACGGAGCACCTTTGTGGCCTCTGCCATTGCAGCTCTGCTCTTTGTTCCACCTTGGCGGTTTATGTACACTACTGCCGTTATGTTATCCGACTGAATCAAGACAGGCAGATTGCAAAGAAGATGTTCCGCTTGCAGAAGGCCGTTGTGAATGGCCCTTAACTCCAGAACGTTTATGTGTAGACACATTTCCTGGCTTGACCATTTTCCCTGGAAGCTTTCCCCCTGCGTGACTGATCCCCAGCCTCGGAGACTCGCATTTGTGGTCACTACGATCCAGTCCTGGACCCCGAACCTGCATCCCTTTAGGAGGTGAGAGCTGCGCAGCCACCACAGGAGTGAGATCCTGGTCTTGGAGGACAGAGTTATCCTTCGGTGCATGTGCAGATGGGACCCGGACCACTTGTCCAATAGGTCCCACTGAAACACTCTGGCATGAAATCTGCCAAACTGAATGGCCTAGTAGGCTGCCACCATCTTCCCCAGCAACCGAGTGCATTGATGGATCGATACTCTTGCAGGTTTCAGAATTTGTTTGACCAGGTTCTGAATTTTCAGAGCCTTTTCCACCGGAAGAAAAATTCTCTGTAATTATGTGTCCAGAATCATTCCCAAAAACGACAGCCGTGTCGTCGGAACAAACTGCGATTTTGGCAAGTTTAGGAGCCAACCATGTTGCTGCAGAATTGTCAGGGACAGCGTAATGTTCTGCAGTAATTGGTCCCTGGATCTTGCTTTTATCAGGAGATCGTCCAAGTACGGGATAATTGTGACTCCTCGTTTGCGCAGGAGAACCATCATTTCGGCCATTACTTTGGTGAGAAAACCCTCGGAGCCGTGGACAGACCAAACGGCAACGTCTGAAATTGGTAATGACAATCCTGAACTGCAAACCTCAGGTAAGCCTGATGTGGAGGATAAATGGGAACATGTAAGTAGGCATCCTTTATGTCTACCGACACCATAAAATCCCCCTCCTCCAGACTGGAGATCACAGCTCGGAGAGATTCCATCTTGAATTTGAATTTTCTCAGGTACAAATTGAGGGATTTGAGGTTCAGGATTGGTCTGACTGAGCCGTCTGGCTTCAGGACCACGAACAGGCTTGAATAAAAGCCTTCTCCCTGTTGTGACGGGGGAGCCCTGACAATGACTTGATTTTGACACAATTTTTGTATTGCGGCGCATAACACTTCCCTGTCTGGAAGAGAAGCTGGTAAGGCTGATTTGAAAAATCGGTGAGGGGGGACGTCTTCAAACTCCAGTTTGTACCCTTGGGACACTATTTCTAAAACCCACGGGTCCAGGCCCGAACGAGCCCAGAACTGACTGAAGAGCCTGAGAGGTGCCCCACGTCATGCGGTGGACTTGGCAGAAGCCGGGGAGGACTTCTGCTCCTGGGAACCGGACACGGCCGGTGATCGCTTACCCTTTTCCTTCCCTTTAGTAGCAAGGAAGCAAGACCCTCTGCCTTTTCTGTATTTATAGGGCCGAAAGGACTGCATCTGAAAGTGGTGTGCTTTCTTTTGTGGTGCAGGCACATAAGGTAAAAATTATGACTTACCCGCGGTAGCCGTAGATACCAGCTCAGCGAGGCCATCACCAAACAATACGCCACCTTTATACGGTAGAGACTCCATAGCTTTCTTAGAGTCAGCATCAGCATTCCATTGATGAATCCACAATGCTCTCCTAGCTGAGACTGCCATGGCATTGGCCCGTGATCCCAAGAGGCCAATATCTCTCGCAGCTTCCTTTAGGTAGACTGCAGCGTCCCTGATATGACCTAGTGTCAGAAAAATGCTATCCCTATCCAGGGTATCCCATTCAGATGACAAGTTATCTGCCCATTTTCCGATAGCACTACTCACCCACGCCGATGCATTGGCTGGTCCGAGCAGCATACCCGTGGAGATATAAATGGATTTCAATGTATTTTCCCCAGAGGGAAACTGATACGCCACTATAATCCTTTTGGGAATCTGAAACTTTTTGTCAGAATTTTTCCAAACCTTTTCACAAAGCGCGTTCAGTTCATGAGAGGGAGGAAATGTTACCTCAGGTTTCTTTCCTTTATACATACAGACCCTAGTATCAGGAACAGTAGGGTCCTCAGTGATATGTAATACATCTTTTATAGCCACAATCATGTACTGAATGCTCTTTGCCAGTTTTGGATCTAATCTGGCATCACTATAGTCGACAGTTGAGTCAATGTCCATGTCGGTATCCGTGTCAGCCAGCTGGGCAAATTAACGTTTTTGTGACCCTGAAGGGGTCTGGACTTGAAACAACACATCATCTACGGATTTCTTCCAAGTCTGGTTCTGAGACTCAGATTTATCCAATCTTTTATTAATCAGAGCCACATTTGCATTCAAAGCACTAAAAACATTCACCCAATCCGGTGTCGGCGGTTTCGACAGGGTCACTCCCACAGCCTTTTGTGTCCCTAACACAGTCTCCTCCTGGGAAGAGCACTCCGCCTCAGACATGCCGACACATGTGCACCCACCACACGCAGATACACTGGGCCTACAGGGGACAGACCTACAGTAAAGCCTGTCAGAGAGACACAAAGGGAGATATAGCCATCTCACACCCCAGCGCCCAAACCCGGTCTGAACCCTACAGATAATGTTCCAGACCTGCAGCGCTTTTAGAAACTAATATAATGCACCAAAATCGCTGTGCCAACCCCCCGTTTTTCACCCTGTTACTTGTACAGCAGTGTGAGAAAGGACCAGTGTCTCTGCAGCCTTGTGAAGAGAAAATGGCGCCGGGCTGTGTGCTGTGAGGGCTAAGCCCCGCCCCCGTACTGGCGCGCTTCAGACCCGCTCATTTTTTAAACTTTTTACACTGGCGAGGACCGGACAGTGCCCAGGCACTTAGTCCGGTGTTGCCAGCTATAGATATCAGGTTTATATGCTGCCCAGGGCGCCCCCCCCCCGCGCACCCTGCACCCTGCAGTGCTGTTGTGTGTGGGAGCATGGCGCACAGCGCGGCCGCTGTGCGGTACCTCAAAGCCCTCACTGAAGTCTTCTGATCTTCTTCTACTCACCTGTCTTCTGACTTCTGGCTCTGCAAGGGGGGTGACGGCGGGCTCTGGGAATGAACCCCTAGGCGTACCTAGTGTTCCAAACCCTCAGGAGCTAATGGTGTCCTGTAGCCAAAGAAGCAGAGCCTTTAACTCACAGAAGTAGGTCTGACTTCTCTCCCCTAAGTCCCACGAAGCAGGGAGACTGTTGCCAGCAGTGCTCCCTGAAAATAAAAACCTAACATAAAGTCTTTTCCGAGAAACTCAGTAGAGCTCCTCAGTGTGCATCCAGTCTTCCTGGGCACAGATTCTAAACTGGAGTCTGGAGGAGGGGCATAAAGGGAGAAGCCAGTTCACACCCCTTTGAAAGTCTTAAAGTGCCCATGTCTCCTGTGGATCCCGTCTATACCCCATGGTTCTTGAAGTGACCCCAGCATCCTCTAGGACGTATGAGAAAAAAAACCTGTGAATCTGTGAAAAGAGATAAATTATTACTTATTCTCTAAAAATATTAAAAAATAGCCTGAACATTTTTGTTAGTACCCCTTAGAAAAGAAATAATTGGATTATAATGACATTTCAAACTAATTTCTTTCTTGAATTAGCATCACACATGTCTTCATTCTTCTAATCAGTCATTCGGTCTATTTAAATGAAGAAAAGAAGTAACTCTGCTGTTTGGTTTCAGTGCGTGCACCCCACTGAACATGGGGGGTAATTCAGAGTTCATCGCAGCAGCAAATTTGTTAGCAGTTGGGCAAAACCATGAGGGTAATTCCTAGAGATGAGCGGGTTCGGTTTGTCTGAATCCGAACCCGCTAGAACTTCATGTTTTTTTTCACGGGTCCGAGCGACTCGGATCTTCCCGCCTTGCTCGGTTAACCCGAGCGCGCCCGAACGTCATCATGACGCTGTCGGATTCTCGCGAGGCTCGGATTCTATCGCGAGACTCGGATTCTATATAAGGAGCCGCGCGTCGCCGCCATTTTCACACGTGCATTGAGATTGATAGGGAGAGGACGTGGCTGGCGTCCTCTCCGTTTAGAATAGACTAAAGAGACACTTGATTTACTAATTTTGGGGAGCATTAGGAGTACTCAGTACAGTGCAGAGTTTTGCTGATAGTGACCACCAGTTTTATTTATAATCCGTTCTCTGCCTGAAAAAAGCGATACACAGCACACAGTGACTCAGTCACATACCATATCTGTGTGCACTGCTCAGGCTCAGGCCAGTGTGCTGCATCATCTATTATCTATATATAATATTATATATATCTGTCTGACTGCTCAGCTCACACAGCTTATAATTGTGGGGGAGACTGGGGAGCACTACTGCAGTGCCAGTTATAGGTTATAGCAGGAGCCAGGAGTACATAATATATTATATAGTGAGTGACCACCAGACACACAGTGCAGTTTATTTAATATATCCGTTCTCTGCCTGAAAAAAGCGATACACACAGTGACTCAGTCAGTCACATACCATATCTGTGTGCACTGCTCAGGCTCAGGCCAGTGTGCTGCATCATCTATATATATTATATATCTGTCTGACTGCTCAGCTCACACAGCTTATAATTGTGGGGGAGACTGGGGAGCACTACTGCAGTGCCAGTTATAGGTTATAGCAGGAGCCAGGAGTACATAATATTATATTAAAATTAAACAGTGCACACTTTTGCTGCAGGAGTGCCACTGCCAGTGTGACTAGTGACCAGTGACCTGACCACCAGTATATATAATATTAGTAGTATACTATCTCTTTATCAACCAGTCTATATTAGCAGCAGACACAGTACAGTGCGGTAGTTCACGGCTGTGGCTACCTCTGTGTCGGCACTCGGCAGCCCGTCCATAATTGTATATACCACCTAACCGTGGTTTTTTTTTCTTTCTTTATACATACATACTAGTTACGAGTATACTATCTCTTTATCAACCAGTCTATATTAGCAGCAGACACAGTACAGTGCGGTAGTTCACGGCTGTGGCTACCTCTGTGTCGGCACTCGGCAGCCCGTCCATAATTGTATATACCACCTAACCGTGGTTTTTTTTTCTTTCTTTATACATACATACTAGTTACGAGTATACTATCTCTTTATCAACCAGTCTATATATTAGCAGCAGACACAGTACAGTGCGGTAGTTCACGGCTGTGGCTACCTCTGTGTCGGCACTCGGCAGCCCGTCCATAATTGTATATACCACCTAACCGTGGTTTTTTTTTCTTTCTTTATACATACATACTAGTTACGAGTATACTATCTCTTTATCAACCAGTCTATATATTAGCAGCAGACACAGTACAGTGCGGTAGTTCACGGCTGTGGCTACCTCTGTGTCGGCACTCGGCAGCCCGTCCATAATTGTATATACCACCTAACCGTGGTTTTTTTTTCTTTCTTTATACATACATACTAGTTACGAGTATACTATCTCTTTATCAACCAGTCTATATTAGCAGCAGACACAGTACAGTGCGGTAGTTCACGGCTGTGGCTACCTCTGTGTCGGCACTCGGCAGCCCGTCCATAATTGTATATACCACCTAACCGTGGTTTTTTTTTCTTTCTTTATACATACATACTAGTTACGAGTATACTATCTCTTTATCAACCAGTCTATATATTAGCAGCAGACACAGTACAGTGCGGTAGTTCACGGCTGTGGCTACCTCTGTGTCGGCACTCGGCAGCCCGTCCATAATTGTATATACCACCTAACCGTGGTTTTTTTTTCTTTCTTTATACATACATACTAGTTACGAGTATACTATCTCTTTATCAACCAGTCTATATATTAGCAGCAGACACAGTACAGTGCGGTAGTTCACGGCTGTGGCTACCTCTGTGTCGGCACTCGGCAGCCCGTCCATAATTGTATATACCACCTAACCGTGGTTTTTTTTTCTTTCTTTATACATACATACTAGTTACGAGTATACTATCTCTTTATCAACCAGTCTATATATTAGCAGCAGACACAGTACAGTGCGGTAGTTCACGGCTGTGGCTACCTCTGTGTCGGCACTCGGCAGCCCGTCCATAATTGTATACTAGTATCCAATCCATCCATCTCCATTGTTTACCTGAGGTGCCTTTTAGTTGTGCCTATTAAAATATGGAGAACAAAAATGTTGAGGTTCCAAAATTAGGGAAAGATCAAGATCCACTTCCACCTCGTGCTGAAGCTGCTGCCACTAGTCATGGCCGAGACGATGAAATGCCAGCAACGTCGTCTGCCAAGGCCGATGCCCAATGTCATAGTACAGAGCATGTCAAATCCAAAACACCAAATATCAGTAAAAAAAGGACTCCAAAACCTAAAATAAAATTGTCGGAGGAGAAGCGTAAACTTGCCAATATGCCATTTACCACACGGAGTGGCAAGGAACGGCTGAGGCCCTGGCCTATGTTCATGGCTAGTGGTTCAGCTTCACATGAGGATGGAAGCACTCAGCCTCTCGCTAGAAAAATGAAAAGACTCAAGCTGGCAAAAGCAGCACAGCAAAGAACTGTGCATTCTTCGAAATCCCAAAACCACAAGGAGAGTCCAATTGTGTCGGTTGCGATGCCTGACCTTCCCAACACTGGACGTGAAGAGCATGCGCCTTCCACCATTTGCACGCCCCCTGCAAGTGCTGGAAGGAGCACCCGCAGTCCAGTTCCTGATAGTCAGATTGAAGATGTCAGTGTTGAAGTACACCAGGATGAGGAGGATATGGGTGTTGCTGGCGCTGGGGAGGAAATTGACCAGGAGGATTCTGATGGTGAGGTGGTTTGTTTAAGTCAGGCACCCGGGGAGACACCTGTTGTCCGTGGGAGGAATATGGCCGTTGACATGCCAGGTGAAAATACCAAAAAAATCAGCTCTTCGGTGTGGAGGTATTTCACCAGAAATGCGGACAACAGGTGTCAAGCCGTGTGTTCCCTTTGTCAAGCTGTAATAAGTAGGGGTAAGGACGTTAACCACCTCGGAACATCCTCCCTTATACGTCACCTGCAGCGCATTCATAATAAGTCAGTGACAAGTTCAAAAACTTTGGGTGACAGCGGAAGCAGTCCACTGACCAGTAAATCCCTTCCTCTTGTAACCAAGCTCACGCAAACCACCCCACCAACTCCCTCAGTGTCAATTTCCTCCTTCCCCAGGAATGCCAATAGTCCTGCAGGCCATGTCACTGGCAATTCTGACGAGTCCTCTCCTGCCTGGGATTCCTCCGATGCATCCTTGCGTGTAACGCCTACTGCTGCTGGCGCTGCTGTTGTTGCCGCTGGGAGTCGATGGTCATCCCAGAGGGGAAGTCGTAAGCCCACTTGTACTACTTCCAGTAAGCAATTGACTGTTCAACAGTCCTTTGCGAGGAAGATGAAATATCACAGCAGTCATCCTACTGCAAAGCGGATAACTGAGTCCTTGACAACTATGTTGGTGTTAGACGTGCGTCCGGTATCCGCCGTTAGTTCACAGGGAACTAGACAATTTATTGAGGCAGTGTGCCCCCGTTACCAAATACCATCTAGGTTCCACTTCTCTAGGCAGGCGATACCGAGAATGTACACGGACGTCAGAAAAAGACTCACCAGTGTCCTAAAAAATGCAGTTGTACCCAATGTCCACTTAACCACGGACATGTGGACAAGTGGAGCAGGGCAGGGTCAGGACTATATGACTGTGACAGCCCACTGGGTAGATGTATGGACTCCCGCCGCAAGAACAGCAGCGGCGGCACCAGTAGCAGCATCTCGCAAACGCCAACTCTTTCCTAGGCAGGCTACGCTTTGTATCACCGCTTTCCAGAATACGCACACAGCTGAAAACCTCTTACGGCAACTGAGGAAGATCATCGCGGAATGGCTTACCCCAATTGGACTCTCCTGTGGATTTGTGGCATCGGACAACGCCAGCAATATTGTGTGTGCATTAAATATGGGCAAATTCCAGCACGTCCCATGTTTTGCACATACCTTGAATTTGGTGGTGCAGAATTTTTTTAAAAACGACAGGGGCGTGCAAGAGATGCTGTCGGTGGCCAGAAAAATTGCGGGACACTTTCGGCGTACAGGCACCACGTACAGAAGACTGGACCACCACCAAAAACTACTGAACCTGCCCTGCCATCATCTGAAGCAAGAAGTGGTAACGAGGTGGAATTCAACCCTCTATATGCTTCAGAGGTTGGAGGAGCAGCAAAAGGCCATTCAAGCCTATACAATTGAGCACGATATAGTAGGTGGAATGCACCTGTCTCAAGTGCAGTGGAGAATGATTTCAACGTTGTGCAAGGTTCTGATGGGGTTCAAAGACCTGCTGGTGACAAAATTGTCAAGTCAAGCGGAACGCGACCTGTCAACATCTCCTCCTTCACATTCTCCCGCAACTGGGGGTGCGAGGAAAAGGCTCAGAATTCCGAGCCCACCCGCTGGCGGTGATGCAGGGCAGTCTGGAGCGACTGCTGATGCTGACATCTGGTCCGGACTGAAGGACCTGACAACGATTACGGACATGTCGTCTACTGTCACTGCATATGATTCTCTCAACATTGATAGAATGGTGGAGGATTATATGAGTGACCGCATCCAAGTAGGCACGTCACACAGTCCGTACTTATACTGGCAGGAAAAAGAGGCAATTTGGAGGCCCTTGCACAAACTGGCTTTATTCTACCTAAGTTGCCCTCCCACAAGTGTGTACTCCGAAAGAGTGTTTAGTGCCGCCGCTCACCTTGTCAGCAATCGGCGTACGAGGTTACATCCAGAAAATGTGGAGAAGATGATGTTCATTAAAATGAATTATAATCAATTCCTCCGCGGAGACATTGACCAGCAGCAATTGCCTCCACAAAGTACACAGGGAGCTGAGATGGTGGATTCCAGTGGGGACGAATTGATAATCTGTGAGGAGGGGGATGTACACGGTGATATATCGGAGGGTGAAGATGAGGTGGACATCTTGCCTCTGTAGAGCCAGTTTGTGCAAGGAGAGATTAATTGCTTCTTTTTTGGGGGGGGTCCAAACCAACCCGTCATATCAGTCACAGTCGTGTGGCAGACCCTGTCACTGAAATGATGGGTTGGTTAAAGTGTGCATGTCCTGTTTTGTTTATACAACATAAGGGTGGGTGGGAGGGCCCAAGGACAATTCCATCTTGCACCTCTTTTTTCTTTTCTTTTTCTTTGCATCATGTGCTGATTGGGGAGGGTTTTTTGGAAGGGACATCCTGCGTGACACTGCAGTGCCACTCCTAGATGGGCCCGGTGTTTGTGTCGGCCACTAGGGTCGCTAATCTTACTCACACAGTCAGCTACCTCATTGCGCCTCTTTTTTTCTTTGCGTCATGTGCTGTTTGGGGAGGGTTTTTTGGAAGGGACATCCTGCGTGACACTGCAGTGCCACTCCTAGATGGGCCCGGTGTTTGTGTCGGCCACTAGGGTCGCTAATCTTACTCACACAGCTACCTCATTGCGCCTCTTTTTTTCTTTGCGTCATGTGCTGTTTGGGGAGGGTTTTTTGGAAGGGACATCCTGCGTGACACTGCAGTGCCACTCCTAGATGGGCCCGGTGTTTGTGTCGGCCACTAGGGTCGCTTATCTTACTCACACAGCGACCTCGGTGCAAATTTTAGGACTAAAAATAATATTGTGAGGTGTGAGGTATTCAGAATAGACTGAAAATGAGTGTAAATTATGGTTTTTGAGGTTAATAATACTTTGGGATCAAAATGACCCCCAAATTCTATGATTTAAGCTGTTTTTTAGTGTTTTTTGAAAAAAACACCCGAATCCAAAACACACCCGAATCCGACAAAAAAAATTCGTTGAGGTTTTGCCAAAACGCGTTCGAACCCAAAACACGGCCGCGGAACCGAACCCAAAACCAAAACACAAAACCCGAAAAATTTCAGGCGCTCATCTCTAGTAATTCCAAGTTGATCGCAGCAGGATTTTTGATAGCAATTGGGCAAAACCATGTGCACTGCAGGGGAGGCAGATATAACATGTGCAGAAAGAGTTAGATTTGGGTGGGTTATTTTATTTCTGTGCAGAGTAAATACTGGCTGCTTTATTTTTACACTGCAAATTAGATTGCAGATTGAACACACCCCACCCAAATCTAACTCTCTCTGCACATCAGAATCAGAATCAGAATCAGCTTTATTGGCCAGGTATACTTACGTATACTAGGAATTTGTCTTCGGTTTGCTATACAACAGCCAAGTAGGTAACAGGTAAGCAGGTGTGTGTGTGTGTGTGTGTGTGTGTGTGTGTGTGTGTGTGTGTGTGGGCAAGTAAAGTTACACAGATAGGTATACCGTAGGGACACAAGTGAGTTACATGTACGTCTAGTCAGTCAATGTTCAGGTGTTCAGCAGGCGGACAGCTTGGGGAAAGAAACTTTTGAGGCTTCTGGTGGATCTGGCGGGGACAGCCCTGTAACGCCTGCCTGAAGGAAGCAAGTTAAACATGCTGTGGCCGGGGTGTAGCTGGTCTTTTACTATCTTCATTGCCCGCTTTTTAGCTCTGGACAAGTACAGGTCCTGGACTGAGGGAAGGTCGGCCCCGATGATCTTCTCTGCGGTTCTGACCACCTTTTGGAGCCTGCATCTGTCCCTCGCGCTGGCGGAGCTGTACCATACGAGTATCGAGGAGCACAGTACCGACTCCACAATCGCGGAGTAGAAGAGGAGCAGGAGCTTCTGTGGGATGTTGAACTTCCTTAGTTGCCTGAGGAAGAACAACCTCTGCTGCGCTTTCCCAACAGTGGCGTCAGTGTTGGACCCCCATTTAAGGTCCCTGGAGATTGTGGTCCCTAGAAACTTGAAGGAGTCCACTAGCGATACCACACTGTCAGCAATCGTTAGCGGAGGTGCACTAGATGACTTCTTCCTGAAGTCCACTATCATCTCGACAGTTTTGAGGGGGTTGAGGTCAAGGTTGTTGTGGATGCACCACTGGGCCAGCCGGTCTACTTCCCGTCTATAGGCCGATTCGTCCCCATCCTTGATGAGGCCGATGACGGTGGTGTCATCGGCGAATTTGATGATCCTTACTGATTGCGCCTCTGAGGTACAGTCATTTGTGTACAGGGAGAAGAGCAGGGGTGAGAGGACACAGCCCTGAGGGGCCCCTGTACTGATGGACCGCGCTTGAGAGGTGAATTCCCCAGCTTTCACCACCTGTGTCCTATCTGTCAGGAAGTCTATTATCCAGGAACAGGTAGCTTCTGGGACCCCTAGGCGAAGTAATTTGGGGTGGAGGATGCTGGGGACGATTGTATTGAAGGCCGAGCTGAAATCGACAAACAGGACCCTCGCGTAGGTACCGGGAATGTCTAGGTGCTGTAGAATGTAGTGCAGGCCCAGGTTGACTGCATCCTCGACACACCGATTCGAGCGATAGGCGAACTGCAGGGGGTCCAGTTGGGGGCCAGTCACAGTTTTCAGGTGATTCAAAACCAGATGCTCGAAAGTTTTCATGACCACAGACGTCAGTGCTATCGGCCTGTAGTCGTTCAGGTTCGTGATAGTGGGTTTCTTGGGGACCGGGACTATAGTAGACCTTTTGAGGCAGGAAGGGACTTTCTGTAGCTCCAGCGATTTATTGAAGATCTTGGTGAATATGGGGGCGAGCTGACCCGCACATGCTCTTAGGGCAGATGGTGACACTCCGTCAGGACCCGGAGCTTTCCTGGTTTTGGTCCTTTTGAACAATGCCTCCACCTCTTCTTGGGTGACTTGCAGTGCCTGGGTTTGGCCGTCGATGTTCGGGGCATCGTAGAGGTGATTGTTTGGGTTGCAGGGGACTTCTTTTGCGAACCTGCAATAAAAGTGGTTCAGTTCATCTGCAAGGTCTTGGTGCATGGCGGTGGACTTTGATGTTTTCCTATAGTTGGTTATGGATTGCATTCCTTTCCATACAGATACGGGGTCATTGGTGGAGAGATCGTTTGTCAGCTTGTCCGAGAACCGCTTTTTTGCTAGTCTGATTCCTTTAGTCAGAGAGTTCCTAGTACGGTTGTAGTAGAGATGTGCACTTGAAATTTTTCGGGTTTTGTGTTTTGGTTTTGGGTTCGGTTCCGCGGCCGTGTTTTGGGTTCGACCGCGTTTTGGCAAAACCTCACCGAATTTTTTTTGTCGGATTCGGGTGTGTTTTGGATTCGGGTGTTTTTTTCAAAAAACACTAAAAAACAGCTTAAATCATAGAATTTGGGGGTCATTTTGATCCCAAAGTATTATTAACCTCAAAAACCATAATTTCCACTCATTTTCAGTCTATTCTGAATACCTCACACCTCACAATATTATTTTTAGTCCTAAAATTTGCACCGAGGTCGCTGGATGACTAAGCTAAGCGACCCTAGTGGCCGACACAAACACCTGGCCCATCTAGGAGTGGCACTGCAGTGTCACGCAGGATGGCCCTTCCAAAAAACACTCCCCAAACAGCACATGACGCAAAGAAAAAAAGAGGCGCAATGAGGTAGCTGTGTGAGTAAGATAAGCGACCATAGTGGCCGACACAAACACCTGGCCCATCTAGGAGTGGCACTGCAGTGTCACGCAGGATGGCCCTTCCAAAAAACACTCCCCAAACAGCACATGACGCAAAGAAAAAAAGAGGCGCAATGAGGTAGCTGTGTGAGTAAGATAAGCGACCCTAGTGGCCGACACAAACACCTGGCCCATCTAGGAGTGGCACTGCAGTGTCACGCAGGATGGCCCTTCCAAAAAACACTCCCCAAACAGCACATGATGCAAAGAAAAAAAGAGGCGCAATGAGGCAGTTGTGTGAGTAAGATAAGCGACCCTAGTGGCCGACACAAACACCTGGCCCATCTAGGAGTGGCACTGCAGTGTCACGCAGGATGGCCCTTCCAAAAAACACTCCCCAAACAGCACATGACGCAAAGAAAAAAAGAGGCGCAATGAGGTAGCTGTGTGAGCAAGATAAGCGACCCTAGTGGCCGACACAAACACCTGGACCATCTAGGAGTGGCACTGCAGTGTCACGCAGGATGGCCCTTCCAAAAAACACTCCCCAAACAGCACATGACGCAAAGAAAAAAAGAGGCGCAATGAGGTAGCTGTGTGAGTAAGATAAGCGACCCTAGTGGCCGACACAAACACCTGGCCCATCTAGGAGTGGCACTGCAGTGTCACGCAGGATGGCCCTTCCAAAAAACACTCCCCAAACAGCACATGACGCAAAGAAAAAAAGAGGCGCAATGAGGTAGCTGTGTGAGTAAGATAAGCGACCCTAGTGGCCGACACAAACACCTGGCCCATCTAGGAGTGGCACTGCAGTGTCACGCAGGATGGCCCTTCCAAAAAACACTCCCCAAACAGCACATGACGCAAAGAAAAAAAGAGGCGCAATGAGGTAGCTGTGTGAGTAAGATAAGCGACCCTAGTGGCCGACACAAACACCTGGCCCATCTAGGAGTGGCACTGCAGTGTCACGCAGGATGGCCCTTCCAAAAAACACTCCCCAAACAGCACATGACGCAAAGAAAAAAAGAGGCGCAATGAGGTAGCTGTGTGAGTAAGATAAGCGACCCTAGTGGCCGACACAAACACCTGGCCCATCTAGGAGTGGCACTGCAGTGTCACGCAGGATGGCCCTTCCAAAAAACACTCCCCAAACAGCACATGACGCAAAGAAAAAAAGAGGCGCAATGAGGTAGCTGTGTGAGTAAGATAAGCGACCCTAGTGGCCGACACAAACACCTGGCCCATCTAGGAGTGGCACTGCAGTGTCACGCAGGATGGCCCTTCCAAAAAACACTCCAAAAACAGCACATGACGCAAAGAAAAAAAGAGGCGCAATGAGGTAACTGTGTGAGTAAGATAAGCGACCCTAGTGGCCGACACAAACACCTGGCCCATCTAGGAGTGGCACTGCAGTGTCACGCAGGATGGCCCTTCCAAAAAACACTCCCCAAACAGCACATGACGCAAAGAAGAAAAAAAGAGGCGCAATGAGGTAGCTGTGTGAGTAAGCTAAGCGACCCTAGTGGCCGACACAAACACCTGGCCCATCTAGGAGTGGCACTGCAGTGTCACGCAGGATGGCCCTTCCAAAAAACACTCCCCAAACAGCACATGACGCAAATAAAAATGAAAGAAAAAAGAGGTGCAAGATGGAATTGTCCTTGGGCCCTCCCACCCACCCTTATGTTGTATAAACAGGACATGCACACTTTAACCAACCCATCATTTCAGTGACAGGGTCTGCCACACGACTGTGACTGAAATGACGGGTTGGTTTGGACCCCCACCGAAAAAGAAGCAATTAATCTCTCCTTGCACAAACTGGCTCTACAGAGGCAAGATGTCCACCTCATCATCATCCTCCGATATATCACCGTGTACATCCCGCTCCTCACAGATTATCAATTCGTCCCCACTGGAATCCACCATCTCAGCTCCCTGTGTACTACTTTGTGGAGGCAATTGCTGCTGGTCAATGTCTCCACGGAGGAATTGATTATAATTCATTTTAATGAACATCATCTTCTCCACATTTTCTGGAAGTAACCTCGTACGCCGATTGCTGACAAGGTGATCGGCGGCACTAAACACTCTTTCGGAGTACACACTTGTGGGAGGGCAACTTAGGTAGAATAAAGCCAGTTTGTGCAAGGGCCTCCAAATTGCCTCTTTTTCCTGCCAGTATAAGTACGGACTGTCTGACGTGCCTACTTGGATGCGGTCACTCATATAATCCTCCACCATTCTTTCAATGGGGAGAGAATCATATGCAGTGACAGTAGACAACATGTCCGTAATCGTTGTCAGGTCCTTCAGTCCGGACCAGATGTCAGCATCAGCAGTCGCTCCAGACTGCCCTGCATCACCGCCAGCGGGTGGGCTCGGAATTCTGAGCCTTTTCCTCGCACCCCCAGTTGCGGGAGAATGTGAAGGAGGAGATGTTGACAGGTCGCGTTCCGCTTGACTTGACAATTTTGTCACCAGCAGGTCTTTGAACCCCAGCAGACTTGTGTCTGCCGGAAAGAGAGATCCAAGGTAGGTTTTAAATCTAGGATCGAGCACGGTGGCCAAAATGTAGTGCTCTGATTTCAACAGATTGACCACCCGTGAATCCTTGTTAAGCGAATTAAGGGCTCCATCCACAAGTCCCACATGCCTAGCGGAATCGCTCCCTTTTAGCTCCTCCTTCAATGCCTCCAGCTTCTTCTGCAAAAGCCTGATGAGGGGAATGACCTGACTCAGGCTGGCAGTGTCTGAACTGACTTCACGTGTGGCAAGTTCAAAAGGTTACAGAACCTTGCACAACGTTGAAATCATTCTCCACTGCGCTTGAGACAGGTACATTCCACCTCCTATATCGTGCTCAATTGTATAGGCTTGAATGGCCTTTTGCTGCTCCTCCAACCTCTGAAGCATATATAGGGTTGAATTCCACCTCGTTACCACTTCTTGCTTCAGATGATGGCAGGGCAGGTTCAGGCGTTTTTGGTGGTGCTCCAGTCTTCTGTACGTGGTGCCTGTCCTCCGAAAGTGTCCCGCAATTCTTCTGGCCACCGACAGCATCTCTTGCACGCCCCTGTCGTTTTTTTAAAAATTCTGCACCACCAAATTCAAGGTATGTGCAAAACATGGGACGTGCTGGAATTTGCCCATATTTAATGCACACACAATATTGCTGGCGTTGTCCGATGCCACAAATCCACAGGAGAGTCCAATTGGGGTAAGCCATTCCGCGATGATCTTCCTCAGTTGCCGTAAGAGGTTTTCAGCTGTGTGCGTATTCTGGAAACCGGTGATACAAAGCGTAGCCTGCCTAGGAAAGAGTTGGCGTTTGCGAGATGCTGCTACTGGTGCCGCCGCTGCTGTTCTTGCGGCGGGAGTCCATACATCTACCCAGTGGGCTGTCACAGTCATATAGTCCTGACCCTGCCCTGCTCCACTTGTCCACATGTCCGTGGTTAAGTGGACATTGGGTACAACTGCATTTTTTAGGACACTGGTGAGTCTTTTTCTGAGGTCTGTGTACATTCTCGGTATCGCCTGCCTAGAGAAGTGGAACCTAGATGGTATTTGGTAACGGGGGCACACTACCTCAAGAAATTGTCTAGTTCCCTGTGAACTAACGGCGGATACCGGACGCACGTCTAACACCAACATAGTTGTCAAGGCCTCAGTTATCCGCTTTGCAACAGGATGACTGCTGTGATATTTCATCTTCCTCGCAAAGGACTGTTGGACAGTCAATTGCTTGGTGGAAGTAGTAAAAGTGGGCTTACGACTTCCCCTCTGGGATGACCATCGACTCCCAGCAGCAACAACAGCAGCGCCAGCAGCAGTAGGCGTTACACGCAAGGATGCATCGGAGGAATCCCAGGCAGGAGAGGACTCGTCAGAATTGCCAGTGACATGGCCTGCAGGACTATTGGCATTCCTGGGGAAGGAGGAAATTGACACTGAGGGAGTTGGTGGGGTGGTTTGCGTGAGCTTGGTTACAAGAGGAAGGGATTTACTGGTCAGTGGACTGCTTCCGCTGTCGCCCAAAGTTTTTGAACTTGTCACTGACTTATTATGAATGCGCTGCAGGTGACGTATAAGGGAGGATGTTCCGAGGTGGTTAACGTCCTTACCCCTACTTATTACAGCTTGACAAAGGCAACACACGGCTTGACAAATGTTGTCCGCATTTCTGTTGAAATACTTCCACACCGAAGAGCTGATTTTTTTGGTATTTTCACCAGGCATGTCAACGGCCCTATTCCTCCCACGGACAACAGGTGTCTCCCCGGGTGCCTGACTTAAACAAACCACCTCACCATCAGAATCCTCCTGGTCAATTTCCTCCCCAGCGCCAGCAACACCCATATCCTCCTCATCCTGGTGTACTTCAACACTGACATCTTCAATCTGACTATCAGGAACTGGACTGCGGGTGCTCCTTCCAGCACTTGCAGGGGGCGTGCAAATGGTGGAAGGCGCATGCTCTTCACGTCCAGTGTTGGGAAGGTCAGGCATCGCAAACGACACAATTGGACTCTCCTTGTGGATTTGGGATTTGGAAGAACGCACAGTTCTTTGCGGTGCTTTTGCCAGCTTGAGTCTTTTCATTTTTCTAGCGAGAGGCTGAGTGCTTCCATCCTCATGTGAAGCTGAACCACTAGCCATGAACATAGGCCAGGGCCTCAGCCGTTCCTTGCCACTCCGTGTGGTAAATGGCATATTGGCAAGTTTGCGCTTCTCCTCCGACAATTTTATTTTAGATTTTGGAGTCCTTTTTTTACTGATATTTGGTGTTTTGGATTTTACATGCTCTGTACTATGACATTGGGCATCGGCCTTGGCAGACGACGTTGCTGGCATTTCATCATCTCGGCCATGACTAGTGGCAGCAGCTTCAGCACGAGGTGGAAGTGGATCTTGATCTTTCCCTAATTTTGGAACCTCAACATTTTTGTTCTCCATATTTTAATAGGCACAACTAAAAGGCACCTCAGGTAAACAATGGAGATGGATGGATACTAGTATACTTATGGATGGACCAGCGACTGCCGACACAGAGGTAGCTACAGCCGTGGACTACCGTACTGTGTCTGCTGCTAATATAGACTGGATGATAATGAGATGAAATTAATATATATATATAATATCACTAGTACTGCAGCCGGACAGGTATATATATTTATTATGCAATGACTGATGACGGACCTGCTGGACACTGTCAGCTCAGCAGCACCGCAGACTGCTACAGTAAGCTACTATAGTAGTATGTATCAAGAAGAAAGAAAAAAAAAACACGGGTAGGTGGTATACAATTATGGATGGACCAGCGACTGCCGACACAGAGGTAGCTACAGCCGTGGACTACCGTACTGTGTCTGCTGCTAATATAGACTGGATGATAATGAGATGAAATTAATATATATATATATAATATCACTAGTACTGCAGCCGGACAGGTATATATATTTATTATGTAATGACTGATGATGGACCTGCTGGACACTGTCAGCTCAGCAGCACCGCAGACTGCTACAGTAAGCTACTATAGTAGTATGTATCAAGAAGAAAGAAAAAAAAAAACACGGGTAGGTGGTATACAATTATGGATGGACCAGCGACTGCCGACACAGAGGTAGCTACAGCCGTGGACTACCGTACTGTGTCTGCTGCTAATATAGACTGGATGATAATGAGATGAAATTAATATATATATATATATATATATATAATATCACTAGTACTGCAGCCGGACAGGTATATATATTTATTATGTAATGACTGATGACGGACCTGCTGGACACTGTCAGCTCAGCAGCACCGCAGACTGCTACAGTAAGCTACTATAGTAGTATGTATCAAGAAGAAAGAAAGAAAAAAAAACACGGGTAGGTGGTATACAATTATGGATGGACCAGCGACTGCCGACACAGAGGTAGCTACAGCCGTGGACTACCGTACTGTGTCTGCTGCTAATATAGACTGGATGATAATGAGATGAAATTAATATATATATATATATATATATAATATCACTAGTACTGCAGCCGGACAGGTATATATATTTATTATGTAATGACTGATGACGGACCTGCTGGACACTGTCAGCTCAGCAGCACCGCAGACTGCTACAGTAAGCTACTATAGTAGTATGTATCAAGAAGAAAGAAAAAAAAAAAACACGGGTAGGTGGTATACAATTATGGATGGACCAGCGACTGCCGACACAGAGGTAGCTACAGCCGTTGACTACCGTACTGTGTCTGCTGCTAATATAGACTGGATGATAATGAGATGAAATTAATATATATATATATAATATCACTAGTACTGCAGCCGGACAGGTATATATATTTATTATGTAATGACTGATGACGGACCTGCTGGACACTGTCAGCTCAGCAGCACCGCAGACTGCTACAGTAAGCTACTATAGTAGTATGTATCAAGAAGAAAGAAAAAAAAAAACCACGGGTAGGTGATATACAATTATGGATGGACCAGCGACTGCCGACACAGTGGTAGCTACAGCCGTGGACTACCGTACTGTGTCTGCTGCTAATATAGACTGGATGATAATGAGATGAAATTAATATATATATATATATAATATCACTAGTACTGCAGCCGGACAGGTATATATATTTATT
This sequence comes from Pseudophryne corroboree, assembly GCF_028390025.1. Taxonomy (NCBI): domain Eukaryota; kingdom Metazoa; phylum Chordata; class Amphibia; order Anura; family Myobatrachidae; genus Pseudophryne; species Pseudophryne corroboree. The sequence continues at coordinate 560,173,168 of NC_086447.1, read as the reverse complement.
ATTTAATGACTGATGACGGACCTGCTGGACACTGTAAGCTCAGCAGCACCGCAGACTGCTACAGTAAGCTACTATAGTAGTATGTATCAAGAAGAAAGAAAGAAAAAAAACACGGGTAGGTGGTATACAATTATGGATGGACCAGCGACTGCCGACACAGAGGTAGCTACAGCCGTGGACTACCGTACTGTGTCTGCTGCTAATATAGACTGGATGATAATGAGATGAAATTAATATATATATATATATATATATAATATCACTAGTACTGCAGCCGGACAGGTATATATATTTATTATGTAATGACTGATGACGGACCTGCTGGACACTGTCAGCTCAGCAGCACCGCAGACTGCTACAGTAAGCTACTATAGTAGTATGTATCAAGAAGAAAAAAAAAAAGAAAAAACACGGGTAGGTGGTATACAATTATGGATGGACCAGCGACTGCCGACACAGAGGTAGCTACAGCCGTGGACTACCGTACTGTGTCTGCTGCTAATATAGACTGGATGATAATGAGATGAAATTAATATATATATATATAATATCACTAGTACTGCAGCCGGACAGGTATATATATTTATTATGTAATGACTGATGACGGACCTGCTGGACACTGTCAGCTCAGCAGCACCGCAGACTGCTACAGTAAGCTACTATAGTAGTATGTATCAAGAAGAAAGAAAAAAAAAAAAACACGGGTAGGTGGTATACAATTATGGATGGACCAGCGACTGCCGACACAGAGGTAGCTACAGCCGTGGACTACCGTACTGTGTCTGCTGCTAATATAGACTGGATGATAATGAGATGAAATTAATATATATATATATATATATATATATATAATATCACTAGTACTGCAGCCGGACAGGTATATATATTTATTATGTAATGACTGATGACGGACCTGCTGGACACTGTCAGCTCAGCAGCACCGCAGACTGCTACAGTAAGCTACTATAGTAGTATGTATCAAGAAGAAAGAAAAAAAAAAAAACACGGGTAGGTGGTATACAATTATGGATGGACCAGCGACTGCCGACACAGAGGTAGCTACAGCCGTGGACTACCGTACTGTGTCTGCTGCTAATATAGACTGGATGATAATGAGATGAAATTAATATATATATATATAATATCACTAGTACTGCAGCCGGACAGGTATATATATTTATTATGTAATGACTGATGATGGACCTGCTGGACACTGTCAGCTCAGCAGCACCGCAGACTGCTACAGTAAGCTACTATAGTAGTATGTATCAAGAAGAAAGAAAAAAAAAAACACGGGTAGGTGGTATACAATTATGGATGGACCAGCGACTGCCGACACAGAGGTAGCTACAGCCGTGGACTACCGTACTGTGTCTGCTGCTAATATAGACTGGATGATAATGAGATGAAATTAATATATATATATATATAATATCACTAGTACTGCAGCCGGACAGGTATATATATTTATTATGTAATGACTGATGACGGACCTGCTGGACACTGTCAGCTCAGCAGCACCGCAGACTGCTACAGTAAGCTACTATAGTAGTATGTATCAAGAAGAAAGAAAGAAAAAAAAACACGGGTAGGTGGTATACAATTATGGATGGACCAGCGACTGCCGACACAGAGGTAGCTACAGCCGTGGACTACCGTACTGTGTCTGCTGCTAATATAGACTGGATGATAATGAGATGAAATTAATATATATATATATATATATAATATCACTAGTACTGCAGCCGGACAGGTATATATATTTATTATGTAATGACTGATGACGGACCTGCTGGACACTGTCAGCTCAGCAGCACCGCAGACTGCTACAGTAAGCTACTATAGTAGTATGTATCAAGAAGAAAGAAAAAAAAAAAAAACACGGGTAGGTGGTATACAATTATGGATGGACCAGCGACTGCCGACACAGAGGTAGCTACAGCCGTTGACTACCGTACTGTGTCTGCTGCTAATATAGACTGGATGATAATGAGATGAAATTAATATATATATATATATAATATCACTAGTACTGCAGCCGGACAGGTATATATATTTATTATGTAATGACTGATGACGGACCTGCTGGACACTGTCAGCTCAGCAGCACCGCAGACTGCTACAGTAAGCTACTATAGTAGTATGTATCAAGAAGAAAGAAAAAAAAAAACCACGGGTAGGTGATATACAATTATGGATGGACCAGCGACTGCCGACACAGAGGTAGCTACAGCCGTGGACTACCGTACTGTGTCTGCTGCTAATATAGACTGGATGATAATGAGATGAAATTAATATATATATATATATATATAATATCACTAGTACTGCAGCCGGACAGGTATATATATTTATTATTTAATGACTGATGACGGACCTGCTGGACACTGTAAGCTCAGCAGCACCGCAGACTGCTACAGTAAGCTACTATAGTAGTATGTATCAAGAAGAAAGAAAAAAAAAAAACACGGGTAGGTGGTATACAATTATGGATGGACCAGCGACTGCCGACACAGAGGTAGCTACAGCCGTGGACTACCGTACTGTGTCTGCTGCTAATATAGACTGGATGATAATGAGATGAAATTAATATATATATATATATATATATATATAATATCACTAGTACTGCAGCCGGACAGGTATATATATTTATTATGTAATGACTGATGACGGACCTGCTGGACACTGTCAGCTCAGCAGCACCGCAGACTGCTACAGTAAGCTACTATAGTAGTATGTATCAAGAAGAAAAAAAAAAAAAAAAAACACGGGTAGGTGGTATACAATTATGGATGGACCAGCGACCGCCGACACAGAGGTAGCTACAGCCGTGGACTACCGTACTGTGTCTGCTGCAAATATAGACTGGATGATAATGAGATGAAATTAATATATATATATATAATATCACTAGTACTGCAGCCGGACAGGTATATATATTTATTATGTAATGACTGATGACGGACCTGCTGGACACTGTCAGCTCAGCAGCACCGCAGACTGCTACAGTAAGCTACTATAGTAGTATGTATCAAGAAGAAAGAAAAAAAAAAACACGGGTAGGTGGTATACAATTATGGATGGACCAGCGACTGCCGACACAGAGGTAGCTACAGCCGTGGACTACTGTACTGTGTCTGCTGCTAATATAGACTGGATGATAATGAGATGAATTTAATATATATATATATAATATCACTAGTACTGCAGCCGGACAGGTATATATATTTATTATGTAATGACTGATGACGGACCTGCTGGACACTGTCAGCTCAGCAGCACCGCAGACTGCTACAGTAAGCTACTATAGTAGTATGTATCAAGAAGAAAGAAAGAAAAAAAAACACGGGTAGGTGGTATACAATTATGGATGGACCAGCGACTGCCGACACAGAGGTAGCTACAGCCGTGGACTACCGTACTGTGTCTGCTGCTAATATAGACTGGATGATAATGAGATGAAATTAATATATATATATATATATATATATATATAATATCACTAGTACTGCAGCCGGACAGGTATATATATTTATTATGTAATGACTGATGACGGACCTGCTGGACACTGTCAGCTCAGCAGCACCGCAGACTGCTACAGTAAGCTACTATAGTAGTATGCATAAAGAAGAAGAAAGAAAAAAAAAAACGGGTAGGTGGTATACAATATTATATATATATTATATACAATTATATATATATATATATATTAAACTGGTGGTGATTATTAAACTGGTGGTCAGGTCACTGGTCTCACTATCAGCAACTTGCAAGTAGTACTCCTAAGCAGACAATCACAATATATATTATACTGGTGGTCAGTGTGGTCACAATGGCAGTGTGGCACTCTGGCAGCAAAAGTGTGCACTGTACGTTATATGTACTCCTGAGTCCTGCTCTCAGACTCTAACTGCTCCCCACTGTCAGTGTCTCCCCCACAAGTCAGGTATACATTATACAGTCACACTATCTATCTATCACTTCAGCAAGTAGTAGTACTCCTCCTAATGCTCCCCAAAATTACTACTGTGTCTCTCTCTACTCTAGTCTCACTCTCTTCTCTATAAACGGAGAGGACGCCAGCCACTTCCTCTCCCTATGAATCTCAATGCACGTGTGAAAATGGCGGCGACGCGCGGCTCCTTATATAGAATCCGAGTCTCGCGATAGAATCCGAGCCTCGCGAGAATCCGACAGCGGGATGATGACGTTCGGGCGCGCTCGGGTTAACCGAGCAAGGCGGGAAGATCCGAGTCGCTCGGCCCCGTGTAAAAAAAAATGAAGTTCGGGCGGGTTCGGATTCCGAGGAACCGAACCCGCTCATCTCTATTGTATAGTGCTCTGTCACCGCTGCTATAGGCCTCCTCTTTGGCTCGACGAAGTTGCCTGAGCTGGGCATTGAACCAGGGCTTGTTGTTGTTGCAAATGCGGTAAGTCTTGGTAGGTACACACATGTCCTCACAGTAGCTGATGTAGGATGTGACAGTGTCTGTCAAGTCATTCAGGTCGGTTGCCGAGGCTTCAAAGACCCCCCATTCCGTGCAGTCAAAGCAGGCCTGGAGCTTCATCTTGGCCTCATTGGTCCATTTCTTGACAGTCTTAACGACAGGCTTAACTGCTCTCAGCTTCTGTGTATAGGTAGGGAGTAGGTGGACGAGGCAGTGGTCAGATAGGCCGAGTGCAGCACGCGGGATAGACCGGAAGGCAGACTTGAGGGTAGTGTAGCAGTGATCAAGGGTGCGCCCTTCCCTAGTGGGACACGTGACTTGTTGTTTGTACTTAGGTAGCTCCTTGCTCAGGTATGTTCTGTTGAAGTCACCCAGTACTATAAGCAGAGAGTCTGGGTGTTTTTGTTCTATGTCGGATATACATATGGCCAGGTGGTGCAGGGCTTCGTTCGCGCAGGCGAGGGGGGGGATGTACACTCCCACAAGGACAATTGAGGCAAATTCCCGGGGGGAATAGAAGGGGTTGCAGTTGATACTCAGCATCTCCAGGTGAGGGCTGCATGATTTGCCTATGATCGTGACATTGGTGCACCATCCGTCGTTGATGTAGAAGCAGATGCCACCACCCTTCGTTTTTCCTGAGAGAACTTTGGAGCGATCGGCCCTGAAGAGACTGAAGCCCGGCAGAGACATCGGGTTGTCCGCAATATGGTCGTCCTGCCACGTCTCCGTAAAGCAGAGGATAGATGACCCTGTAATGCCTGACCCTGCGCTGCCCAGAAGGAGGGACAATTCGTCGAACTTGTTTGCCAGTGAGCGCACATTCGAAAGCAGGATCGCGGGTAGTGCAGACCGGTGCCCTCGCCGCCGCCACCTCACTAGGGCGCCTGCGCGACAGCCTCTCCTCTGAGTCCAGGTCCTTCTACTAGGGCCGACACGAGGGCCTCCGTAATTCTCTTTCCGGGGCCGGTGATCCATCCGCCAGTCGCCACCTGGGCTGCGGGGGGGCGCGGCCGCTCGGTCATCCACTTCGGTGTCCACAATGTCTGCATCCTTGCCACACAGGGCAGCAAGGGCAGCGAGGGCTGCAAGGGCCGCTGATCTGCCCGTCGACGGGCCCGAACGTGTGGTAAGCACCTCGGGAGCGCTCCAACTAAGGAGGGCTTCCCTGCTGTATTTGGTCACCGGTGGGGTAGACAAGGGCAAGGGAAAACATGTAGTGCACATGGTTTTGCCCAATTGCTAACAAAAATCCTGCTGCGATCAACTTGGAATTACCCCCCATGTGCACTGCAGGGGAGGCAGATTTAACATGTGCAGAGAGATTTAGATTTGGGTGTGGTGTGTTCAATCCAGAGGCGGAACTACCGCCAGTGCAAGCAGTGCGTTGCACTGGGGCCCGCCTCTGTCCAGGGACCCAAGCATGTAATTAGTCAAATTGACTCATTACATGCCGCTGTGCGCTGCGGGCAACAGCTGCCCGCAGCGCACAGCCGCCCACAGAGGAGAGGAGCAGCGGCACGGACGGGGGAAGGAGGAGGAGGGAGGTGGAGGAGGGAGCCGCAGCAGCGCTTTGTTACTGGTGGAGGCGCTGCTGCTGCTGCCCCTCTGCTTCACTAAAGGCTGTCTTCCGATAACAGCCTATAGTGAAGCAGAGGGGCAGCAGCAGCAGCGCCTCCACCAATGACACAGCGCTGCTGCGGCTCCCTCCTCCACCTCCCTCCTCCTCATTCTCTACTGCCCGGGAATCGTCTGACGCTGCACCGAGGAGCCTGAGCCAGCGGAGAGGGTAAGTATAATTCTTCTTTCTGTCTTTCCTCTTTCTCTTTTTCTTTCTTTCCTACAAAAAAGGGGTACAGTGTGCCGCAATGTGTAAAAATGTGGAATCTGCCTGCCGCTATGTGTAAAAACGGGGAATCTGCCTGCCGCAATGTGTAAAAATGGGGAATCTGCCTGCCGCAATGTGTAAAAACGGGGAATCTGCCTGCCGCAATGTGTAAAAATGGGGAATCTGCCTGCCGTAATGTGTAAAAACGGGGAATCTGCCTGCCGTAATGTGTAAAAAGGGGGAATCTGCTTGCCGCAATGTGTAAAAATGGGGAATCTGCCTGCCGCTATGTGTAGCAAGGACACGCTGTCTCCTGCAATGTGTAAAAAGGGGGAATCTGCCTGCCGTAATGTGTAACAATGGCTCGCTGTCTGCCGTTATGTGAAAAAAGTGTACGCTGTCTGCCGCTATGTTTAACAAGGACACGCTGTCTGTCGTTATGTGAAAAAAGTGTACGCTGTCTGCCGCTATGTGTAACAAGGACACGCTGTCTGCCGCAATGTGTAAAAAGGGGGAATCTGCCTGCCGTAATGTGTAACAAGGGCACGCTGTCTGCCGTTATGTGAAAAAAGTGTACGCTGTCTGCCGCTATGTTTAACAAGGGCACGCTGTCTGCCGTTATGTGAAAAAAGTGTACGCTGTCTGCCGCTATGTGTAACAAGGACACGCTGTCTGCCGCAATGTGTAAAAAGGGGGAATCTGCCTGCCGTAATGTGTTACAAGGGCACGCTGTCTGCCGTTATGTGAAAAAATGTACGCTGTCTGCTGCTATGTTTAACAAGGGCACGCTGTCTGCCGTTATGTGAAAAAAGTGTACGCTGTCTGCCGCTATGTGTAACAATGGCACGCTGTCTGCCGTTATGTGTAAAAAGGGGAAGCTGTCTGCCGTTATGTGTAAAAAGTGCACGCTGTCTGCTGTTATGTGTAAAAAGGGCACGCTGTCTGCCGTTATGGGTAAAAAAGGGGGACGCTGTCTGCCGTAATGTGTAAAAAGGGGACGCTGTCTGCTGTAATGTGTAAAAAGAGGAATCTGTCCGCCATAGTCACACCATCTGGCAAGATAGGAGCTTATACAAAAGTGACGGCCTGCACCCATCTTCAAGGGGAACGAGAATACTAACTGAACAGTTTGGATGCTTCATCAAGAACTATTTAAACTAACAAAGGGGGGCAGTGAACCAAACAGGAATAAAGAAATCTGCTCCCCCAACACAGAGGTATTGTTTCTGCAGGCAAAGGGAATAGGAAGCATATCCACAGCAACAGAAGATAATTCAGATCAAAACCAAATAAAAATAGGCAGAGAGAAGAACATAGCTAGGAACAGAAAAAGCACAAACAAAACTCTAAAAGCTATGTGTGCAAATGCTAGGAGCTTAGGAAATAAAATCCCAGAACTAACTGCAATAATGACAAGGGATGATCTAGACATTGTGGCAATTACAGAGTCATGGTACAATGAAAATCATGACTGGGACATAGCTATACCGGGATATACTTTATTTAGGAAGGACAGAATTGGAAAAATCGGAGGAGGGGTAGCAATGTATGTAGAAAATACCATAAATACTACATTAATACAAAGTATTGAAGAAAAAACTGAGGCCCTTTGGGTGACCATAGAAACAGGGGAAAAGTTGATTATTCGTATTGGCGTGATATACAGGCCACCAGGTCAGGAAGAGGAACTTGACAAGAACCTATTGCAGGACATAACTAAAATGGCATTAAAAGGAGAGGTAATAATCATGGGAGACTTTAATCTTCCTGATGTAAACTGGGAGGTGTCTGTTGCTAGATCCACTAGAAGTAGGAACATTTTAAATTCTCTTCAGGGAGCATCCCTCCACCAATTGGTGAGGGAGCCCACTCGGAAAGATGCAATATTAGACTTAATACTTACAAATGGAGACATATTATCGGACGTAAAAGTGGGTGAAAACCTGGGATCCAGTGATCATCAAGCAGTATGGTTCAGCATTAAGACAGAGACTGACTCGTCCCATACAAAAACAAAGGTGTTGGATTTTAGGAAGGCTGATTTTGTAGGGATGGGAAAATGTGTAAGCGATTCTTTGGCAGAGTGGAGGAACTTGGAAACAGTGCAGGAGAGGTGGGAAACATTCAAATGTGCAATATTGAAGGCAACAGACCTTTGTATCAAAACTGTTAGGAAAAACACAAGGAAAAGGAAGCCAGTGTGGTTTGCAAAAGAAGTAGCAAATATTGTGAGAGCAAAAAAGATGGCTTTTAGGAAATATAAGCAGACACAAAATAATGAAGACAAAAAGATATATCTTGTTAGACAGAAGGAGACAAAGAAGGTAATCAGATGTGCAAAGGCACAAGCTGAGGAGAAAATGGCCCAGTCAGTGGGTAAAGGAGGCAAAACTTTTTTTAGGTATATAAGCGAAAAGAGAAAAACAAAAGGCGGAATTATAAAACTAAAGACGGACACTGGGAGTCTTGTTGAAGGAGACAATTTAATAGCAGATCATCTTAATGATTATTTTTGCTCAGTATTTACTACTGAAAGAGAGGGGAAGGGGCCACAGTTAAGTTGCAGGGATATTCAGGAAAATGAAACAAGTACATTTACAGAGGAGAAGGTCCTAACAGAACTCTCAAAGCTGAAAGTGGACAAATCTATGGGGCCAGATGGGATACATCCAAGGATACTAAAAGAACTTAAAGAGGTGCTGGTAGCACCATTGACAGAATTATTCAACCAGTCATTAGCTACAGGGGTAATTCCAGGGGACTAGAAAAGAGCAAACGTAGTCCCACTGCACAAAAGTGGAAGCAAGGAAGAGGCAAACAACTACAGACCAGTGAGTCTTACATCAGTAGTAGGGAAATTGATGGAAACACTCTTAAAAGAAAGAGTTGTAGATTATCTCAAATCCGGCAATTTACTGGATCCCAAACAGCATGGATTCACTGGGGGGAGATCATGTCAAACAAATCTTATTGACTTTTTTGATTGTGTGACTAAAGTGATGGATAAAGGTGAAGCCATGGATATAGCTTATCTAGACTTTAGTAAGGCTTTTGACACAGTTCCACATCGCAGACTGCTAAATAAACTTGAAAGTTTGGGATTGGATATTAGGATTATTGAATGGATAAGATCTTGGTTGAAGGATAGAAAACAGAGAGTTGTGGTAAATGGAGTGCATTCACAGGAGGGAAATGTTACCAGTGGAGTACCCCAGGGATCTGTACTTGGACCAGTGCTTTTTAATATATTTATTGGTGACATTGCAAATGGCATTAAAGGGAAAGTATGCCTTTTTGCAGATGACACAAAGGTATGCAACAGGGTAGACACACCAGGTGGGGTAAAACAAATGATTGAGGATCTAGGTAGACTAGAGGAATGGTCAAGAGTCTGGCAATTACAGTTTAATGCCAAAAAATGCAAAATCATGCACTTGGGTCTCAAAAATCCTAAAGCTAAATACAGTATTAATGGCACTATACTGGAAACTACTGAGGAGGAAAGGGATCTAGGAGTTACTATTTCAGATGACTTAAAGGCAGGTAAGCAATGTAACAAGGCAATGAGGAAGGCTAGTCAGATGCTTGGCTGCATTGGGAGAGGAATCAGCAGCAGAAAGAAAGAAGTAATAATAATGCCACTGTATAGGTTATTGGTACGGCCTCATCTAGAATACTGTATTCAGTTCTGGAGGCCATATCTTCAAAAGGATATTAATACATTAGAAACTGTACAAAGGAGGGCAACTAAAATGGTGCATGGCCTACATCACAAAACATACCCAGAAAGACTAAGAAATCTCAATATGTATAGTTTGGAGCAGAGAAGGGAAAGGGGGGACATGATAGAAACTTTCAAATATATCAAGGGTTTTAACAAAGTCCAGGAGGGAAACATTCTCCAAATGAAGAGAAGCAAAAGGACACGAGGACATGCACTGAGACTGGAGGGGGGGAGGTTCAGGGGAAATTTGCGGAAAAATTATTTCACAGAAAGGGTAGTGGACAAGTGGAATAGCCTCCCATCAGAGGTGGTAGAGGCTAAGACAGTAGAGCAATTTAAACATGCATGGGATAGACATAAGGATATCCTTACAAAGAAATAAGGATCAAATAAGGTTAGAGATAAAAAATAATATTAAAAAAAAAAAAAGGGGGCAGACTAGATGGGCCAAGTGGTTCTTATCTGACGACAAATTCTATGTTTCTATGTTTCTATGTAAAAGGGTCTCTACCTGGTGTAGTGGTGCTACTGTGCGGCGTAATTTGAATAATGGAGACTACTGTGCACCGTTTTATGAATTGGTATTATTTTGTGGCCACACCCCTTCCCCACGAAGCCACGCCACTATGTATTTTTGCGCGCGCCTAAGGCGCGCACTGCCCCTGTTTTGCATGCAGGGGTGGGGCTCCAATGCCGTTTCTTGCACACAGTGCTAAAATGTCTAGTTACGGCACTGTTGCTAGGTATCCACTTCCCTGAGCAGGTTCCCCTCACCAGATCATCTCCAGGGGTAAGGGGGTGGACTTGGATGGGAAGGGGGGGGGGGGGGGCAAGCCATTTTGTCGCACATGGGCCCACCGCTCGCTGGTTCCGCCACTGGTTCAATCTGCAATCTAATTTGCAGTGTAAAAATAAAGCAGCCAGTATTTACCCTGCACAGAAACAAAATAACCCACCCAAATCTAACTCTTTCTGCACATGTTATATCTGCCTCCCCTGCAGTGCACATGGTTTTGCCCAACTGCTAACAAAATTCCTGCTGCGATCAACTTGGAATTACCCCCCATGTGCAGTGCAGGTGGGGCAGATATAACATTAGCAGAGACAGATTTGGGTGGGTTATTTTGTTTCAGTGCAAGGTAAATAATGGCTGCTTTATTTTTACACTGCAATTTAGATTTCAGTTTGAACACACCCCACCCAAATCTAACTCTCTCTGCACGTTATATCTGCCTCCCCTGCAGTGCACATGGGGGGTCTTCCCGAGATGATCGTAGCTGTGCTAAATTTAGCCCAGCTACGATCATTCACACTGACATGCGGGGGGACGCCCAGCACAGGGCTATCCCGCCCCGCATGTCAGCGCCCTTCCCCGCAGAAGTGCAAAGGCATCGCACAGCGACGATGCCTTTGCACTTCAAGAGTAGCTCCCGACCAGCGCAGCTTTAGCATGCTGGCTGGGAGCTACTCATCGCTCCCCGGCCCGCAGTGGCTGTGCGTGCCAGCACGCAGCTGCTGCGGCCCACCCCGTTTCTGTCGAGCCACGCCTGCGTTGGCCGGTCCGCGCCCACGAAACGGCGGCCAAACGCCTCTAGTGCTCAGAGAAGAGGGGGCCCGTACGGAGGAGGCAGCACATGGGCCTCCTCCTCTCTTAAGGCGCCCCTGGTAAAGGCTATAGGATCATATCCAAGCAGCTTGATGTTCCTGTGACCACAGTTGCAAATATTCCTCTGGAACCTTCCTCAGCAATGGCCGCCACACATGCGCATCAGTCCCAACACAATAGTGAACACATAACAGGGATGAGCCCCTGTCCCTGCATGTTTTCATACATACATTCCAGCTGTATAATCACATAATGGAATGTGATTTTGGGAACTAATATCGCACCAAGATCGTACTGCAATTGCGATTATTGATAACTGGGCCCCATTTATAGGTGTTATTTACAGGGAATTCAAATCCTATCACATATACCCCTTTCAGACTGACAAATATTTCCTGGGTTATTGCACATGAATGCACATCAACCCGGGAATTTGCTCAGTGTGAAAGGGTACTGAAAGAATATCCCGGGTCGAGCATCCCGGCATTTTATCCCAGCAGGGGTGTATCTACCTATTGGCCAGGATGGCACTCGCCAGGGGCGCCAGGCAAGGAGGGGACGCCATCCGGCTGTGCCATCCAAGGCCAGGGGGTAGAACCAAGTGGTTCTGTTAGACTTGGTGATTGTTTGATAGTGCCGGCGCCAGTGTCCGGCAGCAGCGCACTACACCTCGCTTGTAGTAATCAGACTCAACATAATCTACAGCTCCCAGCAGCCCTTGTTGCTGGGAGCTCCTGGCACCAAGGGCTGCTAGGAGCTGCAGTTTACTTTGAGTCTGATTGATCACTAATGCTGAGCTGTGCCGCTGGACACTGGGGCCGGCAGTGACAGACAGTCACCAGGTACAGTCATAGCCGCATTATGGGGCGGGGGGTGGAGTCAAGGCACAGGACTGCACTGCCCGGCATTGGGCTAGGGCCGTGGATGGAGTGGAAGCACGGCACTCACTGCCTGGCAGGCCAGCTGCATGGAAGAGAGGGAGAGAGGACAATGAGCTACTAAAGTACATGCAGTCAGCTTACCCTGTCTGTAATGTGGGGGGTGGGGGGGTCACTATATAGTCTGTCGGTATGTGTATCTGTGACTGAATTTATGTATGTGTGTGACTATGTATGTATGTATATTTGTGTGTGTATAAGTATCTACTGTATTTATGTGTGTTTTAGTGTGTGACTATGTATGTGAATAAGTGTGTAACTATGTACAATATGTATGTGACTGTATTTGTATATACTGCATGTGTGACTGTTCTGTATATCATATGTATGTGTTTTGTGTGTGACTATGTATGTAAGTGTATATGTGTGTGCATATGGGCAGAATCAGATATACTAATGGCAAATGTGGTTTGACCGCATACTAGTGATGTGCACCGGACATTTTTCGGGTTTTGTGTTTTGGTTTTGGATTCGGTTCCACGGCCGTGTTTTGGATTCGGACGCGTTTTGGCAAAACCTCACCGAAATTTTTTTGTCGGATTCGGGTGTGTTTTGGATTCGGGTGTTTTTTTAAAAAAAAACTAAAAAACAGCTTAAATCATAGAATTTGGGGGTCATTTTGATCCCATAGTATTATTAACCTCAATTACCATAATTTCCACTCATTTCCAGTCTATTCTGAACACCTCACAATATTATTTTTAGTCCTACAATTTGCACCGAGGTCGCTGGATGGCTAAGCTAAGCGACACAAGTGGCCGACACAAACACCTGGCCCATCTAGGAGTGGCACTGCAGTGTCAGGCAGGATGGCACTTCCAAAAAATTGTCCCCAAACAGCACATGATGCAAAGAAAAAAAGAGGCGCACCAAGGTCGCTGTGTGACTAAGCTAAGCGACACAAGTGGCCGACACAAACACCTGGCCCATCTAGGAGTGGCACTGCAGTGTCAGGCAGGATGGCACTTCCAAAAAATTGTCCCAAAACAGCACATGATGCAAAGAAAAAAAGAGGCGCACCAAGGTCGCTGGATGGCTAAGCTAAGCGACACAAGTTGCCGACACAAACACCTGGCCCATCTAGGAGTGGCACTGCAGTGTCAGGCAGGATGGCACTTCAAAAAAATTGTCCCCAAACAGCACATGATGCAAAGAAAAAAAGAGGCGCACCAAGGTCGCTGTGTGATTAAGCTAAGCGACACAAGTGGCCGACACAAACACCTGGCCCATCTAGGAGTGGCACTGCAGTGTCAGGCAGTATGGCACTTCCAAAAAATTGTCCCCAAACAGCACATGATGCAAAGAAAAAAAGAGGCGCACCAAGGTCACTGGATGGCTAAGCTAAGCGACACAAGTGGCCGACACAAACACCTGGCCCATCTAGGAGTGGCACTGCAGTGTCAGGCAGGATGGCACTTCAAAAAAATTGTCCCCAAACAGCACATGATGCAAAGAAAAATGAAAGAAAAAAGAGGTGCAAGATGGAATTGTCCTTGGGCCCTCCCACCCATCCTTATGTTGTATAAACAGGACATGCACACTTTAACGAACCCATCATTTCAGCGACAGGGTCTGCCAAACGACTGTGACTGAAATGACTGGTTGGTTTGGGCCCCCACCAAAAAAGAAGCAATCAATCTCTCCTTGCACAAACTGGCTCTACAGAGGCAAGATGTCCACCTCATCATCATCCTCCGATTCCTCACCCCTTTCACTGTGTACATCCCCCTCCTCACAGATTATTAATTCGTCCCCACTGGAATCCACCATCTCATCTCCCCGTGTACTTTCTGGAGGCAATTGCTGCTGGTGAATGTCTCCACGGAGGAATTGATTATAATTCATTTTGATGAACATCATCTTCTCCACATTTTCTGGAAGTAACCTCGTACGCCAATTGCTGACAAGGTGAGCGGCTGCACTAAACACTCTTTCGGAGTACACACTGGAGGGAGGGCAACTTAGGTAGAATAAAGCCAGTTTGTGCAAGGGCCTCCAAATTGCCTCTTTTTCCTGCCAGTATACGTACCGACTATCTGACGTGCCTACTTGGATGCGGTCACTCATATAATCCTCCACCATTCTTTCAATGGTGAGAGAATCATATGCAGTGACAGTAGACGACATGTCAGTAATCATTGGCAGGTCCTTCAGTCCGGACCAGATGTCAGCACTCGCTCCAGACTGCCCTGCATCACCGCCAGCGGGTGGGCTCGGAATTCTTAGCCTTTTCCTCGCACCCCCAGTTGCGGGAGAATGTGAAGGAGGAGCTGTTGACGGGTCACGTTCCGCTTGACTTGACAATTTTCTCACCAGCAGCTCTTTGAACCTCTGCAGACTTGTGTCTGCCGGAAAGAGAGATACAACGTAGGTTTTAAATCTAGGATCGAGCACGGTGGCCAAAATGTAGTGCTCTGATTTCAACAGATTGACCACCCGTGAATCCTGGTTAAGCGAATTAAGGGCTCCATCCACAATTCCCACATGCCTAGCGGAATCGCTCTGTTTTAGCTCCTCCTTCAATGTCTCCAGCTTCTTCTGCAAAAGCCTGATGAGGGGAATGACCTGACTCAGGCTGGCAGTGTCTGAACTGACTTCACGTGTGGCAAGTTCAAAGGGTTGCAGAACCTTGCACAACGTTGAAATCATTCTCCACTGCGCTTGAGTCAGGTGCATTCCCCCTCCTTTGCCTATATCGTGGGCAGATGTATAGGCTTGAATGGCCTTTTGCTGCTCCTCCATCCTCTGAAGCATATAGAGGGTTGAATTCCACCTCGTTACCACCTCTTGCTTCAGATGATGGCAGGGCAGGTTCAGGAATGTTTGGTGGTGCTCCAGTCTTCTGTACGCGGTGCCTGAATGCCGAAAGTGGCCCGAAATTCTTCGGGCCACCGACAGCATCTCTTGCACGCCCATGTCATTTTTTAAATAATTCTGCACCACCAAATTCAATGTATGTGCAAAACATGGGATGTGCTGGAATTTGCCCAGATGTAATGCACGCACAATATTGCTGGCGTTGTCCGATGTCACAAATCCCCAGGAGAGTCCAATTGGGGTAAGCCATTCTGCGATGATCTTCCTCAGTTCCCGTAAGAGGTTGTCAGCTGTGTGCCTCTTATGGAAAGCGGTGATACAAAGCGTAGCCTGCCTAGGAACGAGTTGGCGTTTGCGAGATGCTGCTACTGGTGCCGCCGCTGCTGTTCTTGCTGCGGGAGGCAATACATCTACCCAGTGGGCTGTCACAGTCATATAGTCCTGAGTCTGCCCTGCTCCACTTGTCCACATGTCCGTGGTTAAGTGGACATTGGGTACAACTGCATTTTTTAGGACACTGGTGAGTCTTTTTCTGAGGTCTGTGTACATTTTCAGTATCGCCTGCCTAGAGAAATGGAACCTAGATGGTATTTGGTACCGGGGACACAGTACCTCAATCAAGTCTATAGTTGCCTCTGAATTAACGATGGATACCGGAACCACGTTTCTCACCGCCCAGGCTGCCAAGGCCTGAGTTATCTGCTTTGCAGCAGGATGACTAAAGCGATATTTCATCTTCCTCGCAAAGGACTGTTGGACAGTCAATTGCTTACTGGAAGTAGTACAAGTGGTCTTCCGACTTCCCCTCTGGGATGACGATCGACTCCCAGCAGCAACAACAGCAGCGCCAGCAGCAGTAGGCGTTACACTCAAGGATGCATCGGAGGAATCCCAGGCAGGAGAGTACTCGTCAGACTTGACAGTGACATGGCCTGCAGGACTATTGGCATTCCTGGGTAAGGAGAAAATTGACACTGAGGGAGTTGGTGGTGTGGTTTGCAGGAGCTTGGTTACAAGAGGAAGGGATTTAGTGGTCAGTGGACTGCTTCCGCTGTCACCCAAAGTTTCTGAACTTGTCACTGACTTATGATGAATGCGCTGCAGGTGACGTATAAGGGAGGATGTTCCGAGGTGGTTAACGTCCTTACCCCTACTTATTACAGCTTGACAAAGGCAACACACGGCTTGACACCTGTTGTCCGCATTTGTGTTGAAATAATTCCACACCGAAGAGCTGATTTTTTTGGTATTTTGACCAGGCATGTCAATGGCCATATTCGTCCCACGGACAACAGGTGTCTCCCCGGGTGCCTGACTTAAACAAACCACCTCACCATCAGAATCCTCCTTGTCAATTTCCTCCCCAGCGCCAGCAACACCCATATCCTCATCCTGGTGTACCTCAACAGTGACATCTTCAATTTGACTATCAGGAACTGGACTGCGGGTGCTCCTTCCAGCACTTGCAGGGGGCGTGCAAATGGTGGAAGGCGCAAGCTCTTCCCGTCCAGTGTTGGGAAGGTCAGGCATCGCAACCAACACAATTGGACTCTCCTTGGGGATTTGTGATTTAGAAGAACGCACAGTTCTTTGCTGTGCTTTTGCCAGCTTAAGTTTTTTCATTTTTCTAGCGAGAGGATGAGTGCTTCCATCCTCATGTGAAGCTGAACCACTAGCCATGAACATAGGCCAGGGCCTCAGCCGTTCCTTGCCACTCCGTGTCGTAAATGGCATATTGGCAAGTTTACGCTTCTCTTCAGACGATTTTAATTTTGATTTTTGGGTCATTTTACTGAACTTTTGTTTTTTGGATTTTACATGTTCTCTACTATGACATTGGGCATCGGCCTTGGCAGACGACGTTGATGGCATTTCATCGTCTCGGCCATGACTAGTGGCAGCAGCTTCAGCACGAGGTGGAAGTGGATCTTGATCTTTCCCTACTTTAACCTCCACATTTTTGTTCTCCATTTTTTAATGTGTGGAATTATATGCCAGTATCAATAGCAATGGCCTACTACTATATTTACTGCTCACAACGGAAATGCACAACAGGTATGGATGGATAGTATACTTGACGACACAGAGGTAGGTACAGCAGTGGCCTACCGTACTGCTATATATAGTATACTGGTGGTCACTGTGTCAGCAAACTGCTAAACTAAAATGCACCACAGGTATAGAATGTAGATGGATAGTATACTTAATGGATGACGACACAGAGGTAGGTACAGCAGTGGCCTACCGTACTGCTATATATAGTATACTGGTGGTCACTGTGTCAGCAAACTGCAAAACTAAAATGCACCACAGGTATAGAATGTAGATGGATAGTATACTTAATGGATGACGACACAGAGGTAGGTACAGCAGTGGCCTACCGTACTGCTATATATAGTATACTGGTGGTCACTGTGTGGGCAAACTGCAAAACTAAAAGGCACCACAGGTATAGAATGTAGATGGATAGTATACTTAATGGATGACGACACAGAGGTAGGTACAGCAGTGGCCTACCGTACTGCTATATATAGTATACTGGTGGTCACTGTGTCAGCAAACTGCAAAACTAAAATGCACCACAGGTATAGAATGTGGATGGATAGTATACTTAATGGATGACGACACAGAGGTAGGTACAGCAGTGGCCTACCGTACTGCTATATATAGTATACTGGTGGTCACTGTGTCAGCAAACTGCAAAATTAAAATGCACCACAGGTATAGAATGTAGATGGATAGTATACTTAATGAATGACGACACAGAGGTAGGTACAGCAGTGGCCTACCGTACTGCTATATATAATATACTGGTGGTCACTGTGTCAGCAAAACTCTGCACTGTACTCCTCCTATATAATCTTAATTATACTGGTGGTCCCCAGTCCCCACAATAAAGCAGCACACTGAGCACAGATATGGAGTGTTTTTCAGGCAGACAACGTATACTGGTGGTCACTGTCAGCAAAACTCTGCACTGTACTCTTGCTATATGCTGCTCCCCAGTCCCCACAATTAAGCAGTGTGAGCACTCAGCACAGATATATTATGCAGCACACTGAGCACAGATATGGTATGGAGCGTTTTTTTCAGGCAGAGAACGGATAAAAACTGGTGGTCACTTATCAGCAAAACTCTGCACTGTACTCCTCCTAACAGCTGCTCCCCAGTCCTCCCCACAATTAAGCAATAAAGCAATCAAGTTCAACAATAAACGGAGAGGACGCCAGCACGTCCTCTCCCTATCATCTCCAATGCACGAGTGAAAATGGCGGCGACGCGCGGCTGCTTATATAGAATCCGAATCTCGCGAGAATCCGACAGCGGGATGATGACGTTCGGGCGCGCTCGGGTTAGCCGAGCAAGGCGGGAAGGTTCGAACCTGCCTCGGACCCGTGTAAAAAGGGGGAAGTTCGGGGGGGTTCGGTTTCCGAGAAACCGAACCCGCTCATCTCTACCGCATACCCCATATAAAATTAGAAATATATTTATTAGCACTGGTCCACATTTCCATTTTCTATTTGCATTCCCCATATTCCCTTAATAGACTGTGTTTTCTTTAAGGGTATGACTGTGTGGTGTAACGTGAATAAGAGACACTACTGTGCTGTGTAATGTGATGCTGTGTGGCATCATTTGAATTGAAATTACTATTGTGTGGCCACGCCCCTTCCCCACAAGGCCACATTCCTGTTTTGACACGCCTCCCTTATTTCAAATATGTGTATGTGTGTGTGGGAAGGGAGGGGCTGCCCCTGACTTTGCCTGGGGCGCTCGGACCCCTAGATACACCCCTGTATCCCAGGTCTCGACCTGGGTTGAATCCGGGATCGTCCCGGGATGCAGCGTAGTGCGAATGGGCCCTACCCGGTATTCAGTACACGGGACTGTTAAAAGGCCTCTCATTGGAGCTTTCTTGGGCTCAGAAAAGATGATGCCATCATCCAGAGCCCAGGGAAGTGCCCTGGAAGCGGAGGAGACAGGCAATATGGCTACCTGGACTGATCAGGAGATCAGAGAGCTGCTCAGCATAAGGGGGAGGAGGAAATAAAGAGACAGATAATAGGCACAGTGAAGGTTGTGATTGTTTATAAGAACATTGCAAAGCTGCTTGAAGCCAGAGGAAATATCTGTACACAACAGCAAGTTGTTAATAAAATGAAGAATCTGAAAAAGCAGTCTTTGAATAGAGATGAGCGCCTGAAATTTTTCGGGTTTTGTGTTTTGGTTTTGGGTTCAGTTCCGCGGCCGTGTTTTGGGTTCGAACGCGTTTTGGCAAAACCTCACCGAATTTTTTTTGTCGGATTCGGGTGTGTTTTGGATTCGGGTGTTTTTTTCAAAAAACACTAAAAAACAGCTTAAATCATAGAATTTGGGGGTCATTTTGATCCCAAAGTATTATTAACCTCAAAAACCATAATTTACACTCATTTTCAGTCTATTCTGAATACCTCACACCTCACAATATTATTTTTAGTCCTAAAATTTGCACCGAGGTCGCTGTGTGAGTAAGATAAGCGACCCTAGTGGCCGACACAAAAACCGGGCCCATCTAGGAGTGGCACTGCAGTGTCACGCAGGATGTCCCTTCCAAAAAACCCTCCCCAAACAGCACATGACGCAAAGAAAAAAAGAGGCGCAATGAGGTAGCTGTGTGAGTAAGATTAGCGACCCTAGTGGCCGACACAAACACCGGGCCCATCTAGGAGTGGCACTGCAGTGTCACGCAGGATGGCCCTTCCAAAAAACCCTCCCCAAACAGCACATGACGCAAAGAAAAAAAGAGGCGCAATGAGGTAGCTGTGTGAGTAAGATTAGCGACCCTAGTGGCCGACACAAACACCGGGCCCATCTAGGAGTGGCACTGCAGTGTCACGCAGGATGTCCCTTCCAAAAAACCCTCCCCAAACAGCACATGACGCAAAGAAAAAAAGAGGCGCAATGAGGTAGCTGTGTGAGTAAGATTAGCGACCCTAGTGGCCGACACAAACACCGGGCCCATCTAGGAGTGGCACTGCAGTGTCACGCAGGATGTCCCTTCCAAAAAACCCTCCCCAAACAGCACATGACGCAAAGAAAAAAAGAGGCGCAATGAGGTAGCTGACTGTGTGAGTAAGATTAGCGACCCTAGTGGCCGACACAAACACCGGGCCCATCTAGGAGTGGCACTGCAGTGTCACGCAGGATGTCCCTTCCAAAAAACCCTCCCCAATCAGCACATGATGCAAAGAAAAAGAAAAGAAAAAAGAGGTGCAAGATGGAATTGTCCTTGGGCCCTCCCACCCACCCTTATGTTGTATAAACAAAACAGGACATGCACACTTTAACCAACCCATCATTTCAGTGACAGGGTCTGCCACACGACTGTGACTGATATGACGGGTTGGTTTGGACCCCCCTCAAAAAAGAAGCAATTAATCTCTCCTTGCACAAACTGGCTCTACAGAGGCAAGATGTCCACCTCATCTTCACCCTCCGATATATCACCGTGTACATCCCCCTCCTCACAGATTATCAATTCGTCCCCACTGGAATCCACCATCTCAGCTCCCTGTGTACTTTGTGGAGGCAATTGCTGCTGGTCAATGTCTCCGCGGAGGAATTGATTATAATTCATTTTAATGAACATCATCTTCTCCACATTTTCTGGATGTAACCTCGTACGCCGATTGCTGACAAGGTGAGCGGCGGCACTAAACACTCTTTCGGAGTACACACTTGTGGGAGGGCAACTTAGGTAGAATAAAGCCAGTTTGTGCAAGGGCCTCCAAATTGCCTCTTTTTCCTGCCAGTATAAGTACGGACTGTGTGACGTGCCTACTTGGATGCGGTCACTCATATAATCCTCCACCATTCTATCAATGTTGAGAGAATCATATGCAGTGACAGTAGACGACATGTCCGTAATCGTTGTCAGGTCCTTCAGTCCGGACCAGATGTCAGCATCAGCAGTCGCTCCAGACTGCCCTGCATCACCGCCAGCGGGTGGGCTCGGAATTCTGAGCCTTTTCCTCGCACCCCCAGTTGCGGGAGAATGTGAAGGAGGAGATGTTGACAGGTCGCGTTCCGCTTGACTTGACAATTTTGTCACCAGCAGGTCTTTCAACCCCAGCAGACCTGTGTCTGCCGGAAAGAGAGATCCAAGGTAGGCTTTAAATCTAGGATCGAGCACGGTGGCCAAAATGTAGTGCTCTGATTTCAACAGATTGACCACCCGTGAATCCTTGTTAAGCGAATTAAGGGCTGCATCCACAAGTCCCACATGCCTAGCGGAATCGCTCCCTTTTAGCTCCTTCTTCAATGCCTCCAGCTTCTTCTGCAAAAGCCTGATGAGGGGAATGACCTGACTCAGGCTGGCAGTGTCTGAACTGACTTCACGTGTGGCAAGTTCAAAGGGCATCAGAACCTTGCACAACGTTGAAATCATTCTCCACTGCGCCTGAGACAGGTGCATTCCACCTACTATATCGTGCTCAATTGTATAGGCTTGAATGGCCTTTTGCTGCTCCTCCAACCTCTGAAGCATATAGAGGGTTGAATTCCACCTCGTTACCACTTCTTGCTTCAGATGATGGCAGGGCAGGTTCAGTAGTTTTTGGTGGTGCTCCAGTCTTCTGTACGTGGTGCCTGTACGCCGAAAGTGTCCCGCAATTCTTCTGGCCACCGACAGCATCTCTTGCACGCCCCTGTCGTTTTTTAAAAAATTCTGCACCACCAAA
Source organism: Pseudophryne corroboree (assembly GCF_028390025.1). Taxonomy (NCBI): domain Eukaryota; kingdom Metazoa; phylum Chordata; class Amphibia; order Anura; family Myobatrachidae; genus Pseudophryne; species Pseudophryne corroboree. Next base: position 560,151,085 of record NC_086447.1, on the reverse strand, counting down.
TTCAAGGTATGTGCAAAACATGGGACGTGCTGGAATTTGCCCATATTTAATGCACACACAATATTGCTGGCGTTGTCCGATGCCACAAATCCACAGGAGAGTCCAATTGGGGTAAGCCATTCCGCGATGATCTTCCTCAGTTGCCGTAAGAGGTTTTCAGCTGTGTGCGTATTCTGGAAAGCGGTGATACAAAGCGTAGCCTGCCTAGGAAAGAGTTGGCGTTTGCGAGATGCTGCTACTGGTGCCGCCGCTGCTGTTCTTGCGGCGGGAGTCCATACATCTACCCAGTGGGCTGTCACAGTCATATAGTCCTGACCCTGCCCTGCTCCACTTGTCCACATGTCCGTGGTTAAGTGGACATTGGGTACAACTGCATTTTTTAGGACACTGGTGAGTCTTTTTCTGACGTCCGTGTACATTCTCGGTATCGCCTGCCTACAGAAGTGGAACCTAGATGGTATTTGGTAACGGGGGCACACTGCCTCAATAAATTGTCTAGTTCCCTGTGAACTAACGGCGGATACCGGACGCACGTCTAACACCAACATAGTTGTCAAGGACTCAGTTATCCGCTTTGCAGTAGGATGACTGCTGTGATATTTCATCTTCCTCGCAAAGGACTGTTGAACAGTCAATTGCTTACTGGAAGTAGTACAAGTGGGCTTACGACTTCCCCTCTGGGATGACCATCGACTCCCAGCGGCAACAACAGCAGCGCCAGCAGCAGTAGGCGTTACACGCAAGGATGCATCGGAGGAATCCCAGGCAGGAGAGGACTCGTCAGAATTGCCAGTGACATGGCCTGCAGGACTATTGGCATTCCTGGGGAAGGAGGAAATTGACACTGAGGGAGTTGGTGGGGTGGTTTGCGTGAGCTTGGTTACAAGAGGAAGGGATTTACTGGTCAGTGGACTGCTTCCGCTGTCACCCAAAGTTTTTGAACTTGTCACTGACTTATTATGAATGCGCTGCAGGTGACGTATAAGGGAGGATGTTCCGAGGTGGTTAACGTCCTTACCCCTACTTATTACAGCTTGACAAAGGGAACACACGGCTTGACACCTGTTGCCCGCATTTCTGGTGAAATACCTCCACACCGAAGAGCTGATTTTTTTGGTATTTTCACCTGGCATGTCAACGGCCATATTCCTCCCACGGACAACAGGTGTCTCCCCGGGTGCCTGACTTAAACAAACCACCTCACCATCAGAATCCTCCTGGTCAATTTCCTCCCCAGCGCCAGCAACACCCATATCCTCCTCATCCTGGTGTACTTCAACACTGACATCTTCAATCTGACTATCAGGAACTGGACTGCGGGTGCTCCTTCCAGCACTTGCAGGGGGCGTGCAAATGGTGGAAGGCGCATGCTCTTCACGTCCAGTGTTGGGAAGGTCAGGCATCGCAACCGACACAATTGGACTCTCCTTGTGGATTTGGGATTTCGAAGAATGCACAGTTCTTTGCTGTGCTGCTTTTGCCAGCTTGAGTCTTTTCATTTTTCTAGCGAGAGGCTGAGTGCTTCCATCCTCATGTGAAGCTGAACCACTAGCCATGAACATAGGCCAGGGCCTCAGCCGTTCCTTGCCACTCCGTGTGGTAAATGGCATATTGGCAAGTTTACGCTTCTCCTCCGACAATTTTATTTTAGGTTTTGGAGTCCTTTTTTTTACTGATATTTGGTGTTTTGGATTTGACATGCTCTGTACTATGACATTGGGCATCGGCCTTGGCAGACGACGTTGCTGGCATTTCATCGTCTCGGCCATGACTAGTGGCAGCAGCTTCAGCACGAGGTGGAAGTGGATCTTGATCTTTCCCTAATTTTGGAACCTCAACATTTTTGTTCTCCATATTTTAATAGGCACAACTAAAAGGCACCTCAGGTAAACAATGGAGATGGATGGATTGGATACTAGTATACAATTATGGACGGGCTGCCGAGTGCCGACACAGAGGTAGCCACAGCCGTGAACTACCGCACTGTACTGTGTCTGCTGCTAATATATAGACTGGTTGATAAAGAGATAGTATACTCGTAACTAGTATGTATGTATAAAGAAAGAAAAAAAAACCACGGTTAGGTGGTATATACAATTATGGACGGGCTGCCGAGTGCCGACACAGAGGTAGCCACAGCCGTGAACTACCGCACTGTACTGTGTCTGCTGCTAATATATAGACTGGTTGATAAAGAGATAGTATACTCGTAACTAGTATGTATGTATAAAGAAAGAAAAAAAAACCACGGTTAGGTGGTATATACAATTATGGACGGGCTGCCGAGTGCCGACACAGAGGTAGCCACAGCCGTGAACTACCGCACTGTACTGTGTCTGCTGCTAATATAGACTGGTTGATAAAGAGATAGTATACTCGTAACTAGTATGTATGTATAAAGAAAGAAAAAAAAACACGGTTAGGTGGTATATACAATTATGGACGGGCTGCCGAGTGCCGACACAGAGGTAGCCACAGCCGTGAACTACCGCACTGTACTGTGTCTGCTGCTAATATATAGACTGGTTGATAAAGAGATAGTATACTCGTAACTAGTATGTATGTATAAAGAAAGAAAAAAAAACCACGGTTAGGTGGTATATACAATTATGGACGGGCTGCCGAGTGCCGACACAGAGGTAGCCACAGCCGTGAACTACCGCACTGTACTGTGTCTGCTGCTAATATATAGACTGGTTGATAAAGAGATAGTATACTCGTAACTAGTATGTATGTATAAAGAAAGAAAAAAAAACCACGGTTAGGTGGTATATACAATTATGGACGGGCTGCCGAGTGCCGACACAGAGGTAGCCACAGCCGTGAACTACCGCACTGTACTGTGTCTGCTGCTAATATATAGACTGGTTGATAAAGAGATAGTATACTCGTAACTAGTATGTATGTATAAAGAAAGAAAAAAAAACCACGGTTAGGTGGTATATACAATTATGGACGGGCTGCCGAGTGCCGACACAGAGGTAGCCACAGCCGTGAACTACCGCACTGTACTGTGTCTGCTGCTAATATATAGACTGGTTGATAAAGAGATAGTATACTCGTAACTAGTATGTATGTATAAAGAAAGAAAAAAAAACCACGGTTAGGTGGTATATACAATTATGGACGGGCTGCCGAGTGCCGACACAGAGGTAGCCACAGCCGTGAACTACCGCACTGTACTGTGTCTGCTGCTAATATAGACTGGTTGATAAAGAGATAGTATACTCGTAACTAGTATGTATGTATAAAGAAAGAAAAAAAAACCACGGTTAGGTGGTATATACAATTATGGACGGGCTGCCGAGTGCCGACACAGAGGTAGCCACAGCCGTGAACTACCGCACTGTACTGTGTCTGCTGCTAATATATAGACTGGTTGATAAAGAGATAGTATACTCGTAACTAGTATGTATGTATAAAGAAAGAAAAAAAAACCACGGTTAGGTGGTATATACAATTATGGACGGGCTGCCGAGTGCCGACACAGAGGTAGCCACAGCCGTGAACTACCGCACTGTACTGTGTCTGCTGCTAATATAGACTGGTTGATAAAGAGATAGTATACTCGTAACTAGTATGTATGTATAAAGAAAGAAAAAAAAAACCACGGTTAGGTGGTATATACAATTATGGACGGGCTGCCGAGTGCCGACACAGAGGTAGCCACAGCCGTGAACTACCGCACTGTACTGTGTCTGCTGCTAATATAGACTGGTTGATAAAGAGATAGTATACTCGTAACTAGTATGTATGTATAAAGAAAGAAAAAAAAAACACGGTTAGGTGGTATATACAATTATGGACGGGCTGCCGAGTGCCGACACAGAGGTAGCCACAGCCGTGAACTACCGCACTGTACTGTGTCTGCTGCTAATATATAGACTGGTTGATAAAGAGATAGTATACTCGTAACTAGTATGTATGTATAAAGAAAGAAAAAAAAACCACGGTTAGGTGGTATATACAATTATGGACGGGCTGCCGAGTGCCGACACAGAGGTAGCCACAGCCGTGAACTACCGCACTGTACTGTGTCTGCTGCTAATATAGACTGGTTGATAAAGAGATAGTATACTCGTAACTAGTATGTATGTATAAAGAAAGAAAAAAAAACCACGGTTAGGTGGTATATACAATTATGGACGGGCTGCCGAGTGCCGACACAGAGGTAGCCACAGCCGTGAACTACCGCACTGTACTGTGTCTGCTGCTAATATATAGACTGGTTGATAAAGAGATAGTATACTACTAATATTATATATACTGGTGGTCAGGTCACTGGTCACTAGTCACACTGGCAGTGGCACTCCTGCAGCAAAAGTGTGCACTGTTTAATTTTAATATAATATTATGTACTCCTGGCTCCTGCTATAACCTATAACTGGCACTGCAGTAGTGCTCCCCAGTCTCCCCCACAATTATAAGCTGTGTGAGCTGAGCAGTCAGACAGATATATAATATATATAGATGATGCAGCACACTGGCCTGAGCCTGAGCAGTGCACACAGATATGGTATGTGACTGACTGAGTCACTGTGTGTATCGCTTTTTTCAGGCAGAGAACGGATATATTAAATAAACTGCACTGTGTGTCTGGTGGTCACTCACTATATAATATATTATGTACTCCTGGCTCCTGCTATAACCTATAACTGGCACTGCAGTAGTGCTCCCCAGTCTCCCCCACAATTATAAGCTGTGTGAGCTGAGCAGTCAGACAGATATATATAATATTATATATAGATAATAGATGATGCAGCACACTGGCCTGAGCCTGAGCAGTGCACACAGATATGGTATGTGACTGAGTCACTGTGTGCTGTGTATCGCTTTTTTCAGGCAGAGAACGGATTATAAATAAAACTGGTGGTCACTGGTCACTATCAGCAAAACTCTGCACTGTACTGAGTACTCCTAATGCTCCCCAAAATTAGTAAATCAAGTGTCTCTCTAATCTATTCTAAACGGAGAGGACGCCAGCCACGTCCTCTCCCTATCAATCTCAATGCACGTGTGAAAATGGCGGCGACGCGCGGCTCCTTATATAGAATCCGAGTCTCGCGATAGAATCCGAGCCTCGCGAGAATCCGACAGCGTCATGATGACGTTCGGGCGCGCTCGGGTTAACCGAGCAAGGCGGGAAGATCCGAGTCGCTCGGACCCGTGAAAAAAAACATGAAGTTCTGGCGGGTTCGGATTCAGAGAAACCGAACCCGCTCATCTCTATCTTTGAAGGTGCATGACAACAACCGTAAAAAGAGTGGGGTTGGCTGGATCGAGTGGCAAATGGCAATACTATGATATCTGCGCAAATATCTTTGGACACACAGCTATCTGCAATCCGGTGAGTCTGTCTTCCAGTTCACAGTACACTGCTACAGAAGACAGTCAAGATCCTGAAGATACACAGACAACCAGTGAAGTCTGCCAGCCATCACCTCTGTTAATTGAGGACACACCTGAGAACAGCGAACATGAACATGACATATCCACCCACCTGTCCAGGCATACATCTAGCCATGATGACAGCATAACTGACACCATTGATGAGGTCGTGGAAGTTCAGTCCAGTGACAGTGGGACTGTGCAAAGTGCCGTCGCCGTCACCCCAACTTTGCAGAAAAACAGTAAGTATATTTTTTCAATTTTAAACACACATAGGGGGTAATTCCAAGTTGATCGCAGCAGGACATTTTTTAGCAGTTGGGCAAAACCATGTGCACTGCAGGGGGGACAGATATAACATTTGTAGAGAGAGTTAGATTTGGGTGGGTTATTTTGTTTCTGTGCAGGGTAAATACTGGCTGCTTTATTTTTACACTGCAATTTAGATTGCAGATTTAACTCACCACACCCAAATCTGCTATAATGTGTAAAAATAGGAATCTGTCCGCCGTAAGGTGTAAAAGGGTCTCTACCTGGTGTAGTGGTGCTACTGTGCGGCGTAATTTGAATAATGGAGACTACTGTGCACCGTTTTATGAATTCGTATTATTTTGTGGCCACACCCCTTCCCCACAAAGCCACGCCACTATGTATTTTTGCGCGCGCCTACGGCGTGCACTGCCCCTGTTTTGCATGCAGGGGTGGGGCTCCAATGCCGTTTCTTGCACACAGTGCTAAAATGTCTAGTTACGGGCGGCACTGTTGCTAGGTATCCACTTCCCTGAGCAGGTTCCCCTCACCAGATCATCTCCAGGGGTGAGGGGGTGGACTTGGATGGGATGGGGGGGGGGGGGGGCCCCAAGCCATTTTGTCGCACATGGGCCCACCGCTCGCTGGTTCCGCCACTGGTTCAATCTGCAATCTAATTTGCAGTGTAAAAATAAAGCAGCCAGTATTTACCCTGCACAGAAACAAAATAACCCACCCAAATCTAACTCTTTCTGCACATGTTATATCTGCCTCCCCTGCAGTGCACATGGTTTTGCCCAACTGCTAACAAACTTACTGCTGCGATCAACTCAGAATTACCCCCATAGCACAGTATAGGGTTAAATATGAGCCAGTGTTAAATGTGGGTGGCCATTTTCTCCACTGCTGCACTTCCCCAATTTTTTCACAACATGTCGTGACTGGGGGTAGTATGAGTAGCCAGCGTGCCGGCAGCGGGGCAAGTGCAAATAAAACCCTTGTGGGCTCGCTGGGCTCGCCATGCAGCGCTCACCACAATGTGAGCACGGTGGTGCACCACGCATGCCATGCTATTTATTCTCCCTCTAGGGGGGTCATGGACCCCCAAGAGGGAGAATAGTTGTCGGTATGCTGGGTGTCGGGATTCCGGCACCGGTATACTGAGCACAGGGATCCCAACAGGTGGCATACTGAATGTCACCCGTGGTGACGATACTGGCAGTCAAGATCCTGAACATCTGAACATGGGAGTTGAGTATGCAGTCAGGGAAGGGGGCTTAGGGTAGGGAGGGGGGAAGCTTAGAGTTAGGCTGTGGGGTTATCCACCACCCAGTTGGACTTAGACTTACGTATGTACTTGGTGACAGGGTAGGGGGGGTATTATAATAACCAATTCTGTTCTGGATTGCCATACTCAGAATGCCTGCATTGAGAACCACGGGATATAGTTTTCACTGCTTTATATATAGATCAATGTAACTTGTTGCAGAGTTAAGCTAGTGTGTAGGTGGGTTAATGCCACAAACACGTTTGCCAATGCTGCTATTTTTATGTACGCTCATTTGTTTTATCTCATCTTCACAGTTTTCAACGTCCCGCCTAGAAGGAAGAAACTGAACAAAGTAGAGCAAGTAGCTAAAGCCATGACAAATGTCCTTGTTGAACAACTCAGAGAGATGGACACTGCTATGTCCACACAGGAGGATGCAAGGCTCGACAGGTTTATAGAGGCTGAGCGCCAAATGCAAGACTCATTTATTACCCAAGTCATGACAATGCGGGAACGCATGACTAGAGAGCAGCATGAGCGTCATAGGCATAGGCATGCGCAGAACATTTTATTAGGGGGTGCACCATTGGAGGGGCGTGGTTAGCACTACCTACTGGGCATGTCTAGCACCATCTATTGACACTTACAGATGGAGCCATGCTCATCTTGACTTCTCTGCTGCGCCTAGGCACACCATGGCTTATTAGCATAACCCCTTCATCTATTGTTCTCAGCTGCAATACAATACAGAGAGAACAATACATCAGGGGATTAAGTCATTACAGAAGGAGATTAAGTCCGACTGCCCTGGCTCAGTTAATCCTAAAGCCAAGATGAAGATGGCTCCATCTGTAATACAATGTAAATCACATACCACAAGAGGCGTGACCACTGCAAATGGGGGCGTGTCAACATGACATGCCATCTGTTTCTCATTACTCTTGAAGCATTCCTTTCCATTGCATATGCACCTAACCTGCATGGTGATAATGTCAAATATTACCTTTAAACATAAGCTATTTACTATTACGGACTAAGTACGCTATTTGCGTACTGAGTACCGTAGGGGTACGCACTTAGCGTAACAGACGCTAAGCCGTGAGCGCGACGCATGAGCGATGCATACGCTCATGGTTTCACGCTTCGTACCAAGCACGCTATAGGCGTACCGAGTACTGTACTGCTACGCTATTGGCGTAGCGAACGCTGCGCCGTGAGAGTGAGACACGAGCGGCGCAGATGCTCACAGAATGATACACAGTAAACCTTATTAATAACACACAGTAAGAATATGCTTATACTCTAAACCTTAGTAATCTAATACTACAATGATGTAACGCTGAAAACCCTTAACAATGTGTATGCTGTTTGAGCGATTGTGACGCTAAGAAAACCCTTAGTAAGGAGTGAAAACACAAGACCTGGTTTTGATTTAAAAACCACAGCGGTTCTAACACCGCCGTGGATGGTTTAGAGAAAAGGGGAAAAACACAATACAAGTTATACACTACAAACTAACATCAAAATCTAACACAATAACAGAGAATAATATGAACAATAACAAACAAGAGTGAACAAATTGAAACGAATGGCGAACAGAATGGATAACAAAATGGCTACAGAGAAATATACATACGTGGGGATGATTTGCAAGCGCGTCCTGGATCCAGCCCTCAGCATTCAGAGAGAAAGCCTTCAGAGAGAGTGAGTGTCTGGCCAGGCAATGGTGGTCTTTATACACACAACATACATTCACAATACAATGGTCCCTATAATCTCATTGTTCATTGGACACAGGAATGTGTCTCCACATTATAGCAAAGGTCATAGGTGGATTTGAACAGGTGGGCTGTGTCTTTCTCCAACTGCTCTGGTGGGAGGTATCCTCAGGATTCCCGCCGCATGTGTAATTTACAGCAAATACAATATATGTTCATAAACTACTTTTGCACATAATTATACGCAGGAGCGAGCGATCCTTTCCTAACCAACACTGAAATGTTACCCTTAAAATATCCTACAGCTGGATACTAGACACCACCTTTCAACCTATATCTGACCCTTCCTATCATGCAAAGAGGAATCTCTCTGTCCAGGAACCGTTTAAACTAAACATACTCGCTGACATTGTCTAGGGGAATATTCACTACAAAACACACTATATGGGTTAAATATGCTACGATCGAGTCGCATGCTAGACGCTTACAAACTCTACCGTAAATGCGCATACCACGCGCGTGATAGCCGGAGCAATCTTTACGCAAATTGCGGATATGTGCACGCACGGCAGAGCGTGTGCACGCGCAGCGGGCATGTGCATGAGGGGTTAGTACAAGGCATATGCATCATGATATTTTTCGACTTTGACAGTCCACCCTTTGGCAGTCAACAATAACTGCCACTATCTAAACAATTTAAGCAGAAAAATATATAATACCGTGAAATACCTGTGGACACGACCTCACCTGACCCTCCGTTAGGGGGCTTTACTACTGCCTTTACTGATTGGGCCGTGCCCACCTGGGTGTCTTGTATAGTGGCTGCTGGAGAAAGTGCCGACATCGTGCTGGGCTCACTTTCTTGCTTGTAATCCTGAGGGAAGTTTAACATGGGGTGCAACTTGCACGGGTTAGCATTAGCATCAATACACTTATCTACTTTACTCTTATCCTTAATACATTTATTAAGTGCACTTTTATCATATACCAGTATGCCATTCTCTGTAGCCATTTTCTCTCCTGTTGCCATCAGTTTCCTGCTAGGGTTAGAACCAGCTGTGTAAGATAATTCCTTTTGTATCTCACCTTCTTGTTGCCATAACTGTAAATAATCATAATGTCTAATCCGTTGCTTTCCGGATTTTATCAGACATATCCTTCTCCTTAAATTTTGCAAAACCTCAGGATTAAAACTGCCTACCCTAGGGAACAGTTCTCCATCATTCACAGTCATACGTTCCCACTCATTGCACAAGACCTCTGCGTGTGATCCATATTTCTCACACATTATGTACCTCGCCAACCCTTTGGGCCGACAAATATCAACGTGAACCCTTGTTGATCGTCCCCTACTTGAGCAACTGGCCCCCATTCTTTGCAGGTATTGCCTTCTCAGCGAAACCTTACAAAAACCAACTTACTCAGTGGTAAGGCGACGGTGAAAGTTCTCCGAGCGCTTTCACCCACTCATGCCCCTATTGGCCTATACACCAGCCCTGTGTCCGCATCCTGTTTCCAGTGCCGGTAGTATCCAGTGCCTTGGGATCTTTTATAACCTCTATTTACTGAGAGCGTGTGGGAGTATGCTACCCCTCCCAGTAAATATCAGTTGTTGGAGATTTCCTGAGTGAACAGCGAAACTCCCTTAAAATAAAAAAACCTACACAAATCACGTTTACCTGTACAATTAGCGTCTATGATCCCGCAGCAAATTTAGTGGGTATCAAGGTGAACTAACTAATGTACACAGTAGCGTGCGGTCCAGTCGCACTGCGTATAAGTAACTATTACTTATCCGCTGCACGACCAACGGAATCGGTTGTTTAGGCTGCGAAACCTCAGCCGGAGCGTATTCTCAAAACGGGCCTATATGGGTACTACGCAAACCCCCGGGGCTGCGCTCACTACCTCTGACCTTTCTCAAGTCAGGGTTTTCAGAACTTCGCTAGGTGCCTTTAACAGGTTTCTGACTTCGCCGACCTTCTGGTCTGCTGATTGCTAATTGCTCCTTTATACCTTATACAATGTTAACGTGAGAAAGCCACTCCCACGCCACCAAGTGTCCACTCACCTGATGTGGTCTCCGACGGGATCCCGAATTATGGGTTCACAAAAAAACCTTTATTTTCACACTCACTCCTGCTCACTCATATACTCTTTGATTTTTCTGTACAGAAAATTACTTTCATTCAGGTAAAACAGGCTAATCCCAGAGGTGATGCAACAAGAGGAGGATCTTTTAAACTAAAATTTTGGAAAACTGAACAAATTTGTGCTATTATCGCGTGGCTTCCATATCACTTAAACTAAAACAATGTTATCGTGTGATTTGTATTTAGTGGGTGTATCTGTACGCACGTTGCGTAATATACGCCACGTGTATAGGCCTCTGCGTTGCGTACGCAATCTCGCACGTGGTCCGAGACACGTATACAAAGGCCGGATACATCCGCAGTAACACAAATAACACGCTTCTATAAATGCAAACGATATTTAACTATAATCGCTTACCAAGCACCACACAGTATCTCCTGTATAAACCTTTATAACTGGGTCAGGCTGCGTGTGTGCTTTACAATTACTCCCTTAAATATTACTTTTAACGAAATAGCAACAAATTTCCCAGCACATGATCAATGCTAATGGCAAACAGAAAGGTAGATATGCGAAAATACACAGATAAAATACAAATGCGTGCGTGTGTTGCATGTGTTGCGTGCGCAGTTGAAACCAAACAGAAATTTAACAGATTTAAAAGACAATAGCTTTACGTTCTTACCTTTTGGATCCGGATCCCACCAGCATCCCTACAAACCAAGCGGAGCAGACGCTTATCTAATCAGCACTACTGTATCCCCGACCACCAAACGGCTAACAAGGAGATATTACCTTCCCGCCCTTTGCTGATAGATAAAAGTCTGCCTTGTCCTGCTAGGCTGCGGATATGAGGAGGATCGGACGAGCCTTCAATTGATAATGTCAAATATTACCTTTAAACATAAGCTATTTACTATTACGGACTAAATACGCTATTTGCGTACTGAGTACCGTAGGGGTACGCACTTAGCGTAACAGACGCTAAGCCGTGGGCGCGACGCACGAGCGATGCGTACGCTCACGGTTTCACGCTTCGTACCAAGCACGCTATAGGCGTACCGAGTACTGTACTGCTACGCTATTGGCGTAGCGGATGCTGCGGCGTGAGAGTGAGACACGAGCGGCGCAGACGCTCACAGAATGATACACAGTAAACCTTATTAATAACACATAGTAAGAATATGATTATACTCTAAACCTTAGTAATCTAATACTACAATGATGTAACGCTGAAAACCCTTAACAATGTGTATGCTGTTTGAGCGATTGTGACGCTAAGAAAACCCTTAGTAAGGAGTGAAAACACAGGACCTGGTTTTGATTTAAAAACCACAGCGGTTCTAACACCGCCGTGGATGGTTTAGAGAAAAGGGGAAAAACACAATACAAGTTATACACTACAAACTAACATCAAAATCTAACACAATAACAGAGAATAATATGAACAATAACAAACAAGAGTGAACAAATTGAAACGAATGGCGAACAGAATGGATAACAAAATGGCTACAGAGAAATATACATACGTGGGGATGATTCGCAAGCGCGTCATGGATCCAGCCCTCAGCATTCAGAGAGAAAGCCTTCAGAGAGAGTGAGTGTCTGGCCAGGCAATGGTGGTCTTTATATACACAACATACATTCACAATACAATGGTCCCTATAATCTCATTGTTCATTGGACACAGGAATGTGTCTCCACATTATAGCAAAGGTCATAGGTGGATTTGAACAGGTGGGCTGTGTCTTTCTCCAACTGCTCTGGTGGGAGGTATCCTCAGGATTCCCGCCGCATGCGTAATTTACAGCAAATACAATATATGTTCATAAACTACTTTTGCACATAACTATACGCAGGAGCGAGCGATCCTTTCCTAACCAACACCGAAATGTTACCCTTAAAATATCCTACAGCTGGATACTAGACACCACCTTTCAACCTATATCTGACCCTTCCTATCATGCAAAGAGGAATCTCTCTGTCCAGGAACCGTTTAAACTAAACATACTCGCTGACATTGTCTAGGGGAATACTCACTACAAAACACACTATATGGGTTAAATATGCTACGATCGAGTCGCACGCTAGACGCTTACAAACTCTACCGTAAATGCGCATACCACGCGCGTGATAGCCGGAGCGATCTTTACGCAAATTGCGGATATGTGCACGCACGGCAGAGCGTGTGCACGCGCAGCGGGCATGTGCATGAGGGGTTAGTACAAGGCATATGCATCATGATATTTTTCGACTTTGACAATGGTGGTTTCTCTCAACAGGGAACCTCTGAAGAAATGCCCTCCCTACAGCGTCTTCAGTCTGTAACCAATATTCATGTAGGAAATTGTATGGGCCGGAAGATGCCTGTTTGTGTAGAAATATAACCTAGATATAATCATATATATAATTAATATAATCATGCAACAGATGTTCAACCAGACTCGTGTCATCTCCTGCCCCCTCCGTCTCTCAGCCGCACCATCATCTCCTCACTGTGTCTCTCAACCACACCCTCATCTCCCGGCTGTATCTCTCAGCCACACCATCACCTTAACTCCCTGTGTCGTCTCTCACCCCCACCATCATCCCCTCCTTGCATAGTCTCACATCCACACCATCATCTCCCTGCTACGCATCTCTCACAATCCACCTCACTTTGTGTCTCTCAGTCTCCCCCTTCACTCTGTGCCTCTCACCCTTCATTCTGTGTCCTTCAGCTTCCCACCCTTCACACCGTGTCTCTCGACCTGCCCTCTTCACTTTGTGTCTTTCAGCCTCCACTTCCCTTCATTCTGTGTACAGCGCGGCTTACACACAATGCCCACAGTAGTAGTGCCACTTACACAATGCCCATAGTTGTGCCCCTTACACAATGCCCATAACAGTAGTACCCCTTACACAATGCCCATAGTAGTAGTGCCCATTACACAATGCTCACATAGTAGTTGTGCCCCTTACACAATGCCCAGACAGTAGCTTTGCATCTTGCATGATACCCACAATAGCAGTGCCCCTTACACAATGCCCACAGTAGTAATGCCCCTTACACAATGCCCATAATAGTAGTGCCCCTTAAATATGTCCACACAGTCGCTGTGCCCCTTACACAATGCCCATAGTAGTAGTGCCCCTTTCACAGTGCCCATAATAGTATTTTCCCTTATACAATGCCCACTGCAGTTGTGCCCCTACACAATGTGCACACATAGTTGTGCCCCTTACACAATGCCCACACAGTAGTTGTGCCCCTTACACAATGACCATAATAGCAATTCACCTTACACAATGCCCACTGCAGTTGTGCCCCTTACACAATGCCCACACATAGTTGTGCCCCTTACACAATGCCAACACGTAGTTGTGCCCCTTACACAATGCCAACACGTAGTTGTGTAATTACGCAATGCCAACACGTAGTTGTGCCCCTTACATAATGCCCACATGTAGTTGTGCCCCTTACGCAATGCCCACACGTAGTTGTGCCCCTTACATAATGCCCACACGTAGTTGTGCCCCTTACACAATGCCAACACATAGTTGTGCCCCTTAAACAATGCCAACATGTAGTTTTGTCCCTTATGCAATGGCAACACGAAGTTGTGCCCCTTAGCGCAATGCCCACACATAGTTGTGACCCTTATGCAATGCCAACACGTAGTTGTGCCCCTTACGCAATGCCCACACATAGTTGTGCCCCTTACACAATGCCCACACATAGTTGTGCCCCTTACACAATGCCCACACATAGTTGTACCTCTTACACAATGCCCACACATGGTTGTGCCCCTTATGCAATGCCCACGCGTAGTTGTTACTTACACAATGCCCACACATACTTGTGCCCCTTATACAATGCCCACACATAGTTGTGCCCCCTACACAATGCCAACATGTAGTTGTGCCCCTTACACAATGCCAACACGTAGTTGTGTAATTATGCAATGCCAACACGTAGTTGTGCCCCTTACACAATGCCCACATGTAGTTGTGCCCCTTACGCAATGCCCACACATAGTTGTGCCCCTTACATAATGCCCACATGTAGTTGTGCCCCTTACACAATGCCAACACATAGTTGTCCCCGTTAAACAATGCCAACATATAGTTGTGTCCCTTATGCAATGGCAACACAAAGTTGTGCCCCTTACGCAATGCCCACACATAGTTGTGCCCCATATGCAATGCCAACACATAGTTGTGCCCCTTGCGCAACGCCCACACATAGTTGTGCTCCTTATGCAATGCCAACACATAGTTGTGCCCCTTACGCAATGCCCACACATAGTTGTGCCCTTTACACAATGCCCACACATAGTCGTACCTCTTACACAATGCCCACACATGGTTGTGCCCCTTACGCAATGCCCACACATAGTTGTGCCCCCTACACAATGCTCATAGTAGTTCCCCTTACACAATGCCCTGCCCACACAGTAGTTGTGCCTCTTACACAATGCCCGCAATTGTAGTGCCCATTAAACAATGCCCACACAGTAGCTATGTCCCTTACACAATCCCCATAGCAATAGTGTCCCTCACACGACCCCCATAGTAATAGTGCCTCTCACACAATCCCCATAGTAATAGTGCCCCTCACACAATCCCCATAGTAATAGTGCCCCTCACACAATCCGCATAGTAATAGTGCCCCTTACACAATCCCCATAGTAGTAGTGACACTCAGACAATACCCATTGTTGTGCCCACTACACAATCCCCAAAGTTGTGGCCCTTACGCAATTCTTCCTCCTCCTCCTCCTCCTCCTCCTCCTCCTCCTCCTCCCCCTCCTCCTCCTCCTCCTCCTCCTCGGAATGCTGTGGCGTGGCACACAAGTAGGAAAAGAGAGAGCAGGGCGAGCGGACGCTCGGCGTGACATCATCAAGAGGCAGAGCCAGACCCGGGAGAAGGTTCCATCTTCAGTGTTGTGTGTGCAGTGCACCCAGTGCGGCCACTGATGATGTAAATTGAAGGTCCTGATCGGGCAACAGGCGGCGGTAACGTGGCACAGGGGACGGGAATGAGCAACACTCTAGGCTGCCCAGGCACAGCGTGTGTGAGGGGGGGGGGGGTGCCTGTGCGCACCAGGCACCCCCCGTGCACACGCCTATGGTCATAGGGAATTGCAACAAATGAACATGGCGTTCTTTGAACGTTTGATCAATACTTCTAAAGCCCCAACACAACACCACAGCTCACAATACCCTGAGCAGGGTTTTTCCACATTTAATCCTGGCCCATACTATGCCTCAAGTACTGCAGCATCTAACGCACAAAGGGGGTCATTCCGACCTGATCATAGCTGTGCTAAATTTAGCATAGCTACAATCACTCCCAGGCAGCGCAGGCAGCCTGGGACTAACTTCCAGGCAGCGCAGTTCCTGCGGCTGGCCGGGAGTTACTTGTCGCTGCCAGGGTCACAGCGGCTGCCAGGGTCGCAATGGCTGCGTGTGACATCACGCAGGCGCTGCGGCCTGCCCCCCCCCCCCCCCCCATGTGGGGGGTAATTCCAAGTTGATCGCAGCAGGAAATTTTTTAGCAGTCGGCAAAACCATGTGCACTGCAGGGGGGCAGATATAACATTTGCAGAGAGAGTTATATTTGGGTGGGTTATTTTGTTTCTGTGCAGGGTAAATACTGGCTGCTTTACTTTTACACTGCAATTTAGATTGCAGATTTAACTTACCACACCCAAATCTATCTCTCTCTGCACATGTTATATCTGCCTCCCCTGCAGTGCACATGGTTTTGCCCAACTGCTAACAAAGGCCCTCATTCCGAGTTGTTCGCTCGCTAGCTGCTTTTAGCAGCTTTGCACACGCTAAGCCGTCGCCTACTGGGAGTGAATCTTAGCTTTGCAGAATTGCGAACGAAAGATTTGCATAATTGCGAATAGAAATTTCTTTGCAGTTTCTGAGTAGCTCGGGACTTACTCTGCCACTGCGATCAGTTCAGTCAGTTTCGTTCCTGGTTTGACGTCACAAACACACCCAGCGTTCGTCCAGACACTCCCCCGTTTCTTCAGACACTCCCACGTTTTTCCCAGAAACGCCAGCGTTTTTTCGCACACTCCCATAAAACGGCCAGTTTCCGCCCAGAAACACCCACTTCCTGTCAATCACACTCCGATCACCAGAACGATGAAAAATCCTCGTTATGCCATGAGTAAAATACCTAACTTTTGAGTAAAATAACTAAGCGCATGCGCTCTGCGAACCTTGCGCATGCGCAGTAAGCGACTAATCGCAATATAGCGAAACTCGGCAACGAGCGAACAACTCGGAATGAGGGCCAAAGTTCCTGCTGCGATCAACTCAGAATTACCCCCATGGTCCGGCCATGCCTGCATTGACCGGACCATGCCCCGAAAACGGCGGCCAAACACCGCCGTGCCGCCCCCTCCCACCTAGCGACCGCCTCTGCC
Organism: Pseudophryne corroboree; assembly: GCF_028390025.1. Classification (NCBI taxonomy): domain Eukaryota; kingdom Metazoa; phylum Chordata; class Amphibia; order Anura; family Myobatrachidae; genus Pseudophryne; species Pseudophryne corroboree. The sequence continues at coordinate 560,133,941 of NC_086447.1, read as the reverse complement.
TGTCAATCAGGCAGAGGCGGTCGCTAGGTAACGTCGGCCGTCTGGCATGCGTCGGCGCACTGCGGCGCCGGTGCATGCTCAGTTATGACCCGTTCGCAATGCTGCGAAAAACTGCAGCGTGCGATCGAGTCGGAATGATCCCCAAAGTTCAGAGTTCAGTGTATACCACAATTTAACTTGAACTTATAGGCACATTTATCAACGAGTGATACATTTCACTGTGAGTGATAAATTGCACCATCCAAACAGCTCCCAGATGACAGTTAGGAGCTGATTTAGTGATAATTTGCTCAAGCCACAGTGAAATTTATCACTTGTTGATAAATAACCACAGTGTGGTTAATAACAAAGTGTTTATTCACAACTGTTTCTGCATTATGTTTAATTATAATGGTTTACTTTATTGCAATTTTTGTTTGGGATGGAGGTGGTATGGGATGAGTGAGGGTTTCTTATGGCTGTTGTGTTTATTTTGTATAGTGTGTACAAACCTCAAAACAATCAGTTATTTTTGTATTTTATACTGCAATATACTGCAGGGATACTGTGGCTATACACTGGTGTAATTGCATCTAAAAGCATACCAGTGTGCATTTTTGGGGGGAAAACAAAAGTTATGTGAAACTATATGCATAAAGCAGGTTCGTCACGATCCGGGTAACTGGACGCCATTACTTACCATCCAGATGTCTCCTGAGGCTGGCTCAGCGTTCCAGGGCTGGATCTCAGCGGTGCAGCTGAGATCCATAATCTACATTTCCCCCCTGTCAACCCGCAGCGCTGTCACAGCGGCCTCATATTGTTTTCAGATTGGCGTCTCCGGCCCGCAGCGGCCTCCGCCGCCGCTCCTATGTTTGCGGTTCACAGAGTTTTCAGGATGGAGTCTACTGTCTGCTGCGGCTTCTGATGTCGCTCATGAGTTCCAGTGTGCGGGTTGTCTGTGTGGCACCTCCTGCTCTCCGCGGCATCCGCCGCCATTGCTGCTGAGTTTCCACATGGTTTTCTCAAACTAACTTTTCCCTCCAAGCGCTGCATGGGCGCAGCCATGTTGGTTTCAGTCACATGATTTACTTTACACCAATCTGCTGTTCCACTGAAATCTGCATGATTGCTCAGCCAATGCCTGCCTCCCTGCAGGTATAAATATCCTGTGTCTGAGCCTAGACTCTGTCAGTGCTTTGGTTGTCAAACATTGTGTAACCAGGTCTCTCCTTGCTGTGGACTTTGCTGTTCCAGGTTTCCAGCTCCTGCTTTCAACCTCCACTAGAGACCCACGCCAGCCTACCACCTTGCGGTGCCGCCTGACTCCACAGTGCTCTGCCATTGTCACTCCTGGCTATTTATGCACCAGCTTCAAGCGCCAAGCCTTCAGTGGTGTTTTGTCACTTTACATTATTGGTGCTCTGCCGCCGATTATCTATTATTTCATCGCACTCTAGCATCATTCCAGCACAGTACTTCACTCTTTGTCATCTGACCGGTTTCATCCGGTACGCCCAGCAGTTTACCACATTACCCAGTGTTACCAGCTTCCAAGGAACACTTGCTGGTTAGTTCCTTATCTCTACTCCAGTAATCTGCAGATGGGTTCTCTGGTTAAGGACATTCCAACTCCTGGTCTATAAGAACTGTACCTGATATTACCAGTACCCTGTGGCATCCACCATTCTGCAAGTTCTCCAAGGAACTGTGGTTATTTCTGCACTCATTATATTCTTGCAAAGTACTACTGCTGTGTATAAAGAACTGTGCTTTATAAAATCCATAGACTTTTATCTCATTTGTCGTGGTCACATCTTCGGCATTTATACTGCAGCTTATCTGTATGTCTAGGGGTCTGATTCAACCTCCCAAGTTCAAGTTCCCCTCAGCCCCTACAACTGAGGCTTCCTCCCGTCAACTCCAGCCCTCAGTTGTGACAGGGTTATTCCAAGTTGATCACTCGCTAGCAGTTTTTAGCAGCCATGCAAACTAGTGATGAGCGGGTTCGGTTTCTCGGAATCCGAACCCGCCGAACTTCAGCTTTTTTTACACGGGGCCGAGCAGGCTCGGATCCTCCCGCCTTGCTCGGTTAACCCGAGCGCGCCCGAACGTCATCATCCCGCTGTCGGATTCTCGCGAGGCTCGGATTCTATCGCGAGACTCGGATTCTATATAAGGAGCCGCGCGTCGCCGCCATTTTCACACGTGCATTGAGATTGATAGGGAGAGGACGTGGCTGGCGTCCTCTCCGTTTATAGAGAAGAGAGTAGAGAGTTAGAGACACTATTTACTAATTTTGGGGAGCATATTAGGACTGGAGTACTACTACTTGCTGATAGTGTGACCAGTGACCATTGACCACCAGTTTAATTAATCCGTTCTCTGCCTGAAAAAAAACGATACACAGTGTGACACAGTCACATACCATATCTGTGCTCAGCCTCAGTGTGCTGCATCATCATATGTAATACTGTATATCTGACTGTGCTGAGTGCTCACTGCTCACACAGCTTAAATGTGGGGGAGACTGGGGAGCAGTTAGAGCAGGAGTACATAAATAATATATTTTAAGTACAGTGCACACTTTTGCTGCCAGAGTGCCACACTGCCAGTGTGACTGACCAGTGACCACACTGACCACCAGTATATTGTGATTGTCTGCTTAGGACGGAGTACTACTTGCTGATAGTGTGACCAGTGACCAGTGACCACCACCAGTTTAATTAATCCGTTCTCTGCCTGAAAAAAAACGATACACAGTGTGACACAGTCACATACCATATCTGTGCTCAGCCCAGTGTGCTGCATCATATGTAATACTGTATATCATTATCTGACTGTGCTGAGTGCTCACTGCTCACACAGCTTAATTGTGGGGGAGACTGGGGAGCAGTTATAGCAGGAGTACATATTTTAAGTACAGTGCACACTTTTGCTGCCAGAGTGCCACTGCCAGTGTGACTGACCAGTGACCACTGACCACCAGTATATTGTGATTGTCTGCTGACCACCAGTATATTGTGATTGTCTGCCTGAAAAAGTTAAACACTCGTCGTGTGGTGTTTTTATAAACGCATTCTGCAGACAGTGTCCAGCAGGTCCGTCATTACATAATATATACCTGTCCGGCTGCAGTACTAGTGTGATATATATATATTTTTTAATTTTATCTCATTATCATCCAGTCTATATTAGCAGCAGACACAGTACGGTAGTCCACGGCTGTAGCTACCTCTGTGTCGGCAGTCGCTCGTCCATCCATAATTGTATACCACCTACCCGTGGTTTTTTTTTCTATCTTCTTGATACTAGTAGCTTACTTTAGGAGTCTGCAGTGCTGACAGACAGTGTCCAGCAGGTCCGTCATTACATAATATATACCTGTCCGGCTGCAGTACTAGTGTGATATATATATATATATATTTTAATTTTATCTCATTATCATCCAGTCTATATTAGCAGCAGACAGAGTACGGTAGTCCACGGCTGTAGCTACCTCTGTGTCGGCAGTTGCTCGTCCATCCATAATTGTATACCACCTACCCGTGTTTTTTTTTTTTTCTATCTTCTTGATACTAGTAGCTTACTTTAGGAGTCTGCAGTGCTGACAGACAGTGTCCAGCAGGTCCGTCATTACATAATATATACCTGTCCGGCTGCAGTACTAGTGTGATATATATATATATTTTAATTTTATCTCATTATCATCCAGTCTATATTAGCAGCAGACACAGTACGGTAGTCCACGGCTGTAGCTACCTCTGTGTCGGCAGTCGCTCGTCCATCCATAATTGTATACCACCTACCCGTGGTTTTTTTTTTTTTCTATCTTCTTGATACTAGTAGCTTACTTTAGGAGTCTGCAGTGCTGACAGACAGTGTCCAGCAGGTCCGTCATTACATAATATATGCCTGTCCGGCTGCAGTACTAGTGTGATATATATATATTTTAATTTTATCTCATTATCATCCAGTCTATATTAGCAGCAGACACAGTACGGTAGTCCACGGCTGTAGCTACCTCTGTGTCGGCAGTCGCTCGTCATCCATAAGTATACTAGTATCCATCCATCTCCATTGTTTACCTGAGGTGCCTTTTAGTTGTGCCTATTAAAATATGGAGAACAAAAATGTTGAGGTTCCAAAAATAGGGAAAGATCAAGATCCACTTCCACCTCGTGCTGAAGCTGCTGCCACTAGTCATGGCCGAGACGATGAAATTCCATCAACGTCGTCTGCCAAGGCCGATGCCCAATGTCATAGTACAGAGCATGTAAAATCCAAAACACCAAATATCAGTAAAAAAAGGACTCAAAAATCTAAAATAAAATTGTCGGAGGAGAAGCGTAAACTTGCCAATATGCCATTTACCACACGGAGTGGCAAGGAACGGCTGAGGCCCTGGCCTATGTTCATGGCTAGTGGTTCAGCTTCACATGAGGATGGAAGCACTCAGCCTCTCGCTAGAAAAATGAAAAGACTCAAGCTGGCAAAAGCACAGCAAAGAACTGTGCGTTCTTCGAAATCCCAAATCCACAAGGAGAGTCCAATTGTGTCGGTTGCGATGCCTGACCTTCCCAACACTGGACGTGAAGAGCATGCGCCTTCCACCATTTGCACGCCCCCTGCAAGTGCTGGAAGGAGCACCCGCAGTCCAGTTCCTGATAGTCAGATTGAAGATGTCAGTGTTGAAGTACACCAGGATGAGGAGGATATGGGTGTTGCTGGCGCTGGGGAGGAAATTGACCAGGAGGATTCTGATGGTGAGGTGGTTTGTTTAAGTCAGGCACCCGGGGAGACACCTGTTGTCCGTGGGAGGAATATGGCCATTGACATGCCTGGTGAAAATACCAAAAAAATCAGCTCTTCGGTGTGGAAGTATTTCAACAGAAATGCGGACAACATTTGTCAAGCCGTGTGTTGCCTTTGTCAAGCTGTAATAAGTAGGGGTAAGGACGTTAACCACCTCGGAACATCCTCCCTTATACGTCACCTGCAGCGCATTCATAATAAGTCAGTGACAAGTTCAAAAACTTTGGGCGACAGCGGAAGCAGTCCACTGACCAGTAAATCCCTTCCTCTTGTAACCAAGCTCACGCAAACCACCCCACCAACTCCCTCAGTGTCAATTTCCTCCTTCCCCAGGAATGCCAATAGTCCTGCAGGCCATGTCACTGGCAATTCTGACGAGTCCTCTCCTGCCTGGGATTCCTCCAATGCATCCTTGCGTGTAACGCCTACTGCTGCTGGCGCTGCTGTTGTTGCTGCTGGGAGTCGATGGTCATCCCAGAGGGGAAGTCGTAAGACCACTTTTACTACTTCCACCAAGCAATTGACTGTCCAACAGTCCTTTGCGAGGAAGATGAAATATCACAGCAGTCATCCTGCTGCAAAGCGGATAACTGAGGCCTTGGCATCCTGGGTGGTGAGAAACGTGGTTCCGGTATCCATCATTACTGCAGAGCCAACTAGAGACTTGTTGGAGGTACTGTGTCCCCGGTACCAAATACCATCTAGGTTCCATTTCTCTAGGCAGGCGATACCGAAAATGTACACAGACCTCAGAAAAAGAGTCACCAGTGTCCTAAAAAATGCAGCTGTACCCAATGTCCACTTAACCACGGACATGTGGACAAGTGGAGCAGGGCAGGGTCAGGACTATATGACTGTGACAGCCCACTGGGTAGATGTATGGACTCCCGCCGCAAGAACAGCAGCGGCGGCACCAGTAGCAGCATCTCGCAAACGCCAACTCTTTCCTAGGCAGGCTACGCTTTGTATCACCGGTTTCCAGAATACGCACACAGCTGAAAACCTCTTACGGCAACTGAGGAAGATCATCGCGGAATGGCTTACCCCAATTGGACTCTCCTGTGGATTTGTGGCATCGGACAACGCCAGCAATATTGCGTGTGCATTAAATCTGGGCAAATTCCAGCACGTCCCATGTTTTGCACATACCTTGAATTTGGTGGTGCAGAATTATTTAAAAAACGAGAGGGGCGTGCAAGAGATGCTGTCGGTGGCCAGAAGAATTTCGGGACACTTTCGGCGTACAGGCACCACGTACAGAAGACTGGAGCAACACCAAAAACGCCTGAACCTGCCCTGCCATCATCTGAAGCAAGAAGTGGTAACGAGGTGGAATTCAACCCTCTATATGCTTCAGAGGTTGGAGGAGCAGCAAAAGGCCATTCAAGCCTATACAACTGAGCACGATATAGGAGGTGGAATGCACCTGTCTCAAGCGCAGTGGAGAATGATTTCAACGTTGTGCAAGGTTCTGCAACCTTTTGAACTTGCCACACGTGAAGTCAGTTCAGACACTGCCAGCCTGAGTCAGGTCATTCCCCTCATCAGGCTTTTGCAGAAGAAGCTGGAGACATTGAAGGAGGAGCTAACACAGAGCGATTCCGCTAGGCATGTGGGACTTGTGGATGGAGCCCTTAATTCGCTTAACAAGGATTCACGGGTGGTCAATCTGTTGAAATCAGAGCACTACATTTTGGCCACCGTGCTCGATCCTAGATTTAAAACCTACCTTGGATCTCTCTTTCCGGCAGACACAAGTCTGCTGGGGTTCAAATACCTGCTGGTGAGAAAATTGTCAAGTCAAGCGGAACGCGACCTGTCAACATCTCCTCCTTCACATTCTCCCGCAACTGGGGGTGCGAGGAAAAGGCTAAGAATTCCGAGCCCACCCGCTGGCGGTGATGCAGGGCAGTCTGGAGCGACTGCTGATGCTGACATCTGGTCCGGACTGAAGGACCTGCCAACGATTACGGACATGTCGTCTACTGGCACTGCATATGATTCTCTCCCCATTGAAAGAATGGTGGAGGATTATATGAGTGACCGCATCCAAGTAGGCACGTCAGACAGTCCGTACTTATACTGGCAGGAAAAAGAGGCAATTTGGAGGCCCTTGCACAAACTGGCTTTATTCTACCTAAGTTGCCCTCCCACAAGTGTGTACTCCGAAAGAGTGTTTAGTGCCGCCGCTCACCTTGTCAGCAATCGGCGTACGAGGTTACTTCCAGAAAATGTGGAGAAGATGATGTTCATTAAAATGAATTATAATCAATTCCTCCGTGGAGACATTGACCAGCAGCAATTGCCTCCACAAAGTACACAGGGAGCTGAGATGGTGGATTCCAGTGGGGACGAATTGATAATCTGTGAGGAGGGGGATGTACACGGTGATATATCGGAGGATGATGATGAGGTGGACATCTTGCCTCTGTAGAGCCAGTTTGTGCAAGGAGAGATTAATTGCTTCTTTTTTGGTGGGGGTCCAAACCAACCCGTCATTTCAGTCACAGTCGTGTGGAAGACCCTGTCACTGAAATGATGGATTGGTTAAAGTGTGCATGTCCTGTTTATACAACATAAGGGTGGGTGGGAGGGCCCAAGGACAATTCCATCTTGCACCTCTTTTTTCTTTCATTTTTCTTTGCGTCATGTGCTGTTTGGGAAGTATTTTTTTGAAGGGCCATCCTGCGTGACACTGCAGTGCCACTCCTAGATGGGCCAGGTGTTTGTGTCGGCCACTAGGGTCGCTTAGCTTACTCACACAGCTACCTCATTGCGCCTCTTTTTTTTCTTCTTTGCGTCATGTGCTGTTTGGGGAGTGTTTTTTGAAGGGCCATCCTGCGTGACACTGCAGTGCCACTCCTAGATGGGCCAGGTGTTTGTGTCGGCCACTAGGGTCGCTTAGCTTACTCACACAGCTACCTCATTGCGCCTTTTTTTCTTTGCGTCATGTGCTGTTTGGGGAGTGTTTTTTGGAAGGGCCATCCTGCGTGACACTGCAGTGCCACTCCTAGATGGGCCAGGTGTTTGTGTCGGCCACTTGGGTCGCTGAGCTTAGTCACACAGCTACCTCATTGCGCCTCTTTTTTTCTTTGCGTCATGTGCTGTTTGGGGAGTGTTTTTTGGAAGGGCCATCCTGCGTGACACTGCAGTGCCACTCCTAGATGGGCCAGGTGTTTGTGTCGGCCACTAGGGTCGCTTATCTTACTCACACAGCTACCTCATTGCGCCTCTTTTTTTCTTTGCGTCATGTGCTGTTTGGGGAGTGTTTTTTGGAAGGGCCATCCTGCGTGACACTGCAGTGCCACTCCTAGATGGGCCAGGTGTTTGTGTCGGCCACTTGGGTCGTTGAGCTTAGTCACACAGCTACCTCATTGCGCCTCTTTTTTTCTTTGCGTCATGTGCTGTTTGGGGAGTGTTTTTTGGAAGGGCCATCCTGCGTGACACTGCAGTGCCACTCCTAGATGGGCCAGGTGTTTGTGTCGGCCACTTGGGTCGCTTAGCTTAGTCATCCAGCGACCTCGGTGCAAATTTTAGGACTAAAAATAATATTGTGAGGTGTTCAGAATAGACTGAAAATGAGTGGAAATTATGGTTTTTGAGGTTAATAATACTTTGGGATCAAAATGACCCCCAAATTCTATGATTTAAGCTGTTTTTTAGGGTTTTTTGAAAAAAACACCCGAATCCAAAACACACCCGAATCCGACAAAAAAAATTCGGTGAGGTTTTGCCAAAACGCGTTCGAACCCAAAACACGGCCGCGGAACCGAACCCAAAACCAAAACACAAAACCCGAAAAATTTCAAGTGCACATCCCTAATGCAAACGCTATTCTGCCGCCCACTGGTGAGTGTATTTTAGTTTAGCAGAAGTGCGAATGCATGTGCAGCTGAGCTCTGCAAAACCAGTTTGTGCAGTTTCAGAGTAGCTCTGAACTTACTCAGCACTTGCGATCACTTCAGCCTATTCGTGTCCGGATTTGACATCATACACCCGCCCAGCGAACGCCCAGCGAATGCCCAGCCACGCCTGCGTTTTTTCAGACACGCCTGCATTTCTGCAAACACTCCTATATTGCAGAGGAGTCAATCTTCTTGTGGCCGTCAGTGCGAATGAAAACTTTGCTAGAACTTGAGCACAACCACAACGGGCTTTGTACCCGTACGATACACGTGCGCATTGCGGGCAATACTCAACTTTCCTAATAATGATGAAAGGGTTGTAACTACTATTGTTACAGTGCTGCAAGGTTTTCCGTAATAGTGTTACGGATTTGTTCTGCTGTGGAGTTTGTGTCAGCACCAAAAAATGCACATCCAACAGATGGGTTTCCACAATCAGAGTCCTGCACAGTCCACTCAGATGTTGTGCAATATACAGTACGCAGCTACTACATTAGGCATGAGCTTTAAGTCAACATCATTTTGCTTCAGCAAACAATGCCATCTTCCTTTAACCTGCTGTGACGACATGTGATGACACAGCTGGCGCGTCGTGTCGCTCAGTGGTAAAAGACACGTGGTTACTTTCCTAGCCCTGGTCCTACACATGGACTTCACCAATTGCCAATATGTTATTAGTTATATGTTAGGCAATATTGTATTGTATTGTGTGGTTATTATATTGTACAGTTATATTTTATCTGTTATATTTGGTATATGTAGTTTATTTGGTTATTATATATTCAATGTAATTGTTAACTGAATAAGTCTAGGCCAGAGTGTTAGTAACATAGATAAATCAGTTCATTGTAATGTAAGTCCCCTAGCTGTACACTCAGATGTGATTAGGATGAGTAGGTTATGTAGTAAACAGAATCTGTATGGAGATTCAGGTAATCTGATCCTGTGCACTCCATTGTGTACAAGAGTCCAGACACCTCGTCTCCACTCCTGACTGACCAGCTTGTGTGATGAATAGACAGGAGGGTATAACAAGAGGGGTGAGCTCTGCTGGGGAGAGAGATCTGACACAGAGGGTGAGAGAGAGGCAGGAGACTGACTAAGAAGTAATGTTCTGTCAGGAACTCCAGGAGGGAATTGTCGTGTAGAATTGGATCACAGAAGTGTGCTGAACTGTGTTATAACCTATTCTGTTAATAAACCACTGTTGGTTTTTCATCTACCACCGTGACTGAGTGATTTTGAACCCAATATCCTCACACCTGCCAAATGCATTCTCCACCACCATCCTTGCCGAACTCAAGGTGTGTGTAGTATATGTTTCTTTTTCAGGGCTCAACTGGACCTGTTGGTTGTAGCCCTTCATAATCCAGTGGCTTAAAGGGTATGCTGCATCCCGATGATGTGAACGGGGATCTTCACCCAGAGCTGGCCCTAACCAATATGATGGCCTAGGCAAGATTTTGGCTGGTGCCCCCTAGCACCGCCACTAGTTCTGCACCCCTTTCCCAGCACCATCACCCCTCACCCATAGCAGTCCTCATTTTGGTGCTCCTACCTCTTATATTTTAAATAGGAACAGTGCGTACATTCGGTATGCAGCCCAAAGAGGGATGTGTTCATGTTGGGAAGGGGCATGGCCAGACAATAGTACCCCCAATTCAAATTACCCCACACAGTAGTACAACTTTATTCACATTATGTCATGCAATAGTTTCCCTTATTCACGTTACATCACACAGTAGTACCATTTTACCTTATATACGTTACTCTTCACAGTAGTGCCCCTTATTCACATTACACTACACCATATTGCTCTTTATTCACATTAGATCACACAGTCGTGTCCTTTCTATACGTTACACCACACAGTAGAGTACCTTATAGACATAATGCAACGCAACACATTTGTAATGCCTTTATACACATAATACTACACAGTAATGCCCCTTACACATATGACATACATTAATGTCCTTACACATTATGCCAACCTTTATTAATGCCCCTATACACATGATGTCCCTTACACATATGCCACACATTATTAATGCCCTTATACACATATTAACACACATAATGTCCCTTACACATATGCCTAACACTATTGCACAATCAACCCGCACACAGTACTCACACAGCTGCTAACACTGTGACCTCTGCCTCTGCTTGGATACATATGTGTCCTCATACATATTGCCTCAATACTTGCACAAGCAGCTTCCGCTGATTAAAATGATATGCAGCATGCCTATATTCTGTTTGTGACTGTGGCTGTATCTGCATACGAAGTGCTACTTTACAGTGATTTCCAGGAACACACTGTAAAGTAGCATTTTGCCTGCAGATACAGCTGCAGTCACACACAGAATATACTGCAGGCATGTTGCATATCATTTTAATCAGCAGAAGCTGCTTGTGCACATAGGCATTCCAAATGCCCTAGGCATTTGCCTAGTTTGTCTATGCCTAGGGTCGTCTCTGTCTCCACCCCATTCACGATCTTAGATTACTGTTTTAAACTGGGGAAAATAATATATTGCAGAGAAGTCAATTTAGTAGATTTAGGCAATTATATGCAACCATTACAGCTAAAATACAGCACATAGGAGATCATTTAAAAAATGTTTACCTCTTTGGCCAGCCATCCTGCTTCTCCTCTACAATGTTGAAAATATCTGAATTGGCAAGAACTCGGTAGTCATGAGATCATCCTGGCCAGCCATAAATACATCTAGGAAACTTTTAAGCCGTCCATTGATTTTATTAATACACTCGCCCCTCACCCCCTACCACCTTTCTCCCCAATAATCACTCGGACAACTGAATTGCGATTTAAAAGGTCACAGCCAAATTTATTGATCGAATTAGAATTGGTACTCTATAAGTGGGTGGCGAGAAAGCAGTGCGTGCCCCCGGCTACAGTCTCAATATTAAGTATCTCCTAAATTAAACAATGGGGCGGAACCGAAGTCCCGCCCTTGCGCAAATTAGCTGAGCGGTACCACTTCCCACCATTGGCATAGCACCGGTCCACCCTTAAGATGACGACCGTGTCGGCCCTTGAGGCCACGACAAACTCGCCGAGTATCTGGGGGAAGTGCAGGCCAACCGATGTTGCGCTACTACAGACCGCCGAGGAGCACTGCTTGCCGCCAAAGCCTGGTTCCTAGAACCAAGGCCCGCCACCCGCTGCGACCATCTATGAACACTGCTGTCCGTCTCCATCAGACTAAGACAAATAGAGCCTTTTGCCAACTAAGTTTCTTGCCAAATTAAACTCCAAAATGGCCTGATGGTGCCTCCACCGAAAATAAAAACAATTCCTATTGCACTGAGGAGCACTGCTTGATAAACTGAGGGCCCCTAGGGGCCACTGCTTCTATCTCCCATGCCTGGCCAGACATTTACCAGCTGCCCTATGCCTGCTGCCCGCTAGCTATCGGAGTGACCTGCCAACCGCACCCGCATGGCCTAGCATGAACAGTGCTTTTGGGTGACCCATATGAAGGTGAAAACCACAAAACCTCTTTGAGGGCAAAATTGGAAAGTCCTTCATTCCCCCAAAGCGGCGGGCAGCATAATGCCTTGGGTTTCCCAAAAGACACTCAGGGAGCTTACTTCACCAGTAAAGGTGTCGCAATCAGACTCGGGTGAATGTAGGCTCCCTGCACATAATCTCTCTTGTAATTCCGCCCCAGTGGGACTGTTTAAATGAGTTTTATCCCTGGGACTTAAAAACTCCCAGCCTGTTGCCGAAAGTCTTTCCTGGCTCCTCCTTGGGCAATCCTGACAAACTCTTTAGCTCTATGAGGATCTTGTGGCTGTCGAGCGGAAATCTGCTGATAGAGATTACCCTGTGAAGTAGAAAATCAATGTTAGTTTGCACTGTGTAGGTGCTTATACGAACGCTTTTTAAGTATCCCCGGGATCATTGCCTGGCCGCAGCTACCTACGATGCACTGTGGCCATGCACATACCCTTACTGCGAGCCCTCTCCGCAGCCTTACCCTCTCATCCTGGGACTGGGCTGCTGCTCTGACTGGTTTTCATTCGTGAAGATTAATTTACTTGCACTTGCCCATATATATATATTGCTCAGCGCCTACCAGAAAATGCTTGGACTTTTTACCAAACTCATAAAATTGTTAATTCCCAGGCGCCTGTCGATTGCCTGGACAACCGCGGGCATTCCTGTCATATTTTTGGCCTGCTGTCGACCACTGCAACTTTGAGTTGCCTGCGACCTTGCGAACCAGACAAGTTGTCTTCATTTAAAACTCATGTTAAATGTATATAAGGTTGGCTTGCTAATACCATGTTGAGTCTCCAACTGAAGTATCCTTCCCTATTCCCCAATGGGTTGATCCCCCCTTATCCGAAATTGGTACTCACGGCATATCGGTAAAGAGATGTTACACTATGTATTGATGGTATGGTTCAATCCGGTTAAGTATACTCATCATATAGCGCACTATGATCTATACCTAGCAACTGTCATATGAATTAAGACACCCGAGAGAGCATACAAACTCCACAAAGAAATGCTCTTAACTGGAATTGAACCCATGACCTCAGCGCTGCGAGGCCGTTATGCTAACCCTTTCCCCATAACTGGTGCTTTTACGCTGAATTGTTATTCACGCCTTGCGCCAGACTATAGTTGCCCTACGTGGTTATCCCGTATACCGCTAAGGCACATGCAGCATTGACCCCCACTTTATGCAGAGACAAGGTACTATTCAGCCCTTAAATACCTCGCTTTGCGCCTGGACCTTTGGCTTTCCTTCTCCTTCTGTCCTGTCTACCTTATTATGATACCATAAGTGACCGTCATATTGCACGTTCACTAAAGTAGCTTTGATGGTTATTTACTGTGATCGCTACCGCTACTTGCTTTGCCTTGCATTTTGTATGACAGTCTGGTTATAGAACGACTTATTTGCACTAAGCGGTTCTCCTTATATACCGAACCATGCAATACCAGGGGATTAAACCATGCGTTTAGGACAGCGGTAGCTGCACTGTGTAGTGCTGGGCTGTACTGCGCTATGAGAGCTGTGGTGCTTATTGTTAAACATTCAGGGGACCTCCCTTACCCTGACCTGTTTTTTTTTGTTTTTGTTTTTGCTTTTGTTACTGCATCGCAATGTTCTGTGTATCCAGCATTGCTCTAATGTATGCCCTATGCAAGGCCTTGCCAATAGCCTGTGGCGCCTTCCCAATACATGTAATACTAATAATAATCATGCTAAGGCCACGGGTAATACAGAAAAAACGGCTAATATGAAAGTTATGGTGTGCTATACACCGCCATATACGTTTATGGCGTTATCTCGTATCTCGCTATCCTTGCCTCATACCTGTTAGCCCGTGTGTAATACCCTCCTGCGGCACCGACATCAGTGATACTACTGATTTGTACTATATTGTGTTTTATGCCCTGTATTCTATCACTTCTCATACCCTGTTATGAACATGTGCCATAAGGAAATCACTGGTCGACATGGCGACCCATCAATGCAATCAATGCTCTATATTTTCCGTTTATTGCACAGTATTCTGCTTGTTATGCTGCACTTTACCCACTTCCGGCGATGTAACCTATCTGTATTAACTGTGATCCTTGGTCTGCGTCTAACGCAATACTATACCCTATCATACCTTATACGCTGCAGTGTATCCTGACTCAGCAATGTAACCCCTGACCCATATTACATTGCCCCCTATGACCCTATTACCTACTATGCGCTGCCGTAACCCCCTCACTGTGTAGATGTGCCATGTGTTTGTCTTTAAAAACAAACTCCCAGGCTGGAGTGATTATCTTAAGCTTCCACATATATTTTATTCGCAGGTGACTGGAGAGCGTATAGCAAAGTTCTTGCCATAACGTCACGACTATACCAGTGGACAGTGCTGGACTTTTCACTCATTATGCTCATTATAAGAAAGCATTGAGGCCTGTTTACCAGACAGGCGCTTTAACCAACTAAGCCACAGCGCAGAAGCAATACACATCGCCTGTAACTACATGATACTTATCTGGGAGGTCCCTTTGTGTGCTTCCTAAAGAATCATTAGTTTTCAAAGTTTCATGTGGGCCCCCCCAAAGCTAAGCCGGAAGGAGCAACGTGACATGCAGTCTGATCATCTGTAAGTAAGGACAGTAAGTGAAGGGGAAACAAAGTACCATATTATAAAGTAACATGACCGAAAAATGTAAGAGGGGAAAATAAAATAAATAAATAATTAATTAAAAAACCAATAAAAGAAATTAAATTAATAAATTACTAGAAAGGGTTCGCCCCTTGCGGGTAATGGGCTGGCGGGAAGGTACGACTGGGTCTGGGTTAATGTGGGAAGCAGGAACTGGCTGTTTCTGAATTGCCGCCGCCTTTCGGCGGAGCTAGATGAATCGCTAGAGTCTGTATATGGGCCCTCATTCCGAGTTGATCGCAGAGAGTCATCGCATCGCAAATGTGCAAAAACTAACTAACTCCGCATGCGCAAAAGCGTAAATACGCATGCGCGAGCACAGCCGTATGACACTGGTGCAAAAATACTACAAAAAAACCCACACGTTACTCACAAACGAAAACGAGGAGTGGCGGAGGAGTGACGGAGGCGAGACTTCGCAATGGTCCGACATGGGCGTGAAAGTGGGCGTACAGTGTGGGAGTATGCAACTCGCAATGGGCGTGTTTTTCGCAATAAAACATTGTCGCTGTTAAAACTAACATAGGAATCCATAGCAATCTTCACGCAGCAGCCGAGTAGGTCTGCAGTTACTCTGCATTTGCGAAGTGCTGTTACAAGTGTGTATGCAGTAATTAGCAGTTAATTGGAGAGCACATTCATCTGTTGGCCAATTACTTGTTAAATACTGCTCAGATGAAAGTTAGCAAACAGCAATTGTCTGAACCCACATTACATGTTTATTCTACTCACATATAAATCTCACACACTGCCAAATAAGGTTGTTGTTTGTGTTAAAGTTGGTGTGTAAACATTTTTGTAAAGGGCAGGTTTTAATGTGTGTAAGACTACTAAATGCAAACAAGTGAAATTACACAAAATGTTAATTGCAAGCAGCAACATTTTACCTAAATAAACAGACACCCACATAATGCAGCACACACTTAATTTTGGCCAGATTTTTTTTTTTTTTTTTATAATATCTGACAATGTTTTCAATGATGTCCTGTTGACCATAGCTAAAACAAAAAAGTGTTGTGTCAGTTTAATTAATATGGACATTAAAGTGTGTTGCAAGGCATACCTGTAGTATTTTTGAAGATGCAATTGTTTTAAAAAATTGCAGATTGTTCCCTCGTTACACAAGTGTCTATATGCTTACATAATCTTCCTGGAACTAAGATTTACATAATGCATTACCTTGAATAAAGTGCACAATTGTTTGTAAAATATTATATGTTTATTACTGTAGTAATATTTTTGAACATCAAAACAACATGGCTACACGTGAGTATCACAGGCAGAGATGGACCAAGCAGCAAGCAGATGCCACTGACACAAATGATATAGCAGAACTCAGTACTCTGCAAAATTCAGCTTCTGACAAACTGAGAAATTTAAGGACCAAAATAAAATATTACACACCCTGCCACACAAAAATTTGGACCCAACTGAGAAAGAATTAGGATCCACCACACAAACACATCAATACATAGCACACTAGTAACAGGAAGATGGCTCTGTTGTTTCTGAAAATAAGCTCACAGGCTACAATACCTCCAAACATTAATAATACATTTCACTAAGAGGGAGTTAGCCATTCTGGACACACAAGCCAACTCCAAAATAACATAGAGGCAACATGAAAAACATGGGTGCTGCCCATCTGGAGAGACATCACTTTCTTTTTTTTCGCCCCGCCTGAGGCTGTTCTTCTTGGCTTGGTCTGCAGAGCGACCTTCGTTGGGCCTGCCCAGTGGGCTGTTCTTCCTGGGCAGGGGCAGGGAAGGGAGCCGATGTGGGTGGCTCTCTGCCACTGTGGTCAAGGTAGACAGCGATGGCCTGGAGCCCTTGCAAGATGTTAGTTGCAAGGCTTTGGAATGAGGAGGCAAGTTGTTCTTGTCCCTGCCTGATCTCTGCCAGACCTTGGCAGAGTTGAGCAACACCTTGCTCAACACTGGTTCGGTGCTCACTGAGCCGGACAGCTATCTGGCTTACCTCCCGGAGGACCCCGTCTTGAAATGCATTTAGGCTCTCACCATACCGAGCAATTTCAAGCAGGATCTCCGGGATAGCAGAGGGTTGGGGGGGGGGGCCAGTAGGAACCTGCAGAGGTGGGATTTTTGGGCCCACACGCCCAGACCCACTAGGTCCCTCCACCTCAGCCTCAGCCACATAACCTTCCTGTGACTCTAACTGATCACCCCCCTGTGCTGTGTTTTGTGGCAAGCAAATAGAAGAATGTGTGGGAAAAGAGTACAATAAAAAATTATTATTTTTTTAAAACATACAGTTTAAATTGAAGACAAATACGTGTGTAAACTTACCTGGCAAGTCATGTTCCGTCAGGATCTCAGGCAGGTCCGTGTCCATATTTGACACCCCTTGGGCCTCCTCATAACTGATACAGGGCATCGCCATCTCCTCCAAGTCTGTAAACTCCACAGCGACAGCTGCTCCTCCACCTGTAGCCCTTGAGGCATTCCACTCCGCAGACCTCTTTGCCTTCAGGCGGGATTTGAAGTCGGCCCAACTACATATGTTTGTGGAAATAGGGGCAAAGTAGAGTATTATTATTTCTGTGTAAAAATATATAGGACACATGTTCTGATTTTGTTTGCTATACATAACATCACATGTAACTACATTTTTTAGACAACTTAGCACAGAGAATGGACTGGCAAGATGCACTTACCGTCGTCTAACTTCCTGTGATGTTCTGACGACAGAGACAACTTCATTCACAGAATGTCTCTCCAGATGCGATCTTTCGTAGCAGCACCCATGTTTTTGGGTCCTCTATGTATTTTGGACATGGCCTGCGTGACCAAAACACGCAACTCCCTCTTAGTGAATGCTGGCTGTCTTTTTTTACGTCTGGAGGTAGCCTGTGAGCTTTCCTCCTGTTGCTCCTCACCATCTTCCTCGTCACTAGCAGTTTCTGTCTGTTGTGCTTGTGTGGCTAATGCTGATTCTCCCTCAGTTTGGCCAGTATGTGTGTGTGGCAGGGTATCCCCACTTAATTGTTGGGGTTCAGAAGCTGACATTTCCCGAGTACTGGGTCCTGCCTCTTCAAAATCCGCAGAGGCGGATTCCATCATCCGTCTCTGGCACGCTATGCGTTTTTTTGCCAATGCCATCTGCTGCTGCATAATGCGCTCCATCTCTGCTGCTAATTCCTCACGAGTAGCCATGTTGCAGATGTCGTCTGTACGCCCAGGTGTGTGCCTATTTATACCTACGTGCGGCGTGTTCATTCACACAGGTGTACAGTATGCTAATCTTGCTACTGATTGTACTGCTTATTTAAGGGCCTGGTTTGCACGCTGTGAGTGTACTGGTGATTAGAGATGTGCACCGGAAATTTTTCGGGTTTTGTGTTTTGGTTTTGGGTTCGGTTCCGCGGCCGTGTTTTGGGTTCGAACGCGTTTTGGCAAAACCTCACCGAATTTTTTTTGTCGGATTCGGGTGTGTTTTGGATTCGGGTGTTTTTTTTCAAAAAACCCTAAAAAACAGCTTAAATCATAGAATTTGGGGGTCATTTTGATCCCAAAGTATTATTAACCTCAATAACCATAATTTCCACTCATTTTCAGTCTATTCTGAACACCTCACACCTCACAATATTATTTTTAGTCCTAAAATTTGCACCGAGGTCGCTGGATGACTAAGCTCAGCGACCCAAATGGCCGACACAAACACCTGGCCCATCTAGGAGTGGCACTGCAGTGTCACGCAGGATGGCCCTTCCAAAAAACACTCCCCAAACAGCACATGACGCAAAGAAAAAAAGAGGCGCAATGAGGTAGCTGTGTGACTAAGCTCAGCGACCCAAGTGGCCGACACAAACACCTGGCCCATCTAGGAGTGGCACTGCAGTGTCAGGCAGGATGGTCCTTCCAAAAAATACTCCCCAAACAGCACATGACGCAAAGAAAAAAAGAGGCGCAATGAGGTAGCTGTGTGAGTAAGCTAAGCGACCCTAGTAGCCGACACAAACACCTGGCCCATCTAGGAGTGGCACTGCAGTGTCACGCAGGATGGCCCTTCCAAAAAACACTCCCCAAACAGCACATGACGCAAAGAAAAAAAGAGGCGCAATGAGGTAGCTGTGTGAGTAAGCTCAGCGACCCTAGTGGCCGACACAAACACCTGGCCCATCTAGGAGTGGCACTGCAGTGTCAGGCAGGATGGCCCTTCCAAAAAATACTCCCCAAACAGCACATGACGCAAAGAAGAAAAAAAAGAGGCGCAATGAGGTAGCTGTGTGACTAAGCTCAGCGACCCAAGTGGCCGACACAAACACCTGGCCCATCTAGGAGTGGCACTGCAGTGTCACGCAGGATGGCCCTTCCAAAAAACACTCCCCAAACAGCACATGACGCAAAGAAAAAAAGAGGCGCAATGAGGTCGCTGGATGACTAAGCTCAGCGACCCAAGTGGCCGACACAAACACCTGGCCCATCTAGGAGTGGCACTGCAGTGTCACGCAGGATGGCCCTTCCAAAAAACACTCCCCAAACAGCACATGACGCAAAAAAAAAAAGAGGCGCAATGAGGTAGCTGTGTGACTAAGCTCAGCGACCCAAGTGGCCGACACAAACACCTGGCCCATCTAGGAGTGGCACTGCAGTGTCAGGCAGGATGGCCCTTCCAAAAAATACTCCCCAAACAGCACATGACGCAAAGAAGAAAAAAAAGAGGCGCAATGAGGTAGCTGTGTGAGTAAGCTAAGTGACCCTAGTGGCCGACACAAACACCTGGCCCATCTAGGAGTGGCACTGCAGTGTCACGCTGGATGGCCCTTCCAAAAAACACTCCCCAAACAGCACATGACGCAAAGAAAAAAAGAGGCGCAATGAGGTAGCTGTGTGAGTAAGCTCAGCGACCCTAGTGGCCGACACAAACACCTGGCCCATCTAGGAGTGGCACTGCAGTGTCAGGCAGGATGGCCCTTCCAAAAAATACTCCCCAAACAGCACATGACGCAAAGAAGAAAAAAAAGAGGCGCAATGAGGTAGCTGTGTGACTAAGCTCAGCGACCCTAGTGGCCGACACAAACACCTGGCCCATCTAGGAGTGGCACTGCAGTGTCACGCAGGATGGCCCTTCCAAAAAACACTCCCCAAACAGCACATGACGCAAAGAAAAAAAGAGGCGCAATGAGGTAGCTGTGTGAGTAAGATAAGCGACCCTAGTGGCCGACACAAACACCTGGCCCATCTAGGAGTGGCACTGCAGTGTCACGCAGGATGGCCCTTCCAAAAAAACACTCCCCAAACAGCACATGACGCAAAGAAAAAAAGAGGCGCAATGAGGTAGCTGTGTGAGTAAGATAAGCGACCCTAGTGGCCGACACAAACACCTGGCCCATCTAGGAGTGGCACTGCAGTGTCACGCAGGATGGCCCTTCCAAAAAACACTCCCCAAACAGCACATGACGCAAAGAAAAAAAGAGGCGCAATGAGGTAGCTGTGTGAGTAAGATAAGCGACCCTAGTGGCCGACACAAACACCTGGCCCATCTAGGAGTGGCACTGCAGTGTCACGCAGGATGGCCCTTCCAAAAAACACTCCCCAAACAGCACATGACACAAAGAAAAAAAGAGGCGCAATGAGGTAGCTGTGTGAGTAAGATAAGCGACCCTAGTGGCCGACACAAACACCTGGCCCATCTAGGAGTGGCACTGCAGTGTCAGGCAGGCTGGCCCTTCCAAAAAACACTCCCCAAACAGCACATGACGCAAAGAAAAATGAAAGAAAAAAGAGGTGCAAGATGGAATTGTCCTTGGGCCCTCCCACCCACCCTTATGTTGTATAAACAGGACATGCACACTTTAACCAACCCATCATTTCAGTGACAGGGTCTGCCACACGACTGTGACTGAAATGACGGGTTGGTTTGGACCCCCACCAAAAAAGAAGCAATTAATCTCTCCTTGCACAAACTGGCTCTACAGAGGCAAGATGTCCACCTCATCATCATCCTCCGATTCATCACCGTGTACATCCCCCTCCTCATAGATTATCAATTCGTCCCCACTGGAATCCACCATCACAGCTCCCTGTGTACTTTGTGGAGGCAATTGCTGCTGGTCAATGTCTCCATGGAGGAATTGATTATAATTCATTTTAATGAACATCATCTTCTCCACATTTTCTGGAAGTAACCTCGTACACCGATTGCTGACAAGGTGAGCGGCGGCACTAAACACTCTTTCGGAGTACACACTTGTGGGAGGGCAACTTAGGTAGAATAAAGCCAGTTTGTGCAAGGGCCTCCAAATTGCCTCTTTTTCCTGCCAGTATACGTACCTACTTGGATGCGGTCACTCATATAATCCTCCACCATTCTTTCAATGGGGAGAGAATCATATGCAGTGACAGTAGACGACATGTCCGTAATCGTTGGCAGGTCCTTCAGTCCGGACCAGATGTCAGCATCAGCAGTCGCTCCAGACTGCCCTGCATCACCGCCAGCGGGTGGGCTCGGAATTCTGAGCCTTTTCCTCGCACCCCCAGTTGCGGGAGAATGTGAAGGAGGAGATGTTGACAGGTCGCGTTCCGCTTGACTTGACAATTTTCTCACCAGCAGTTCTTTGAACCCCTGCAGACTTATGTCTGCCGGAAAGAGAGATATAACGTAGGTTTTAAATCTAGGATCGAGCACGGTGGCCAAAATGTAGTGCTCTGATTTCAACAGATTGACCACCCGTGAATCCTTGTTAAGCGAATTAAGGGCTCCATCCACAAGTCCCACATGCCTAGCGGAATCGCTCTGTGTTAGCTCCTCCTTCAATGTCTCCAGCTTCTTCTGCAAAAGCCTGATGAGGGGAATGACCTGACTCAGGCTGGCAGTGTCTGAACTGACTTCACGTGTGGCAAGTTCAAAAGGTTGCAGAACCTTGCACAACGTTGAAATCATTTTCCACTGCGCTTGAGACAGGTGCATTCCACCTCCTATATCGTGCTCAGTTATATAGGCTTGAATGGCCTTTTGCTGCTCCTCCAACCTCTGAAGCATATAGAGGGTTGAATTCCACCTCGTTACCACTTCTTGCTTCAGATGATGGCAGGGCAGGTTCAGGCGTTTTTGGTGTTGCTCCAGTCTTCTGTACGTGGTGCCTGTACGCCGAAAGTGTCCCGCAATTCTTCTGGCCACCGACAGCATCTCTTGCACGCCCCTCTCGTTTTTTAAATAATTCTGCACCACCAAATTCAAGGTATGTGCAAAACATGGGACGTGATGGAATTTGCCCATATTTAATGCACACACAATATTGCTGGCATTGTCCGATGCCACAAATCCACAGGGGAGTCCAATTGGGGTAAGCCATTCTGCGATGATCTTCCTCAGTTGCCGTAAGAGGTTTTTAGCTGTGTGCGTATTCTGGAAAGCGGTGATACAAAGCGTAGCCTGCCTAGGAAAGAGTTGGCGTTTGCGAGATGCTGCTACTGGTGCCGCCGCTGCTGTTCTTGCGGCGGGAGTCCATACATCTACCCAGTGGGCTGTCACAGTCATATAGTCCTGAGTCTGCCCTGCTCCACTTGTCCACATGTCCGTGGTTAAGTGGACATTGGGTACAACTGCATTTTTTTAGGACACTGGTGAGTCTTTTTCTGAGGTCTGTGTACATTTTCGGTATCGCCTGCCTAGAGAAATGGAACTTAGATGGTATTTGGTACCGGGGACACAGTACCTCAAACAAGTCTATAGTTGGCTCTGCAGTAATGATGGATACCGGAACCACGGTTCTCACCGCCCAGGATGCCAAGGCCTCAGTTATCCGCTTTGCAGCAGGATGACTGCTGTGATATTTCATCTTCCTCGCAAAGGACTGTTGGACAGTCAATTGCTTGGTGGAAGTAGTAAAAGTGGTCTTACGACTTCCCCTCTGGGATGACCATCGACTCCCAGCAGCAACAACAGCAGCGCCAGCAGCAGTAGGCGTTACACGCAAGGATGCATCGGAGGAATCCCAGGCTTGGTTACAAGAGGAAGGGATTTACTGGTCAGTGGACTGCTTCCGCTGTCGCCCAAAGTTTTTGAACTTGTCACTGACTTATGATGAATGCGCTGCAGGTGACGTATAAGGGAGGATGTTCCGAGGTGGTTAACGTCCTTACCCCTACTTATTACAGCTTGACAAAGGCAACACACGGCTTGACAAATGTTGTCCGCATTTCTGTTTAAATACTTCCACACCGAAGAGCTGATTTTTTTGGTATTTTCACCAGGCATGTCAATGGCCATATTCCTCCCACGGACAACAGGTGTCTCCCCGGGTGCCTGACTTAAACAAACCACCTCACCATCAGAATCCTCCTGGTCAATTTCCTCCCCAGCGCCAGCAACACCCATATCCTCCTCATCCTGGTGTACTTCAACACTGACATCTTCAATCTGACTATCAGGAACTGGACTGCGGGTGCTCCTTCCAGCACTTGCAGGGGGCGTGAAAATGGTGGAAGGCGCATGCTCTTCACGTCCAGTGTTGGGAAGGTCAGGCATCGCAACCGACACAATTGGACTCTCCTTGTGGATTTGTGATTTCGAAGAACGCACAGTTCTTTGCTGTGCTTTTGCCAGCTTAAGTCTTTTCATTTTTCTAGCGAGAGGCTGAGTGCTTCCATCCTCATGTGAAGCTGAACCACTAGCCATGAACATAGGCCAGGGCCTCAGCCGTTCCTTGCCACTCCGTGTGGTAAATGGCATATTGGCAAGTTTACGCTTCTCCTCCGACGATTTTATTTTAGATTTTTGAGTCCTTTTTTTACTGATATTTGGTGTTTTGGATTTTACATGCTCTGTACTATGACATTGGGCATCGGCCTTGGCAGACGACAATGGAGATGGATGGATACTAGTATACTTATGGATGACAGAGGTAGCTACAGCCGTGGACTACCGTACTGCGTCTGCTAGTATAGACTGGATGATAATGATATAAAAAATATATATATATCACTACTGCAGAACAGGTATATGTTGTATAATGACGGACCTGCTGGACACTGTCAGCACTGCAGACTCCTAAACTACTAGTATGAAGAAGATAGAAAAAAAAAAACCCACCACAGGTAGGTATACAATTATGGACGAGCGACTGCCGACACAGAGGTAGCTACAGCCGTGGACTACCGTACTGCGTCTGCTAGTATAGACTGGATGATAATGATATAAAAAATATATATATATCACTACTGCAGGACAGGTATATATTGTATAATGACGGACCTGCTGGACACTGTCAGCACTGCAGACTCCTAAACTACTAGTATGAAGAAGATAGAAATATAATGAATGACGGACCTGCTGGACACTGTCAGCAGAATGCGTTTATAGAATAAAAAAAAAAACACCACTAAACACCACACGAGTGTTTAACTTTTTCAGGCAGACAATATACTGGTGGTCACTGCTGGTCAGTCACACTGGCACTCTGGCAGCAAAAGTGTGCACTGTTAAATATGTACTCCTGCTATAACTGCTCCCCAGTCTCCCCCACAATTAAGCTGTGTGAGCAGTGAGCACTACTCAGCACAGTCAGATATACATAGATGATATTATCATGCAGCACACTGAGGCTGAGCACAGATATGGTATGTGACTGTGTATCGTTTTTTTTCAGGCAGAGAACGGATTATATTAAATAATAAATAAAACTGGTGGTCACCACTAGTATAACTATCAGCAAAACTCTGCACTCTCTGAGTACTCCTAATGCTCCAGTAAATCAAGTGTCTCACTCTCTATCTAAACGGAGAGGACGCCAGCCACGTCCTCTCCCTATCAATCTCAATGCACGTGTGAAAATGGCGGCGACGCGCGGCTCCTTATATAGAATCCGAGTCTCGCGATAGAATACGAGCCTCGCGAGAATCCGACAGCGGGATGATGACGTTCGGGCGCGCTCGGGTTAGCCGAGCAAGGCGGGAAGATCCGAGTCTGCCTCGGACCCGTGTAAAAAGCGTGAAGTTCGGGGGGGTTCGGATTCCGAGGAACCGAACCCGCTCATCTCTACTGGTGATGAATGAAGTTTGTTTCTGTCTCGTGCGAGAAGGTGCTCTTTTGGACTTTGCAAAGTGAGTAATTTTAGCATTGTCAAGTAAACAGTTTTCCGTTTTTTCGCTTAAAAGCATATAGACCGTATTGCATATTTTTTGCGAAGTTCCGTTTGGGAGTATTCGTGCAATCGTCTTGTTGTTAAATGCAAGTATGTTTTTTGGTGCAATGCAGGTGGTTTTCTGTTTTTGCTAGAATATATGTTTATTTATTTTCATTTTTGATTTTAGTTAAATTATTTTGGCCTAACCTGTACTTTATTGTTTCTGTTTTGTGGACTAATGTAAAAATGTTGGTCTTAGTCTCATTTTGTGTCTCTTGTAGGTGTTATTTTTCAGGAGAAGTAATCCATATTTATTTTCGCTCCAACTTATTGTTTATTTTTTGGCCCAGTTTCTTTCACTAATCAAGTGTGTTATTTTGAGGAGCAGGTAAGTCCCCTAGGCCTGTGTTTGTGTCTGTTTGTGCTAATGTGCTCTATGTGGTCTTAGTCTCATTTTGTGTCTCTTGTAGGTGTTATTTTTCAGGAGAAGTAATCCATATTTATTTTCGGACCAACTTATTGTTTATTTTTTGGCCCAGTTTCTTTCATCAATCAAGTGTGTTATTTTGAGGAGCAGGTAAGTCCCCTAGGCCTGTGTGTTGTGGAGTATGTGTGTGTTCAAAGTGTTTTGATTATGTTTGTCATCACTATTTTTTTTATTAAAAAATATTTTTTCCCGGATTGTTCTGCAAAGTTGTGCTGTTCTTGCCTGTAATAGCTACTAAAGGACTAAATTTGGTGTAGAATCTAGTTTATATTTATAACATAATTAACATTATTTATACTTAGGTGTTTGATATGTTTTTGATGCTCTTATTATGTGTCTGTTTGGTTGGTTGACACCTATTTTTTTTTTGGGGTTAAACTATGTTTGTTTATACCTTTTAATTTGTGCTTTCACAATTTATAATTGGTCCCTAATTGAATCCAGAAACAATGTCGTATGCTCCTGCAGTAAGTTTACACCCTGAAAAATTAATTTGAATTAAGGTTGTACATTTGATTTTTGAATTTGTCTTATTCTCAATATTATTATCTTTATTTTAAGTTGGTGATGTCGGTCTTTGTGGCTGCAGAAGCCCTCCCACCCCAACCCACGGAAGCACTCCCACCCCAACCGCCAGCCCGCCAACCACAGCCGGCTCCTCATCAACCAAGGCAACGGAGGCGTGCTAGGCCACCAATTTTCCGCACCCGTGTCCTACTTTTTGGGATGCCAGATGATGTGGTTGTGCGTAGATACAGGCTGCCAACACATCTAATCCTATACACTCTCTCCATAATAGAGAGTGATCTGGAGTCTTCAATTCGGTATCTTACAGCAATACCACCATTGACACAATTCCTTGCTGTGTTACATTTTGTGGCCACAGGGTCATTCCAGCATGTGGTTGGAGACCTGGTTGGCATGTCGCAGGGCCAGTTCAGTAAGGTCCTGCGGCGTGTCAGCCAGGCTTTCCTAAAGCGTGTGAAGCAATTTATTGCTATGCCTTTGGATGCTGGTGCCCTAGATGTGGTGAAGCGGCAATTTGAGGCAGGTGGTAGTCGCTTCCCACATGTTAATGGGGTTGTGGATGGCACACATGTAGCTATTGTGCCACCAAGACATAATGAAGAAATTTATCGAAACAGGAAACTGTTTCATTCTCTGAATGTAATGGTTGTTTGTGGGCCATCCCTCCAGATCCTGTTCCTGAATGCTAAGTTCCCTTGGAGCTCCCATGACGCACATGTTATTAGACAATCAGGGATATGGCAGAGATTAAGATCAAGTCAACGACAAGACATGTGGTTATTGGGTGAGTATTTTTTTTTTATTATTTTTTTGGGGTCTTTTATACCTAAATAATATTCTCATTCTAATTTAATGTTCTCATCAAACAGGAGACCGTGGATATCCATGCACCCCCTGGCTCATGACTCCTTACCGTAATCCCAGGCCAGGACCACAGACGGCATTTAACTCCGCGCTTACTGCCACTAGACAGCTGGTGGAGCGCACAATTGGTGTGCTTAAAGGACGTTTTCGTGTGCTCCACCGCACTGGTGGCGATATCATGTATTCGCCGGAGATGGCAAGTAAAATAGTGGTCCTGTGCGCTATACTTCATAACATCGCGGTAAGGAGTCGCGTTGAGCTTCCTGACACAGAGGAATTGCCAGATGAGGAGCCAGGGGTTGGCCGGAGATTTGGTGGTGGGAGTGTTTCCCGGAGGGGAAGCCAAGTAAGGGCAAGCATTGTCCAAGAATATTTCAGGTATAGTGTATTTTGTTCTGCTTTTGGAAATTAATAAAAAACACTGTATGCTTATGTTCATTTTGCTCACATGTCATTTAGGTTGTTATTGTAAGGTCATTGTGTAATTGTTAGGGTGTGTTTGACTATATTATTATGTTTTTGTTCATTTTAAATTAAAAATGTTAAGCTTACAATGTTTTTTCGGGGAATATAATAATGTGTCGTTGCTAATTTTTTTTTTTATTTTTTTTTTATAATCCTGTTTTCTTTGTAAAAAAACACAAACATATGTTACTAAATGTTGAACATTTTGTGACTGTGCAGCTGATTTTTCACACCAAATGTGGTGAGTACACTGTGTTGTGTGTAAATTTTAGACAAAGTGTGTGTGTGTGTGTGTGTGTGTGTGTGTGTGTGTGTGTGTGTGTGTGTGTGTGTGTGTGTGTGTGTGTGTGTTGCTTTGGGTGTTTGTATTGGGGGTTATGTCAGAATAGTAATTTTTTTTTCATGCTCTTCCGCGACTGCGTATTTCCGCTCTAGCGAAATAATCACTCTGCTCTTCACAGCATTGCAGACATCAATAAAGTTTATTTCAATGGCAGCATAGATTTTACACCAATCACATGCCAACACACACTATAAATATATGCCCAAACAAGGAAAACGCCATTGCCATGATGCGTGCTGCACCATTCACACGGCGGGAACTCCGCCTGCTAGTGGCGGTGATGGACCGACGCGTAGGCCGCGTTGGGCGTTTTATCCCCAATAGGGTTAAACGCGAGGCCTACGCGGAGGTCCGCCGCCTATTACGGAGCCGCCTCCGCTGTCGCAGGACCATCATCCAGCTAGAGAGGCGCTGGAGCGACCTGCGGAGGCGCACGCCAGACCTCCTGGCGGAGCTCTGCCAACAGATCCGGACCCTACGTGTCCGCAGTAAGTAACATTTCGTGCACAGACGGGATTAACGCATAACCTTTGCATACTATCGTTAAGTGTGAGTGCCAAAATTTGCACAGAGAAAATTGGCATGAGTGTGTGTAGGTAGGTTATGCAGTGATGCATAACTCCCAATATGACCTTTTGCAAGAGGAACCGAAAACTCTGCTTAGGTATTTGTAATTTAATTGTTAATCTCAAGATTTCTCTGCACAAGTGATGGCAATCATACATTAAGAGTGAAGTGACGGAGCAGA
The DNA here is from genome assembly GCF_028390025.1 of Pseudophryne corroboree. Taxonomy (NCBI): domain Eukaryota; kingdom Metazoa; phylum Chordata; class Amphibia; order Anura; family Myobatrachidae; genus Pseudophryne; species Pseudophryne corroboree. The sequence continues at coordinate 560,105,501 of NC_086447.1, read as the reverse complement.
ACATTCTGTCCCTCCTGGAGAGACTCATGTTGGGAGGTATGGTACTGACTGTATGTTGTTGGCCATAATTAATACACAGGCAGAAAACTGTTAAAATTTACCGGCTCAGTGGTTTTTTTTTTATTAAAAAATGTGGAAAAATTTTGACACTGGGGATGTTGTTTATATAAAAAAATGAGAATATAGATTTAAATGGATAGACGATATTTAATATAGTTTACTTTTAATCTGTTTGTTTGATAAGGCCAACATCACCATAAAATATATATTAATAACTTAGTCATGTTAACCCTGTTTCTATAACATGGTACAGAACAGAGTAATAGGAATATGCTGTGGTTAATTTTTTATTGTTTTTTTTTTTAAATTTTACATATGTCATTATAGGGCGAGCACAACGGCAAGGTGCTGGTGCTGTGAGTCCACACCAGCAACATTCCCCATCCCCTTCCCGATCACCCTCCCCCTCTCCAGCCCAATCCCCCTCTCCAGCCCAATCCCCCTCTCCTGCCACCTCACCCTCTCCAGCCACCTCAGCCTCTCCTGCCCAATCCCCCTCTCCAGCCACCTCAGTCTCTCCAGCCACCTCAGCCTCTCCTGCCCAATCCCCCTCTCCAGCCACCTCAGCCTCTCCTGTCCAATCCCCCTCTCCAGCCCAATCCCCCTCTCCTGCCACCTCACCCTCTCCAGCCACCTCAGCCTCTCCTGCCCAATCCCCCTCTCCAGCCACCTCAGCCTCTCCAGCCACCTCAGCCTCTCCTGTCCAATCCCCCTCTCCAGCCCAATCCCCCTCTCCTGCCACCTCACCCTCTCCAGCCACCTCAGCCTCTCCTGTCCAATCCCCCTCTCCAGCCCAAGCCCACTCTCTTTCCCAATCCCCCTCTCCAGCCCACACCCCCTCTCCAGCCCAATCCCACACTTTTACAAAATTCCCCTCTCTGCCCCCCTCACCCTCTGTGTCCCTAAAAATCACACCACCACCATCACCCTATAATTCCTTAACCCACTCTGAAAGTACCTCCCCCTTACATCCTGTCACACAATTGGACCCTCCTTCCCCCATCCTGCCTCCTTCCCCCATCCAGCACCCATCCCCCATCCAGCCAACCTCACCCCTCCAGCCTCCATCCCCCAGCCAGCACCTATCCCCCATCCAGCATCCATCCCCCAGCCAGCACCTATCCCCCATCCAGCCTCCATCCCCCAGCCAGCCAACGATGCCTACAGAATGGGCAGCAGAGGCCCCAGAGCCACTAGAGGGAGGTTGCCAAGTGTCAGAGGATAGTAAGTTCGCACACATTCCTTAATTTTTATTTTAAACAACAACAAAACAAAAAAAAAACATTGTTGTACTGTGGATAATCTTTTGTCTAGGTTAAATGCTTGTCTTCTTCATCATGGTATGGATGATGCATTCACATTTGTGTGCGGGACATTATATGTACAGTGTCTACATCTGGTTGTAAATCACTATGTCGACAGGTTTGCCTGCACAACAAGCTTTGTATGTGAAACATTATCTGCAACACATTTAGACCTGAGTGATATTTTTTTTAATATGTTTTTTTTTTGTTATGAAAGTTACACTCACAAAATGCTTATTTGCTTTATTAAAATCTGTTTGACCTTACTTATTTTGTAAGGCAGGCTTTCAGGGAGTGTGGGCATGCTAGGATATGTTGTCCTCCTGAAGATGTTGATATGCAGTGTGATGATGCAGGTCAAAACAGCACAAAAAAAACGTCTGCTTCACTACAGATGTGAATGAAGACCAGTATGGGGTTACATGTACTAATTTGGGGTTGTGATTCAAGATTGGATGTTTACCATAGCAAACAAACAAAAACAAAGTTACAGTTATTTTCCACCTTCGAGAAGAGAAGTAGAATGTGATTTGTTGCTATGGACAACATCACACCCTAAATAGAACTTCCATCTTAGTAAATGTACATCATGGTGTGGTAGACTTTTACACATTGTAATTTTGCTATGTCAAACATTGCTGAGTATGCTTGTGTGTTGGTATGCTACTGTTTAGTCATTTATACATACATGATGTATATCATTTGATATGAAAGTGTGCTTTGTGGAATTGTGATGTAATAGGAAATGTTTTTTTTTTTAAATTAATCATTTTTACTCTGCATTTCAGATGGTGCCATTGGAGATCCCACAAGCCTGGCAGGCATCGTTGTGCGTTTGAAAATGCAATTGGAGGCCATGTTGGCCGAAGTCAATAATTTGGCAAATTTAATTTAAGTTTTAAAAAAAATAAAAAAATTGTTATAAAAAATGGAAAAAAATTTTTGGACAAAATAAACAATCATTATTTACTGTTATGCGCTTGTGATGTTTTTTAAGCAACAATCTAAAAGCATATTGCAATGCAGAAATTGGTTACCTAACAAAAAAACAAAAACAACATTTATGAGTTTAATTCTTATTTATTACATACAAATTAGGTTAGTTAGGTTATTTTAGTTTTTAAAAAAGTAAACACATACATTCACACACTACACATACACACCAAATTATGCTATCTACATTTCTGTCAGGCACAGTTTATACATCTCTTGCACTTCTTTAAAAAAAAACATGGGGGGTCATTCCGAGTTGGTCGCTCGGTAAAAATCTTCGCATCGCAACGATTTTCCGCTTAATGCGCATGCGCAATGTCCGCACTGCGACTGCGCCAAGTAAATTTGCTATGCAGTTAGGATTTTTACTCACGGCTTTTTCATCGTTCTGGCGATCGTAATGTGATTGACAGGAAATGGGTGTTACTGGGCGGAAACAGGCCGTTTTATGGGCGTGTGGGAAAAAACGCTACCGTTTCCGGAAAAAACGCAGGAGTGGCCGGAGAAACGGGGGAGTGTCTGGGCGAACGCTGGGTGTGTTTGTGACGTCAAACCAGGAACGACAAGCACTGAAATGATCGCAGATGCCGAGTAAGTCTGAAGCTACTCGGAAACTGCTACGAGGTGTGTAATCGCAATATTGCGAATACATTGTTCGCAATTTTAAGATGCTAAGATTCACTCCCAGTAGGCGGCGGCTTAGCATGAGCAAATCTGCTAAAATCCGCTTGCGAGCGAACAACTCGGAATGACCCCCATGGTAATGACCAATTATGCCGACAAACTTTTCTTAAGGTATTCTTTGCAGACTTAACTGGTCATGCACATAATCAATTATTAGACTAATTGGATTTATAATTGAGGGACGCTTGCTGAGTTAGAATTGCAAGGTGTCATCTAAATTAGGTTTAAAAAACCATTGCTGTGCGTTTGTTTGCACAAAACTTAGCATATTTAAGAGGAATGCGTAAATCTACAATGACATCGTATTTTTGCGATGAGGTTTGTGTGTATGCGTTGGATTCGCTATAATGCGTTGTAATATGGGCCCTCATTCCGAGTTGTTCGCTCGCAAGCGGATTTTAGCAGATTTGCTCATGCTAAGCCGCCGCCTACTGGGAGTGAATCTTAGCATCTTAAAATTGCGAACGATGTATTCGCAATATTGCGATTACACACCTCGTAGCAGTTTCTGAGTAGCTCCAGACTTACTCGGCATCTGCGATCATTTCACTGCTTGTCGTTCCTGGTTTGACGTCACAAACACACCCAGCGTTCGCCCAGACACTCCTCCGTTTCTCCGGCCACTCCTGCGTTTTTTCCGGAAACGGTAGCGTTTTTCCCCACACGCCCATAAAACGGCCTGTTTCCGCCCAGTAACACCCATTTCCTGTCAATCACATTACGATCGCCAGAACGATGAAAAAGCCGTGAGTAAAATTACTAAGTGCATAGCAAATTTACTTGGCGCAGTCGCAGTGCGAACATTGCGCATGCACATTAAGCGGAAAATCGCTGCGATGCGAAGATTTTTACCGAGCGAACAACTCAGAATGAGGGCCATGGCATACGCCTACCTTGTGTAATACTGCGTACGAAATAGCAAAAATACGTTGGGGGCGGACGTTCGCAATTTTACAACGTAATCGCAACTTTGCGATTATGTTGTGCGAACGAAAATCTTAGCGACCAACTCGGAATGACCTCCATGAAGCGCTGCTGCTGGATGAAGCTTTTTGCTCACCTGGTCCTGAAGACGAGGGTGCCTGGCTGACCTTCTTCGCAGTCCCCGTCTGTCCCTCGTCGAGCGGCGCTCGTCCGCTACTTGATCCGACGATGCCCCCTCGGCCGGTTGGTTGCATCCTTCGCTGACTGGGACCTGCAATCTTGCAGAGGGAACATGTAAAGTATCCAGCGCTTGCGCCTGGGGCTGCTCTGCGGGGGGCTGCTGTTGCTGAGCAGCCCGTGGAGTAAGGGCTTGCGCCCCTCGGTTTTGCTCGCGGACTCCTGCCCCGGCCACTCCGTCGGCCCCTGCCTGATCTTGGTATGGCTGCGGGACGAGCACTAAGGGGTTGGCCGGAACGCTTGGCTGGGGGGGGGGGGGGGGGGGGCTGGGCTGGCTGCCGGACGGATATGGGTATGGGTATTGGTTGGTGTCGGCGTAGCCTGGGGGGTATGGTGGGGGTTGGTACCAGGTGGGGTGGGCAGCGGTGGGCCAGTAGTTCACCCATAGCGAGTAATGGGCTGGGGGGAAGTGCTGCCCTGCCTGCCACCATGGGGGGGGGAAAGCGCTGCCAGCTGCTGCCCCCCAACTCAATTGCGGTGCTTCTGCGTCTGCTGGCTGCGCAACTGCAGCCTGAGATGCCTGTGTGTGAAGGGGGTGGCCGCTGCGGGTAAGCTGCGGGGAACTCCTGCCTAAGTTGCGCCATTCTAGGTGGCGTGGGGAGCGTATGTGCGGGCTCCGGCGGGGGGGCCAGTCCTGCCGGAGCTGGGGTCTGCGGCTGCCGCTGGCCGGCGCCGGGCGTGACGCGATCGCCCGGCACTGGGGGGGGGGCCGAGGGATGCTGCTGCCGCTGGCCAGCGCCGATCGTGACGCGATCGCTCGGCACCGGGAGGGGGGTGGTGCGGCATCCGGTGTGCTGTGGGCTAGTGCGCCGGAGCCTGGCTCAGGCCCGGCACGCGCTAGCCCAGTGTGGAGGGGGAACCCGGCACTGGTCCCGCCGACCGGAGCCCATGCGGGGGAGCCGAGCCGCGCGCTGGCGTGGACGGCTCGCAGTCCGCTTGAATGAGCCGCTGGGGGGGGGGAGCAAGCCTCTTGGGCCTGGGCATGGTGGGGATGAGCCGCAGCCGGTACTGAAGCTGCAGTTATGGGGATGCCGGGCTGGCCTGTGGTGGAGGGCGCTGAACTTGAGATGGGGGGGAACAGGGCCGCAGGGTGGCTAATCCCAATGGTGCAGGAGAGGGAGATTATAGGTAAAGTACTTAATCCTTCCTTGAATCCTGGAGTGCCTTCTTGGATCCTTGTCCAGCGTGGAAGAGGAAGCCTGCCTGCCTTTCCTGACCTTTTGTACCTCACAGGTAACTCTCCTCCCCCTTGTCCTACAGGATGTGCTTAGGAATCTCTCTGTTCTCCCTCCCCTTCCCCCTCCCCTCCCCCCTTCCCTAATTCCCAGCTCCAGGCTTCCCTCCTTAAAAAACCAGGACGCTTATTTATTCTTCCGGCCTATTTGGCCCTTGAATTCTTAAAACGTTATACTGTAAAACACCCATGCAACTCATCCCACCACCCCACAAAAAAAACAAAAGACACTTACCAATATTTGTGGTCCACAACAGCCTGTAATATGATTGAGTGTCAGCCTTTCCTGTTAAAAAAAAGTCTGCAGGGTTGTCACGTAGGGCAATAATGGGGATGTGTGTCACATCAATTGCTCCTGCACACTGCGGATAGCCTCGCTTCACAAATCCTTTTATGGTATCCTGTAAGCGCTGTCCTTGTGGTAAAGATATGAAGCGCTTGTATAAGGTAGACACCATTGCCTGAGTCACCTAGTGGACTATGACACAGACTGTGGAGATCCCAACACTGAATAAGCACGAGATTGTGCGGTACTCTCCACGGGGTAGCATACCACCACAATGCAGTGGCTAGCCTTCTGCGTTCCCCGATGGGTCTCCTAAGCCTGGTGGTCTGCATGTCAAGTGCTGGGGTAAGTCCAGGATGTAATCAAAGGTTGCACGAGACATACGGAAGTTAGCCATCCACTCATCATCCTGGTAAGCTTCCACGGTCCCCATAAAGGCTTCTCCATGCCGGCGATCTCTGGACCACAATGATCGATTGGTCCCCATGTTAAGTTTCAGGATGGTACTTATTCTGGATGATATGAGGCCTCTCCTCCTGTGCAAATATTGGCGGCGACTAGCAGCCCTCTCCACCATAAATTGCGCCCTCCTCCTCATAAAACACATGTGCAGTATAGTGTGACAAGCTGCATCATGCTCTCACTGGCTGCATGAAGCTGCTGTAAAGTGCAAAGAATCACGAGCTCCAGCATACACACCGGTACTCCATTGGCCACGACTGCAGCAATGCTGTGAGCAGGCCCCACCCCTCCCTTTGCTTGCCTATTGTGACCTCATCTATGTGAGCCAGAAAAATGTCAATTTCTAATGACATACATATGCATTTGCAGGGATTTCCCGGGATCAGTGTAAACGGGGCTATCCCGGGTCGATCCCAGGTCTAAGTGCAGTGTGAAAGGGGACATTCCTGGGTTGTGTCCCGGGATGCGTCTGGGAACACATTCCTGGGTGTGACCCGGCTCTGTCAGTCTGAAAGGGGTATTAGTAAATCTAGGGATTGTATGCTTGGGTAAATGTGGAAAGCAACAGAAAGTTTTTAAGTCAATAAATTACTTTTTCACCATTGTGTTAATTTTTTTTTTAACAGGTGGACTGCTTTTCACAAATGTGACAGACTCCTCTGCTATGACCGGGATCATAGGTACATCGGTTATCGCTACCGCCATCCTTGCGAGTTACAGTTAGTACATAACAAGTCTGTCGTGAGACAGACTATTAAAAATCATGGCATTGCCGCCATAATTAAATCATAGACTCTTTTGGGAGCTTTTTTTTAAAAGCCCTTTTTTTCATAAATTGTTGTACAAAAAGCAGTTTCTGCATAATATTATGTACAAATGTAGCTATGCTTATCTAACCTGTAGCTTGCCGTATTCGGGGCAAGCCAGGCGCGGCATGTGTGACCATGACTAGGACATGCGCGTGCATCTAAGTACGCCACCCATAGGAATACATAAGTTTTCGGGGGCTAACCGCAAATACTAGGTATCCCCTGAATGTATGAAGGAGGGATCGCAGCAGGTATCGGAGCCTGCCCTCCATTTTCGCCTTCAGCCAGCCCAATGTATCAGTATTGGGAATGCGCAGCTACCACATTCTCCTGATTGCGGTAGCCCATTGTAGCCTATGGGATACATATCGCAGGATGTAGTTCCGGCAGGGTTCCCCAGGAACCCGCTGCCTGAAATGACCCCTGTGCACGGCTGTCACTCTGACTGCGCATGCGCAGAGGCCCGAACACTCCGCTCGGCACTGTCCCTGCATGTGCAGGGTGATACATGCCGCCGATAGGATCGCATAATGCAATGCGATCCTGGGTGGTAAGATGATGCCCAGATCTCATGCAATATGCAATCCTTGATAAATGAGCCCCTAAGAGAGAGTGTCAGGGAGATAAACAGGTAGAGAAAGAGAGGGAGAAAGAGAACGAGAGAGAGGGTTTTGGAGAGAGAGAAGGGGAAGGAGCAAGGAAGGGAGGGTAGTGAGAGGGAGTGAGAGAGATAGAGTGTCAGAGAGGGAGAGAGACTGTCAGGGAGAGAAAGAGAGAGAGAGAGAGAGAGAGAGAGAGAGGGGGGGTGTCAGGGAGAAAGTGAGAGAAAGAAAGAAAGAAAGAAAGAAAGAAAGAAAGAAAGAAAGAAAGAAAGAAAGAAAGAAAGAAAGAAAGAAAGAAAGAGAAAGAAAAAGAAAGAAAGAGAGAGAGAAAGAAAGAGAAAGAAAGAAAGAAAGAGAGTGTCAGGGAGAGAGAGACAGTCTCAGGGAGAGAGAGAGGGACAGAGACATTATCAGGGAGAGAGGGAGAGAAAGAGAGACAGTGAGAGAGAGAGAAATAGGGAGAGAGACAGTGTCAGGGAAAGAGAGAAACAGGAAGAGAGACAGTGTCAGAGAGAGGGGGAGACAGACAGTGTCAGGGAGACAGGGAGAGAGAAGGTTTCAGGGAGAGAGAGGAAGAGAGACAAAGTGTCAGGGAGGGAGAGAGACAGTGAACCTCTTCAGAGATGGACGCAGATCGTTGCATCCACAGCAAGATCTGCGTCCATCTCCTCACATGCTGGGGTCGCCCAGCACAGGGCAAGGCTGCCCAGCATGTGTGGCGCTGCCTCACGATGTGTTTCCAATTTAATTGCGGACACATTAATTTAAGGTCGATCCCTGCCTGCGCAGCCTGGCTGCGCTGGCAGGTGGTCCACCGCCATTTTCTTTATCAGAGTGGCTGAGTGTGACCTCACGCAGCCACCCCAAAAATGCTTGCAACATGACCACGTTGTGCCCGCCACACTCCGCAATGCCAAAACCCTGCCCCCGAATGCCCGCTGCAGACAATCAACTTGAGGCCACATCCTACCAGGATGCAGCCGCAAGGAGAAGGGTCACATGCGCACTGCGGCCTGTGCATGTGTGCAGACCAGATAAATGTGGCCACTGTGTACAGACGCGCAGCTGTGTCCATCTCTGAATCGCCCCTTGTGTCAGGGAGGGAGAAAGACAATGTCAGGCAGAAAGAAAGAGAGACAGTGTCAGGAAGAGAGTGAGAGAGAGTGTTGTCAGAGAGAGGAGAGAGAGTGTCGAAAAGAGAGAGAGAGAGAGACTGGGAGTGAGCAATACCTGACTCCAGTCCAGCAGAGGTCTCTAATGGGGCAGGTGAATGGGTATCCTCGGTAGTTATGCCACTGTAAGCAATGCAAATGCAGGAGGAAGTGCATACTACCTCCTCCCGACAATTGCGATGCTATTGCATGTCAGAACTCGCTACGCAGTCCTTGGCCACGCCTCCATTTTCCCAAAAGCCATCTGCCTGTGCCCCCTCTCCACGATTGACTCTGCCTGTCAATCAGCCAGAGGCGTTCACATACCTGTGCACCAGTCGCAAGGCCCCTTGTGCACAGGTATGTGAACGGGTCCTGTGTGTGCACTGGTGTCTGAAATCGGGGAAATGCAGTAAGGATCACTTATGCGATTCTTACTGAATCACCCCCATAGTTAGCTCCTTCTATCTATCTGGGGGGCGGGGGGGAGTGGAAGGAGAGCTGTAAGAGGGGAGAGAAATAGAGATGTGCACTTGAAATTTTTCGGGTTTTGTGTTTTGGTTTTGGGTTCGGTTCCACGGCCGTGTTTTGGGTTCGACCGCGTTTTGGCAAAACCTCACCGAATTTTTTTTGTCGGATTCGGGTGTGTTTTGGATTCGCGTGTTTTTTTCAAAAAACACTAAAAAACTGCTTAAATCATAGAATTTGGGGGTCATTTTGACCCCAAAGTATTATTAACCTCAAAAACCATAATTTCCACTCATTTTCAGTCTATTCTGAATACCTCACACCTCACAATATTATTTTTAGTCCTAAAATTTGCACCGAGGTCGCTGGATGACTAAGCTAAGCGACCCTAGTGGCCGACACAAACACCTGGCCCATCTAGGAGTGGCACTGCAGTGTCACGCAGGATGGCCCTTCCAAAAAACACTCCCCAAACAGCACATGACGCAAAGAAAAAAAGAGGCGCAATGAGGTAGCTGTGTGAGTAAGATAAGCGACCCTAGTGGCCGACACAAACACCTGGCCCATCTAGGAGTGGCACTGCAGTGTCACGCAGGATGGCCCTTCCAAAAAACACTCCCCAAACAGCACATGACGCAAAGAAAAAAAGAGGCGCAATGAGGTAGCTGTGTGAGTAAGATAAGCGACCCTAGTGGCCGACACAAACACCTGGCCCATCTAGGAGTGGCACTGCAGTGTCACGCAGGATGGCCCTTCCAAAAAACACTCCCCAAACAGCACATGACGCAAAGAAAAAAAGAGGCGCAATGAGGTAGCTGTGTGAGTAAGATAAGCGACCCTAGTGGCCGACACAAACACCTGGCCCATCTAGGAGTGGCACTGCAGTGTCACGCAGGATGGCCCTTCCAAAAAACACTCCCCAAACAGCACATGACGCAAAGAAAAAAAGAGGCGCAATGAGGTAGCTGTGTGAGTAAGATGAGCGACCCTAGTGGCCGACACAAACACCTGGCCCATCTAGGAGTGGCACTGCAGTGTCACGCAGGATGGCCCTTCCAAAAAACACTCCCCAAACAGCACATGACGCAAAGAAGAAAAAAAGAAAAAAGAGGTGCAAGATGGAATTGTCCTTGGGCCGTCCCACCCACCCTTATGTTGTATAAACAGGACATGCACACTTTAACCAACCCATCATTTCAGTGACAGGGTCTGCCACACGACTGTGACTGAAATGACGGGTTGGTTTGGACCCCCACCAAAAAAGAAGCAATTAATCTCTCCTTGCACAAACTGGCTCTACAGAGGCAAGATGTCCACCTCATCATCATCCTCCGATATATCACCGTGTACATCCCCCTCCTCACAGATTATCAATTCGTCCCCACTGGAATCCACCATCTCAGCTCCCTGTGTACTTTGTGGAGGCAATTGCTGCTGGTCAATGTCTCCACGGAGGAATTGATTATAATTCATTTTAATGAACATCATCTTCTCCACATTTTCTGGAAGTAACCTCGTACGCCGATTGCTGACAAGGTGAGCGGCGGCACTAAACACTCTTTCGGAGTACACACTTGTGGGAGGGCAACTTAGGTAGAATAAAGCCAGTTTGAGCAAGGGCCTCCAAATTGCCTCTTTTTCCTGCCAGTATAAGTACGGACTGTGTGACGTGCCTACTTGGATGCGGTCACTCATATAATCCTCCACCATTCTTTCAATGGGGAGAGAATCATATGCAGTGACAGTAGACGACATGTCCGTAATCGTTGTCAGGTCCTTCAGTCCGGACCAGATGTCAGCATCAGCAGTCGCTCCAGACTGCCCTGCATCACCGCCAGCGGGTGGGCTCGGAATTCTGAGCCTTTTCCTCGCACCCCCAGTTGCGGGAGAATGTGAAGGAGGAGATGTTGACAGGTCGCGTTCCGCTTGACTTGACAATTTTCTCACCAGCAGGTCTTTGAACCCCAGCAGACTTGTGTCTGCCGGAAAGAGAGATCCAAGGTAGGTTTTAAATCTAGGATCGAGCACGGTGGGCAAAATGTAGTGCTCTGATTTCAACAGATTGACCACCCGTGAATCCTTGTTAAGCGAATTAAGGGCTCCATCCACAAGTCCCACATGCCTAGCGGAATCGCTCCGTGTTAGCTCCTCCTTCAATGTCTCCAGCTTCTTCTGCAAAAGCCTGATGAGGGGAATGACCTGACTCAGGCTGGCAGTGTCTGAACTGACTTCACGTGTGGCAAGTTCAAAGGGCAGCAGAACCTTGCACAACGTTGAAATCATTCTCCACTGCGCTTGAGACAGGTGCATTCCACCTCCTATATCGTGCTGAATTGTATAGGCTTGAATGGCCTTTTGCTGCTCCTCCAACCTCTGAAGCATATATAGGGTTGAATTCCACCTCGTTACCACTTCTTGCTTCAGATGATGGCAGGGCAGGTTCAGGCGTTTTTGGTGTTGCTCCAGTCTTCTGTACGTGGTGCCTGTACGCCGAAAGTGTCCCGCAATTCTTCTGGCCACCGACAGCATCTCTTGCACGCCCCTGTCGTTTTTTAAAAAATTCTGCACCACCAAATTCAAGGTATGTGCAAAACATGGGACGTGCTGGAATTTGCCCATATTTAATGCACACACAATATTGCTGGCGTTGTCCGATGCCACAAATCCACAGGAGAGTCCAATTGGGGTAAGCCATTCCGCGATGATCTTCCTCAGTTGCCGTAAGAGGTTTTCAGCTGTGTGCGTATTCTGGAAACCGGTGATACAAAGCGTAGCCTGCCTAGGAAAGAGTTGGCGTTTGCGAGATGCTGCTACTGGTGCCGCCGGGGCTGTTCTTGCGGCGGGAGTCCATACATCTACCCAGTGGGCTGTCACAGTCATATAGTCCTGACCCTGCCCTGCTCCACTTGTCCACATGTCCGTGGTTAAGTGGACATTGGGTACAACTGCATTTTTTAGGACACTGGTGAGTCTTTTTCTGACGTCCGTGTACATTCTCGGTATCGCCTGCCTAGAGAAGTGGAACCTAGATGTCTAACACCAACATAGTTGTCAAGGCCTCAGTTATCCGCTTTGCAGCAGGATGACTGCTGTGATATTTCATCTTCCTCGCAAAGGACTGTTGGACAGTCAATTGCTTGGTGGAAGTAGTAAAAGTGGTCTTACGATTTCCCCTCTGGGATGACCATCGACTCCCAGCAGCAACAACAGCAGCGCCAGCAGCAGTAGGCGTTACACGCAAGGATGCATCGGAGGAATCCCAGGCAGGAGAGGAATCGTCAGAATTGCCAGTGACATGGCCTGCAGGACTATTGGCATTCCTGGGGAAGGAGGAAATTGACACTGAGGGAGTTGGTGGGGTGGTTTGCGTGAGCTTGGTTACAAGAGGAAGGGATTTACTGGTCAGTGGACTGCTTCCGCTGTCGCCCAAAGTTTTTGAACTTGTCACTGACTTATTATGAATGCGCTGCAGGTGACGTATAAGGGAGGATGTTCCGAGGTGGTTAACGTCCTTACCCCTACTTATTACAGCTTGACAAAGGCAACACACGGCTTGACAAATGTTGTCCGCATTTCTGTTGAAATACTTCCACACCGAAGAGCTGATTTTTTTGGTATTTTCACCAGGCATGTCAACGGCCATATTCCTCCCACGGACAACAGGTGTCTCCCCGGGTGCCTGACTTAAACAAACCACCTCACCATCAGAATCCTCCTTGTCAATTTCCTCCCCAGCGCCAGCAACACCCATATCCTCCTCATCCTGGTGTACTTCAACACTGACATCTTCAATCTGACTATCAGGAACTGGACTGCGGGTGCTCCTTCCAGCACTTGCAGGGGGCGTGCAAATGGTGGAAGGCGCATGCTCTTCACGTCCAGTGTTGGGAAGGTCAGGCATCGCAACCGACACAATTGGACTCTCCTTGTGGATTTGGGATTTCGAAGAACGCACAGTTCTTTGCGGTGCTTTTGCCAGCTTGAGTCTTTTCATTTTTCTAGCGAGAGGCTGAGTGCTTCCATCCTCATGTTAAGCTGAACCACTAGCCATGAACATAGGCCAGGGCCTCAGCCGTTCCTTGCCACTCCGTGTGGTAAATGGCATATTGGCAAGTTTACGCTTCTCCTCCGACAATTTTATTTTAGATTTTGGAGTCCTTTTTTTACTGATATTTGGTGTTTTGGATTTTACATGCTCTGTACTATGACATTGGGCATCGGCCTTGGCAGACGACGTTGCTGGCATTTCATCGTCTCGGCCATGACTAGTGGCAGCAGCTTCAGCACGAGGTGGAAGTGGATCTTGATCTTTCCCTAATTTTGGAACCTCAACATTTTTGTTCTCCATATTTTAATAGGCACAACTAAAAGGCACCTCAGGTAAACAATGGAGATGGATGGATACTAGTATACTTATGGATGGACGAGCGACTGCCGACACAGAGGTAGCTACAGCCGTGGACTACCGTACTGTGTCTGCTGCTAATATAGACTGGATGATAATGAGATGAAATTAATATATATATATATATAATATCACTAGTACTGCAGCCGGACAGGTATATATATTTATTATGTAATGACTGATGACGGACCTGCTGGACACTGTCAGCTCAGCAGCACCGCAGACTGCTGCAGTAAACTACTATAGTAGTATGTATCAAGAAGAAAGAAAAAAAAAACCACGGGTAGGTGGTATACAATTATGGATGGACGAGCGACTGCCGACACAGAGGTAGCTACAGCCGTGGACTACCGTACTGTGTCTGCTGCTAATATAGACTGGATGATAATGAGATGAAATTAATATATATATATATAATATCACTAGTACTGCAGCCGGACAGGTATATATATTTATTATGTAATGACTGATGACGGACCCGCTGGACACTGTCAGCTCAGCAGCACCGCAGACTGCTACAGTAAGCTACTATAGTAGTATGTATCAAGAAGAAAGAAAAGGAAAAAAAACCACGGGTAGGTGGTATACAATTATGGATGGACGAGCGACTGCCGACACAGAGGTAGCTACAGCCGTGGACTACCGTACTGTGTCTGCTGCTAATAAAGACTGGATGATAATGAGATGAAATTAATATATATATATATATAATATCACTAGTACTGCAGCCGGACAGGTATATATATTTATTATGTAATGACTGATGACGGACCTGCTGGACACTGTCAGCTCAGCAGCACCGCAGACTGCTACAGTAAGCTACTATAGTAGTATGTATCAAGAAGAAAGAAAAGAAAAAAACCTCGGGTAGGTGGTATACAATTATGGATGGACGAGCGACTGCCGACACAGAGGTAGCTACAGCCGTGGACTACCGTACTGTGTCTGCTGCTAATATAGACTGGATTATAATGAGATGAAATTAATATATATATATATATAATATCACTAGTACTGCAGCCGGACAGGTATATATATTTATTATGTAATGACTGATGACTGACCTGCTGGACACTGTCAGCTCAGCAGCACCGCAGACTGCTACAGTAAGCTACTATAGTAGTATGTATCAAGAAGAAAGAAAAAAAAAACCACTGGTAGGTGGTATTCAATTATGGATGGACGAGCGACTGCCGACACAGAGGTAGCTACAGCCGTGGACTACCGTACTGTGTCTGCTGCTAATATAGACTGGATGATAATGAGATGAAATTAATATATATATATATAATATCACTAGTACTGCAGCCGGACAGGTATATATATTTATTATGTAATGACTGATGACGGACCTGCTGGACACTGTCAGCTCAGCAGCACCGCAGACTGCTACAGTAAGCTACTATAGTAGTATGTATCAAGAAGAAAGAAAAAAAAAACACGGGTAGGTGGTATACAATTATGGATGGACGAGCGACTGCCGACACAGAGGTAGCTACAGCCGTGGACTACCGTACTGTGTCTGCTGCTAATATAGACTGGATGATAATGAGATGAAATTAATATATATATATATATATATAATATCACTAGTACTGCAGCCAGACAGGTATATATATTTATTATGTAATGACTGATGACGGACCTGCTGGACACTGTCAGCTCAGCAGCACCGCAGACTGCTACAGTAAGCTACTATAGTAGTATGTATCAAGAAGAAAGAAAAAAAAAACCACGGGTAGGTGGTATACAATTATGGATGGACGAGCGACTGCCGACACAGAGGTAGCTACAGCCGTGGACTACCGTACTGTGTCTGCTGCTAATATAGACTGGATGATAATGAGATGAAATTAATATATATATATATATAATATCACTAGTACTGCAGCCGGACAGGTATATATATTTATTATGTAATGACTGATGACGGACCTGCTGGACACTGTCAGCTCAGCAGCACCGCAGACTGCTACAGTAAGCTACTATAGTAGTATGTATCAAGAAGAAAGAAAGAAAAAACCACGGGTAGGTGGTATACAATTATGGATGGACGAGCGACTGCCGACACAGAGGTAGCTACAGCCGTGGACTACCGTACTGTGTCTGCTGCTAATATAGACTGGATGATAATGAGATGAAATTAATATATATATATATAATATCACTAGTACTGCAGCCGGACAGGTATATATATTTATTATGTAATGACTGATGACGGACCTGCTGGACACTGTCAGCTCAGCAGCACCGCAGACTGCTACAATAAGCTACTATAGTAGTATGTATCAAGAAGAAAGAAAAGAAAAAACCACGGGTAGGTGGTATACAATTATGGATGGACGAGCGACTGCCGACACAGAGGTAGCTACAGCCGTGGACTACCATACTGTGTCTGCTGCTAATATAGACTGGATGATAATGAGATGAAATTAATATATATATATATAATATCACTAGTACTGCAGCCGGACAGGTATATATATTTATTATGTAATGACTGATGACGGACCTGCTGGACACTGTCAGCTCAGCAGCACCGCAGACTGCTACAGTAAGCTACTATAGTAGTATGTATCAAGAAGAAAGAAAAAAAAAAAACACGGGTAGGTGGTATACAATTATGGATGGACGAGCGACTGCCGACACAGAGGTAGCTACAGCCGTGGACTACCGTACTGTGTCTGCTGCTAATATAGACTGGATGATAATGAGATGAAATTAATATATATATATATATAATATCACTAGTACTGCAGCCGGACAGGTATATATATTTATTATGTAATGACTGATGACGGACCTGCTGGACACTGTCAGCTCAGCAGCACCGCAGACTGCTACAGTAAGCTACTATAGTAGTATGTATCAAGAAGAAAGAAAAAAAAAACCACGGGTAGGTGGTATACAATTATGGATGGACGAGCGACTGCCGTCACAGAGGTAGCTACAGCCGTGGACTACCGTACTGTGTCTGCTGCTAATATAGACTGGATGATAATGAGATGAAATTAATATATATATATATATATATAATATCACTAGTACTGCAGCCGGACAGGTATATATATTTATTATGTAATGACTGATGACGGACCTGCTGGACACTGTCAGCTCAGCAGCACCGCAGACTGCTACAGTAAGCTACTATAGTAGTATGTATCAAGAAGAAAGAAAAAAAAAACCACGGGTAGGTGGTATACAATTATGGATGGACGAGCGACTGCCGACACAGAGGTAGCTACAGCCGTGGACTACCGTACTGTGTCTGCTGCTAATATAGACTGGATGATAATGAGATGAAATTAATATATATATATATAATATCACTAGTACTGCAGCCGGACAGGTATATATATTTATTATGTAATGACTGATGACGGACCTGCTGGACACTGTCAGCTCAGCAGCACCGCAGACTGCTACAGTAAGCTACTATAGTAGTATGTATCAAGAAGAAAGAAAAAGAAAAAAACCACGGGTAGGTGGTATACAATTATGGATGGACGAGCGACTGCCGACACAGGTATCTACAGCCGTGGACTACCGTACTGTGTCTGCTGCTAATATAGACTGGATGATAATGAGATGAAATTAATATATATATATATATATATATATAATATCACTAGTACTGCAGCCGGACAGGTATATATATTTATTATGTAATGACTGATGACGGACCTGCTGGACACTGTCAGCTCAGCAGCACCGCAGACTGCTACAGTAAGCTACTATAGTAGTATGTATCAAGAAGAAAGAAAAAAAAAACCACGGGTAGGTGGTATACAATTATGGATGGACGAGCGACTGCCGACACAGAGGTAGCCACAGCCGTGGACTACCGTACTGTGTCTGCTGCTAATATAGACTGGATGATAATGAGATGAAATTAATATATATATATATAATATCACTAGTACTGCAGCCGGACAGGTATATATATTTATTATGTAATGACTGATGACGGACCTGCTGGACACTGTCAGCTCAGCAGCACCGCAGACTGCTACAGTAAGCTACTATAGTAGTATGTATCAAGAAGAAAGAAAAAAAAAAACCACGGGTAGGTGGTATACAATTATGGATGGACGAGCGACTGCCGACACAGAGGTAGCTACAGCCGTGGACTACCGTACTGTGTCTGCTGCTAATATAGACTGGATGATAATGAGATGAAATTAATATATATATATATAATATCACTAGTACTGCAGCCGGACAGGTATATATATTTATTATGTAATGACTGATGACGGACCTGCTGGACACTGTCAGCTCAGCAGCACCGCAGACTGCTACAGTAAGCTACTATAGTAGTATGTATCAAGAAGAAAGAAAAAAAAAACCACGGGTAGGTGGTATACAATTATGGATGGACGAGCGACTGCCGTCACAGAGGTAGCTACAGCCGTGGACTACCGTACTGTGTCTGCTGCTAATATAGACTGGATGATAATGAGATGAAATTAATATATATATATATATAATATCACTAGTACTGCAGCCGGACAGGTATATATATTTATTATGTAATGACTGATGACGGACCTGCTGGACACTGTCAGCTCAGCAGCACCGCAGACTGCTACAGTAAGCTACTATAGTAGTATGTATCAAGAAGAAAGAAAAAAAAAACCACGGGTAGGTGGTATACAATTATGGATGGACGAGCGACTGCCGACACAGAGGTAGCTACAGCCGTGGACTACCGTACTGTGTCTGCTGCTAATATAGACTGGATGATAATGAGATGAAATTTATATATATATATATAATATCACTAGTACTGCAGCCGGACAGGTATATATATTTATTATGTAATGACTGATGACGGACCTGCTGGACACTGTCAGCTCAGCAGCACCGCAGACTGCTACAGTAAGCTACTATAGTAGTATGTATCAAGAAGAAAGAAAAAGAAAAAAAACACGGGTAGGTGGTATACAATTATGGATGGACGAGCGACTGCCGACACAGGTAGCTACAGCCGTGGACTACCGTACTGTGTCTGCTGCTAATATAGACTGGATGATAATGAGATGAAATTAATATATATATATATATATATATATAATATCACTAGTACTGCAGCCGGACAGGTATATATATTTATTATGTAATGACTGATGACGGACCTGCTGGACACTGTCAGCTCAGCAGCACCGCAGACTGCTACAGTAAGCTACTATAGTAGTATGTATCAAGAAGAAAGAAAAAAAAACCACGGGTAGGTGGTATACAATTATGGATGGACGAGCGACTGCCGACACAGAGGTAGCTACAGCCGTGGACTACCGTACTGTGTCTGCTGCTAATATAGACTGGATGATAATGAGATGAAATTAATATATATATATATATAATATCACTAGTACTGCAGCCGGACAGGTATATATATTTATTATGTAATGACTGATGACGGACCTGCTGGACACTGTCAGCTCAGCAGCACCGCAGACTGCTACAGTAAGCTACTATAGTAGTATGTATCAAGAAGAAAGAAAAAAAAAAACCACGGGTAGGTGGTATACAATTATGGATGGACGAGCGACTGCCGACACACAGGTAGCTACAGCCGTGGACTACCGTACTGTGTCTGCTGCTAATATAGACTGGATGATAATGAGATGAAATTAATATATATATATATAATATCACTAGTACTGCAGCCGGACAGGTATATATATTTATTATGTAATGACTGATGACGGACCTGCTGGACACTGTCAGCTCAGCAGCACCGCAGACTGCTACAGTAAGCTACTATAGTAGTATGTATCAAGAAGAAAGAAAAAAAAAACCACGGGTAGGTGGTATACAATTATGGATGGACGAGCGACTGCCGACACAGAGGTAGCTACAGCCGTGGACTACCATACTGTGTCTGCTGCTAATATAGACTGGATGATAATGAGATGAAATTAATATATATATATATAATATCACTAGTACTGCAGCCGGACAGGTATATATATTTATTATGTAATGACTGATGACGGACCTGCTGGACACTGTCAGCTCAGCAGCACCGCAGACTGCTACAGTAAGCTACTACAGTAGTATGTATCAAGAAGAAAGAAAAAAAAAACACGGGTAGGTGGTATACAATTATGGATGGACGAGCGACTGCCGACACAGAGGTAGCTACAGCCGTGGACTACCGTACTGTGTCTGCTGCTAATATAGACTGGATGATAATGAGATGAAATTAATATATATATATATATATAATATCACTAGTACTGCAGCCGGACAGGTATATATATTTATTATGTAATGACTGATGACGGACCTGCTGGACACTGTCAGCTCAGCAGCACCGCAGACTGCTACAGTAAGCTACTATAGTAGTATGTATCAAGAAGAAAGAAAAAGAAAAAAACCACGGGTAGGTGGTATACAATTATGGATGGACGAGCGACTGCCGACACAGAGGTAGCTACAGCCGTGGACTACCGTACTGTGTCTGCTGCTAATATAGACTGGATGATAATGAGATGAAATTAATATATATATATATATATAATATCACTAGTACTGCAGCCGGACAGGTATATATATTTATTATGTAATGACTGATGACGGACCTGCTGGACACTGTCAGCTCAGCAGCACCGCAGACTGCTACAGTAAGCTACTATAGTAGTATGTATCAAGAAGAAAGAAAAAAAAACCACGGGTAGGTGGTATACAATTATGGATGGACGAGCGACTGCCGACACAGATAGCTACAGCCGTGGACTACCGTACTGTGTCTGCTGCTAATATAGACTGGATGATAATGAGATGAAATTAATATATATATATATATATAATATCACTAGTACTGCAGCCGGACAGGTATATATATTTATTATGTAATGACTGATGACGGACCTGCTGGACACTGTCAGCTCAGCAGCACCGCAGACTGCTACAGTAAGCTACTATAGTAGTATGTATCAAGAAGAAAGAAAAAAAAAAACCTCGGGTAGGTGGTATACAATTATGGATGGACGAGCGACTGCCGACACAGAGGTAGCTACAGCCGTGGACTACCGTACTGTGTCTGCTGCTAATATAGACTGGATGATAATGAGATGAAATTAATATATATATATATATATATAATATCACTAGTACTGCAGCCGGACAGGTATATATATTTATTATGTAATGACTGATGACGGACCTGCTGGACACTGTCAGCTCAGCAGCACCGCAGACTGCTACAGTAAGCTACTATAGTAGTATGTATCAAGAAGAAAGAAAAGAAAAAAACCACGGGTAGGTGGTATACAATTATGGATGGACGAGCGACTGCCGACACAGAGGTAGCTACAGCCGTGGACTACCGTACTGTGTCTGCTGCTAATATAGACTGGATGATAATGAGATGAAATTAATATATATATATATATAATATCACTAGTACTGCAGCCGGACAGGTATATATATTTATTATGTAATGACTGATGACGGACCTGCTGGACACTGTCAGCTCAGCAGCACCGCAGACTGCTACAGTAAGCTACTATAGTAGTATGTATCAAGAAGAAAGAAAAAAAAAAACCACGGGTAGGTGGTATACAATTATGGATGGACGAGCGACTGCAGACACAGAGGTAGCTACAGCCGTGGACTACCATACTGTGTCTGCTGCTAATATAGACTGGATGATAATGAGATGAAATTAATATATATATATATAATATCACTAGTACTGCAGCCGGACAGGTATATATATTTATTATGTAATGACTGATGACGGACCTGCTGGACACTGTCAGCTCAGCAGCACTGCAGACTGCTACAGTAAGCTACTATAGTAGTATGTATCAAGAAGAAAGAAAAAAAAAACCACGGGTAGGTGGTATACAATTATGGATGGACGAGCGACTGCCGACACAGAGGTAGCTACAGCCGTGGACTACCGTACTGTGTCTGCTGCTAATATAGACTGGATGATAATGAGATGAAATTAATATATATATATATATATAATATCACTAGTACTGCAGCCGGACAGGTATATATATTTATTATGTAATGACTGATGACGGACCTGCTGGACACTGTCAGCTCAGCAGCACCGCAGACTGCTACAGTAAGCTACTATAGTAGTATGTATCAAGAAGAAAGAAAAAAAAAACCACGGGTAGGTGGTATACAATTATGGATGGACGAGCGACTGCCGACACAGAGGTAGCTACAGCCGTGGACTACCGTACTGTGTCTGCTGCTAATATAGACTGGATGATAATGAGATGAAATTAATATATATATATATATATATAATATCACTAGTACTGCAGCCGGACAGGTATATATATTTATTATGTAATGACTGATGACGGACCTGCTGGACACTGTCAGCTCAGCAGCACCGCAGACTGCTACAGTAAGCTACTATAGTAGTATGTATCAAGAAGAAAGAAAAAGAAAAAAACCACGGGTAGGTGGTATACAATTATGGATGGACGAGCGACTGCCGACACAGAGGTAGCTACAGCCGTGGACTACCGTACTGTGTCTGCTGCTAATATAGACTGGATGATAATGAGATGAAATTAATATATATATATATATATATAATATCACTAGTACTGCAGCCGGACAGGTATATATATTTATTATGTAATGACTGATGACGGACCTGCTGGACACTGTCAGCTCAGCAGCACCGCAGACTGCTACAGTAAGCTACTATAGTAGTATGTATCAAGAAGAAAGAAAAAAAAAAACCACGGGTAGGTGGTATACAATTATGGATGGACGAGCGACTGCCGACACAGGTAGCTACAGCCGTGGACTACCGTACTGTGTCTGCTGCTAATATAGACTGGATGATAATGAGATGAAATTAATATATATATATATAATATCACTAGTACTGCAGCCGGACAGGTATATATATTTATTATGTAATGACTGATGACGGACCTGCTGGACACTGTCAGCTCAGCAGCACCGCAGACTGCTACAGTAAGCTACTATAGTAGTATGTATCAAGAAGAAAGAAAAAAAAAACCACGGGTAGGTGGTATACAATTATGGATGGACGAGCGACTGCCGACACAGAGGTAGCTACAGCCGTGGACTACCGTACTGTGTCTGCTGCTAATATAGACTGGATGATAATGAGATGAAATTAATATATATATATATATAATATCACTAGTACTGCAGCCGGACAGGTATATATATTTATTATGTAATGACTGATGACGGACCTGCTGGACACTGTCAGCTCAGCAGCACCGCAGACTGCTACAGTAAGCTACTATAGTAGTATGTATTAAGAAGAAAGAAAAAAAAAACCACGGGTAGGTGGTATACAATTATGGATGGACGAGCGACTGCCGACACAGAGGTAGCTACAGCCGTGGACTACCGTACTGTGTCTGCTGCTAATATAGACTGGATGATAATGAGATGAAATTAATATATATATATATAATATCACTAGTACTGCAGCCGGACAGGTATATATATTTATTATGTAATGACTGATGACGGACCTGCTGGACACTGTCAGCTCAGCAGCACCGCAGACTGCTACAGTAAGCTACTATAGTAGTATGTATCAAGAAGAAAGAAAAAAAAAACCACGGGTAGGTGGTATACAATTATGGATGGACGAGCGACTGCAGACACAGAGGTAGCTACAGCCGTGGACTACCATACTGTGTCTGCTGCTAATATAGACTGGATGATAATGAGATGAAATTAATATATATATATATATATATATAATATCACTGGTACTGCAGCCGGACAGGTATATATATTTATTATGTAATGACTGATGACGGACCTGCTGGACACTGTCAGCTCAGCAGCACTGCAGACTGCTACAGTAAGCTACTATAGTAGTATGTATCAAGAAGAAAGAAAAAAAAACCACGGGTAGGTGGTATACAATTATGGATGGACGAGCGACTGCCGACACAGAGGTAGCTACAGCCGTGGACTACCGTACTGTGTCTGCTGCTAATATAGACTGGATGATAATGAGATGAAATTAATATATATATATATATAATATCACTAGTACTGCAGCCGGACAGGTATATATATTTATTATGTAATGACTGATGACGGACCTGCTGGACACTGTCAGCTCAGCAGCACCGCAGACTGCTACAGTAAGCTACTATAGTAGTATGTATCAAGAAGAAAGAAAAAAAAAAACCACGGGTAGGTGGTATACAATTATGGATGGACGAGCGACTGCCGACACAGAGGTAGCTACAGCCGTGGACTACCGTACTGTGTCTGCTGCTAATATAGACTGGATGATAATGAGATGAAATTAATATATATATATATATATATAATATCACTAGTACTGCAGCCGGACAGGTATATATATTTATTATGTAATGACTGATGACGGACCTGCTGGACACTGTCAGCTCAGCAGCACCGCAGACTGCTACAGTAAGCTACTATAGTAGTATGTATCAAGAAGAAAGAAAAAGAAAAAAACCACGGGTAGGTGGTATACAATTATGGATGGACGAGCGACTGCCGACACAGAGGTAGCTACAGCCGTGGACTACCGTACTGTGTCTGCTGCTAATATAGACTGGATGATAATGAGATGAAATTAATATATATATATATATAATATCACTAGTACTGCAGCCGGACAGGTATATATATTTATTATGTAATGACTGATGACGGACCTGCTGGACACTGTCAGCTCAGCAGCACCGCAGACTGCTACAGTAAGCTACTATAGTAGTATGTATCAAGAAGAAAGAAAAAAAAAAACCACGGGTAGGTGGTATACAATTATGGATGGACGAGCGACTGCCGACACAGGTAGCTACAGCCGTGGACTACCGTACTGTGTCTGCTGCTAATATAGACTGGATGATAATGAGATGAAATGAATATATATATATATAATATCACTAGTACTGCAGCCGGACAGGTATATATATTTATTATGTAATGACTGATGACGGACCTGCTGGACACTGTCAGCTCAGCAGCACCGCAGACTGCTACAGTAAGCTACTATAGTAGTATGTATCAAGAAGAAAGAAAAAAAAAACCACGGGTAGGTGGTATACAATTATGGATGGACGAGCGACTGCCGACACAGAGGTAGCTACAGCCGTGGACTACCGTACTGTGTCTGCTGCTAATATAGACTGGATGATAATGAGATGAAATTAATATATATATATATATAATATCACTAGTACTGCAGCCGGACAGGTATATATATTTATTATGTAATGACTGATGACGGACCTGCTGGACACTGTCAGCTCAGCAGCACCGCAGACTGCTACAGTAAGCTACTATAGTAGTATGTATTAAGAAGAAAGAAAAAAAAAACCACGGGTAGGTGGTATACAATTATGGATGGACGAGCGACTGCCGACACAGAGGTAGCTACAGCCGTGGACTACCGTACTGTGTCTGCTGCTAATATAGACTGGATGATAATGAGATGAAATTAATATATATATATATAATATCACTAGTACTGCAGCCGGACAGGTATATATATTTATTATGTAATGACTGATGACGGACCTGCTGGACACTGTCAGCTCAGCAGCACCGCAGACTGCTACAGTAAGCTACTATAGTAGTATGTATCAAGAAGAAAGAAAAAAAAAAACCACGGGTAGGTGGTATACAATTATGGATGGACGAGCGACTGCCGACACAGAGGTAGCTACAGCCGTGGACTACCGTACTGTGTCTGCTGCTAATATAGACTGGATGATAATGAGATGAAATTAATATATATATATATATAATATCACTAGTACTGCAGCCGGACAGGTATATATATTTATTATGTAATGACTGATGACGGACCTGCTGGACACTGTCAGCTCAGCAGCACCGCAGACTGCTACAGTAAGCTACTATAGTAGTATGTATCAAGAAGAAAGAAAGAAAAAAAAAACACGGGTAGGTGGTATACAATTATATATATATTATATACAATTATATATATATATATATTAAACTGGTGGTGATTAATTAAACTGGTGGTCAGGTCACTGGTCACACTATCAGCAACTTGCAAGTAGTACTCCTAAGCAGACAATCACAATATATACTGGTGGTCAGTGTGGTCACAATGGCAGTGTGGCACTCTGGCAGCAAAAGTGTGCACTGTACGTTAAAATATGTACTCCTGCTCTCAGACTCTAACTGCTCCCCACTGTCTCCCCCACAAGTCAGATATACAGTCACACTATCACTTCAGCAAGTAGTAGTACTCCTCCTAATGCTCCCCAAAATTACTAAAGTAAATACTGTGTCTCTCTCTACTCTAGTCTCACTCTCTTCTCTATAAACGGAGAGGACGCCAGCCACGTTCTCTCCCTATCAATCTCAATGCACGTGTGAAAATGGCGGCGACGCGCGGCTCCTTATATAGAATCCGAGTCTCGCGATAGAATCCGAGCCTCGCGAGAATCCGACAGCGGGATGATGACGTTCGGGCGCGCTCGGGTTAACCGAGCAAGCCGGGAAGATCCGAGTCGCTCGGCCCCGTGTAAAAAAACCTGAAGTTCGGGCGGGTTCGGATTCCGAGGAACCGAACCCGCTCATCGCTAGAGAGAAATGATGAAGGGAGAGCTGAGTGGTAAGATAAGAGGAACATGTGAAGTATGAGGTGGGAAGGGTGCAGGGTTGGTCCCAGAGGGGTAAGCCCATAGTAATAGTGATACACTGTAGGGGCTGGAGCTGGGTGCAGGGCAGAGACGGAAAGGGGGAGGCATCCGGAAAGGGGATTATCTTCATCCCGACACTGTCCGTGGTGAGTCTACATGACCACACTGCACCCTGCGACCCAGTAAATTGAATAGCACCTCTCAAATATTTGGGGGCGGGAGCCACCCCTTGCCCCACTCCGTTCCAACACCTATGAGTACAAAACTAAATTTAAAAAAATCCCATTAAATTTGGGTAAATGATAATTGCACTATGGGCCTAATTCGAGTTGATCGCAGTAGCAAATTTGTTAGCAGTTGGGCAAAACCATGTGCACTGCAAGGGGGGGGACAAATATAACATTTGTAGAGAGAGTTACATTTGGGTGGGGTGTGTTCAAACTGAAATCTAATTTGCAGTGTAAAAATAAAGCAGCCAGTATTTACTCTGCACAGAAACAAAATAACCCACCCAAATCTAACTCTCTGTGCAAATATTATATCTGCCCCCCCGCCCTGCAGTGCACATGGGGGGTCATTCCGAGTTGATCACTAGCTGCCGTTGTTCGCAGTGCAGCGATCAGACTAAAAATCGGCATTTCTGTGCATACGTATGCACCGCAACGCGCACGCGCGACGTATGCGTACAAAGCCCTTTGTGGTTTTGTACAGGTTCTAGCGAAGCTTTCAGTCGCACGGCACAACGCAAGAAGATTGACAGGAAGGGGGTGTTTCTGGGTGTCAACTGACCATATCCTGGGAGTGTTTGGGAAAACGCAGGCGTGCCAGGGAAAATGCAGGCGTGGCTGGGTGAACGCTGGGCGGGTGTGTGACGTCAAAAACCATCCCATCGACATTAGAATCAACGCACACGAAGAGTAACTACAGGGCTGGTCTTGTTCTGCACAAAATGTTTTTGCAGGCGCTCTGCTGCACAAGCGTTCGCACTTCTGCAAAGCGAAAATACTCTCCCCGGTGGGCGGCGACAATGCGTTTTCATGGCTGCTAAAAACTGCTAGCGAGCGATCAACTCAGAATGACCCCCATGGTTTTGCCCAACTGCTAACAAATTTGCTGCTGCAATCAATGCTGACTTACCCCCAATGTACTGTCTGAGCTTTTAGGTGTACGATTTATGATACAATGATTTAGGAATTACTGTAAAGCAGGAGGTTATTGAACTACACAGGAGATATAGTGGGACCAGAATAAAATATATACTAGGCCTTGGAGAGTGATGAAATGGAGAGGTCACTGTTTCAGTCATTAATCTCCTGCTGCCATGCATTGGTCTTCCTCAGCATGATGACAGCCATAGGCATTACGGGGGAGGGACAGGGGCGGCCGGTGTTTCTCTCCGTTTTCCAGGAGTGGTGAGGCCAAGGACTGTGTAGCGAGACGAAGTTTGCTTGGCCTCGCAAGCTGCCCTGCAACATAAAGCCTGAGTAAGTTTCACCTTGCCATCGCAGATAAACATAGCAACTGATGGTCGCAATGTTTGATCCCGGGGCTGCAATGCCTGATACTACTTGATAAAGTAGCATTTAATACACCGAAAGCATACTTATATGCTTAGGGATGAAGTCATATAAGGTCAAATTGAGGGATGTGCTGTGAACTAAATGGCTCAGGAGGCACTGGCTAACCCCAGAGCCAGATTTCCATGCAATATATGAGCCAAAGCGTACATCTGGTCGTTATACACAGGTGCAGCAGTATAAACTCCTGAAAATTTGATGAGTTTTGATTAGAGATGTGTGGAAAGGATACACAGATGAGGCACTGCCTCACCTGCCATAGACTTTTTACTCCAGAGTTTGGGCTATAAAAATTATTAGAATAATGCAAAGAAGATATTTCAAACAAATTATTAGTATTTTTCATATACTTTATTCAAAACTCTGGTTTAAACGTAAGTATAACAGGAAAGGATCTGCCTCACCTGCCTTACCCCACTGCACGTCACTGGTCAAATTGCACATTTGGAATTTATTGCATAACCATCACATGTATTATGTATATTGTGCTGAGTGAGAAGAAAATAAATATCACAGCGAATATATAGTTGCAAACAAGAAACCTTATATTACAGACAGCAATTTTAGTATCACCACTTGCAAAACTTCCCAAAATATGTTGTTATTAATGTTATCTAGAAATATTTCACAACAACAAGCATTTAAGCATATACACGCCCATATGTGGACCTAGACATGCCCCCTTGACAGCATCGGGATGCCGTCATTAGGTCGACAACACTTAGGTTGACCATTAAAAATGGTGATCACCAGCGCTAAGTTGTATAAAGTATATATAATACACTAGTTATATCAATAAAAAATCTAGGACGGTAGGTTATGTTGAAAAAGTATATATAGTATATTTAATAAGAACAATATCTTAAAATCGCAGATGTCTTTACAACACAATTAAAAATTAATTATTCATAGGAAATGACACATCCACACATCCCCTCAATAAGATATTATATCATACCCCGGCTAGGACTCCCTCTGGAATTATGTCCATAAAGATTGCTGGAGAATTGATGAAAACAATGGAGTTCAGAATGTCCCTTTTAAGCATACCAATGCAAGCGTTTCCAAGCAGATAGGGAAAAACTCCAATTCCTCCACAAATCCCCTCAACACCGTTGGACATTCTCTTTTTCATTAGCCATACGGCATCAATTGGACAGCATTTCCCTTGGACACTACCATCTGTGGTATGTGGTATGTGGTATGTGGTATGTATCCGTTTTATGAATTGGTATTATTTTGTGGCCACACCCCTTCCCCACGAAGCCACGCCCCTATGTATTTTTGCACGCGCCTACGGCGCGCACTGCCCTTGTTTTGTATGCAGGGGTGGGGCTCCGATGCCATTTCTTGCACACAGTGCTAAAATGTCTAGTTACGGCACTGTGGCTAGGTATCCATTTCTCTGGCCCTGAGCAGGTCCCCCTCACCAGATCCTCTCCAGGGGGGAGGGAGTGGACTTGAACGGGATGGGGGGGGGGGTCCAGAGTATTTTGTCGCACCTGGGCCCCCCTGCTCGCTAGTTCCGCCACTGTCTGTCAGTATAAACACACCTTTTCTGAAAGGCCCCAGAGGCTGCAATACCACTAAGCAAGAGGCATCACACCATGAAGACCAAGAGCTCTCCAAACAAGTCAGGGACTAAGTTGTTGAGAAGTACAAGTCAGGGATGGGTTATAAAAAAAATATCCAAATCTTTGATGATTCCCCGGAGCACCATCAAATCCATCATCTTCAAATGGAAAGAACATGGTACCACAACAAACCTGCCAAGAGAGGGCCGACCACCAAATCTCGCAGACCGGGCAAGGAGGGTATTAATCAGAGAGACAGCACAGAGACCAAAGGTAACCCTGAAGGAGCTGCAGAGTTCCACAGCAGAGACTGGTGTATCTGCGCATGTGACCACAATAAGCTGTACACTCCATACAGCTGGGCTTTATAGAAGAGTGGTCAGAAAAAAGCCTTTACTTAGTGTTAAAAATAAGAAGGCATGTTTTGAGTTTGCAAAAGGCATGTGGACGACTCCCCAAATGTATGGAGGAAGGTGCTCTGGTCAGATGAGACTAAAATTTAAATTTCCAGCAACAAGAAAAACGCTATGTAAAAAAATAGTTGGAAGGAATATGGCTCTGGCGCTATAAATTGTGTCAATGTATAGATGATCGACTAAAGTATAAAGGAGAACATGCATATAAGTATATACATATGTATTATGATGAATACAATATGTCCCTCCTAATTGATTTCCATGAATATTCTTTTCTTCTTCCAATATTCATCCTGTGGTGTTTCCAAATATTGCGAATAATATGAAAAAAAATAAAAAATACACATGTGTAGAACAGTCTCATTTTCACAATCTTTCCTGTTCGTTATTAATTATTGATTATTTCTTTCTTAAATAAGTGCAGAAACGTGATGCGTGCGTACCCCAACTCACACATTGAAACGTGAAGACATGTGCATAAAGGTATCTTTAAATTTCGCCACCCAAATATAATATTTATGATGTGCTTAAGTTAGTGTACCCCACTCACTGAATTTATGGAGTGGGAAAAGCTCATAAAGGTATCTTTATTCTCTATAGTGCAAACAGATGCGTACCTTACTCACAGGGTTGAAGGCGGAAGGCTGCCTAATACTGAAGCACCCTCAAACATCAAACCATATGCAACAACTAGTACAAGCATTCCTGGGGAAAGGTCTGCAGCAGACGGATTTGCATACGGTGATGTGCACCGTATGCAAAGGTATGTAGGTACATCAAGGTTTCTTTTCCATTGACTATCCTATGGAAGGTACTTGTCTCCCTCTCCTCGATCTCAGCAAGAGATTCGGTGCCGGATATGTGAAAAAATGTAAAAATCCCAATGTGTAGTATATACTAATGTACATGTAAATGTGTGTTATTTAGTAAACCCCCAAAACATAAACCCTCTCTTTAATCACTGATGGGGATATATGTGAAGAAAATTCTTAAGTGGAAACCGGAAGAACGTATCAACTTGTGCATGTATGTGACAATAAAATTGGTGACAATGCGTTTCGGTCTGTATTTGGACCTTTATCAAGATGACGTGATAAAGGTCCAAACACAGAGCGAAACGCGTCGACAGACGAGTGTGGACAGCCTTTTTTACTTTTTGGACTTTGTTTAAGGTAACACCTTAAGTTTTAAAAATATTTTCTTTTTATTTTAATTTTTTATCTGAGGAGGAAAGTTTTATCCGTGTGTTTTTGTATACATCTGGATGTTTTTCTTCAAATTGTACTAACATAGTAACATAGTATCTAAGGTTGAAAAAAGACAATTGTCCATCGGGTTCAACCTATTTGTGGTCTCCTATGCATGATTATTTTGTATAAAATTTTGACTAAAGTTGCTGACTGCCGTTCCGATTAACCCCTCTTTTTTATAATAACCATAGTGCGTGACTATGCCCCGTAACCCTGGATATCCTTATCCATTAGGAATTTATCTAACCCATTCTTAAAGGTGTTGAAACACTCCCATGTCGGGGGTTGGTTACACTCCTATGTTGGGGGTTGTTTGGAATAAATATATTTTTTATCTTCACGTGGATTTTTGACAATTTATGGAGTTACATATATGTGTCTGGAAGTTACACAGATGAGTTGCCTGTGGATGACAAAGGATAAAGAAACCTTGATGGGCGTGGATAGAATCCTCTTGACTGTGAGTGGGGTACACCTGTTGGAATAATCCATTCTTCTTTCACAAAGATACTGCTACGTGCAAGTTACTCCACATACTTGGTGTGAGTGGGGTACGCTTACCTCAAATTAATACCTCTGGCCTATAGGATTGAATTGGTTTATTCATCTTTTATAAAGATACCGCTATGTGAATGAAATTATACATATTTCTGTGAGTGGGGTACGCTAATTTTAGATCTATACCCCTGGGATTGAAAAAATAAGAATTTACTTACCGATAATTCTATTTCTCGTAGTCCGTAGAGGATGCTGGGGACTCCGTCAGGAACATGGGGATTAGCGGCTCCGCAGGAGACAGGGCACAAAAGTAAAAGCTTTAGGACTAGGTGGTGTGCACTGGCTCCTCCCCCTATGACCCTCCTCCAAGCCTCAGTTAGGATACTGTGCCCGGACGAGCGTACACAATAAGGAAAGATTTTGAATCCCGGGTAAGACTCATACCAGCCACACCAATCACACTGTACAACCTGTGATCTGAACCCAGTTAACAGCATGATAACAGAGGAGCCTCTGAAAAGATGGCTCACAACAATAATAACCCGATTTTTGTAACAATAACTATGTACAAGTATTGCAGACAATCCGCACTTGGGATGGGCGCCCAGCATCCACTACGGACTACGAGAAATAGAATTATCGGTAAGTAAATTCTTATTTTCTCTGACGTCCTAAGTGGATGCTGGGGACTCCGTCAGGACCATGGGGATTATACCAAAGCTCCCAAACGGGCGGGAGAGTGCGGATGACTCTGCAGCACCGAATGAGAGAACTCCAGGTCCTCCTCAGCCAGGGTATCAAATTTGTAGAATTTAGCAAACGTGTTTGCCCCTGACCAAGTAGCAGCTCGGCAAAGTTGTAAAGCCGAGACCCCTCGGGCAGCCGCCCAAGATGAGCCCACCTTCCTTGTGGAATGGGCATTTACAGATTTTGGCTGTGGCAGGCCTGCCACAGAATGTGCAAGCTGAATTGTACTACAAATCCAATGAGCAATCGTCTGCTTAGAAGCAGGAGCACCCAGCTTGTTGGGTGCATACAGGATAAACAGCGAGTCAGTTTTCCTGACTCCAGCCGTCCTGGAAATATATATTTTCAGGGCCCTGACAACATCTAGCAACTTGGAGTCCTCCAAGTCCCTAGTAGCCGCAGGCACCACAATAGGTTGGTTCAGGTGAAACGCTGACACCACCTTAGGGAGAAACTGGGGACGAGTCCGCAGTTCTGCCCTGTCCGAATGGAAAATCAGATATGGGCTTTTGTGAGACAAAGCCGCCAATTCTGACACTCGCCTGGCCGAGGCCAGGGCCAACAGCATGGTCACTTTCCATGTGAGATATTTCAAATCCACAGATTTGAGCGGTTCAAACCAATGTGATTTGAGGAATCCCAGAACTACGTTGAGATCCCACGGTGCCACTGGAGGCACAAAAGGGGGTTGTATATGCAGTACTCCCTTGACGAATGTCTGGACTTCAGGAACTGAAGCCAATTCTTTCTGGAAGAAAATCGACAGGGCCGAAATTTGAACCTTAATGGACCCCAATTTGAGGCCCATAGACACTCCTGTTTGCAGGAAATGCAGGAATCGACCGAGTTGAAATTCCTCCGTGGGGGCCTTCCTGGCCTCACACCACGCAACATATTTTCGCCAAATGCGGTGATAATGTTGTGCGGTCACCTCCTTCCTGGCTTTGACCAGGGTAGGTATGACCTCTTCCGGAATGCCTTTTTCCCTTAGGATCCGGCGTTCAACCGCCATGCCGTCAAACGCAGCCGCGGTAAGTCTTGGAACAGACAGGGTCCTTGCTGAAGCAAGTCCCTTCTTAACGGCAGAGGCCATGGGTCCTCTGTGAGCATCTCTTGAAGTTCCGGGTACCAAGTCCTCCTTGGCCAATCCGGAGCCACGAGTATAGTTCTTACTCCTCTCCGTCTTATAATTCTCAGTACCTTGGGTATGAGAGGAAGAGGAGGGAACACATACACTGACTGGTACACCCACGGTGTTACCAGAGCGTCCACAGCTATTGCCTGAGGGTCCCTTGACCTGGCGCAATACCTGTCCAGTTTTTTGTTGAGGCGGGACGCCATCATGTCCACCTTTGGTTTTTCCCAATGGTTCACAATCATGTGGAAGACTTCTGTGTGAAGTCCCCACTCTCCCGGGTGGAGGTCGTGCCTGCTGAGGAAGTCTGCTTCCCAGTTGTCCACTCCCGGAATGAACACTGCTGACAGTGCTATCACATGATTTTCCGCCCAGCGAAGAATCCTTGCAGCTTCCGCCATTGCCCTCCTGCTTCTTGTGCCGCCCTGTCTGTTTACGTGGGCGACTGCCGTGATGTTGTCCGACTGGATCAGCACCGGCTGACCTTGAAGCAGAGGTCTTGCTAGGCATAGAGCATTGTAAATTGCCCTTAGCTCCAGTATATTTATGTGGAGAGAAGTCTCTAGACTTGACCACGTTCCCTGGAAATTTCTTCCCTGTGTGACTGCTCCCCAGCCTCTCAGGCTGGCATCCGTGGTCACCAGGATCCAATCCTGAATGCCGAATCTGCGGCCCTCTAGTAGATGAGCACTCTGCAGCCACCACAGAAGAGACACCCTTGTCCTCGGAGACAGGGTTATCCGCTGATGCATCTGAAGATGCGATCCGGACCATTTGTCCAGCAGATCCCACTGAAAAGTTCTTGCGTGAAATCTGCCGAATGGAATCGCTTCGTAAGAAGCCACCATTTTTCCCAGGACCCTTGTGCAATGATGCACTGACACTTTTCCTGGTTTTAGGAGGTTCCTGACTAGCTCGGATAACTCCCTGGCTTTCTCCTCCGGGAGAAACACCTTTTTCTGGACTGTGTCCAGAATCATCCCTAGGAACAGCAGACGTGTCGTCGGGATCAGCTGCGATTTTGGAATATTTAGAATCCACCCGTGCTGTTGTAGCAGTACCCGAGATAGTGCTACTCCGACCTCCAACTGTTCCCTGGACTTTGCCCTTATCAGGAGATCGTCCAAGTAAGGGATAATTAAGACGCCTTTTCTTCGAAGAAGAATCATCATTTCGGCCATTACCTTGGTAAAGACCCGGGGTGCCGTGGACAATCCAAACGGCAGCGTCTGAAACTGATAATGACAGTTCTGTACTACGAACCTGAGGTACCCTTGGTGAGAAGGGCAAATTGGGACATGAAGGTAAGCATCCTTGATGTCCAGGGACACCATATAGTCCCCTTCTTCCAGGTTCGCTATCACTGCTCTGAGTGACTCCATCTTGAATTTGAACCTTTGTATGTAAGTGTTCAAAGATTTCAGATTTAGAATAGGTCTCACCGAGCCGTCTGGCTTCGGTACCACAAATAGTGTGGAATAATACCCCTTTCCCTGTTGTAGGAGGGGTACTTTGATTATCACCTGCTAGGAATACAGCTTGCGAATTGCTTCCAATACTGCCTCCCTGTCGGAGGGAGACGTTGGTAAAGCAGACTTCAGGAACCTGCGAGGGGGAGACGTCTCGAATTCCAATCTGTACCCCTGGGATACTACCTGTAGGATTCAGGGGTCCACTTGCGAGTGAGCCCACTGCGCGCTGAAACTCTTGAGACGACCCCCCCACCGCACCTGAGTCCGCTTGTAAGGCCCCAGCGTCATGCTGAGGACTTGGCAGAAGCGGTGGAGGGCTTCTGTTCCTGGGAAGAGGCTGTCTGCTGCAGTCTTTTTCCCTTTCCTCTACCCCGGGGCAGATATGACTGGCCTTTTGCCCGCTTGCCCTTATGGGGACGAAAGGACTGAGGCTGAAAAGACGGTGTCTTTTTCTGCTGAGAGGTGAGTTGGGGTAAAAAGGTGGATTTTCCAGCTGTTGCCGTGGCCACCAGGTCCGAAAGACCGACCCCAAATAACTCCTCCCCTTTATACGGCAATACTTCCATATGCCGTTTGGAATCCGCATCACCTGACCACTGTCGTGTCCATAAACATCTTCTGGCAGAAATGGACATCGCACTTACTCTTGATGCCAGGTTGCAAATATCCCTCTGTGCATCACGCATATATAGAAACGCATCTTTCAAACGCTCTATAGTCAATAAAATACTGTCCCTGTCCAGGGTATCAATATTTTCAGTCAGGGACTCCGACCACGCCACCCCAGCGCTGCACATCCAGGCTGAGGCAATCGCTGGTCGCAGTATAACACCAGTATGTGTGTATATACTTTTTAGGACATTTTCCAGCTTCCTATCAACTGGCTCCTTGAGGGCGGCCGTATCAGGAGACGGTAACGCCACTTGTTTTGATAAGCGTGTGAGTGCCTTATCCACCCTAGGGGGTGTTTCCCAACGCGCCCTAACTTCTGGCGGGAAAGGGTATAATGCCAATAATTTCTTAGATATCAGCAATTTTTTATCGGGGGAGACCCACGCATCATCACACACTTCATTTAATTCTTCTGATTCAGGAAAAACTACGGGTAGTTTTTTCACACCCCACATAATACCCTTTTTTGTGGTACTTGTAGTATCAGAAATATGCAAAGCCTCCTTCATTGCCGTGATCATGTAACGTGTGGCCCTACTGGAAAATACGTTTGTTTCTTCACCGTCGACACTGGGTAATGGGCGCTTTAGAGCCCCTGACGGTGTTTGAGACGCCTGGACAGGCACTAACTGACTTGCCGGCTGTCTCATGTCGTCAACAGTTTTTTGTAAAGTGCTGACACTATCACGTAATTCCTTAAATAAGACCATCCAGTCAGGTGTCGACTCCCTAGGGGGTGACATCACTAATACAGGCAATTGCTCCGCCTCCACACCATTTTCCTCCTCATACATGTCGACACACGCGTACCGACACACAGCACACACACAGGGAATGCTCTGATAGAGGACAGGACCCCACTAGCCCTTTGGGGAGACAGAGGGAGAGTTTGCCAGCACACACCAGAGCGCTATATATGTATAGGGACAACCTTATAAATAAGTGTTTCTCCCTTATAGCTGCTATATATGTTTTTATATACCAAATCAGTGCCCCCCCCCCCCCCCCCCCTCTCTTTCTTACCCTGTTTCTGTAGTGCAGGACTGCAGGGGAGAGTCAGGGAGACGTCCTTCCAGCGGAGCTGTGAGGGAAAATGGCGCTTGTGTGCTGAGGAGATAGGCTCCGTCCCCTTCACGGCGGCCTTTCTCCCGCTTTTTATGAGGTAAAATGGCAGGGGTTAAATACATCCATATAGCCCAGGAGCTATATGTGATGTATTTTTTACCATAAATAGTGTTTTCATTGCGTCTCAGGGCGCCCCCCCCCAGCGCCCTGCACCCTCAGTGACCGGAGTGTGAAGTGTGCTGAGAGCAATGGCGCACAGCTGCAGTGCTGTGCGCTACCTTTCTTGAAGACAAGATGCCTTCTGCCGCCGATTTCTGGACCTCTTCACTCTTCTGGCTCTGTAAGGGGGCCGGCGGCGCGGCTCCGGGACCCATCCATGGCTGGGCCTGTGATCGTCCCTCTGGAGCTAATGTCCAGTAGCCAAGAAGCCCAATCCACTCTGCACGCAGGTGAGTTCGCTTCTTCTCCCCTTAGTCCCTCGATGCAGTGAGCCTGTTGCCAGCAGGACTCACTGAAAATAAAAAAACCTAAGTCTATACTTTTATTCTAAGCAGCTCAGGAGAGCTACCTAGATTGCACCCTTCTCGGCCGGGCACAAAAACCTAACTGAGGCTTGGAGGAGGGTCATAGGGGGAGGAGCCAGTGCACACCACCTAGTCCTAAAGCTTTTACTTTTGTGCCCTGTCTCCTGCGGAGCCGCTAATCCCCATGGTCCTGACGGAGTCCCCAGCATCCACTTAGGACGTCAGAGAAATATAGATGTTAAAAGGGTCTATTCTAATAACTCACCAATTTTATTGTCACATACATGCACAAGTTGATACATCCTTCTGGTTTCCAGTTAAGAATTTTCTTCACATATATGCCCCTCAGTGATTAAAGAGGGGGTTTATGTTTTGGGGGTTCACTAAATAACACACATTTATATGCTCATTAGTATATACTACACATTGGGATTTTTTTAATTTTTTCACATATCCGGCACTGAACCTCTTGCTGAGGTCGAGGAGAGGGAGACAAGTACCTTCCATAGGATAGTCAATGGAAAAGAAACCTTGATGTACCTGTCATCACCTTCAACCCTGTGAGTAGGGTACGCACCTGTTTGCACTATAAAGATAATAGAGGATAAAGATACCGTTATGAGCTTTTCCCACTCCATAAATTCAGTGAGTGGGTACGCTAACTTAAGCTCATCATAAATATTATATTTGGGTGGTGAAATTTAAAGATACCTTTATGCACATGTCTTCACGTTTCAATGTGTGAGTTGGGGTACGGCCGCATCACGTTTCTGCACTTATTTAAGAAGAAATAATCAATAATTAATAACGAACAGGAAAGATTGTGAAATTGAGACTGTTCTACACATGTGTATTCTTTTTTTATTTTTCATATTATTCACAATATTTTGAAGCACCACTGGATGAATATTGGAAGAAGAAAAGAATATTCATGGAAATCCATTAGGAGGGACGTATTGTATTCATCATAATACATATGTATATACTTATATGCATGCTCTCCTTTATACTGTACTTTAGTCGACCAGCTATACATTGACACAATTTATAGCGCCAGAGCCATATTCCTTCCAACTATTTTTTTACATATTGTTTGTTCGAAAGTGTGGTGACACTTTAGGAAGGGACGTGACTCAGGGCAGCTTATTTAGGCGCCAGTGTGATAGGAGTCCCCCATTTTTTCTTGTTTTCAAGGAAAACGCTATGTCTGGTTCAAACCCAACACATCCCATCACCCCAAGAATACCATCCCCACAGTGAAACATGGTGGTGGCAGCATCATGCTATGGGGATGTTTAAACTGTTTCGAGTCAAGGTGGATGGTGCTAAATTCAGGGATATTCTTGAGCAAAACCTGTTTCAGTCTGCCTGAGATTTGAGACTGGGACGGAGGTTCACCTTCCAGCAGGACAATGACCGGCAGCATACTGCTAAAGCAACACTCAAGTGGTTTAAGGGGAAACATTTGAATGTGTTGGAATGGCCTAGTCAAAGCCCAGATCTCAATCCAATTGAGAATCTGTGGTCAGATTTGAAGATTGCTTTTCACAAGCAGAAACCGTTCAACATGAAGGAGCTGGAGCAGTTTTGCCTTGAGGAATGAGCAAAAATCCCAGTGGCAAATTGTGGCAAGATCATAGGGATTTATCCAAAGCGTTTTGCAGCTGTAATTGCCGCAAAAGGTGGCTCTACAAAGTACTGACTTTAAGGGGGTGAATAGTTATGCACGCTGAAGTTTTCTGTTATTTTGTCCTATTTGTTTGTTTCACAATAAAAATTAAAAAAAAACCTCCAGAGTTGTAGGCATGTTCTGTGAATGAAATGATGCAAACCTTCAAACAATCCATTTTAATTCCAGGTTGTGAGTCAACAAAACATGAAAAATGCAAAGGGGGTGAATACTTTAGCAAGGCACTGTAATTGGAGGTATAATATCCTCTACTATCCACTTCAATGCAAGGGTAATACTCTATATTCAGTTGTACTGAAAGGTTATACAGCATTGGTGTTTGTATCATGGGTGCAATGTGCGCTGTGCACATGTGCACCCATGTTGTTTTATTACTTACCAGCCACAGCAGCCATGGCAAAAATCACTGCCAAAATGGCCACCGTGCATGCGCAGTAGGTAATTAGAGGTCTATTTACTAAGCCTTGGATGGAGCTAAAGTGGATGGAGATAAAGTACCAGACAATCTGCTCCTGTCATTTTTCAAACCCAGCCTGTGACATGGCAATTAGTAGATGATTGGCTGGTACTTTATATCCATCCAAGGCTTAGTAAATAGACCTCTAATTAGTTTCTTGACCATGGCAGGCGCCTTGTTTCCGGAGACCTGCACATGCGCAGTAGACTCCGGCACAATGCACTACTGCACCATGGAGAGAAGGGGGCCCTCCTAGAGTCTGCCTACAGGCCCCCTCCTCTTTTAAAATACCCGTTATATAGTACATGTGATATCTGGGGATGCCGATAATTTACCAGCTGACGGGATCCCGACGGAATCCAGACAGCCGGTTAAATGCCGGCGGTTGGAACCCCATCAGAAGCCTGGTATTCCCATTTGGGTGGTGGTCCACGGCACCACCCGAGGGGAATATAATAGTGTGGTGAGCAAAGCCAACGGGCCCAAAGTGTGACATGCGCAGCGAGCCCGCGAAGGGACTCGCTGCTGGGATTGTTGTTCTCCTGACCGCTGGGATCCCGACCTCCCCCATTTCATACCGAATCCAAAATTTGTGTCATGAGACAAAGCTCAAGTATATAATTGAATCATTAATAAGCCGGTAAATTTAGGTGAAATGCGTGAAAAGTCACCTGTTTTAGTGCTCAAACAAGACTTTTCGCGTTGCGTCCCTTAGTTTGGTAGGGTGTAGCCACTCAACCTCTATGGGCGCAGTGTCGGACTGGGGCATGTAGGGCCCACTGAGGGAATGCAGTGGTTACGATCAGGTCAGAATGACCCCCTATGTCCTGCTGCCAGTCCGCCTGCCCCCTCCGTCATCAACAATCCCCACTCCCTAGCAGGTGGAACAAAAGCTGCTGCGGCCATCGGCATAGATGTGTATGAAAGCGACGCAGCGGTAGGCTTTCATAGCCCTCCCTGCGCCTCATACTCTCTGAGCCCCGGAGCCTCCTCTGCACGTGATGTCACAGAAGTGCCTCCCTGCCACAGCCGCGCACAGATCCCCAGAGGCCCTGACTCCGCAACACAGCACTTGGGCTGCCACCCTGGAAGCCCCGAGATGGCTAATGTAATGGATAGAGTGGGTGATATCGCGGAGGGTAATGTCTGGACGCTGAATCAATGTAAAAGGTGACAGTGATGTGCAGTGCAGTGGGTGTGCAGTGTCACTGACAATGCACAGCACTCTCACCTTTTACATTGGTTCTGCGAGTCAGTCAGTTCTGCCAGCCAGTCACTATTGTTAGCGCCGATGTCCCAATGCACCGCATTACAGGGAAGTAGACGCACTAAACTACAGCTCCCAGCAGCCCTTAGCGCCAAAGCATTCCATAAGTGCATCTTCTTCCCCGTAATGTGGCACGTTGGGACACCGGCGCTAACAACAGTAATTGGCTGCTGTGTGAGTCTCCGGGAGAGCCACTACCAAAGGGAGGACAGCGGCCTAGCTGCTTCCAGGAGGAGAAGCAGGAGAAGCATTACCCACCCCTCCCCCACTCGCAGTACCTCCGGGCCCCATCCGCGGCACCCCCCCCCCCAGTGGCTCCGGACCCCCTCCCCCACCCACAGCACCCCGCGGTGGCTCCGGACCCCCACCCGCGGCACCCGCACCTCCCCCACACCAGCCCCTCCCGTGTTCTGATAGGCATGCACGGATACATGCACGGATCCGTGAGATCCGTGCATGTTTATCAGTGGTAAGGGGTGTGAAAGTGTTAATTTTTTTTAAAAAAAATGCGTGGGGTCCCCCCTCCTAAGCAAAACCAGCCTCGGGCTCTTTGAGCCGGTCCTGGTTGACAAAATATGGGGGGGAAAATGACAGGGGTTCCCCCATATTTCATCAACCAGCACCGGGCTCTGCGCCTGGTCCTGGTTCAAAAAATACAGGGGACAAAAAGCGTAGGGGTCCCCCGTATTTTTAAAACCAGCACCAGGCTCCACTAGCCAGGTACATAATGCCACAGCCGGGGGACACTTTTATTGTGGTCCTGGCATTACATACCCAACTAGTCACCTCTGGCCGGGGTACCCTGGAGGAGTGGGAATCCCTTAAATCAAGGGGTCCCCCCCCAGCCACCCAAGGGCCAGGGGTGAAGCCCGAGGCTGTCCCCCCCATCCAAGGGCGGCGGATGGGGGGCTGATAGCCTTTTGAAAAAAATTAGAATATTGTTTTTAGTAGCAGTACTAGAAGTCCCAGCAAGACTCCCCCGCAAGCTGGTACTTGGAGAACCACAAGTACCAGCATGCGGTGGAAAACCGGGCCCGCTGGTACCTGTAGTACTAGTACTAAAAAAATACCCCCCAAAAAACAGGACACACACACCGTGACAGTATAAGTTTATTACATACACGCACACCTCCAAACATACATACTATGTTCACACGAGGCTCGGTCCTCTTCTCCATGTAGAATCCTAGGGGTACCTGTGAAAAAAATTATACTCACATAATCCATTGTACCTTCAGTTCTTTGTATAATCCACGGTGAGGTTACTTTCGGTCAACCGCTGACCACAAAGTTCCCACCATTGGATAAAATGGAGCGCATAGGCACTACACTGTATCTCTGCCGTGTGCTGCCTCACAGACACTACAGGAGCACACAGCCAATCAGGAGGGTGCCACGACGTGGCGCTCCCTGATTGGCAGAAGGGACCCTCTTTGACAGGAGTCAGGGGGGGTCCTGGCAGTCGGGGAAAGGGGTCCCATGTGTAAACATGGGGCCCCTTTCAGGGCGTGGTCGGGTTTCCGTTTTTTTATTTTGCCAAGTACGTGGATTATACAAAGAACAGAAGGTACAATGGATTATGTGAGTATAATTTTTTTCACAGGTACCCCTAGGATTCTACATGGAGAAGAGGACAGAGCCTCGTGTGAACATAGGTAAGTATGTATGTTTGGAGGTGTGCATGTATGTAATAAACTTATACTGTCACGGTGTGTGTGTCCTGTTTTTTGGGGGGTATTTTTTTAGTACTAGTACTACAGGTACCAGCGGGCCCGGTTTTCCACCGCATGCTGGTACTTGTGGTTCTCCAAGTACCAGCTTGCGGGGGAGGCTTGCTGGGATTTGTAGTACTGCTACTAAAAACAATATTCTCATTTTTTACACAAGGCTATCAGCCCCCCATCTGCCGCCCTTGGATGGGGGGGACAGCCTCGTGCTTCACCCCTGGCCCTTGGGTGGCTGGGGGGGGACCCCTTGATTTAAGGGGTTCCCACTCCTAAAGGGTACCCCGCCCAGGGGTGACTAGTTGGGTATGTGATGCCAGGGCCGCCAGGACCACAATAAAAGAATCCCCCGGCTGTGGCATTATGTACCTGGCTAGTGGAGCCTGGTGCTGGTTTAAAAAATAAGAATTTACTCACCGGTAATTCTATTTCTCGTAGTCCGTAGTGGATGCTGGGAACTCCGTAAGGACCATGGGGAATAGACGGGCTCCGCAGGAGACTGGGCACTCTTAAAAGAAAGTTTAGGTACTATATCTGGTGTGCACTGGCTCCTCCCTCTATGCCCCTCCTCCAGACCTCAGTTAGGGAAACTGTGCCCGGAAGAGCTGACATTACCAGGAAAGGATTTGGAATCCAGGGTAAGACTCATACCAGCCACACCAATCACACTGTACAACTCGTGATAACCATACCCAGTTAACAGTATGAACAACAACTGAGCCTCAGTAACAGATGGCTCATAACAATAACCCTTTAGTTAAGCAATAACTATATACATGTATTGCAGAGAGTCCGCACTTGGGACGGGCGCCCAGCATCCACTACGGACTACGAGAAATAGAATTACCGGTGAGTAAATTCTTATTTTCTCTGACGTCCTAGTGGATGCTGGGAACTCCGTAAGGACCATGGGGATTATACCAAAGCTCCCAAACGGGCGGGAGAGTGCGGATGACTCTGCAGCACCGAATGAGCAAAGGCAAGGTCCTCCTCAGCCAGGGTATCAAACTTGTAGAACTTAGCAAACGTGTTTGAACCCGACCAAGTAGCAGCTCGGCAAAGCTGTAAAGCCGAGACCCCTCGGGCAGCCGCCCAAGAAGAGCCCACCTTCCTTGTGGAATGGGCTTTAACTGATTTAGGATGCGGCAATCCTGCCGCAGAATGAGCTTGCTGAATCGTGCTACAGATCCAGCGTGCAATAGTTTGCTTTGAAGCAGGAGCACCCAGCTTGTTGGGCGCATGCAGGATAAACAGCGAGTCAGTTTTTCTGACTCCAGCCGTCCTGGCTACATATATTTTCAAAGCCCTGACTACATCTAGTAACTTGGAGTCCTCCAAGTCCCTAGTAGCCGCAGGCACCACAATAGGTTGGTTCAAATAAAACGCTGATACCACCTTAGGGAGAAATTGGGGACGAGTCCTCAAT
This sequence comes from Pseudophryne corroboree, assembly GCF_028390025.1. Taxonomy (NCBI): domain Eukaryota; kingdom Metazoa; phylum Chordata; class Amphibia; order Anura; family Myobatrachidae; genus Pseudophryne; species Pseudophryne corroboree. Next base: position 560,061,750 of record NC_086447.1, on the reverse strand, counting down.
TCTGCCCTGTCCATATGGAAGATCAGATAAGGGCTTTTACACGACAAAGCCGCCAATTCTGACACCCGCCTAGCCGAAGCTAAGGCCAATCGCATGACCACTTTCCACGTGAGATATTTTAGCTCCACGGTCTTAAGTGGCTCAAACCAGTGGGATTTCAGGAAATCCAACACAACGTTAAGATCCCAAGGTGCCACTGGAGGCACAAAAATAAGAATTTACTTACCGATAATTCTGTTTCTCGGAGTCCGTAGTGGATGCTGGGGTTCCTGAAAGGACCATGGGGAATAGCGGCTCCGCAGGAGACAGGGCACAAAAGTAAAGCTTTCCGATCAGGTGGTGTGCACTGGCTCCTCCCCCTATGACCCTCCTCCAAGCCAGTTAGGTACTGTGCCCGGACGAGCGTACACAATAAGGGAGGAATTTTGAATCCCGGGTAAGACTCATACCAGCCACACCAATCACACCGTACAACTTGTGATCTAAACCCAGTTAACAGTATGATAACAGCGGAGCCTCTGAAAAGATGGCTCACAACAATAATAACCCAATTTTTGTAACTATGTACAAGTATTGCAGATAATCCGCACTTGGGATGGGCGCCCAGCATCCACTACGGACTCCGAGAAACAGAATTATCGGTAAGTAAATTCTTATTTTCTCTATCGTCCTAGTGGATGCTGGGGTTCCTGAAAGGACCATGGGGATTATACCAAAGCTCCCAAACGGGCGGGAGAGTGCGGATGACTCTGCAGCACCGAATGAGAGAACTCCAGGTCCTCCTTAGCCAGGGTATCAAATTTGTAGAATTTAGCAAACGTGTTTGCCCCTGACCAAGTAGCTGCTCGGCAAAGTTGTAAAGCCGAGACCCCTCGGGCAGCCGCCCAAGATGAGCCCACCTTCCTTGTGGAATGGGCATTTACATATTTTGGCTGTGGCAGGCCTGCCACAGAATGTGCAAGCTGAATTGTATTACACATCCAACTAGCAATAGTCTGCTTAGAAGCAAGAGCACCCAGTTTGTTGGGTGCATACAGGATAACAGCAAGTCAGTTTTCCTGACTCCAGCCGTCCTGGAACATATTTTCAGGGCCCTGACAACATCTAGCAACTTGGAGTCCTCCAAGTCCCTAGTAGGTGCAAGGCACCATAATAAGCTGGTTCAGGTGAAACACTGACACCACCTTAGGGAGAGAACTGGGGACGAGTCCGCAGCTCTGCCCTGTCCGAATGGACAAACAGATATGGGCTTTTTTGAGAAAAAAACACCAATTTGACACTCGCCTGGTCAAGGCCAGGGCCAAGAGCATGGTCACTTTTCATGTGAGATGCTTCAAATCCACAGATTTGACTGGTTTTAAACCAATGTGATTTGAGGAATCCCAGAACTACGTTGAGATCCCACAGTGCCACTGGAGGCACAAAAGGGGGTTGTATATGCAATACTCCCTTGACAAACTTCTGGACTTCAGGAACTGAAGCCAATTCTTTCTGGAAGAAAATCGACAGGGCCGAAATTTGAACCTTAATGGACCCCAATTTGAGGCCCATAGACACTCCTGTTTGCAGGAAATGCAGGAAACGACCGAGTTGAAATTTCTTTGTGGGGCCTTCCTGGCCTCACACCACGCAACATATTTTCGCCACATGTGGTGATAATGTTGTGCGGTCACCTCCTTTCTGGCTTTGACCAGGGTAGGAATGACCTCTTCCGGAATGCCTTTTTCCCTTAGGATCCGGCTTTCCACCGCCATGCCGACAAAACGCAGCTGCGGTAAGTCTTGGAACAGACATGGTACTTGCTGAAGCAAATCCCTTCTTAGCGGCAGAGGCCATAAGACCTCTGTAAGCATCTCTTGAAGTTCCGGGTACCAAGTCCTTCTTGGCCAATCCGGAGCCATGAGTATAGTTCTTACTCCTCTACGTCTTATAATTCTCAGCACCTTAGGTATGAGAAGCAGAGGAGGGAACACATACACCGACTGGTACACCCACGGTGTTACCAGAACGTCCACAGCTATTGCCTGAGGGTCTCTTGACCTGGCGCAATACCTGTCCCGTTTTTTGTTCAGACGGGACGCCATCATGTCCACCTTTGGTATTTCCCAACGGTTTACAATCATGTGGAAAAAACTTCCCGATGAAGTTTCCACTCTCCCGGGTGGAGGTCGTGCCTGCTGAGGAAGTCTGCTTCCCAGTTTCCATTCCCGGGATGAAACACTGCTGACAGTGCTATCACATGATTTTCCGCCCAGCGAAAAGTCCTTGCAGTTTTTGCCATTGCCCTCCTGCTTCTTGTGTCGCCCTGTCTGTTTACGTGGGCGACTGCCGTGATGTTTTTCCCACTGGATCAATACCGGCTGACCTTGAAGCAGAGGTCTTGCTAAGCTTAGAGCATTATAAATTTACCCTTAGCTCCAGTATATTTATGTGGAGAAAAGTCTCCAGACTTGATCACACTCCCTGGAAATTTTTTCCTTGTGTGACTGCTCCCCAGGCTCTCGGGCTGGGCTCCGTGGTCACCAGCATCCAATCCTGAATGCCGAATCTGCGGCCCTCTAGAAGATGAGCACTCTATAACCACCACGGGAGAGACACACTTGTCCTTGGATATAGGGTTATCCGCTGATGCATCTGAAGATGCGATCCGGACCATTTGTCCAGCAGATCCCACTGAAAAGTTCTTGCGTGAAATCTGCCGAATGGAATTGCTTCGTAGGAAGCCACCATTTTTACCAGGACCCTTGTGCAATGATGCACTGTTTTTAGGAGGTTCCTGACTAGCTCGGATAACTCCCTGGCTTTCTCTTCCGGGAGAAACACCTTTTTCTGGACTGTGTCCAGAATCATCCCTAGGCACAGCAGACGTGTCGTCGGGATCAGCTGCGATTTTGGAATATTTAGAATCCACCCGTGCTGTTGTAGCAGTATCCTAGATAGTGCTACTCCGACCTCCAACTGTTCCCCTCGACTATGCCCTTATCAGGAGATCGTCCAAGTAAGGGATAATTAAGACGCCTTTTCTTCGAAGAAGAATCATCATTTCGGCCATTACCTTGGTAAAGACCCGGGGTGCCGTGGACAATCCAAACGGCAGCGTCTGAAACTGATAGTGACAGTTCTGCACCACGAACCTGAGGTACCCTTAGTGAGAAGGGCAAATTTGGGACATAGAGGTAAGCATCCCTGATGTCCCGGGACACTATATAGTCCCCTTCTTCCTGGTTCGTCATCACTGCTCTGAGTGACTCCATCTTGATTTGAACCTTTGTAAGTGTTCAAAAAATTTTTTTTTTTAGAATAAGTCTCACCTAGCCTTCTGGCTTCAGTACCACAATATAGTGTGGAATAATACCCCTTTTCTGTAGTAGGAGGGGTAATTTAATTATCACCTGCTGGGAATACAGCTTGTGAATTTTTTCCCATACTGCCTCCTTGTCGGAGGGAGACCTTGGTAAAGCAGACTTCAGGAGCCTGCGAAGGGGAAACGTCTCGACATTCCAATCTGTACCCCTGGGATACTACTTGTAGGATCCAGGGGTCCTGTACGGTCTCAGCGCCATGCTGAGAACTTGTCAGAAGCGGTGGAACGCTTCTGTTCCTGGGAATGGGCTGCCTGCTGCAGTCTTCTTCCCTTTCCTCTATCCCTGGGCAGATATGATCTTATAGGGACGAAAGGACTGAGGCTGAAAAGACGGTGTCTTTTTCTGCAGAGATGTGACTTAGGGTAAAAACGGTGGATTTTCCAGCAGTTGCCGTGGCCACCAGATCCGATGGACCGACCCCAAATAACTCCTCTTCCTTTATACGGCAATACACCTTTGTGCCGTTTGGAATCTGCATCACCTGACCACTGTCGTGTCCATAACATCTTCTGGCAGTTATGGACATCGCATTTACTCTTGATGCCAGAGTGCAAATATCTCTCTGTGCATCTCGCATATATAGAAATGCATCCTTTAAATGCTCTATAGTCAATAAAATACTGTCCCTGTCAAGGGTATCAATATTTTTAGTCAGGGAATCCGACCAAGCCACCCCAGCTCTGCACATCCAGGCTGAGGCGATCGCTGGTCGCAGTATAACACCAGTATGTGTGTATATACTTTTTATGATATTTTCCAGCCTCCTGTCAGCTGGTCCTTGAGGACGGCCCTATCTATAGACGGTACCGCCACTTGTTTTGATAAGCGTGTGAGCGCCTTATCCACCCTAAGGGGTGTTTCCCAACGCGCCCTAACTTCTGGCGGGAAAGGGTATACCGCCCATAATTTTCTATCGGGGGGAACCCACGCATCATCACACACTTTATTTAATTTATCTGATTCAGGAAAAACTATGGTAGTTTTTTCACATCCCACATAATACCCTCTTTTGTGGTACTTGTAGTATCAGAAATATGTAACACCTCCTTCATTGCCTTTAACGTGTGGCCCTAATAAGGAATACGTTTGTTTATTCACCGTCGACACTGGATTCAGTGTCCCTGTCTGTGTCTGTGTCGACCGACTAAAGTAAACGGGCGTTTTAAAAACCCCTGACGGTGTTTTTGAGACGTCTGGACCGGTACTAATTGTTTGTCGGCCGTCTCATGTCGTCAACCGACCTTGCAGCGTGTTGACATTATCACGTAATTCCCTAGCCATCCATTCCGGTGTCGACTCCCTAGAGAGTGACATCACCATTACAGGCAATTGCTCCGCCTCCTCACCAACATCGTCCTCCTACATGTCGACACACACGTACCGACACACAGCACACACACAGGGAATGCTCTGATAGAGGACAGGACCCACTAGCCCTTTGGAGAGACAGAGGGAGAGTTTGCCAGCACACACCAAAAACGCTATAATTATATAGGGACAACCTTATATAAGTGTTTTCCCTTATAGCATTTTTTATATATATTTCTAACGCCAAATTAGTGCCCCCCCTCTCTGTTTTAACCCTGTTTCTGTAGTGCAGTGCAGGGGAGAGCCTGGGAGCCTTCCCTCCAGCCTTTCTGTGAGGGAAAATGGCGCTGTGTGCTGAGGAGATAGGCCCCGCCCCTTTTTCGGCGGCCTCGTCTCCTGCTCTTAACGGATTCTGGCAGGGGTTAAATATCTCCATATAGCCTCCGGAGGCTATATGTGAGGTATTTTTAGCCAAAATAGGTATTCATTTGCCTCCCAGGGCGCCCCCCTCCCAGCGCCCTGCACCCTCAGTGACTGCCGTGTGAAGTGTGCTGAGAGGAAAATGGCGCACAGCTGCAGTGCTGTGCGCTACCTTTAGAAGACTGAGGAGTCTTCTGCCGCCGATTCTGGACCTCTTCTTACTTCAGCATCTGCAAGGGGGCCGGCGGCAAGGCTCCGGTGACCATCCAGGCTGTACCTGTGATCGTCCCTCTGGAGCTGATGTCCAGTAGCCAAGAAGCCAATCCATCCTGCACGCAGGTGAGTTCACTTCTTCTCCCCTAAGTCCCTCGTTGCAGTGATCCTGTTGCCAGCAGGACTCACTGTAAAGTAAAAAACCTAAGCTAAACTTTTCTAAGCAGCTCTTTAGGAGAGCCACCTAGATTGCACCCTTCTCGGCCGGGCACAAAAATCTAACTGGCTTGGAGGAGGGTCATAGGGGGAGGAGCCAGTGCACACCACCTGATCGGAAAGCTTTACTTTTGTGCCCTGTCTCCTGCGGAGCCGCTATTCCCCATGGTCCTTTCAGGAACCCCAGCATCCACTAGGACGATAGAGAAAGGGGGCTGAATATGCAGCACTCCCTAAACAAACGTCTGAACTTCAGGCAGTGAAGCCAGTTCTTTTTGAAAGAAAATAGATAGGGCCAAAATCTGGACCTTTATGGATCCTAATTTTAGGCCCATAGTCACTCCTGACTGTAGGAAGTGCAGGAATCGACCCAGCTGGAATTCTTCTGTAGGGGCCTTCCTGGCCTCACACCAAGCAACATATTTTCGCCATATACGGTGATAATGTTGTGCTGTCACGTCTTTCCTAGCCTTTATCAGCGTAGGGATCACTTCATCTGGAATGCCCTTTTCCGTTAGGATCCGGCGTTCAACCGCCATGCCGTCAAACGCAGCCGCGGTAAGTCTTGGAACAGACAGGGCCCCTGCTGTAACAGGTCCTGGCTGAGAGGCAGAGGCCATGGGTCCTCTGAGAACATTTCTTGTAGTTCTGGGTACCAAGTTCTTCTTGGCCAATCCGGAACGATGAGTATAGTTCTTACTCCTCTCTTTCTTACAATCCTCAGTACCTTGGGTATGAGAGGAAGAGGAGGGAACACATAAACCGACTGGTACACCCACGGTGTCACTAGTGCGTCCACAGCTATCGCCTGAGGGTCTCTTGACCTGGCGCAATATTTTTTATTTTATTTTTAGCTTTTTGTTGAGACGGGACGCCATCATGTCTACCTGTGGCCGTTCCCAACGATTTACAATCAGCGTGAAGACTTCTGGATGAAGTCCCCACTCTCCCGGGTGGAGGTCGTACCTGCTGAGGAAGTCTGCTTCCCAGTTGTCCACTCCCGGAATGAACACTGCTGACAGTGCTAGCACGTGATTCTCCGCCCATTGAAGAATCCTTGTGGCTTCTGCCATCGCCATCCTGCTTCTTGTGCCGCCCTGTCGGAGTACATGGGCGACCGCCGTGATGTTGTCTGACTGAATCAGCACCGGTTGGTTTTGAAGCAGGGGTTCTGCTTGACTCAGGGCGTTGTAAATGGCCCTTAGTTCCAGAATATTTATGTGAAGGGAAGTCTCCTGACTTGACCACTGTCCTTGGAAGTTCCTTCCCCTTGCATGGAACCTGCCGAAGGGAATTGCTTCGTAAGAAGCTACCATCTATCCCAGGACTCGCGTGCAGTGATGCACCGACACCTGTTTTGGTTTCAGGAGGTCCCTGACCAGAGATGACAATTCCTGGGCCTTCTCCACCGGGAGAAACACCTTCTTCTGTTCTGTGTCCAGAATCATGCCCAAGAACAGCAGACGCGTCGCAGGAATCAGCTGCGACTTTGGGATATTCAGAATCCAGCCGTGCTGTTGCAGCACTTCCCGAGATAGTGCTACGTTGACCAACAACTGCTCCTTGGACCTCGCCTTTATAAGGAGATCGTCCAAGTACGGGATAATTATAACTCCCTTCTTCCGAAGGAGTATCATCATTTCGGCCATTACCTTGGTAAATACCCTCGGTGCCGTGGACAGACCAAACGGCAACGTCTGGAATTGGTAATGACAGTCCTGTACCACAAACCTGAGGTACTCCTGGTGAGGTGGGTAAATGGGGACATGCAGATAAGCGTCCTTGATGTCCAGCGACACCATAAAATCCCCCTCTTCCAGGCTTGCAATAACCGCCCTGAGGGATTCCATTTTGAACTTGAACTTCCTTACATAAGTGTTCAAGGATTTTAAATTTAGAATGGGTCTCACCGAACCGTCTGGTTTCGGCACCACAAACATTGTGGAATAGTAACCCCGTCCCTGTTGAAGGAGGGGAACCTTGATTATCACCTGCTGAAGGTACAGCTTGTGAATAGCCGCCAGCACTACCTCCCTTTCCCTGGGAGCCGCTGGCAAGGCTGATTTGAGGTAACGGCGAGGGGGAGTCGCCTCGATCTCCAGCATGTATCCCTGAGATACCACTTGTAGAACCCAGAGATCCACCTGTGAGCGAACCCACTGGTCGCTGAAGTTCCGGAGACGCGCCCCCACCGCACCTGGCTCCACCTGTGGAGCCCCAGCGTCATGCGGTGGACTTAGTGGAAGCAGGGGAGGATTTTTTTTCCTGGGAACTGGCTGTCTGGTGCAGCTTTTTCCCTCTACCCCTGCCTCTGGGCAGAAAGGATGCGCCTCTCACCCGCTTGCCCTTCTGAGGCCGAAAGGACTGTACTTGATAATATGGTGCTTTCTTAGGCTGTGAGGAAACCTGAGGTAAAAAAGTCGACTTCCCAGCTGTTGCTGTGGATACGAGGTCTGAGAGACCGTCCCCAAACAATTCCTCACCCTTATAAGGAAAAACCTCCATGTGCCTTTTAGAATCAGCATCACCTGTCCACTGCCGAGTCCATAATACTCTCCTGGCAGAAATGGACATTGCATTAATTCTAGATGCCAGCCGGCAAATGTCCCTCTGTGCATCCCTCATATACAAGACAACGTCCTTTATATGCTCTATGGTTAGCAAAATAGCCTCCCTGTTGAGGGTATCAATGTTGTCTGACAGGGTATCAGACCATGCTGCTGCAGCACTACACATCCATGCATCCATGCTGAAGCATTAGCAGGTCTCAGTATAGTACCTGAGTGTGTATATACAGACTTCAGGATAGCCTCCTGCTTTCTATCTGCAGGCTCCTTTACTGCGGCCGTATCCTGAGACGGCAGTGCCACCCTTTTAGATAATCGTGTGAGCGCCTTGTCCACCCTAGGGGATGTCTCCCAGCGTAACCTATCCGTTGGCGGGAAAGGGTACGCCATCAGTAACCTCTTAGAAATCACAAGTTTCTTATCAGGGGAACACCACGCTCCTTCACACAATTCATTTAATTCATCAGATGGGGGAAAAGTCACTGGCTGCTTTTTCTCCCCAAACATAATACCCTTTTTAGTGGTAACCGGGTTAATGTCAGAAATGTGCAACACATTTTACATTGCCGTAATCATGCATCGGATGGCCCTTGTGGACTGTACATTTGTCTCATCCTCATCTACACTGGAGTCAGACTCTGAGGGGTATATTTACTAAGCTCCCGATTTTGACCGAGATGCCGTTTTTTCATCAAAGTGTCATCTCGGTAAATCTCGGTCATTTACTAAACACTAATCACGGCAGTGATGAGGGCATTCGTAATTTTTTGCTAGTTCAGGTAAAAAATTACGAATGAATACACCATCGGTCAAAACGCGGCTGTTTAAGTATGAATCTCGGTCATTTACTAAGAAGTGCAAAGCAAAAAAACACAAAACACTGCCGTGAAAAATTACAACTCGTAAAAAAGTCCTAAAAAAAAACAGACCTGCTTTTTTTATCCGTGATTTGAGATGCATGCAGGGATCCATGAGATCCGTGCATGTATATCAGTGGGAAGGGGTGTGAAAGTGCTTATTTTTGCTAAAAAAATTGCGTGGGGTCCCCCCTCCTAAGCATAACCAGCCTCGGGCTCTTTGAGCCGATCCTGGTTGCAGAAATATGGGAAAAAAAATGACAGGGGTTCCCCCATATTTAAGCAACCAGCATCGGGCTCTGCGCCTGGTCCTGGTCCCAAAAATACGGGGGACAAAAAGAGTAGGGGTCCCCCGTATTTTTAAAACCAGCACCGGGCTCCACTAGCTGGACAGATAATGCCACAGCCGGGGGTCACTTTTATACAGCGCCCTGCGGCCGTGGCATCAAAAATCCAACTAGTCACCCCTGGCCGGGGTACCCTGGGGGAGTGGGGACCCCTTCAATCAAGGGGGGTCCCCCCCCCAGCCACCCAAGGGCCAGGGGTGAAGCCCGAGGCTGTCCCCCCCCATCCAATGGGCTGCGGATGGGAGGGCTGATAGCCTTTGTTGTAAAATAAAAGATATTGTTTTTAGTAGCAGTACTACAAGTCCCAGCAAGCCTCCCCCGCATGCTGGTACTTGGAGAACCACAAGTACCAGCATGCGGCGGAAAAACGGGCCCGCTGGTACCTGTAGTACTACCACTAAAAAAATACCCAAAAAAAGACAAGACACACACACCGTGAAAGTATAATTTTATTACTTACATACACACATACATACATACTTACCTATGGCCCCACGCAGGTCGGTCCTCTTGTCCAGTAGAATCCAAGGGTACCTGTTGAATAAATTATACTCACGAGATCCAGGGGTCCAGGCTCCTCGGCAAATCCAGGGTTAATCCACGTACTTGCCAAAAATAAAAAACCGGTGTCCCGACCACGAACTGAAAGGGGACCCATGTTTGCACATGGGTCACCTTTCCCCGAATGCAAGAAACCCACTTTGCCTTCTGGCTAAGTGGGTTTCTTCAGCCAATCAGGGAGCGCCACGTTGTAGCACTCTCCTGATCAGCTGTGTGCTCCTGTCTTCACTGACAGGCAGCACACGGCAGTGTTACAATGTAGCGCCTATGCGCTACATTGTAACCAATGATGGGAACTTTCTGCTCAGCGGTGACGTCACTTTAGGTCAACCGCAGGGCAGAAAGTTCCCATCATTGGTTACAATGTAGCGCATAGGCGCTACATTGTAACATTGCCGTGTGCTGCCTGTCAGTGAGGACAGGACCACACAGCTGATCAGGAGAGTGCTACAACGTGGCGCTCCCTGATTGGCTGAAGAAACCCACTTAGACATCAGTCAGAGTGGCTTTCTGGCATTCGTGGATAGGAGTCCCATGTGAACACATGGGGCCCCTTTCAGTTCGTGGCTCGGCTTTCCGTTTTCTTATTTTATGCAAGTACGTGGATTACCCCTGGATTTCCCGAGGAGCCTGGACCCCTGGATCTCGCGAGTATAATTTCTTCAACAGGTACCCCTTGGATTCTACTGGAGAAGAGGACCGACCTGCGTGTGAACATAAGGTAAGTATGTATGTATGTTTGTGTGGATGTATGTAATAAATCTTTACTTTCACGGTGTGTGTGTCTTGTCTTTTTTTGGGTATTTTTTTAGTAGTAGTACTACAGGTACCAGCGGGCCCGTTTTTCCGTCGCATGCTGGTACTTGTGGTTCTCCAAGTACCAGCATGCGGGGGAGGCTTGCTGGGCCTTGTAGTACTGCTACTAAAAACAATATCTTTTCTTTTACAACAAAGGCTATCAGCCTCCCCATCCGCAGCCCATTGGATGGGGGGGGACAGCCTCGGGCTTCACCCCTGGCCCTTGGGTGGCTGGGGGGGGGGACCCCTTGATTGAAGGGGTCCCCACTCCCCCAGGGTACCCCGGCCAGGGGTGACTAGTTGGATTTTTGATGCCACGGCCGCAGGGCACTATATAAAAGTGACCCCCGGCTGTGGCATTATCTGTCCAGCTAGTGGAGCCCGGTGCTGGTTTTAAAAATACGGGGGACCCCTACTCTTTTTGTCCCCCGTATTTTTGGGACCAGGACCAGGCGCAGAGCCCGATGCTGGTTGCTTAAATATGGGGGAACCCCTGTCATTTTTTTCCCCATATTTTTGCAACCAGGATCGGCTCAAAGAGCCCGAGGCTGGTTATGCTTAGGAGGGGGGACCCCACGCATTTTTTTTTATTATTTTACAGTGTTTAATTAAAAAAAAAAAAAAAATAAACCCCAGCACGGATCACACAGATCCGGCCGAGATTGATTGTAAAAAAAGTCGGCAGTGTTTTGCTAATCACTGCCGTAAAAATAGGTAAAAAACCACGAATGACATCGACATCGGAAGAAAAGAAAAACCCGAATACGACAGCTTAGTAAATCCATCGTAATCAATTCAAAAAGTTGCAGTTTTACACTGTCGATGTCATTCGTGATTGAACTTTGACCTTTTTTCGGAAATTACGAATCTTAGTAAATTTACCCCTGTGTCTGCCATCTGAGCTAGCGGGCGTTTTTGAGCCCCTGATGGCCTCTGAGACGCCTGGGCAGGCGCGGGCTGAGATGCCGGCTGTCCCAAGGCTGTTACGTCATCAAACCTTTTATGTAAAGAGTTGACACTGTCGGTTAATACCTTCCACATATCCATCCACTCCGGTGTCGGCCCTGTAGGGGGCGACATCACACTTATCGGCTCCTGCTCCGCCTCCACGTAGCCCTCCACATCAAACATGTCGACACAGCCGTACCGACACACCGCACACACACAGGGAATGCTCTGACTGAGGACAGGACCCCACAAAGTCCTTTGGGGAGACAGAGAGAGAGTATGCCAGCACACACCACAGCGCTTTATAACACAGGGATTTTCACTTTACTGAGTGATTTTTCCCAATAGCTGCTTATTAACACCAATTTGCGCCTAAATTTATGTGCCCCCCCTCTCTTTTTTACCCTTGTTGTACTGTATACTGCAGGGGAGAGCCTGGGGAGCGTCCTTCCAGCGGAGCTGTGAAGGGAAAATGGCGCTGGCTGTGCTGAGGAAGATAGCCCCGCCCCCTCAGCGGCGGGCTTCTCCCGCTTTTTATAATGTTAATGGCGGGGTTTTTTGCACATATACAGTGTTATACACTGTATTATGTGCTATTTGTGCCAAAAGGTAAACTAATTGCTGCCCAGGGCGCCCTGCACCCAACAGCGCCCTGCACCCAACGCCCTGCACCCAACAGTGACCGGAGTGTGTGGTGTGCTATGGGAGCAATGGCGCACAGCTGCAGTGCTGTGCGCTACCTTAATGAAGACAGGAGTCTTCAGCCGCCGTTTTTCATCTTTATCTTCCATCTTCTGGCTCTGCAAGGGGGACGGCGGCGCGGCTCCGGGAACGGACGATCGAGGTCGGGCCCTGTGTTCGATCCCTCTGGAGCTAATGGTGTCCAGTAGCCTTAGAAGCACAAGCTAGCTGCAAGCAGGTAGGTTTGCTTCTCTCCCCTCAGTCCCTCGTAGCAGTGAGTCTGTTGCCAGCAGATCTCACTGAAAATAAAAAACCTAACAAATACTTTCTTTTCTAGTGAGCTCAGGAGAGCCCACTAGGTGCATCCAGCTCTGGCCGGGCACAGATTCTAACTGAGGTCTGGAGGAGGGGCATAGAGGGAGGAGCCAGTGCACACCAGATATAGTACCTCAAACAAACAAATAACTTGGCGCTAGCAGCTAAACAGAAGGTGTGTGCATCAATTATTTATAAATTCAATTAAAGAACACTCTGTTTCAATCGCAGCTGTTTAATTAAGGGAGAGTACTCCACCCTTTAAAGTTTCATAAAAATAAAAACACACCAAAAACAGCGCTGATTTAAAACATAAGCGTGCTTTTTATTTAACACAATTAAAAACAACAATAAAAATCCCATTAATAGGACTAAATCCTGGATACCGGTTGTACTTACAAAGCATATCATAATTAGCACAGTTGGTATAGTGCAATTCTAAACCTTTATATTAAGGTTTAGTCCAAGAAATCATTCAATTAAATCTATTATGTAAAAGCTCTATCTAGCGTGGCAGTCTCTTGAAAAGCAGCAATTGATTATTGTTAGTGAGCCGTTCAATTAGTAGCAGCAGGTGAGGCAATGATTGGCAGTTCACACTGTGACAGGTTAAGCAGTTAGTTGCAGAAGATAGTTATAAGCAATATTAATAGGCTTGGCACATGCTGTAATTTCGACTGTCAGGCTTATATAGAGAGTCAATTGTTTAGAAGTGAATACAACCTGCTTCAAGGATCCAGAATTGACCCGTTATGGACCGATAATTGGTGTCTCCCGACTCCTGGTGCTTTCAATAACCGTTTTTAGTGGGTCTTATCCGGAGTATTCCAAAAAAAAGGTCCAGGCATAAGCAGATAAAAAACTTTAGCACATCCGGTACCGGACAACTGGTGAAGGTTCTTACGCGTTTCTCCGCCTAATAGTAACTCAGCGGCTTCCTGACAGTCGAAATTACAGCATGTGCCAAGCCTATTAATATTGCTTATAACTATCTTCTGCAACTAACTGCTTAACCTGTCACAGTGTGAACTGCCAATCATTGCCTCACCTGCTGCTACTAATTGAACGGCTCACTAACAATAATCAATTGCTGCTTTTCAAGAGACTGCCACGCTAGATAGAGCTTTTACATAATAGATTTAATTGAATGATTTCTTGGACTAAACCTTAATATAAAGGTTTAGAATTGCACTATACCAACTGTGCTAATTATGATATGCTTTGTAAGTACAACCGGTATCTAGGATTTAGTCCTATTAATGGGATTTTTATTGTTGTTTTTAATTGTGTTAAATAAAAAGCACGCTTATGTTTTAAATCAGCGCTGTTTTTGGTGTGTTTTTATAGATATAGTACCTAATCTTTCTTTTAAGAGTGCCCAGTCTCCTGCGGAGCCCGTCTATTCCCCATGGTCCTTACGGAGTTCCCAGCATCCACTAGGACCCCTACGCTTTTTGTCCCCCGTATTTTTTTAACCAGGACCAGGCGCAGAGCCCGGTGCTGGTTGTTGAAATATGGGGGAACCCCAGTCATTTTTTTTAACCCATATTTTTACAACCAGGGCCGGCTCAAAGAGCCCGAGGCTGGTTTTGCTTAGGAGGGGGGACCCCACGCATTTTTCCCCCCTACTTTTCATTTATTTAAAGATGCACAATGAAACCCTGCACGGATCTCACAGATCCGGCCAAATTTCATTGTTGTAATGTCGGCAGTGTTTTACTATTCACTCCCGTAAAACACTGCCAAAAAATACGAATGACATGGACATCGGTAAACACGAAAATGTAAAATACGGCAGCTTAGTAAATGAGGCGTAATAAATTCAAAAAGTTGCAATTTTACACATTCAATGTCATTCGTGTTTGAACTTTAACCTCATTCTGAAAATTACGAATTTTAGTAAATTTACCCCATAGACTCCAACATTTCTTATAGTTGTGATTTGCAAAGAGAAGAAATTAAGAGTTAAAAGGGTCATGTTTGATACATTTGATAAATAGGCCCCTTAGTGTGCACAACAGCAATAAGCAGGATTATTAAATATAAGCAATACATTTAGCGCAGGTCTCGTCGTGTGTACAGTCACACTGGTTACTATAACTTATACGCAGGGATAGTAGGGGCTGAGGAGATTCCCCTGTACTAGCAGCCGGGGTGGTTGTCTCTGAGGACTGGGAGTGCCCTCCCCCTATCACGGGACATGCGTGGCGGCTGCTGTGGGGAGTGAGGCACTAGTCTGGGCGCAGGGAATTTCCATTTCCTTCTTTTTCTTCACGGCTGAGTGTCTTGTGTCTCCACCGGCCATGGCAGCAGCTTCCCGAGTACAGCACCAGGCAGCGGCTCTCCTGCTCCTCTCCATTGCCCTCACAGCTCAGGCAAACACGGCGAGGCCCGACCCGACCAGCGGACCCCTGAGAGGTAAAGCGGCGCACCCACACTGGCTGCTGTAGCACGGGACAGCCTGGCGCTGAGAGGGGGGCATCAGATTCTCCCTCTGCTCGCTCTGTAACTTGTCTCTTGTCTCACCCAGTGTTTATTATTCCTGGTACATACAGGCGCCGTGTATGGGGCCTATTTACTGCCGGGCGTGCAATGTAGATACGTATTTCTACGTCAAACATGTCCGTGGATTGATGTGATTCTGAACATTTATAAGTGCTGCTGTGCTGTGTGGTAGGAGGTTTTCCCCAATAAAGATATACTCTCCATTATAATAGCTGCAGAGAGAACGTCAGCCTGGCCAGCTGTGCACAGTGAGCAGTGGGGATGGCCGCTAGGTGTGCTCAAGTTCAGAACATGGGCCTCCCCATACGTACACTGCCTCACATCATCAGTAAACTTGTTTAAAATATTATGTAAAGTAATTGTAACACTTTAAGGGGTCTATTCATGAAGAAGTGAGCCAGTGGAGAAGTTGCCCATGACAACCAATCAGCTGCTCTGTATGATTTTATAGTATGCAAATTATAAATGTTACTTCAATGCTGATTGGTTCTTCTCCGTTGGCTGAATGGTTAGTTCTAAATCCAGGTTGGGTAAGGGACCTCTGACGTCACCAGCAGGAGGAGACGTGTCACCAGGGGGAGGAGCCATGCCTCAACAGGGTACCCAAAATGTACCCTTGCGGGATCACAGGTCCTTTAGCCCACTTGTTTCTATCATCTACCCTGGCTGAATATTTAGAACAAGTTTACAGATGTTCTGTACCAGTTAAGTTATGCTAGTCCACTGGGTATTCATTTAGCAGCTTGGTTTACCTTGCAGTTCACGGGTATACACAGAATCAGTGGGTTTCTGGGCCTGAATCCTGCTTTTTATGCGGTAGAAAAAGGCTAAATGAATAGCGTTTCCTTGCACCTTAGGGATTTTAGTTGCCAACTAATGTAATACTCCCCACTAAGTGTAACAGTTTCTACAATGAAAACAAATAACTTTTTATATTGCATTGGTTCCAAAACTTACTAGAATCATGGCTCTATAGAGCAGGCATTTCCAACCTCAGTCCTCAAGGCACACTAACAGAACAGTGTTGTATTTATTTGGACCATAAGTGCCACAATAATAAACCAGGTCTGTATGTCCTTCTGTCCTTGTATGTCCTTCTGTTTATTTGTAAGCATAAATAAATCGGGTTTTTCTTTTTGCAAATATTGCTACTTCTACCTTCCTAAATACTGATCCTAAAGACAGCTTGAACGACATTTACGTTTTAAGTACAGAATTATAAGGGACTAAAGGGGATATCCAATTAGCCGCTATAATGCAATCTGCAATTTCAGCTAATGTAATCGCACCTAATACGCAAAAAAATCCGCTGTGCTCTCCTGTTTTTCAAACCTATCTTATTCCAAAATGGCAAATACAGGATTCGCGAAATAATTCTAGCTGGCAGGAGCGGTGTTAGGTATAGGAGAAAATGGGAAAATCTGCCTGTACCCCCCAAAAAGCCAAACTAATATAGGAAAACATTATAGAAGTCTATTAGTGGCCTTAAAAAAAAAAAAAAAATCATTTTTTTTTTTTGGTGTCATTAATGTTATTAAATTGGGTCAAATGGCTGTTATGCATTTTAAAAAAAATGATTGCAAATTTTTTTCAGCAAAATAAGTGCTCTCATTAAATTTGGGGTACATAAAAATGGATATAAATATATATTTGGGTCATTTTAGGGGACTTTAAAAAAAAAAAAAAAGTGGAAGCGGACAGATTACTCCCACCTGCAAGCCTAAAAACACTTGTCCCAATCATAAAGCACCCCAATATACCTGTCCCATACCTTGTACCCCAAGTTCCATCACTTTGCATTTTTTGACCCCAAAAATGTCATGTCATTAATGGCTAATTAAAAACTTTAAAGTGCAAAGTGCCACATTAGTCATTCAGGGGGGTGTCAAAGGGGTTCAGAACCAAACCCCGAATTTATTTGCTTAAAATAGGTATTTTTTGCTACTTATCGCCAGCTCTGAGCTGGTGAAGAGAAATCTGTGATAAGCCCTATGGAGACATATTGCCGATAAGTTATTGACAGTAATAGGACACCGGCGATAAGTTATCGCAAAACCGCCATATCGTTGCTGCATAACAATTTGTAGGCTGCCCGGTGATCTGCCATGACAGCATTAGATATTAACTGGAAGCTTTTAAATTACCGCTAATTGGGATCCTGGCGGTCACAATGCCGACGCCGGAATCCCGACTAGCGGTACTACCTGTGAAATGCCGCCGCCAGAATACCGGTGACATAGGCTATTCTCCGTAACACCTATAGAAGGAGAATAGAACCCGTGGCAAGCGCAGCGAGTCACCGTGCCCACAAGGGGCTTTCTAGTGCCCACCCTACTGCCGGCATTCTGGCGGCCGGGATCCAGTCCATCTGCAAATCATACTGGAAAAAAAAAATAAAAAAAAAATATAAATATATATATATATATATATATATATATATATATATATATATATATATATATATATATATATATATATATATATATATATATATATATAATTATTATTATGCCATGCAAGGCTTCACTTGCATTTCCTTTAGTGGACTGGCTGCTTGGCGATATAACTGCATTATGAATACAAATCTAACAGTTGTCAGCATTTATCCACGCAGTCCCAAATCAAGATATATCTAGATCAATAAACATATTAGATATTGGATCATATTTAATTTAAAAGATTAGGCAGACATTAATGATCTTCATTTATGGTCCAAATCTATACTCGCTTCTATGCTTGAAACATTCCTCAATGTTGTGTTGTGATCTTAAATGATTTGTTCACATTAGGAACCAATATCCCCTATTTCTCTATCGTCCTAGTGGATGCTGGGGTTCCTGAAAGGACCATGGGGAATAGCGGCTCCGCAGGAGACAGGGCACAAAAAGTAAAGCTTTAGGATCAGGTGGTGTGCACTGGCTCCTCCCCCTATGACCCTCCTCCAAGCCTCAGTTAGGTTTTTGTGCCCGGCCGAGAAGGGTGCAATCTAGGTGGCTCTCCTAAAGAGCTGCTTAGAAAAGTTTAGCTTAGGTTTTTTATTTTACAGTGAGTCCTGCTGGCAACAGGATCACTGCATCGAGGGACTTAGGGGAGAAGAAGTGAACTCACCTGCGTGCAGGATGGATTGGCTTCTTTGGCTACTGGACATTAGCTCCAGAGGGACGATCACAGGTACAGCCTGGATGGTCACCGGAGCCTCGCCGCCGGCCCCCTTGCAGATGCTGAAAAGAGAAGAAGGTCCAGAATCGGCGGCAGAAGACTCCTCAGTCTTCTTAAGGTAGCGCACAGCACTGCAGCTGTGCGCCATTGCTCTCAGCACACTTCACACGGCAGTCACTGAGGGTGCAGGGCGCTGGGGGGGGGCGCCCTGGGCAGCAATGAAAATCCTTTCTTTGGCAAAAAATACCTCACATATAGCCTCCGGGGCTATATGGAGATATTTAACCCCTGCCAGAATCCATTTTTAAGCGGGAGACGAGCCCGCCGAAAAGGGGGCGGGGCCTATCTCCTCAGCACACAGCGCCATTTCCTCACACAGTTCCGCTGGTCAGGAAGGCTCCCAGGCTCTCCCCTGCACTGCACTACAGAAACAGGGTTAAATCAAGAGAGGGGGGGCAAAATTTGGCGAAATTGTGATTTTATAAAAGCAGCTATAAGGGAGCACTTATTATAAGGCTATCCCTGTAAAATATAGCGCTTTGGTGTGTGCTGGCAAACTCTCCCTCTGTCTCCCCAAGGGGCTAGTGGGGTCCTGTCCTCTATCAGAGCATTCCCTGTGTGTGTGTGCTATATGTCGGTACGTGTGTGTCGACATGTATGAGGACGATGTTGGTGAGGAGGCGGAGCAAATTGCCTGTAATGGTGATGTCACTCTCTAGGGAGTCGACACCGGAATGGATGGCTTATTTATGGAATTACGTGATAATGTCAACACGCTGCAAGGTCGGTTGGCGACATGAGACGGCTGGCAAACAAATTAGTACCTGTCCAGGCGTCTCAAACACCGTCAGGGGCGTTAAAACGTCCTTTTACCTCAGTCGGTCGACAGACACGGACACTGATTTCAGTGTCGACGGTGAAGAAACAAACGTATTTCCCTTTAGGGCCACACGTTACTTGTTAAGGGCAATGAAGGAGGTGTTACATATTTCTGATACTACAAGTACCACAAAAGAGGGTATTATGTGGGATGTGAAAAAACTACCTGTAGTTTTTCCTGAATCAGATAAATTAAATGAAGTGTGTGATGATGCGTGGGTTCCCCCCGATAGAAAATTATTGGCGGTATACCCTTTCCCGCCAGAAGTTAGGGCGCGGTGGGAAATACCCCTTAGGGTGGATAAGGCGCTCACACGCTTATCAAAACAAGTGGCGGTACCGTCTATAGATAGGGCCGTCCTCAAGGAGCCAGCTGACAGGAGGCTGGAAAATATCATAAAAAGTATATACACACATACTGGTGTTATACTGCGACCACCGATCGCCTCAGCCTGGATGTGCAGAGCTGGGGTGGCTTGGTCGGATTCCCTGACTAAAAATATTGATACCCTTGACAGGGACAGTATTTTATTGACTATAGAGCATTTAAAGGATGCATTTCTATATATACGAGATGCACAGAGGGATATTTGCACTCTGGCATCAAGAGTAAGTGCGATGTCCATATCTGCCAGAAGATGTTTATGGACACGACAGTGGTCAGGTGATGCAGATTCCAAACGGCACAAAGGTGTATTGCCGTATAAAGGAAGAGGAGTTATTTGGGGTCGGTCCATCGGACCTGGTGGCCACGACAACTGCTGGAAAATCCACCGTTTTTACCCTAAGTCACATCTCTGCAGAAAAAGACACCGTCTTTTCAGCCTCAGTCCTTTCGTCCCTATAAGAGTCATATCTGCCCAGGGATAGAGGAAAGGGAAGAAGACTGCAGCAGGCAGCCCATTCCCAGGAACAGAAGCCTTCCACCGCTTCTGCCAAGCTCTCAGCATGACGCTGGGACCGTACAGGACCACTGGATCCTACAAGTAGTATCCCAGGGGTACAGATTGGAATGTCGAGACGTTTCCCCCTCGCAGGCTCCTGAAGTCTGCTTTACCAAGGTCTCCCTCCGACAAGGAGGCAGTATGGGAAACAATTCACAAGCTGTATTCCCAGCAGGTGATAATCAAATTACCCCTCCTACAACAAGGAAAGGGGTATTATTCCACACTATATTGTGGTACTGAAGCCAGAAGGCTAGGTGAGACCTATTCTAAATCTAAAAAATTTGAACACTTACAAAGGTTCAAATCAAGATGGAGTCACTCAGAGCAGTGATAACGAACCAAGAAGAAGGGGACTATATAGTGTCCCGGGACATCAGGGATGCTTACCTCCATGTCCCAAATTTGCCCTTCTCACTAAGGGTACTTCAGGTTCGTGGTACAGAACTGTCACTATCAGTTTCAGACGCTGCCGTTTGGATTGTCCACGGCACCCCGGGTCTTTACCAAGGTAATGGCCGAAATGATGATTCTTCTTAGAAGAAAAGGCGTCTTAATTATCCCTTACTTGGACGATCTCCTGATAAGGGCAAAGTCCAGGGAACAGTTGGAGGTCGGAGTAGCACTATCTCGGATACTGCTACAACAGCACGGGTGGATTCTAAATATTCCAAAATCGCAGCTGATCCCGACGACACGTCTGCTGTGCCTAGGGATGATTCTGGACACAGTCCAGAAAAAGGTGTTTCTCCCGGAAGAGAAAGCCAGGGAGTTATCCGAGCTAGTCAGGAACCTCCTAAAACCAGGAAAAGTGTCAGTGCATCATTGCACAAGGGTCCTGGTAAAAATGGTGGCTTCCTACGAAGCAATTCCATTCGGCAGATTTCACGCAAGAACTTTTCAGTGGGATCTGCTGGACAAATGGTCCGGATCGCATCTTCAGATGCATCAGCGGATAACCCTATATCCAAGGACAAGGGTGTCTCTCCTGTGGTGGTTACAGAGTGCTCATCTTCTAGAGGGCCGCAGATTCGGCATTCAGGATTGGATGCTGGTGACCACGGAGGCCAGCCCGAGAGGCTGGGGAGCAGTCACACAAGGAAAAAATTTCCAGGGAGTGTGATCAAGTCTGGAGACTTTTCTCCACATAAATATACTGGAGCTAAGGGTAATTTTATAATGCTCTAAGCTTAGCAAGACCTCTGCTTCAAGGTCAGCCGGTATTGATCCAGTGGGAAAAACATCACGGCAGTCGCCCACGTAAACAGACAGGGCGGCACAAGAAGCAGGAGGGCAATGGCAAAAACTGCAAGGACTTTTTCGCTGGGCGGAAAATCATGTGATAGCACTGTCAGCAGTGTTTCATTCCGGGAATGGAAACTGGGAAGCAGACTTCCTCAGCAGGCACGACCTCCACCCGGGAGAGTGGAAACTTCATCGGGAAGTTTTTCCACATGATTGTGAACCGTTGGGAAATACCAAAGGTGGACATGATGGCGTCCCGTCTGAACAAAAAACGGGACAGGTATTGCGCCAGGTCAAGAGACCCTCAGGCAATAGCTGTGGACGTTCTGGTAACACCGTGGGTGTACCAGTCGGTGTATGTGTTCCCTCCTCTGCTTCTCATACCTAAGGTACTGAGAATTATAAGACGTAGAGGAGTAAGAACTATACTCATGGCTCCGGATTGGCCAAGAAGGACTTGGTACCCGGAACTTCAAGAGATGCTCACAGAGGACTTATGGCCTCTGCCGCTAAGAAGGGACTTGCTTCAGCAAGTACCATGTCTGTTCCAAGACTTACCGCAGCTGCGTTTGACGGCATGGCGGTGGAACGCCGGATCCTAAGGGAAAAAGGCATTCCGGAAGAGGTCATTCCTACCCTGGTCAAAGCCAGGAAGGAGGTGACCGCACAACATTATCACCACATGTGGCGAAAATATGTTGCGTGGTGTGAGGCCAGGAAGGCCCCACGAAGAAATTTCAACTCGGTCGATTCCTGCATTTCCTGCAAACAGGAGTGTCTATGGGCCTCAAATTGGGGTCCATTAAGGTTCAAATTTCGGCCCTGTCGATTTTCTTCCAGAAAGAATTGGCTTCAGTTCCTGAAGTCCAGAAGTTTGTCAAGGGAGTATTGCATATACAACCCCTTTTTGTGCCTCCAGTGGCACTGTGGGATCTCAACGTAGTTCTGGGATTCCTCAAATCACATTGGTTTAAAACCAGTCAAATCTGTGGATTTGAAGCATCTCACATGAAAAGTGACCATGCTCTTGGCCCTGGCCTGGGCCAGGCGAGTGTCAAATTGGTGGTTTTTTTCTCAAAAAAGCCCATATCTGTTTGTCCATTCGGACAGGGCAGAGCTGCGGACTCGTCCCCAGTTCTCTCCCTAAGGTGGTGTCAGTGTTTCACCTGAACCAGCTTATTGTGGTGCCTTGCGCCTACTAGGGACTTGGAGGACTCCAAGTTGCTAGATGTTGTCAGGGCCCTGAAAATATAGGTTCCAGGACGGCTGGAGTCAGGAAAACTGACTTGCTGTTATCCTGTATGCACCCAACAAACTGGGTGCTCTTGCTTCTAAGCAGACTATTGCTAGTTGGATGTGTAATACAATTCAGCTTGCACATTCTGTGGCAGGCCTGCCACAGCCAAAATATGTAAATGCCCATTCCACAAGGAAGGTGGGCTCATCTTGGGCGGCTGCCCGAGGGGTCTCGGCTTTACAACTTTGCCGAGCGGCTACTTAGTCAGGGGCAAACACGTTTGTAAAATCCTACAAATTTGATACCCTGGCTAAGGAGGACCTGGAGTTCTCTCATTCGGTGCTGCAGAATCATCCGCACTCTCCCGCCCGTTTGGGAGCTTTGGTATAATCCCCATGGTCCTTTCAGGAACCCCAGCATCCACTAGGACGATAGAGAAAATAAGAATTTACTTACCGATAATTCTATTTCTCGGAGTCCGTAGTGGATGCTGGGCGCCCATCCCAAGTGCGGATTATCTGCAATACTTGTACATAGTTACAATAATCGGGTTATTATTGTTGTGAGCCATCTTTTCAGAGGCTCCGCTGTTATCATACTGTTAACTGGGTTCAGATCACAGGTTGTACAGTGTGATTGGTGTGGCTGGTATGAGTCTTACCCGGGATTCAAAATCCTTCCTTATTGTGTACGCTCGTCCGGGCACAGTATCCTAACTGAGGCTTGGAGGAGGGTCATAGGGGGAGGAGCCAGTGCACACCACCTGATCCTAAAGCTTTACTTTTTGTGCCCTGTCTCCTGCGGAGCCGCTATTCCCCATGGTCCTTTCAGGAACCCCAGCATCCACTACGGACTCCGAGAAATAGAATTATCGGTAAGTAAATTCTTATTTTCTGTTGTGCTAGTTATATTTATACTTGCACTGGTAAGGGTGAGCATTGGCAGCTGTTTGGTTAAAGACTTTTTGTCCATCTTGTATCATTTTAAAGGAGAACTTATGTTGAAATAACTTCCTCCCATCAGTCTCCCTTGATGACAATGATTCTTTATGCTGTCACTTGGAAACTGTTTGAATGTGAGTTCTTTAAATTCTATGTATACACGGAAATAGTCATTTTTGCAGACTTGTTTTTAGTGTTTCCTATAAGTCCTAACATTAGTTTACAATAATGACATAGCTGCTTTGTCATGAATGTTTTTCTGCATCATACACTTGAAGGCAAGACTTGTATAGTATTTGAATCTCACAGTTACATTGATATCCTGATGTCAAGTCCAACACGTTAACCACGGTAACATATGACTTATACTTTATGCAATAGAGAATCACAGTTTTATATCCCATACTGTAGTCCATTGGAAGATATATTATTTAGTATGCAAAGGTAGAAATATAATTTGGGATTATTTTTTTGTACTTATCATTTTTTGAGCTTTTCCCTTTCACCTCAGCTTGTTACCTGGGGAGTTGGAAATCCCTGTGATAACTATAGGGGACGTTTACTATTTATACATATTTTAGTGGTTTTGAAACACAGGCAATTTTGCCCACATTATTTAGAGGGTGAAAGCTCACACTGCCAGAGATGTGTGATGTTTTTAAAGCCCTTAAATCACATGGGTAAACCGGGAGGCAGTCAATTTACCGGCTGTCGGGATCCCAACACCCGGTGAAATACCGGCAGTCGGAATCCTCACTTGGGTGGTGGTCCACGCCGGTATCCCAGTGTTGGTCTGCTGACCGCCGCTATCCCGACAGCTGGGATATCATACTGATCCACATAGTAGAATTGCATGTAGAGCATATGCCTTAACATCAGGTTGGGTGTGTGTTTGTGTGTATATATGTGTGTGTGTATATATATATATATATATATATATATATATATATATATATATATATATATATATATATATATATATATATATACACGCGCTCTCACGGCATGAAGAAATCGGACAAAACGTCCAAGAGTCAATGTTATTCACCAAACATTTTCGTCAGGACAGATACACATACAAAGAACCAACTTGCCTATATACCCCTGCTCGCCTCTCTATGGTGCCGCACACCCATGTCATCCCGCTCATCTAATAATGTCATCATGGGTGGACGAAGGACAGTGTCACGGAGGGGGACCGGAGCACCTTAAACAGATACAAAACCATGAAATAAAACATATAGAAAAAAACACAATTCCTGCTTGCTAGAACTCAATCAAGTGTATGCATTGTAGCTTTCAGTTTAAATCAAACCTTGTTGTTATAATGCAACTTTAAATCATACTGTAGTCCCATACTGTAGTCCATTGTAACTCATTTGGTTTCACCACCTGCAACCATATGATCGCAGGAGATAGTTTTTGCCATCCATAAACGGGAAAAAGTTTTTAAAATTCGCCATCTGTTAACCTGTACCAATAGATTCGTAGTATATTTGCTCAGTTGTCCCTGCGGTTTACATTCTGTGGGGAAGACTGAATGCACATTTAAAGAGAGGACATAGGTCTTCAATTCGGGACAAAGTGAGCAACCCATTGCCCGACACTCTGTGGATGCTCATCATCTATTATCTTCTTTAAGATATCGGATAACTGTCAACCCCCTTCTCAGGAGAGGCGGTGATCGTGGCCTTTTATTACTAAAAGCGGAATCCAAGTGGATTTTTCTTTTGGACACCGTGTCTCCCAGAGCGGTAAATGAACATTTGGGCCTGGCTTGTTTTTTTATGACATGCATAGATGTAAGAGCTGAGTAATTAAGTGATCTTTTTGAATTTTATCTAATGTATATTTCTCTTACGGCCTAGAGGATGCTGGGGACTCCGTAAGGACCATGGGGTATAGACAGGCTCCGCAGGAGACATGGGCACCTAAAAGAACTTTTCCTATGGGTGTGCACTGGCTCCTCCCTCTATGCCCCTCCTCCAGACCTCAGTTAGATTCTGTGCCCAGAGGAGAAGGGTACACTGCAGAGAGCTCTCCTGAGTTTTCTGTGGAAAAATAATTTTGGTAGGTTTTTTATTTTCAGGGAGTCCTGTTGGCAACAGGCTCCCTGCATCGTGGGACTGAGGGGAGAGAAGCAGACCTACTTAACTGATAGGCTCTGCTTCTTAGGCTACTGGACACCATTAGCTCCAGAGGGAGTCGGAACACAGGTCTCACCCTGGGGTTCGTCCCGGAGCCGCGCCGCCGTCCTCCTCACAGATGCCGGAAGATAGAAGCCGGGTGAGTATGAAAAACAAGAAGACATCTTAGGCGGCAGAAGACTTCAGATCTTCATGAGGTTACCGCTGCGCGCCATTGCTCCCATACACAACACACAGACAGCACTGATGGGTGCAGGGCGCAGGGGGGGGCGCCCTGGACAGCAATAAACCTCGTTTTTGGGCAATAAGGTGCTATTAGGCTGCGGAGGCAGCAAATAGATAATCCCCTGCCATTTTTGTGAAAATTGAAGAGGGACTGAAGCCCGCCGCTGGGGGGGCGGAGCTTGATCCCTCAGCACTAACCAGCGCCAGAGCTGCATGAGAAACGCTGGCTCCCCGGACTCTCCCCTGCTGAACGCTTCAGAGGTTGGAAAAAAGAAAGGGGGGGCACATTGGCGCGCAGTGAGTGGGAAATTGGAGATATATATATATATATAATATAAAAGCGCTATCTGGTTTTTCCAGTGTCATTTGGGCGCTGGGTGTGTGCTGGCAACTCTCTCTCTGTCTCTCCTAAGGGCCTGGTTGGGGCTTTGTCCCCTTATAGGTATATCCCTGTGTGTGTGTGTGGGGGGGGGGGGGGGTCGGTACGTGCGTGTCGACATGTCTGAAGCGGAAGGCTTCTCCAAGGAGGAGGTAGAGCAGATGAGTGGTGTGTCCCCGTCGGTAGTGCCGACTTAGGAATGGATGGACATGTGGCATATGTTGAATGCAAGTGTGACATCTTTACATAAGAGGCTAGATGAGGCTGAATTCGGGGAGGCGTCAGGGGGTCAATCCTCGGATTGGACCGACTCGCAGGGCCCGTCGGGGTCTCAAAAGCGTCCCTTGGCAAAAATTGTGGACACAACTACTGACACGGACTCTGATTCCAGTGTCGACTATGATGAAGCTAAATTGCACCCTAAGGTGACAAAGAGCATTCAGTGTATGATTATAGCAATAAGAGATGTGTTGCATATTGCTGATGAACCCTCTGTTCCTGACACGAGGGTACACATGTTTAAGGGAAAGAAACAGATTATAAATTTTCCCACATCTCATGAACTTAATGAGTTTTTTGAAAAAGCTTGGGAGACTCCGGATAAGAGACCGCAGATTCCCAAAAAAATTAATATGGCATACCCCTTCCCTACACAGGACAGGGTACGTTGGGAATCCTCTCCCACTGTGGACAAGGCCTGTCAAAGAAAGTGACGCTACCGTCTCCAGACACAGCGGCCCTCAAGGATCCTGCGGATCGCAGGCAAGAGACTACTTTAAAGTCTATTTATTCACATACTGGAGCTTTGCTAAGACCGACAATTGCGTCGGCATGGGTATGTAGCGCAATTTCAGCCTGGACAGATAACCTGTCGGCTGACCTTGATACCATGGATAGAGTTACTGTTTTGTTAATTCTAGCCCATATCAAAGACGCAGTCTTGTATATGAGAGACGCTCAAAGGGACATTGGATTACTGGCTTCCAGAGCCAATGCCATGGCTATTTCAGCGAGAAAATCCTTATGGACCTGCCAGTGGATGGGTGATGCGGATTCGAAAAAGCATATGGAGGTTCTACCCTATAGGGGAGACGTGTTGTTTGGGGATGGGCTAGCGAACCTGGTTTCCACAGCTACCGCAGGTAAATCTAACTTTTTACCATTTATTCCCCAACAGCAGAAGAAAACTCCAACATATCAGATGCAGTCCTTTCGGTCACAAAAGTCCAGAAGAGGTCGGGGATCCTCCTTCCTTGCCAGAGGTAAGGGTAGAGGGAAATGAACACCTGCTTCGGCTGGTGCCCAGGAACAGAAGTCCTCCCCGGCTTCTAAAACCCACTGCATGACGCTGAATCAGCTCAGACTTGAATCCTTGGGCGTTGGAAATAGTTTCCCAAGGCTACAAACTGGAATTCGAAGAGGTGCCCCACGCCGATTTTTCAAGTCGGCCTTACCAGCTTCTACCCCAGACAGGGATGTAGTGTTAGCTGCAATTCAAACGCTGTGTCAACAGCAAGTAATTATCAGGGTTCCCTTGAACCAGCAGGGAAGAGGGTACTATTCAACCCTCTTTGTGGTCCCGAAACCGGATGGTTCGGTCAGACCTATTTTGAATCTAAAATCCCTAAACCTGTACATGAAAAGATGAAAAGATTCAAATTCAAGATGGAATCGCTCAGGGTGATAATAGCCAGCATGGAGGAGGGGGAGTTTATGGTGTCACTGGACATAAAGGATGCTTACCTTCATGTCCCCATATATCCTTCCCATCAGGAGTACCTGAGATTCGCTGTACAGGATTGTCATTACCAATTTCAGACGTTGCCGTTTGGGCTTTCCACGGCCCCAAGGATTTTCACCAAGATAATGGCGGAAATGATGGTGGTCCTGCGCAAGCATGGAGTCGCAATTATCCCATACTTGGACGATCTCCTGATAAAGGCGAGATCAAGAGAGCAATTGCTGAGCAATGTGACACTCTCTCTGAGAGTGCTCCAGCAACATGGTTGGATTCTAAATCTACCGAAGTCACAGTTGATTCCGACAACTCGACTAACGTTCCTAGGTATGATACTGGATACGGAACAAAAGAAGGTTTTTCTCCCGTTGGAAAAAGCCCAGGACATCCAGAACATGGTCAGAGACCTGCTAAAGCCAAAAAGAGTGTCAGTTCATCAATGCACTCGTGTTCTGGGGAAAATGGTGGCAGCCTACGAGGCCATCCCCTTCGGCAGGTTCCATGCAAGGACGTTTCAATGGGACCTTCTGGACAAATGGTCCGGGTCCCATCTACATTTACATTGGAAAATAACACTGTCCCCCGGGACCAGGGTGTCTCTTCTATGGTGGCTGCAAAGTGCTCACCTTCTGGAGGGTCGCAGGTTTGGAATTCAGGACTGGATCCTGGTAACCACGGATGCGAGCCTCTGAGGATGAGGAGCAGTCACCCAAGGAAGAAATTTTCAGGGACTGTGGTCAGACCAGGAGTCCTGTCTACACATCAACGTGTTGGAGCTAAGAGCCATATACAACGGCCTTCGACAAGCGGAGAGTCTTCTTCGCAACCTACCGGTTCTGATTCAATCAGACAATGTCACAGCAGTGGCTCATGTGAACCGCCAAGGCGGGACAAGAAGCAGAGCCGCGATGGCGGAAGCAACCAGGATTCTTCGCTGGGCGGAAAATCACGTAAGCGCTCTGTCAGCTGTCTTCATTCCGGGAGTGGACAACTGGGAAGCAGACTTCCTCAGCAGACACGATCTCCATCTAGGAGAGTGGGGACTTCATCAAGAAGTCTTTGCAGTGATAATGGGTCTTTGGGGAGTTCCTCAAATAGACATGATGGCGTCACGCCTCAACAAGAAGCTTCGGAGGTATTGTGCCAGGTCCCGGGACCCTCAGGCAGTAGCAGTAGACGCCCTGGTAACGCCATGGGTGTTCCAATCGGTCTACGTGTTTCCTCCTCTTTCTCTCATCACAAAGGTGTTGAGGATCATAAGGCGAAAAAGAGTACAGACAATACTCATTGTTCCAGACTGGCCTCGAAGGGCCTGGTACTCAGATTTTCAGGAGATGCTCACAGGAGATCCCTGGCCTCTTCCTCTAAGGGAGGACCTGTTGCAGCAGGGTCCTTGCGTGTTCCAAGACTTACCGCGGTTACGTTGGACGGCATGGCGGTTGAACGCCGGATCCTAGCTGAGTAGGGGATTCCGGAGGAGGTCATCCCTACTCTAATAAAGGCTAGAAAGGAGGTGACGGTAAAACATTATCACCGTATCTGGCGAAAATATGTGTCTTGGTGTGAAACCAAGAACGCCCCTACGGAAGATTTTCATTTGGGTCGTTTTCTCCACTTCCTACAGACAGGAGTGGATATGGGCCTGAAATTAGGCTCTGTTAAGGTACAGATTTCGGCCCTCTCGATATTCTTTCAGAAGGAATTGGCTTCTCTTCCAGAAGTCCAGACTTTTGTAAAGGGAGTGCTACACATCCAGCCTCCTTTTGTGCCTCCAGTGGCACCGTGGGACCTGAACGTGGTGTTGCAGTTCCTAAAATCACACTGGTTTGAACCACTTAACAAGGTTGAGTTTAAATTTCTTACCAAGGTGGTCATGTTGTTGGCCTTAGCATCTGCAAGGCGAGTGTCAGAATTGGCGGCCTTGTCTCACAAGAGCCCCTACTTGATTTTTCATGTTAATAGAGCGGAATTGAGGACACGCCCTCAATTTTTGCCTAAGGTGGTTTCTTTATTCCATTTGAACCAACCCATTGTGGTACCTGTGGCTACGAGTGACTTGGAGGATTCCAGGTCCCTGGATGTAGTCAGGGCCTTGAGGATTTATGTAGCCAGGACGGCTAGAATTAGGAAAACAGAGGCTCTGTTTGCCCTGTATGCTGCCAACAAGAATGGCGCACCTGCTTCAAAGCAGACTATTGCTCGCTGGATCTGTAACACGATTCAGCAGGCTCATTCTACGGCTGGATTGCCGTTACCGCATTCAGTTAAGGCCCATTCCACTAGGAAGGTGGGCTCTTCTTGGGCGGCTGCCCGGGGCATCTCGGCATTACAGCTTTGCCGAGCAGCAACTTGGTCGGGGTCAAACACTTTTGCTAAATTCTACAAGTTTGATACCCTGGCTGATGAGGACCTAGCATTTGCTCATTCGGTGCTGCAGAGTCATACGCACTCTCCCACCCGATTGGGAGCTTTGGTATAAACCCCATGGTCCTTACGGAGTCCCCAGCATCCTCTAGGACGTAAGAGAAATAAGATTTTAAACCTACCGGTAAATCTATTTCTCCTAGTCCGTAGAGGATGCTGGGCGCCCGTCCCAGTGCGGAAACTCTGCAAGACTTGTATATAGTTGTTGTTTACCTAAGGGTTATGTTACAGTTGGAATCGGTCTTGGATCGCTACTGTTGTTTGTTCATACTGTTAACTGGTTATGTATGTTCCGGGTTACATGGTATGATTGGTGTGGGCTGGTAGGAATCTTGCCCTTGGATTTATAAAATCCTGCCCTCGTATTGTCCATCTCCTCTGGGCACAGTTCTCTAACTGAGGTCTGGAGGAGGGGCATAGAGGGAGGAGCCAGTGCACACCCATAGGAAAAGTTCTTTTAGGTACCCATGTCTCCTGCGGAGCCCGTCTATACCCCATGGTCCTTACGGAGTCCCCAGCATCCTCTACGGACTAGGAGAAATAGATTTACCGGTAGGTTTAAAATCTTATTTTTGAGTTCTTGTTACAACATTTTTTATAACCCTGAACAAGCTCACTTGTGATTTAATGTTGCATTATAAAAACAAGGTTTGATTTAAACTGAAAGCTACAATGTATACACTTGTTTGAGTTCTAGCAAGCAGAAAATAAGAATTTACTCACTGGTAATTCTATTTCTCGTAGTCTGTAGTGGATGCTGGGTACTCCGTAAGGACCATGGGGTATAGACGGGCTCCGCAGGAGACTGGGCACTCTTAAAAGAAAGATTAGGTACTATGGGGCAGATGTATTAACCTGGAGAAGGCATAAGGAAGTGATAAACCAGTGATATGTGCAAGGTGATAAAGGCACCAGCCAATCAGCTCCCATATGTAAATTAATAGTTAGGATCTGATTGGCTGGTGCCTTTATCACCTTGCACATGTCACTGTTTTATCACTTCCTTATGCCTTCTCCAGGTTAATACATCTGCCCCTATATCTGGTGTGCACTGGCTCCTCCCTCTATGCCCCTCCTCCAGACCTCAGTTAGGGAAACTGTGCCCGGAAGAACTGACATTACTAGGAAAGGATTTGGAATCCAGGGTAAGACTCATACCAGCCACACCAATCACACTGTACAACTCGTGATCACTATACCCAGTTAACAGTATGAACAATAACTGAGCCTCTCTCAACAGATGGCTCATACAATAACCCTTTAGTTAAGCAATAACTATATACATGTATTGCAGAGAGTCCGCACTTGGGACGGGCTCCCAGCATCCACTACGGACTACGAGAAATAGAATTACCGGTGAGTAAATTCTTATTTTCTCTGACATCCTAGTGGATGCTGGGTACTCCGTAAGGACCATGGGGATTATACCAAAGCTCCCAAACGGGCGGGAGAGTGCGGATGACTCTGCAGCACCGAATGAGCAAACTCAAGGTCCTTCTCAGCCAGGGTATCAAACTTGTAGAATTTTGCAAAAGTGTTTGAACCCGACCAAGTAGCAGCTCGGCAAAGTTGTAAAGCGAGACCCCTCGGGCAGCCGCCCAAGAAGAGCCCACCTTCCTTGTGGAATGGGCTTTTACTGATTTAGGATGCGGCAGTCCAGCCGCAGAATGTGCAAGCTGAATGGTGCTACAGATCCAGCGAGCAATAGTCTGCTTTGAAGCAGGAGCACCCAGCTTGTTGGGCGCATGCAGGATAAATAGCGAGTTAGTTTTTCTGACTCTAGCCGTCCTGGAAACATAAAGTTTCAGGGCCCGGACTACGTCCAGCAACTTGGAATCCTCCAAGTCCCTAGTAGCCGCAGGCACCACAATAGGTTTTGTTCAAATGAAACGATGATACCACCTTAGGGAGAAATTGGGGACGAGTCCTCCATTCTGCCCTTTCCATATGGAAGATCTGAGATGGGCTTTTACATGACAAAGCCGCCAATTCTGACACACACCTAGTCCAAGCTAAGGCCAAAAGCATGACCACTTTCCACGTGAGATATTTTAGCTCCACGGTCTTAAGTGGCTCAAACCAGTGGGATTTTAGGAATCCAACACACGTTAAGATCCCAAGGTGCCACTGGAGGCACAAAAGGGGCTGAATATGCAGCACCCCTGTAACAACGTCCGAACTTCAGGCAGTGAAGCCAGTTCTTTTTGAGAGAAAAAAGGATAGGGACGAAATCTTGGCCTTTATGGATCCTAATTTTAGGCCCATAGTCACTCCTGACTGTAGGAAGTGCAGGAATCGACCCCCCTGGAATTCCTCTGTAGGGGCCTTCCCGGCCACACACCAAGCAACCTATTTTCGCCATATACAGTGAAAAAGTCTTGCTGTCACGTCTTTCCTAGCCTTTATCAGCGTAGGAATAACTGCATCCGGAATGCCCTTTTCCGCTAGGATCCGGCGTTCAACCGCCATGCCGTCCAACGCAGCCGCGGTAAGTCTTGGATCAGACAGGGTCCCTGTTGCAACATGTCCTGACTGAGAGGCAGAGGCCATGGGTCCTCTGAGAGCATTTCTTGCAGTTCCGGGTACCGAGTCCTTCTTGGCCAATCCGGAGCAAAGAATATTGTTCACACTCCTCCGTTTATTACAATTCTCAGCCCTTGGGTCTGAGAGGAAGATGAGGGAATATATAGACCGACTGGAACACCCATGGTGTTACTAGTGCGACCACAGCTATCGCCTGAGAGTCCCTTGACCCAGCGTAAAACCTTTTTTATCTTTTTATTGAGGTGGGACGCCATGTAGTCCACCTGAGGCAGTTTCCATCAATTTGCAAAACTGCGTGAAGACTTCCTGATGAAGTCACCACTTTCCCGGGTGGAGGTCGTGTCCACTCCCGGAATGAACACTGCTGACAGTGCGCTTACTTGATTCTCCGCCCAGCGAAGAATTCTGGTGGCTTCTACCCTCGCCACCCTGCTCCTTGTGCCGCCCTGGCGGTTTACATGAGCCCCTGCGGTCTGACTGGATCAGAACCGGTTGGTCGCGAAGCAGGAACTCCGCTTGACTTAGGGCGTTGTATATGGTGATGTGAAGCCAAGTCTGTTGGCTTGACCACAAACCTTGGAATTTTCTTCCCTGTGTAACTGCCCCCCACCCTCGGAGGCTTGCATCCGTGGTCACCAGGACCCAGTCCTGAATGCCGAATCTGCGGCCCTCGAGAAGGTGAGCACTCCGCAGCCACCACAGGAGAGACATCCTGGCCCTGGGGGATAGGGTGATTAACCGATGCATCTGAAGATGTGATCCGGACCACTTGTCCAGTAAGTTCCATTGTCCTTGCATGGAACCAGCCGAAGGGGATGGCCTCGTATGATGCTATCATCCTTCCCAGGACTCGAGTGCAGTGATGCACTGACACCTGTTTTGGTTTTCTTTTTTTTTTTAAACACATTTTATTGAGTGGATCATGAAATAGGTACAATGATAACATAACAGAGCACCCGAACATTTTGGGTGCTTAAAATACAAATGTAGGTACAGTAAATTGTTGCTACAACAGCATGGATCCTTTTTTTTTTGTTTTTGTGTTTTCCCGTGTTTAGAGATTCAAGTTAGAGCATAAAAAGTGGGAAACTCTCGGCAACGGAGTGGCCTTCCGTCAAGAGAGTCAGCAAAGGAAATGAAAAAAAGAGAGTGCTCGGAGAGCGATCAGAAGGGGACAGAAAAGCATAGGAGGCTGGGCACCTCCGGTTGAAGAAAAGAGGGGGGGGGGGGGAGTAGAGAGAGGGCAAAGAGGTGGAGGGGTAGCCTTCGGGGGCAAGAGGTGGATAGGACCTTGGCATGCCGTGTCAGATTATGAATGGGGAGGAAGCCTGTTGTAGGTTTAGCCATGGGGACCATACTTTATCGAATTGCTTCGCAGTATTGCGAATAACTGCGGTCATGTATTCCATTTTGTGGACATACCATATCCGAGAAATTATCCCCTGTATTGGTGAGGGGGTCGGGCTCTTCCAGTCTGTGGCAATTTGGCATGTCATTGCCGAGACTATATGTCGGAATAGTTTGTTTTGATGTCTGTTGAGGGTAGGAAGAGTCATGGGGAGCAAAAAGTATTGGGGGTCGGAGGGGATGGAGGTGTCGAATAAACGCGAAAGCATGGTGATGAGTTCACCCCATATTGTGTAGATTTTAGGGCAGGCCCACCATATGTGTAAGAATGAACCGATGTCCGTACAGCCCCTCCAGCATCTATCTGGAGTATCGGGGAACATAGTATGTAGACGGGACGGGACATAGTACCATCGGTAGAGTAATTTATAAATATTTTCTTTAATTCTTACACATATGGAGCTGGAAGCCGCATTGTCCCATATATCTACCCAGTCCTCATTGTCTATAGTGAATCCCAATTCCTTTTCCCATGCCACTTCATGAGGGGCCCGGGATGTTGTGGGGAGGTCGTCCAGGAGGGTGTAGATGTCTGATATGAGGCCTTTAGTGTTGGTGCGTTTCCAGCTAATGTGTTCAAAGGGGGATAAATGTCTGTGGAGAAGGGTGGTGGTGATGGTGGAGTGGAAATGTCTAATTTGTAGATAGCGGAAGAAGTCCGATGAGGGGATTACTGTTCCTTCACGGATATCTGCGAATTGTGGGAACGTAGCTGTGGAGGTGATATCATTAACATAGAAAATACCACTCATGCGCCAAGATGTGTGCGTGGCTCTGCTCATACCTGGTGGGAAGGCTGGGTTGTTAAATAACGGAATTAGCGGGGATGGGTATGGGGCCAAACTGAACCGTCTATTTGTCAGGTCCCATGTTGCCAGGGAGCGACTTACTACAGGGTGCAATAGGGCCGCACGGGGACGCTGGTTCCGGTGAAGCCACAGTAGGGAGGATAGTGTAGCTAGGCCCGTCTCCTCCGCCTCTATCCCCACCCAGACCTTCCGCGTCCCGCCTTCGTTGCACCATTGTGCACATTGAGCGAGTTGCGCGGCATAAAAGTATTTCTTAAAATCCGGGATACCCAGACCGCCGCCTCTGGAGGGGCGTTGAAGCAGTTTAAGTCTGACTCGAGGGCGTTTGTGATTCCAAATAAAGAGGGAAGATTGGCGTTGTAGGGTCTTGAAGACGTAGGTAGGGACGTAGATCGGGAGGGTCTGAAATAAGTACAGGAGTCGGGGGAGCACGCTCATCTTGACAGAGTTAATTCTGCCTATCCATGATATAAAATAACTGGACCAGTCCACCAAGTCCTCCTTAATTGTCTGTAATAAACGGGGATAATTTGCTTGGAAAAGTTGGTGGTGATGGTGGGTCAAGTACACACCAAGGTATTTAATTTTCTTGGTTTGCCAGTTACAGGGGAGAATAGTTTGAAGTTCTTGTTTGAGAGCTGCCGGGATATAAAAGTTAAGGACCTCTGTTTTGCTCACGTTTATTTTATAACCTGAGAGCTGTGAGTATGAGCTAATCTCAGATAAAAGCGCGGGGAGAGATTGGGCTGGGTCAGTGAGGGAGATCAGGACGTCGTCGGCATATAGCGCTATCTTGTGTTCAGATAGGCCTGTGGATATTCCATGGATAGCACTGTTATTCCGGATCCTTGCTGCTAGGGGCTCCATGACTAGGGCAAAGATTAAAGGGGAGAGGGGGCATCCCTGCCTGGTACCATTGGTGATCCCGAAACTGGAGGAGGAGACACCGTTAACCATAACCTGG
Organism: Pseudophryne corroboree; assembly: GCF_028390025.1. Classification (NCBI taxonomy): domain Eukaryota; kingdom Metazoa; phylum Chordata; class Amphibia; order Anura; family Myobatrachidae; genus Pseudophryne; species Pseudophryne corroboree. The sequence continues at coordinate 560,025,607 of NC_086447.1, read as the reverse complement.
GCCGACGGAGAGTGGTAGAGTGCTTTAATTCCCTCTAGAAAGTTTCCGGAGAATCCCATTTTGTCAAGGACTGCAAAGGCAAAAGACCACGATATGCGGTCGAAGGCCTTCTCCGCGTCAAGAGCCAAAATGAGAGAGGGAGGTTTCCGTTTTTGGATTGAGTATATTAGATCTATTGCCCTTCTAGTGTTGTCGGACGCCTGGCGTCCAGGAATGAAGCCGACCTGATCCGGGTGGACCAGGCCGGGCATCAGGGGACCCAGACGGTTAGCTAGTATTTTCGCGTATATTTTCAAGTCAACATTCAATAATGAGATTGGTCTGTAATTTAAGCAGCTAGTCGGATCTTTGTCAGGCTTTGGTATTACCACTATATCGGCCCGAGTCGTCTCCGGCAGGAAGGAGGCTCCCTCGAGGATACCGTTAAATAGGGAGGCTAGGTGTGGGGCCAGTTCCTTCGCGAAGAGTTTATAATATTGGGCTGTGAAACCGTCCGGACCCGGGGCAGCCGACGAGCGCATCGATCGTATGGCAGCTATTGTCTCCTCCTCCGAGATTCGACTATTTAGGGCTTCCAATTGATTGTCGGATAGGGTTGGGAGGGGGGTATCGGATAAATATGAGCGCACTCCCCCGGATCCGTCAGGAGACAGCAGGGGCGAGTCAGGTAAGTTATAGAGGGAGCTATAAAACAGGCGGAAATCTTCAGCCATCAATTCAGGGTCATATGTATAGGTTCCCCTTTGTGGCGAGTACAGTTTATCTATTGCACCCAACGCTTGCTTACGACGTAGTTTGTTGGCTAGTAGGGTATCTATTTTATCCATTTTGTCGTAAAAGCGTTGTTGCAACTTCCGAAGAATTGTTGCCGCGCGGGTGGATAGGAGAGTGTTGAGTTGTCCTCGGAGGGAGTCTATCTGGGTGAGTAAAGAGGGGTCGGGGGATGCTTTGTGTTTGGGTAGTAAGGTGGCTATTTCTGATTCGAGGGAGGCTATTTCCTGTGCGGCTTTTTTCTTGATTGCCGACGATTTTGCTAATAAGGTACCGCGAATCGTGGCTTTGTGGGCTTCCCAAAGGATATTAAGTGGAATATCGGGAGATATATTTTCAGTGAAGTATTGTGTAATCGCTAGTCTAGTTTCCTCTAGTGCAGAGGGGTGTTGTAGAAGCGAGTCATCAAGACGCCATTTAAATTTCCTATGAGGCGAGCGGTATATATCTATGAGGAGGTAGACCCCAGCGTGGTCCGTCCAAGTCAGTGGTGTAATGCCCGTGTCCGAGATCAGTGGCACTAGGGCAGTGGTGATGTGGATCATGTCAATCCTGGAATAGTGTTGATGTGGAGCTGAGAAGTGCGTAAAATCTTTGGTGTGGGGGTGTTGGGAACGCCAAGTGTCACAGAGACCGTGGAGTTTCATGGTGGCGGTAAGTGTGCGGGAAGCCCGAGGGAGGGTCGTCATGGAAGCATGAGGCGGAGGACCAGATCTATCCAGCAAGGGGTCTATTATGGTATTAAAGTCACCACCCATGATAATGCTTCCCTGTGCTTCTCGTGATAGGCGTTTGGAGAGAGAATCAAAAAACAAAGATTGGTCTTGGTTGGGGGCGTAGACGGAGACCAGGGTGAAAGCCTTAGAGCGGAGGGTACCCATTACCATGAGGAACCGTCCGTCTGGGTCTGTCACCGTCCTGGAGTGAATAAACGGGATATTACGGTGAACTAAGATGGCCACACCCCGTTTTTTGCAGTCTGCTGAGGCAAAGTAGGACTGGGAGAACCATTTGCCCGTAAGCCGAGTGTGGGGACCGGTGAGATGTGTTTCCTGCAGGAATGCTATGTCAACTTTCTCACGTCTGCAAGCACTCAGGAACACGGTACGCTTCCTAGGGGAATTCAGGCCATTTACATTGACCGAGAATATTTTAAGAGACATGATTATTTACGTGGGGGAGTACGGCATATTGCCAGGTATGGTCCAGCGAGGTACAATTTGTGCCAGGCAAAGGCCACCCCTCCAGGCCAAGCAAGAGAAGGAGCAGGAAAGTCAAGCAGAGGCCACAAGAAAAGAGAGAAAAGAAAGAACATAGAAAAGAAGAAGAAGAAGTACCCCAAACGGGGAAACATCCCTGAGGTTGTGGGTCCCGTTTAGGGGCCGCTAGGAAAAAGCATCGAGTTAGTAACATTATAAACAACAGTAAGGGATTGTAGGGGGGTAACTGAGCTACCATGTGGGAGGGTGAGCGTCACCCGGGCCATGAAGGCTGGGAATGGCTATGACCTTTTTACATTTATAGCAAACATAATATAATATAGGACATTGAGAACTGTGTCCATACAACAAAAATGCAAGCATGAAAACAAAAAAGAGAGAGAAAAAAATAAAAATTGGGGAGGGAGAAAGAAGGGAAGGGGAGGAGGGGGGTTGGAAGAAAGGGAGGGAGGAGGGGGGGGGGGGATTCAAACAGTTATAACTTGTTTATAACAGCATTAACCAAGGATAGTTACGATACTGGTAGTTGAACTGAGGTCGAATCTTCCACTGTTCACACTCGTTTCGAGTCGTGGAGAAGTTGCACCGACAGTTCATGCACTATACACATCGGGGGGTTTCCCCAGGTCAGGGAGGGTCCTTGTCCACATTGCGCTGTCGGGTCACCCGTGTCCAGTCGGGAAGAGGGGACTGAGGATGTGGCGGTTGGGATGATGAGGCCGCCATGTCTTATACTGCTGATGTTGGGAGGAGATCTAGCTTTGCCAGCAGTTCCTGTCCTTGGGGTAAGGTCTTGACCGAGTGAACAGAGTTATTGACCGAAACATGTAAGTGGAAGGGGAATCCCCATCTGTATCTGATCTGGTGTTGTCGTAGGATCCGGGTGACCGGTTGGAGGTCTCGCCGTTTTTGGATGGTGGAGGGTGCAAGATCCTGAAAGATCTGCAGCTGTGTGCCTTTAAACAGGATCTCCGATGTGTCTCGAACGGAGGACATGATTTTCTCCTTCGAACGGAAATAATGGAAACGGACAATAACATCCCTGGGCGGTTGGGCGGGAGATGGTTTTGCCCGGAGTGCTCTATGTGCCCTGTCGCAAAGGCATTCTTCGACTGTGAGGTCTGGTACCAAGTGTATGAAGAATTCTCTCAAGAATGTTGGTAGTGATGGGCCGAGGACCGTTTCTGGAACGCCACGTATGCGCAGATTATTTCTACGCGAGCGATTTTCTTGGTCCTCTTGTCGCTCCTTGAGGGACTCCATTTCCTCGTGCAATCTAGCGAGTTCACTGTCAATGCGGTGTTGGGAGCGGCAGAGATCGTCCGTCTTTGTTTCCAGTGCATCCGTCCGGTTACCGAGATCTGTAAGGTCCGATTTAAATTCGGCTATAGCGTTCGAGAGTTCTTGCTTGAACGCGGACTGCACTCCCTCCAATAGGCTCGACATAACCGCCTGTATCTGGGGATCGATACCCACTTCCGACGAACATGGAGAGGGGGGGGAGCTTGCGGCCATGGTGGGGTTCTGTGAGCCCTTGGACTTTGACCCAAAGAAGTTAGTCGGAGCTTGCGATGCTTTTTTGTTTTTGGACATAGTGGCTTATATCCATAAGAGGTAGGGTAGGAGTGGGGGTAAAAAAGAAAAAGGAAGGAAAAATTATTGCTGGGGGGACACAGGCCCGAGTCCGTTTAATGAACAGGTAATCCGGTCAGATCCGATCCTCCAACCGCGGAGCTGGGGGGGTAGGGTGCCAGAGTATTATATATGGGGTCTGATCATTTGGCTATGGCACATGTAGTATTTTATTATTTTGCGTTAAATCATCTTGAGAGTCATCTTAAGGTTAGGTCTGGGATGTGCGGATCCGAATATCATAACGCTGAGGCCATGACTCTTCCAGGCGCCAACTCCGACGTCGGGGCAGATCGCGGTTCGATCCCCTATTCAGTGGCCCGGGCGCACTTGGGTGGTATTAAAGCACTTCCATAGCCTTCGCCGATACTGGCGGTAGTGTAAATAGAATCTGTACTCCTGCGGGGGTGAGGAGTGTGTGGTATAGTGCGGGTTATCTTTACCCTGGCTGAGTGCCAGAAAGTAAAATGGTGACTCTGGGTTCCTGTCGTGGGCTTCTATGGAGCAGGGGTGCAAATGAGAAATGAGTGCTGTGGCAGCAGCAGGCACTCACAATATTCCAGGATGGTTGGGTGCTAAAGGTAATGCAGCCTTTTTGGATGTGCTGTAGAGATTCCTAGAGCTGCAGGTGTGCTCAGCCTTCTCCAGCTAAATCTCCAGGAATCCAAGATGGCCACCGCAGCACTTATAGGGCTGCTCCTTTCCCCTCTTTTATCCCTTGTGGGGCTGCTTGTGGCACAGAGGCTCTTTGGAGGTGCTTAAGAGTGTCCAGCCTCGCATGTGGGGGTGATCCGGGGTGTCGGGGAGCCCGTCGCGGCCGCGTTCCGATCCCGGAGCTCACGGCCGGGTCTTCCCCGAACTCGAGGTCCCGGCTTCTGGGCGCGTGTTAGGCCGCGGCGGCCGGAGGTAGCAGGGGGGCCGCAGGCCCGCTTCAGCTGCTGCACAGCTCCGCCGGAGGGGTCCGCAGGAGGGATGAGGCCACCACAAGCCGCTGCCAACGGTCCGGAGGGGAGGAGATGAGGGTCCCAAGTCCCGCGAGTAGCTCCGGAGCCCGGCCCCGCGAGGCGGCGAAATCGAGGCCCCGGTTTCACAGGAGGGGGAAGGCCACAATCCGCAAGGGCAGCCAAGGCCGCCCTCCGACTCCGCAGCACGCTTCCCCTGGTCGGGTTGATGTAGGCAGAGGCAGTGGGGTAAGTGCAGGGGGCACCAGGATACTAAATAGAGTTGTTTTTTTTATTTATGTTGGCCAGTTTGCAGGAGCTCCTAGGGAGTGCTTCCTCTCCCATTGCCAGCCAGGCCACGCCCCAGTGCGGGTGATTTTCAATTGGGAGAGTCGTCTTCTCGGGTCTCCTTTAACAGGAGCTCTAGCAGTGGCACAACTTCTCCCTTCTACGTCCCCCTGTTTTGGTTTTCAATGGATTCCTGACCAGTGTCATGAGCTCCTGAGCTCTCTCTATCGGGAGATAAACCCTCTTCTGGTCTGTGTCTAGGATCATGCCTAGGCGAGGCAGATGAGCTGTAGGAACCAACTGCGACTTCGGAATATATAGAATCCAGTCGTGTTGCCGTTTCACTTCCAGAGAAAGTGATACGCTGTCCAGCAACTGCTCTCTTGATCTCGCTTTTATGAGGAGATCATCCAAGTATGTGATAATAGTGACACCTTGCTTCCGCAGGAGCACCATCATATCCGCCATTACCTTGGTGAAATTGGTAATGACAATCCCGTACCGCAATTCTGAGGTACGCCTGATGAGGTGGATAAATGGGGACACGAAGGTATGCATCCCTTATGTCCCGATTCATTTCAGGCATGCAATGACCGCTCTTAGCGATTCCATCTTGAACCTGAACCTTTTCAGGTATATGTTCAGGGATTTTAATTCAATATGGGTCTAACCGAACCGTCTGGTTTCGGGATTATAACATGGTCGAATAATAACACCCTCTTGTTGAAGGAGGGGACCCTTGACCACCACCTGTTGAAGATACAATTTACGAATTGCAGTTAACACTGGCTCCCTCTCTTGGGGGGAAGCCGGCCGGGTCCTCGGTGAGGGGGCATCTTCTCACAGTCCAGCCTGTATCCCTGCGATACAATGTCTATTGCCCAGGGATCTAACAGGGAGTGAACCCACTTGTGGCTGAACTTACGAAGGCGTGTCCCCACCGGGCCTAGCTCCGCCTGTGGAGCCCCAGCGACATGCGGTGGATTTTTGTAGAGGCCGGGGAGGACTTCTGTTCCTGGGGACTAGCTGTGTTGTACAGCTTCTTTCCTCTGCCCCCGGCTCTGACAAGAAAGGACGCACCTCAGACTTTCTTGTTTCTTTATTCGAAAAGCTGCATTTAATAATGTCGTGCTTTCCTAGGCTGTGCAGGAATATAAGGCAAAATATCAGAATTACCAGCTATAACTGGGGAGACCAGGCCCGAGAACCTTTCTCCACACAATCCTCAGCCTTCCATATGCCTCTTAAGTCGGCATCATCTGTCCAATGTATATTCTACAGGACACGTCAAGCAGAAATCGACATAGCTTTTGTCTCTAGGACCCAGTATACTCATGTCCCTTTGGGCATGCTTTATAATTATATATCTATCACTTAAGATAGCATCTTAAAATATTTATATGCATACTAGGGTCTCAATCTCTGCTGATAAGGTACCTGTCCACGCTGCCACAGCGCTATAAACCCATGCCGACACAATCGCCGGTCTGGGTAGTATACTAGAATGTGCACGCTATCTGCAGGATCCCTGAGAATAGCTAGTGCAAACAGGACACCCAAGGGGAAGATTCTCAACACATCCTGGCCCTAGTGGGGAAAGGATACAGCCTGAGAATTCTCTTGTGGGAAGCTGCCGTCTCTTGTCTGGAGATTCCCGCTCTTTTTCCTCATGAGAGGAGGGAAATTTACCTCAGCATTCTTCCCCTTAACATGTGTACTCTCGTGTCAGGGACAGATGAGTCATCAGTGATATGCAAATCATCTTTTATTCCAATAATCATATGTTGAATATCTTTTAGCCCTCTTGGCTGTAACTTTGCATTATCGTAGTCGACAGTGGAGTTAAACTCCGTGTCGATACTTTGTTATCTTGGATAGTGAACATAGAGAGACTCTGAAGGACTTTATGACATAGGGACAGACCAGGGTAGATTTCCTTTCTGTTCCCTAACCTTTTGTGCAATAATTTTACCTCAGCACTTACACATATCCAAACAGGTGTCGGCGTTGTTGACGGAGACACCCTCCCACACACTTATCCGCTCTATCACCTCCTTAGAGGAGCCTTTTACCTCAGACATGTCGACACACGCGTACCGACACACCACACACACAGAGGATGCTCTATTTGAAGACCGTTCCCCCACCAGGCCCTTTGGAGAGACAGAGAGAGAGTATGCCAGCACACACCACAGCGCTATATAATACAGGGATGTACACTATACTGAGTGATTTTTCCCCTATAGCAGCTTATATACACAGTTTTGCGCCTAAATTTATGTGCCCCCCCCCCCCCCTCTCTTTTTTACCCTTTGTGTACCAGGATACTGCAGGGGAGAGCCTGGGGAGCTTCCTTCCAGCTGAGCTGTGAAGAGAAATTGGCGCTGGTGTGCTGAGGAAGAAGGCCCGGCCCCCTCAGCGGCGGGCTTCTGTCCTTTTATGTACTTTAATGGCGGGGGTTAATGCACATATACAGTTTATCAGACTGTATTATGTGCTTTTCGCCAAGTAAGGTAATCTAATTGCTGCCCAGGGCGCCCCCCCCCCCTGCGCCCTGCACCCATCAGTGACCGGAGTGTGTGGTGTGCTAAGGGAGCAATGGCGCACAGCTGCAGTGCTGTGCGCTACCTTAATGAAGACCGGAGTCTTCAGCCGCCGATTTTCAACTTCTCTTCATTCTTCTGGCTCTGCAAGGGGGGCGGCGGCGCGGCTCCGGGACCGGACGACCGAGGACTGGGCCTGTGTTCGATCCCTCTGGAGCTAATGGTGTCCAGTAGCCTTAGAAGCCCAAGCTAGCTGCAAGCAGGTAGGTTCGCTTCTCTCCCCTCAGTCCCACGTAGCAGTGAGTCTGTTGCCAGCAGATCTCACTGAAAATAAAAAAACCTAACAAATACTTTCTTTTCTAGGAAGCTCAGGAGAGCCCCTAGGGTGCATCCAGCTCTGGCCGGGCACAGATACTAACTGAGGTCTGGAGGAGGGGCATAGAGGGAGGAGCCAGTGCACACCAGATATAGTACCTAATCTTTCTTTTAAGAGTGCCCAGTCTCCTGCGGAGCCCGTCTATACCCCATGGTCCTTACGGAGTACCCAGCATCCACTAGGACGTCAGAGAAATTGTGTTTTTTTATATGTTTTATTTCACAAAGTTTTGTATTTGTATAAGGTGCTGGGGTCCCCCTCCGTGACACTGTCCCTCATCCTCCCATGATGACGTCCTTGTTAGCTGAGTGGGTCGAGACGGGTGTGTGTCGCCATTGACAGGCGAGCAGGGGTATACAGGAGAATTGGTTCTTTGTATGTGTATCTGTCCTGACAAAAATGTTTGCTGTTTAACATTGACTATTGGACTGATGTCTTCATGCCATGAGTGCCGCTGCCAACCTTCTTACATGCATTTTGTCCAGACGCCAGTGCTGAGACAATAGGGAAGGCACCGGCTAATATTACTTTTATTGTTAAGTGGAGTGCAGCTGACTGACTATTATATATTATCTATCTATCTATCTATCTATCTATCTATCTATCTATCTATCTATCTATCTATCTATCTATCTATCTATCATATAAAAGCGAAAATTTGTCTTTCTATACAAATCCACAGTTTACAAGCGAAAATTGTGAAATTTGACATACAAGCATATTAAAACACGGTGAAGGCAACTAAAACAATTAGAAATCCCTAGCACCCCTGGGGGTGGGAGACGAGACAGCAGCACAGAGTATATCAGCAGACAGCATAACTCTGGAATTCCTGCAGCAATTTACAACAAACTTGCTACACATATGACTTTCACTCTGGGAACAAACACTGTGGGAGTCAGACACCCCTAGCACCCCTAGGACAGCAGCACAGAGTATGTCAGCAGACAGCATAACTGTGGAAGGCGTGGAGCAATTTACACCAAACTTGGTACACATCTGATTTACAATCTGGGAACAAACACTGTGGAGGTTAGACACCCCCACAGCACCCCTAGGGGTGGGACAGTAGCACAGAGTATTTCAGGAGACAGCATAATTACCAAATGCCTGGACTAATTTATGACAAACTTGCTACACGTGTGACTTACAAGCTGGGAACAAACACTGGGGGTAAGACACCCCTCGCACCCCTACGGGTGAGGCAGCAGCACAGAGTTTTTCAGCAGACAGCTTAACTCTGGAATGCCTGGAGCAAATTACACCAACGTCGCTACACTAATGACTTACACTCTGGGAACAAACACTGTGGGGGTAACAGACAACTAGCACCCCTAGGGGTGGGCCAGCAGCACAGATTATATCAGAACATGCATGATATGTCAGTGATGACAGGGCTGCATGTGACAGGGCCAGTGACATGATGTGAGGAGAGGAATGTAGGTAGAACAAACCCATACACTGAGAGTTATATAGTGGTTGTAGCACGGTCCCCCAGCAGCACTGAGTATATCAGGAGATACATAATGTGCTGCGGTATATAAGAAACTGTAAAAAAAAAACGATAATTTCTCTAACGTCCTAGTGGATGCTGGGAACTCCGTAAGGACCATGGGGGATAGCGGGCTCCAAAGGAGGCTGGGCACTCTAGAAAGATCTTAGACTACCTGGTGTGCACTGGCTCCTCCCACTATGACCCTCCTCCAAGCCTCAGTTAGATTTCGTGCCCGGCCGAGGTTGGATGCACACTAGGGGCTCTCCTGAGCTCTTAGAAAGTTATAGTCTTAGAATTTGTTATTTTCAGTGAGACCTGCTGGCAACAGGCTCACTGCAGCGAGGGACTAAGGGGAGAAGAAGCGAACTCGCCTGCTTGCAGCCGGATTGGGCTTCTTAGGCTACTGGACACCATTAGCTCCAGAGGGATCGACCGCAGGCCCAGCCTTGATGTTCGGTCCCGGAGCCGCGCCGCCGTCCCCCTTACAGAGCCAGAAGCAAGAAGATGGTCCGGAAAATCGGCGGCATGAAGACATCCTGTCTTCACCAAGGTAGCGCACAGCACTGCAGCTGTGCGCCATTGCTCCTCATACACACTTCACACTCCGGTCACTGGGGGTGCAGGGCGCTGGGGGGGGGCGCCCTGAGGGCAGCAATAAAAACACCTTGGCTGGCTAAAATACCTCAATATATAGCCCCTGGGGCTATATATGAGGTAAATACCCCTGCCAGAATCCCATAAAAAGCGGGAGAATAGGCCGCGAAAAAGGGGCGGAGCCTATCTCCTCAGCACACTGGCGCCATTTTTCCCTCACAGCTCGGCTGGAAGGAAGCTCCCTGGCTCTTCCCTGCAATTCTACAGTACAGTAAGAGGGAAAAGAGAGGGGGGGCATTAAAATTGGCACTGTATACAGTATATTATATAAAAAGCAGCTATTAGGGACATAACTCAGTTAGTCCCTGTATATATATATAGCGCTCTGGTGTGTGCTGGCATACTCTTACTCTGTCCCCCCAAAGGGCTTTTGTGGGTCCTGTCCTCTATTTGAGCATTCCCTGTGTGTGTGGAGTGTGTCGGTACGGCTGTGTCGACATGTTTGAGGAGGATAATGATGTGGAGGGGGAGCAGATGCCTTTAGCAGGGATGTCACCCCCTGGGGGTCAGACACCTGAGTGGATGGTATTATGGCAGGAAATGAGTGCACGTATAGACTCCTTACATAAAAAATTTGCCGACATGCCGACTGTGGGACAGCCGAGTCTTCAGCTCGTGCCTGTCCAGGTGTCTCAAAAGTCATCAGGGGCTCTGAAACGCCCGTTATCTCAGGTGGCACAAGTAGATGTCGACACGGATACTGACACCAGTGTCGACGACGATGAGTCAAATTTAATGCCCGTTAAGGCCATTCACTGCATGATTGAGGCAATGAAAGAGGTGTTAAATATTTCTGATTTACATCCAGGTACCACAAAAAAGGGTATTATGTTTGGGGAGAAAAAACTACCTGTAGTTTTTCCCCCGTCAGATGAATTAAATGAAGTGTGTGAAGAAGCGTGGGCTTCCCCTGATAAGAAATTGGTAATTCCTAAGAAGCTACTAATGGCGTTCCCTTTCCCGCCAGAGGATAGGTTACGTTGGGAAACACCCCCGAGGGTGGATAAAGCGCTCACACGTTTGTCTACAAAGGTGGCACTACCGTCCCAGGATACGGCCGCCCTTAAGGAACCTGCTGATAGAAAGCAGGAGGCGATCCTGAAGTCTGTATATACACACTCAGGCATTATACTCAGACCAGCTATTGCGTCAGCATGGATGTGCAGTGCTGCCGCTGCGTGGTCAGATAAACTGTCAGAAAATATTGACACGTTAGACAGAGACATGATCCTGCTAACAATTGACCATATAAAAGACTCAGTCTTATACATGAGAGATGCACAGAGGGAAATCTGCCGGCTGGCATCTAAAATAAGTGCATTATCTATCTCTGCTAGGAGATGCTTATGGACTCGCCAGTGGACTGGAGATGCAGATTCCAAAAGGCACATGGAAGTCTTGCCTTATAAGGGGGAGGAATTATTTGGGGATGGTTTCTCCGACCTAGTTTCCACAGCAACGTCTGGGAAGTCAGCATTTTTACCCCATGTCCCCTCACAGCCTAAGAAGGCGCCATTTTGTCAGGTTCAGTCCTTTCGGACCCAGAAAAACAAGCGGGGAAAAGGAGGGTCTTTTCTGTCAAGAGGCAGAGGCAGGGGAAAAAGGCTGCAGCAAACAGCAGGTTCCCAGGAACAAAAGTCCTCCCCCGCTTCCTCTTCCAAGTCCGCCGCATGACGGTGGGGCTTCACAGGCGGAGCCAGGTACGGTGGGGGCCCGCCTCAGGAATTTCAGCGATCAGTGGGCCCGCTCACAGGTGGATCCCTGGATCCTTCAAATAGTATCTCAGGGATACAGGCTGGAATTCGAGGCGACTCCACCCCGCCGTTTCCTAAAATTCGCCTTGCCGATTGCTCCCTCAGACAGGGAGGCGGTGCTAGCAGCGATTCACAAGCTGTATTCCCAGCAGGTGATAATCAAGGTACCCCTACTTCAACAAGGCCGGGGTTACTATTCCACACTATTTGTGGTGCCGAAACCGGACGGTTCGGTGAGACCCATTTTAAATTTGAAATCCTTGAACACATACATAAAAAAATTCAAGTTCAAGATGGAATCGCTCAGGGCGGTTATTGCAAGCCTGGACGAGGGGGATTACATGGTATCCCTGGACATTAAGGATGCTTACCTGCATGTCCCCATTTACAATTCTCACCAGGAGTACCTCAGATTTGTGGTACAGGACTGCCATTACCAATTCCAGACGCTGCCGTTTGGACTCTCCACGGCACCGAGGGTATTTACCAAGGTTATGGCGGAAATGATGATACTCCTTCAAAAAAAGGGAGTTTTAATTATCCCATACTTGGACGATCTCCTAATAAAGGCACGATCCAAGGAACAGTTGTTAGTGGGAGTAGCACTATCTCAGGAAGTGCTGAGCCAGCACGGCTGGATTCTGGATATCCCAAAGTCACAGCTGGTCCCCACGACACGTCTAATGTTCCTGGGAATGATTCTGGACACGGCCCAGAAAAAAGTGTTTCTCCCGGAGGAGAAAGCCAGGGAGTTGTCTTCTCTCTAGTCAGAGACCTCCTAAAACCAAAACAGGTATCGGTGCATCACTGCACGCGGGTCCTGGGAAAGATGGTAGCTTCTTACGAAGCAATTCCATTCGGCAGGTTCCATGCCAGGATTTGTCAGTGGGACCTGTTGGACAAGTGGTCCGGATCGCATCTTCAGATGCATCGTTTAATAACCCTGTCTCCACGAACCAGGGTGTCTCTTCTGTGGTGGCTGCACAGTGCTCATCTTCTGGAGGGCCGCAGATTTGGCATACAGGACTGGGTCCTGGTGACCACGGATGCCAGCCTACGAGGCTGGGGGGCAGTCACAAAGGGAAGAAATTTCCAAGGACTATGGTCAAGTCAGGAGACTGCCCTTCACTTAAATATTCTGGAACTAAGGGCCATTTACAATGCCCTAAGTCAAGCAAAATCCCTGCTCCTACACCAGCCGGTGCTGATCCAGTCAGACAACATCACGGCAGTCGCCCATGTGAATCGACAGGGCGGCACAAGAAGCAGGACGGCGATGGCAGAAGCCACAAAAATTCTCCGATGGGCGGAGAATCATGTACTAGCACTGTCAGCAGTGTTCATCCCGGGAGTGGACAACTGGGAAGCAGACTTTCTCAGCAGGCACGACCTCCACCCGGGAGAGTGGGGACTTCATCCAGAAGTCTTCCAAATGATTGTAAATCAATCGGGTCGTCCACAGGTGGACATGATGGCGTCCCGCCTAAACAAAAAACTAGAGAAGTATTGCGCCAGGTCAAGAGACCCTCAGGCGATAGCTGTGGACGCTCTAGTGACACCGTGGGTGTACCGGTCAGTTTATGTGTTCCCTCCTCTACCTCTCATACCAAAGGTATTGAGAATAATAAGAAAGCGAGGAGTAAACACAATTCTCGTGGTTCCGGATTGGCCGAGAAGAGCGTGGTACCCGGAACTTCAAGAGATGATCTCAGAGGACCCGTGGTCTCTGCCGCTCAGACAGGACCTGCTGCAGCAGGGCCCCTGTCTGTTCCAAGACTTACCGCGGCTGCGTTTGACGGCATGGCGGTTGAACGCCGGATCCTGAAGGAAAAGGGCATTCCGGAGGAAGTCATTCCTACGCTTATTAAAGCCAGGAAAGATGTTACGGCAAAGCATTATCACCGCATATGGCGGAAATATGTTGCTTGGTGCGAGGCCAAAAAGGCCCCAACAGAGGAATTTCAACTAGGTCGATTTCTGCATTTCCTGCAAGCAGGAGTGAATATGGGCCTAAAACTGGGCTCCATTAAGGTACAGATCTCGGCTTTGTCGATTTTTCTTTCAAAAAGAACTAGCTTCAGTACCTGAAGTTCAGACATTTGTGAAAGGAGTGCTGCATATTCAGCCCCCATTTGTGCCTCCTGTGGCACCTTGGGATCTCAACGTGATGTTGAGTTTCTTAAAATCACATTGGTTTGAGCCACTAAAAACCGTGGATCTGAAATATCTCACGTGGAAAGTGGTCATGTTATTGGCCTTGGCTTCAGCCAGGCGAGTGTCAGAGTTGGCGGCTTTATCATGTAAAAGCCCTTATCTGATTTTCCATATGGATAGGGCAGAATTGAGGACTCGTCCCCAGTTTCTCCCTAAGGTGGTGTCAGCGTTTCACCTGAACCAGCCTATTGTGGTGCCTGCGGCTACTAAGGATTTGGAGGACTCCAAGTTGCTAGACGTTGTCAGGGCCCTGAAAATATATGTTTCCAGGACGGCTGGAGTCAGAAAATCTGACTCGCTGTTTATCCTGTATGCACCCAACAAGCTGGGTGCTCCTGCTTCTAAGCAGACTATTGCTCGTTGGATTTGTAGTACAATTCAGCTTGCACATACTGTGGCAGGCCTGCCACAGCCAAAATCTGTCAATGCCCATTCCACAAGGAAGGTGGGCTCATCTTGGGCGGCTGCCCGAGGGGTCTCGGCTTTACAACTTTGCCGAGCAGCTACTTGGTCAGGGGCAAACACGTTTGCAAAATTCTACAAATTTGATACCCTGGCTGAGGAGGACCTGGAGTTCTCTCATTCGGTGCTGCAGAGTCATCCGCACTCTCCCGCCCGTTTGGGAGCTTTGGTATAATCCCCATGGTCCTTACGGAGTTCCCAGCATCCACTAGGACGTTAGAGAAAATAAGAATTTACTCACCGGTAATTCTATTTCTCGTAGTCCGTAGTGGATGCTGGGCGCCCATCCCAAGTGCGGTTTATCTGCAATACTTGTACATAGTTATTGTTAACTAAATCGGGTTATTGTTGAGCCATCTGTTGAGAGGCTCTATTGTTTCATACTGTTAACTGTGTTTCATATCACGAGTTGTACGGTGTGATTGGTGTGGCTGGTATGAGTCTTACCCGGGATTCAAAATCCTTCCTTATTGTGTACGCTCGTCCGGGCACAGTACCTAACTGAGGCTTGGAGGAGGGTCATAGTGGGAGGAGCCAGTGCACACCAGGTAGTCTAAGATCTTTCTAGAGTGCCCAGCCTCCTTCGGAGCCCGCTATTCCCCATGGTCCTTACGGAGTTCCCAGCATCCACTACGGACTACGAGAAATAGAATTACCGGTGAGTAAATTCTTATTTTCACAGGGACACTGACCTGATGTGTGGAGGGGAATGGAGGCAGCAGGAAGCCACAGAGTGAAAGTTCTAGAGTTTTGGGCATATACCAGGGGATTTTGAGGAAGTAGTGGGAGCAGAATACGACAAAATCTCTACAGATTTTTTTAAAACCCGTGTTTCAGTCTCATAATGAGCAATCCTAGATGAAATCTGGGATATCATTCCCTTAATAGAAGCCACCCACTGGGGTTCGGATTCAGAAGGCTGAGACAGTATATTGCATTCCTGTGCACTGTGTACATGGAATTGACTCTTCTGGAGAAGATACATACACTGCAGCACAAGATACAGAGCCCCTAGACATAGTAATGTGAGATATATAACACACACACACACACACACACACACACACACACACACACACACACACACACACACACACAAATGTCAGACACAGTTTCCCCCCAAGTACCTTCAGAGAGACACAGAGTTAAGGAGCCAGCACACACAGCGCCTCAGTAGGCAGTTATAGAATAAAAGCCTGGTGCTGACTGAGTAGCCTTAATAGACTACACAGTACACTAATGTGATTAAACACTATCCCCCCGTCCCCCTTCTTTAACCCACTGGTACCGCACAGGATACCTGGAGTTATGTGGAGGGTCAGTGCTCCCCGTCGGCGTCTCTGTGGTGTGACTGCAGGGAGAAAATGGCGCTGGTGAGTGCTGGATCCGCTCTGAGAAGCTCCTCCCCCTAAAATGGCGCGTCTTCCCGAACTTCTAGAAATTATACTGGCTTGAGGTAATGGTTGCTAGCAGCAGTACGGTGTCCCTGATCGCTTCTGTGACCAGTGTAAGGGTATTGCGCTGGCCCAGAGCGCCCCTCACAGCGCCGCACAACAGTACCTCTGAGCCCACCGGAGCGCACCATCAGCGCTGCGTTCCCACACTGATGCCGCCTTTCTCACCGGCTCCCCGCTTGTCGGGGCTCCGGCGTCCTACTCACCACCGACGTCTTCTGGCTCTGTAAGGGAGTGGCGGCAGTGCTTTGGGAGTGAGCAGTCGCCTTGGGGGCTTGCGATCGACACCCTCAGGAGCTCAGTGTGCAGTCAGCGGAGATAGGGGCCATTAACCTCAGAGGGTTAGATCCTACTCCCCCCCCCCCAAGTCCCACGAAGCAGGGAGGTTGTTGCCAGCAGCCTCCCTGTGCCTAACTCTTTAATAAAATAATACAACTAAAAGAACTCCTAGGAGCTCCCCTAGCTGTGACCGGCTCCACCGGGCACATTTGTCTAAACTGAGTCTGGCAGAAGGGGCATAGAGGGAGGAGCCAGCCCACACTATTAAACTCTCAAAGTGCCCATGGCTCCCAAGGGACCAGTCTATACCCCATGGTACTAATGTGAACCCCAGCATCCTCTAGGACATAAGATGAATTTTATTTAAACATACTTGTACACTTACACACTCACACATACTTGCCTAGTGTCCCACGGAGCCCCTCGGTCCCCTTGTCTAGTAGACTCCAAGGTGTACCCGTAAATAAAAAAAATGATACTCTCCAAATCCGCTGTAGATCGGTCCTCTTCTTTCCATGTATGCATCCAAGGGTTTAAAAAAAAATGCAAAAAATATGGTCCACGCAACTGAAGGTGATCCATGTTTACACATGGATCCCCTTCAGTTGTATCTAAACAGAGCAACAACTGAATTGCTCCGTTTTGAGCCACCTAGTAGTAGCTGCAGAGAAAAACAAGTGAATCGTCCCCTTTAAGTGTTTGTCATTTTATTGGTATTGTATAAATTAATACAATGATATTATTTCAATTCTATAGAGATTAATTGAAATGTTTAATTTATCTTACTTTTTTCAGATATAGCTTTTGTTATATGTGTGCACATAATAAATGTGAGGTGATAGAGAAAAAAAAAAATCTGATTCTTCCACTGAATGCAGCATCCCTAAATTAGACGAAAACACATTCACAAGCCAATTTGTTGAGTAGTGAGACAATGTCAGAACTTCTAAAAGTTTTGTTTTCATGGTAACAACTACGCCTCTTCACCTCAAGGTGTGATTTGTGGTCTGACACCAATGAACGGAAACAGTGGTGCTTGCCTGCCACCCACTATATAAGTAACCATTATAAACAAATATCACTAAACACTAAACAAAGAAGAAACTGAAACAGCTGTGATTGTGAAGTTTGTGGGATTTAGTGTCAAACCATACACTTTCACAGAATGTAAACATTGGTCATAGGACAGAGTTTACCTACTAATCTTCATAAAGGGAACACAGAAAGAAACATAAAACAGTACAAAATACAGACCTGCAGGGTTTTACAGATGGTTAGCAGTTGATTTACCGACGGACACAATACCGACAGTCATTTACCGACACGGTCAAAATACCAGCATTCATTATGCCGATATAGTCAGAATACAGATATTTGAAATGCCAACATGAGTTTTTTGCCCAAAAACAGACTTGTTCATACTTTTACCATCACAGTGGACCTCGAGGGGCAATATAATAGCGAAGCACGGCATGCGCAGCGAGCCATGCAAGGGGACGCGGTACACTTAGTCGGTGTCCATGTCGACACTGACACAAATCCTCCCCCAGAAAAACTCATGTCGGTATTTTGACTTGTTGGCATTTCAAATGTTGGTATTCTGATTATGTCGGCATTTTGAACATGTCAGCATTATGAATGTCGGTATTTTGACAGTGTCTGTATTTTGACTGTTGGTCAATGGCTGTCGGGGTTATGACCGTCGGTATTGTGTCCGTCGGTAGATCATACTGAACCCACGCAGGTGACCCGATGCTGCGTCTACACAAAAGCATACAGTGGGCTTCTTTCTACTACAGATGTCGCCGCCTTTTACACATTTTCTCACAGCCGCTGCCCTGTGCATTTAAAGACCAAAACACTGCAGCATACCACTGAAGAAATAAATGCTTTATCTTTACCAGCACACGCTGGCAGCTATTTACACCATTGTGTAGACTAGTATTTGTCCTAATTACTGCACTATAGGAGCCAATGACATTACCCATATTCCCAGCACTAGCTGATGAACATTAACAGTTGCAGTGGATACTTTAAAACAAACTTCCTCTCGAACCCCCAGAGCTGCTGCATACCAATGTTACACCTTTGAACATTCCTAGGGGTAAATTTACTAATATGGGAGTTCTATTTAAGATGGGATGTTGCCCATAGCAACCAATCAGATTCCAGGTATTTTCTTCTAGAAGGTGTTAGATACAGTAGATGAAGTAGAATCTGATTGGTTTCTATGGGCAACATCCCATCTTAAATAGAACTCCCATCTTAGTAAATTTACCCCCTAGCGTTTTGTTTTTATCCTGCTATCTAAATGAACCATGCTTTTAACTGTCTGAGCTATACCACACCCTTGTTCGTCTTGCTGACTTTCCCATTACACTCGCTGCACTTCATGGTCGCTTGATCTTGCTCTAAAGTGTATGCTACTCCATCTTACATTTGCCTTTATAGCACAAAATACAAAACAAGCTTAACAATGGAGGCAATTACAAGAATGGTTCATTTAGATAGCAGGATAAAAACAAAACTCGGGTGTGGTATAGCTCATAGACAGTTAAATGATAGACAGTCGGTAGTTAGACACTATGGGGTATATGCAATTGCGGTTGAATTCCGGCTGGAATTCGACCGTTTTTAAATTCGGCACAATTCGACAGTCAGACACCCTCCCGTCGGGACCCAAATTCGACATATTCAATAAAAAACGGATTTGACAGTCCCGCTGTCGAAAAACGGACCAGTTGACTATAGTGTGCGTCCTGGATTCGACTTCATGGACGGCACAAAAGTGTGTAAAAAATTCTGAAAAAAAATGCGTGGGGTCCCCCCTCCTAAGCATAACCAGCCTCGGGCTCTTTGAGCTGGTCCTGGTTGTAAAAATACGGGGGGAAAAATGACAGGGGATCCCCCGTATTTTCACAACCAGCACCGGACTCTGCGTCCGGTCCTGGTGCAAAAAATACGGGGGACAAAAGACGTAGGGGTCCCCCGTATATTTCACAGCAGCGCAGGGCTCCACTAGCTGGAGAGATAATGCCACAGCCGGGGGACACTTTGCGGTCAGCGGTGAGGTTACTCGCGGTCAACCGCTGACCGCAAAATTCCCACCATTGAATATAATGGAGCGGCATAGTGCTATGCGCCATCTGACAGCTCAGACGCGCACAGCCAATCAGGAGAGTGCCACGACGTGGCGCTCCCTGATTGGCTGAAGGGACCCTCTGTGACAGGAGTCACGGGGTGTCCCGGCATTTGGGGAAAGGGGTCCCATGTGTAAACATGGGACCCCTTTCAGTGCGTGGTCCGGGTTTTGCGTTTTATTATTTTGCCAAGTACGTGGATTACAAACAAGAAGAGGACAGATCTACACAGGATTTTTGTGAGTATAATTTTATTTTCAGGTACCCCATGGATTCTACGTGGAGAAGGGGACCGAGTCGGCGTGTCAACATAGGTAAGTATGTGTGTGTCGGCGTGCATGTATGTAATAAAGTTTTACTTTCACGGTGTGCGTGTACTGTTTTTATTTGGGTATGTTTTTTGCAGTAGAACTACAGGTACCAGCGGGCCCGTCCCCCCCCCCCGCATGCTGGTACTTGTGGTTCTCCAAGTACCAGCTTGCGGAGGAGGCTTGCTGGGACTTGTAGTTCTGCTACAAAAAACAATATTCTTTATTTTGTCACTTGGCTATCAGCCTCGCATCCGCAGCCTTTGGATGGGGGGGGGGGACAACCTCGGGCTTTACCCCTGGCCCTTGGGTGGCTGGAGGGGGGCGACCCCTTGATTTAAGGGGTCCCCCACTCCTCCAGGGTACCCCGGCCAGGGGTGACTAGTTGGGGATTTAATGCCACGGCCGCAGGGACCGGTATAAAAGTGTCCCCCGGCTGTGGCATTATCTCTCCTGCTAGTGGAGCCCGGTGCTGGTGTGAAAAATACGGGGGACCCCTACGTCTTTTGTCCCCCGTATTTTTTGCACCAGGACCGGACGCAGAGCCCGGTGCTGGTTGTGAAAATACGGGGGATCCCCTGTCATTCCCCCCCCCCCCCCCCCCCGTATTTTTACAACCAGGACCGGCTCAAAGAGCCCGAGGCTGGTTATGCTTAGGAGGAGGGACCACACGCATTTATTTTCTTCAGGATTTTTGACCCATTCCCACCGCTTCCCACTGAAAAACATGCTCTGATCTCTCCATATTATTTTAGTCAGTAAAAAACAACAAAACAACAACAATATTCTTTAAAAAAATATATAAATAATACTTGTTGCTCCTAATAGACAAACCAAGTACATAATCCCTTCTAATATAAATAGATATGCTATTAGCAATAAAAAACACCCCAAAAAAACATGTTTTTAAAATTTAATAGATCCCGCCAGCAAAATGAGGCGGACTGAAATTGACGAAATGACTGTCGAAAAGCACTGTTGTCGAATCGACATTCTTCATTTGAATATACTTTTGTCGAAAAGCCGCATTTTTACCATTGCAGACATGTCGAATTTGACTACAGTCGAATTTGAAACGGCCGTTTTTTGTCAAAGTACTGTATTGCATTGTCGAATCATTTTTTTTGTGTCGAAAATGCCCCGTTTTTCGACATTTGCGGCAATTCGACCGCAATTGCATATACCCCTATATGGTCGACAGTCATAAGTCAGACACACAAAAAAAATGATTAGTTTTTTTGTGTTTTAAAACAGTTTTAACCCAGATTTGGGGAATTTCGTCCCCTCGCGGGCTCGCTATGCTCCCCATGCTTCGGACTTTACTAAAAGGTATTAATTTGTGACATGATTAGTAAATGAGGCAAAAGTTGTAAAAAGCACAGAAAAACAAAACTTTTTTTTTTTCGTGTCTAACCTGTCTGACTTATGAACCTGTCTGACTTATGAACCTGTCTGACTTATGACCCTGTCTGACTTATGACTGTCGACAGTCTAACTAATGACTGTTTATCTTTTAACTGTCTGCCTATAGACAGGAACCCGACGAACAAGTCACTGCCAACTGAATTTGCCTGTGAGTCCTAGTAGGAGAAAATTACTATAAAGACATTATAGTTATTAGATTTTTAGAGATTCAGTTAACTGAGAAGTTTAATTTTATACTGTATACTGATAATCAAATATTGACATTGTTTATGTATGTATCTCCAATATATTAGCCTAGATCTGTGACTCATTTCCTAACGCTGGGCGGAGTCAGAGTCAAAGAGTCACAGATCTGCCCAAATATATAGGAGTGGTGGCTGGATGCAGGCTATGATGCTTTTACTTTATGGCGAGTAGTTGATGGACCTGCCCCTCCCCCGCCCGCAGCGCCACCGGACCACCACCTGCGGCACCCCCGCAACCACCCCACCCGTGGCGCCTCCAGATCCCAAACCGTGGCACCCCTGCACCCGCCACTCCACCACCCGCAGTGCCTATGGACCCCATCCGCGGCACCCCTGCACCTGCCACTCCCCCACCCCCGTGTCAACCCAGCCCCTCCCCCACTCACAGCACCCCTGCACCCGCCCCTCCATCACCCACAGTGCCTCCGGAACCCATCCCCCATCCATGGCCCCCACTTCTCCGCCCCTGCCCCACCCGCAACACCTCCCGACCACCTCCCCTATCTGCAGCACCACCTCATATGTGCAGCACGTATGATCATTTGATGCGATGTACGACCTGCTGGGCCAAGCATTGCATCATAGGGGGTCCATAAAAACCTATACGATATGCACACGATGTGTCGTTTGACGCATCGAAATAGTGTATTCTTATAAGATTTTGCACAAGTGTATGGCCAGCTTAAGTAAACTCAGTGGGGTATATGTGATTTTTATCATCTACAGTATCTCTTGCTGCACATTTAGCGTCCATCTCTGAATCTAGCACTTTGTGCTGATACTTTCTAGAGAGGGTATTGCGTGTGTTGTCTGAAACCAATTTGGTTCCTGCATGCAGTACCCACTCATCTTCCCCTAGATCTCTGCGCACAGCTGAGTTTTAAGAGCACAAAACCACTTCTCCTTTCAATCATTCAGTGTGGTTTCAGCTTTCCTAACAAAGTTGGCAATTTCATCATACAGTATAACCATAGGTGCAGCCTCTGCTCTGTCCCAACTACTTTTTCAAGTTCCCTGACAAACAGATGCGCAAAGTGGACGTCAGAACATTTAAGTGTGTGTGGATGGATGGAGCAAATTGAACTTTTCCCACAAGCAGTAAGACATTGTACAACAGTACAGTATACTGTATATTAGTTCAAAACTTTGATTTCTTTTGTTTTCAAAATAGTTTAAAATGCCAGAAGCATGACATAATACTGCAATCTGATCTCTGGAGCAGATGCGGAAATCCTTGTTTATAGTTTAGTAAGACTATGCCAAATATTCAAAATACCTGTCATGAGAAAACACAATGTACTCTTAATACACACTCAATACATGTAAAGCATCCTAAATGATTTTCTGCTAAAGAATGAAATACTTCAGACTATAATGTCAAATTATAATTAAAATCATTTGACTAAGAAGCGGACGATGTCAATGAGGATCATTATAATTAAAGCTACACAGCTAGGAGTGATGCAGTTTCCACAGTTTCAGGTCTGGTCAGAGGATATGTAGGAGAGTGCTGAAATTATCAAGGGTAACAATGGTCAGTGCTAAAAAAATACTGTAGAACTATAACATCTCTACTATTAAATAGAACATTAAACCTCTCTACAGATATTTAAAAGAAGAATGAGAGAAACCTTGACTTGTCTGATTAGTATAAAAAAAAGTAAGGTACTTTGTTTCACATAATGTGTTCTTATATAGGGAGTTCACAAAGTCCCTCCAATGTGACTGTGGCCTAAAGTAGTCTTCCTGCAGAGAATGAGTGCTAGTAATATGATAAACACGGTTATGTTTAAACACTCCCCCCCCCCCCCCCCCCCCCCCCTTACATCAAATAGAGAGAATTCATTATGTATACCCATCTACATGAAGTGTTGAAAGTGTTATCCATCTCTAGCCTGACACAGCTGCAGACCGGTCATTGTTGAGGGCCTTTTTGAACTCCCTGTACAATCGGCTGTTTTTGGAATGAAGTGGTTGACTACTTGCATGATTTACCATATTACTGATTGAATCTAACATATGTTATTTTATGCAAAAAAAAAAGAAAAGGAGATATGTGGTAGACTTACCATGGTTAAATCTCTTTGTGCGAGGTACATTGGATTCCACAGGGAATAACATCGGGGTGTAGAGTTGGATCTTGATCCGAGGCACCTACAGGCTAAAGCTTTGACTGTTCCCAGGATGCACTGCACTGCCTCCTCTAGAGCCCCGCCTCCAGGCACTGTAGCTCAGTTTCGTTAACCAGTCCAATGCAGTAGCAGGTAAAATAGAGACGGTAGAGGTTAGCTACATAGAACCACATTCTCACGACAGGAGAAGGTACCAGCGGCTAATGCCATACAAACCTAAAGAAGCTAGGTGCGCAGGGTGGGCGCCCTGTGGAATCCAGTGTACCTCACAGAAAGAGGTTTAACCATGGTAAGTCTACCATAGATCTCCTTTTCTGCAGCGGGGTACACTGGGATTCCACAGGGAATAACATTGGGGATGTCCTAAAGCATTTCCTCATGGGAGGGGACGCACTGCAGCGGATACAAGAACCCGGCGTCCAAAGGAAACATCCTGGGAGGCGGACGTATCAAAGGCATAGGACCTGATGAACGTGTTCAGTGAGGACCACATAGCCACCTTGCACAATTGTTCTGCGGACGCGCCACTGTGGGCCACCCAAGAAGGTCCTACAGACTGAATAGAATGGGCTTTGATAGCAGCAGGAGCTGGGAGCCCAGCCTGCGCATAGGCTTGTGCAATCACAATTCTAATCCATCTGGCCAAGGTCTGCTTATTCGCAGGCCAGCCACGTTTGTGAAAACCATAAAGTAGAAAAAGAGAATCAGACCTCCTGATGGAGGCAGTCCTCTCCACATAGACACGGAGAGCCCATACCACATCCAAAGATATTTCTTTGGAGGACAGACCAGAAGAGGTGAAGGCCGGAACCACAAACTCCTGGTTAAGGTGAAAAGTTGACACCACCTTAGGCAAATAACCAGGGCGAGTTCGAAGAACAGCCCGGTCACGGTGAAAAATCAGAAAGGGTGGACGATAGGATAAAGCGCCTAAGTCCGACACCCTCCTAGCAGAGGCAAACCACACCGACAAGGCAGATGTATGAACCTTGAGGGAGGCCAGACGAAGGCCCAAGTCTAGGCCTTGCTGGAGAAAAGCCAAAAGTCTTGAAGTTGTGAAAGTATACGCATCATAATTCTTAGCAGCACACCAAGTGAAGTAAGAATTCCAGACCCTGTAATAAATCAGTCGAAGCTGGTTTACGGGCCTTCAACATAGTTTGAATGACCGCCTCAGAGAATCCTTTTGCTCTCAGGAGTGATGCTTCAAGAGCCACGCCGTCAAAGCCAGGTCCGGGTATAGACACAAGGGCCCTCAGTGTTCGCAAAAACGCGCTATAGCGCGTATTTTACCCCGTTTTCATGGCCAGGGACTCACTTGTCTAAAATGGGCGGGTCCCCAGGGACGCGCTCCGCTTGATGAATCCTGGCTTTAAAATGAGGAGGTGGAGCTTCGACTCCTCTCCTGGTCATGTGCAGCGGCTTCACACAAGGTCCCAGCATGATGGCTCAGTGTAGTGTGCGGGACCCCATGGAAGGCTGCAGAAGACGTTTGTATTTAACGTGGCTGCACTCAAGGGGGATCCAGTCAGCGGGTGACAGGCGTATGCTACGGGAGTCATCGTTAGTAACTGTATATGCTGCAAGGGGGGGGGGGGAGAGGAAGGGGGGAGCGGATCGCTGTGTATGTGCTGCAGGGGGGGGGGAAAGAGGAGAGTGGACAGCTGTACATGTGCTGCGGGGGGGGGGGAGATAGGGGAGCGGATCGCTGTGTATATGCTGCAGGGGGGGGGGGAGAGAGGAGCGGATCGCTGTGTATGTGCTGCAGGGGGGGGGGGAAAGGACGGCTGTACATGTGCTTCGGGGGGGGGGGATAGGGGAGCGGATGGCTGTGTATGTGCTGCAGGGGGGGAAGAGGAGAGTGGACGGCTGTACATGTGCTGCGGGGGGGGAGATAGGGGAGCGGATGGCTGTGTATATGCTGCAGGGGGGGGGAGAGGAGCGGATCGCTGTGTATGTGCTGCAGGGGGGGGAGAGAGGACGGCTGTACATGTGCTGCGGGGGGGATAGGGGAGCGGATGGCTGTGTATGTGCTGCAGGGGGGGGGGAGAAGAGGAGAGTGGACGGCTGTACATGTGCTGCGGGGGGAGGGAGGAAGAGGGGAGCGGATCGCTGTACATGTGCTGCAGGGGGAGAGAGAGGTGCGGATGGCTGTGTATGTGCTTCGGGGGGGGGGAGAGGGGAGCGGATGGCTGTATGTGCTGCAGGGGGGGAGAGGGGAGCGGATGGCTGTATGTGCTGCAGGGGGGGGAGAGGGAAGAGGTGCGGATGGCTGTATGTGCTGCAGGGGGGGGGAGGTGCGGATGGCTGTATGTGCTGCAAGGGGGGAGAGAGGTGCGGATGGCTGTGTATGTGCTGCAGGGGGGGAGAGGGGAGCGGATGGCTGTGTATGTGCTGCAGGGGGGGAGAGGGGAGCGGATGGCTGTGTATGTGCTGCAGGGGGGGAGAGGTGCGGATGGCTGTGTATGTGCTGCAGGGGGGGAGAGGGGAGCGGATGGCTGTATGTGCTGCAGGGGGGGGAGAGGGGAGCGGATTGCTGTATGTGCTGCAGGGGGGAGAGGGGAGCGGATGGCTGTGTATGTGCTGCAGGGGGGGAGAGGGGAGCGGATGGCTGTGTATGTGCTTCAGGGGGGGAGGAAGAGGAGCGGATGGCTGTATGTGCTGCAGGGGGGAGAGGGGAGCGGATGGCTTTATGTGCTGCAGGGGGGGGAGAGGGGAGCGGATTGCTGTATGTGCTGCAGGGGGGGAGAGGGGAGCGGATGGCTGTATGTGCTGCAGGGGGGATAGGGGAGCGGATGGCTGTATGTGCTGCAGGGGGGGAGGAAGAGGGGAGCAGATGGCTGTATGTGCTGCAGGGGGGGAGAGGGGAGCGGATTGCTGTATGTGCTGCAGGGGGTAGAGGGGAGCGGATGGCTGTGTATGTGCTGCAGGGGGGAGAGGGGAGCGGATAGCTGTATGTGCTGCAGGGGGGAGAGGGGAGCGGATGGCTGTGTATGTGCTGCAGGGGGGGAGAGGGGAGCGGATGGCTGTGTATGTGCTTCAGGGGGGGGGAGAGGGGAGCGGATTGCTGTATGTGCTGCAGGGGGGAGAGGGGAGTGGATGGCTGTATGTGCTGCAGGGGGGGAGAGGGTAGCGGATTGCTGTATGTGCTGCAGGGGGGGGAGAGGGGAGCGGATTGCTGTATGTGCTTCGGGGGGGGGGGGGGAGAGGGGAGCGGATGGCTGTATGTGCTGCAGGGGGGGAGAGGGGAGCGGATTGCTGTATGTGCTGCAGGGGGGGAGAGGGGAGCGGATGGCTGTATGTGCTGCAGGGGGGAGAGGGGAGCGGATGGCTGTATGTGCTGCAGGGGGGAGAGGGGAGCGGATGGCTGTATGTGCTGCAGGGGGGGAGGAAGAGGGGAGCGGATGGCTGTATGTGCTGCAGGGGGGGAGGAAGAGGGGAGCGGATGGCTGTATGTGCTGCAGGGGGGGAGGAAGAGGGGAGCGGATGGCTGTATGTGCTGCAGGGTGGGGAGGAGGGGAGCGAATAGCTGTGTATGTTATTTGATTAAAGGAATTTCGTCTTTCAGATTTGTTGTGCAATACATGTATATTCATGGAGTTGGGTATATGATCCCGGCGGCCGGGATCCTGGCGGACTCAGTATACTGACGCCGGGATCATGGCCGCCAGAATGCCTGCTGGAGGATGAGTGCAACGTAGCCTCTTGGGGGCTCTCTGCACTTGCCACAGGTTCTATTCCCACTCGATGGGTTTCGTTGACACCCACGAGTGGAAATAGCCCTGGCACAGCGGTCGGGATCCCCGCGTCAATATTTTGACCGCCGGGATCATAACTACAGACCTATTCATGATGTTTACCATACATTATATACAGCGCAGTTTTTGTGTTAGTTATACACATTTCGTGTTTGTAGTGTTGATTTCCCTTTTATATAAAACAGCAGTTTATAGGATCTGTGCAGGCATTATTATTATTATTATTATTATTATAGAAATAATAATAAATAGAAAACATTGCCAATTGACTGAACATTCCCCCTCCCTACCCCAATCCCTGCCTGTCCTTGGCCCCCTCTACCATCAGCTTTACCCCAAATGCTGCTTGCCTTTACCCGCTTTATCCCATGTTGCTGCCTCACCCCCTATATTATGTTATGGGACCCAGAAATCGTTAAGTAGGACCCCACATTTTCAAAGCAAGGGGTCCCTGGGACCCACAATTTTTTTCGCCCAGCGCGATCACTGGCCCTGAATGAGGAGGTCAGGGCGTTGAGGAAGTGGAAGAGGACGGCCTGTCGAGAGACCCCGCAGGTCTGAGGACCAATGCCGTCTGGGCCACGCTGGAGCGACTAGAAGTAGTAATCCTCCTTCTTGCTTGAACTTCCGTATTACCCTGGGCACGAGCGACACTGGAGGGAACACATATGGCAGCCAAAAGTTCCATGGAATTACTAGTGCGTCCACGAACACTGCTTGAGGATCCCTTGTCCTTGCTCTGAAGACCGGAACCTTGTATTGTGTCGAGACGCCATCAGGTCTACATCTGGTAGGCCCCACTTGTCCACTAGGAGTTGAAAGACTTCCGGATGAAGGCTCCACTCTCTGGCGAGTAGGTCCTGACCACTGAGGAATTCCGCTTCCAAGTTGAGGACTCCTGGAATGAACACTGCCGATATGACTGGCAGATGGCGTTCCGCCCATTGGAAAATTTTTGACACTTCCATCATTGCCATGCGACTTCGAGTGCCGGCTTGATTTATGTACGCCACCGTGATGGCATTTTCTGATTGTACTTGGACAGGCCTGTTCTGTACCAGAGGTAGGGCCAGTGTCAACGCATTGAACAATGCCCGCAATTCCATAATGTTTATCTGCTGGAGATTCCTCCTTGGTCCACCGACCCTGGGGAGAGTGATAGTGTAGGAGCTTCCGCAGTATAGCAAATATATATTGATTCACGCTTTTTCGCATTTATTAAGATATTTACTGTTAATCACAAAATGAGTTCGTGTCCTTAAGAAAAATGTGCAGAGCTGGTCAGAATACTATATTTGCTGAATATCTTGTTTTAAAGCATGACTTGTAAAAGACAAATGCAACATTAAATGTATCCAAGGCGGACAAAGCAACACCAGATATATCCAAGGCTAATTGAGAAGAATGCTGAAAGAAATCTTCTGAGTTTATGTCCGAAAGACTGATAAACGAAACAATAACCATTTTCAAGGCTGTTCTAGTTGCCACTTGGAACATTGTATGACAATCGATGTATTTCAAGACATACATGGTGTATTCTGATTGGCTAAATGTATTGGCAAACATGAATCCTTTGTCTTTAAGCTATAAATAATAAAGCTATGACGGCCCCTAGCAGGTCATTTATGATTTGCATAGGTTACACATGAACTTGTGTCATCTTATCATTCATTGACCTCCAACCGGTTGCTAAAGGAACAGAATTCTGACTGATGACTGCAGAGAGTTTATAGACCAGACCTGAATAGGTTAACATACCCTAACATTTGGGGGCATCGTCCGGGATATTCCAGCATCTCCTCCACTGGCAACAAATCCTCTGAACTTTCAGGAACCGCTGATGACAAAAACCGGTAAGTGAGACTTAATGTGTAGATTTCTACCTGCTCACTTGGCTCAGTGTTTTCTTGAATGCATCTGGGAAAGTCCAGTCGAGAAGATCAGAGAATATCTTAAAGAGCCCAGTATCAGTCAGAAGAAGACATTTTTTTTTAAGGTAAAATATATATTGTGATGTTATATTGTGGAATTGTGGGTAAATATCTTCAGCTAATTTGTCACAAGTGTACAGGGGGAATTAATCAAATATTCAGAAAAATTTTACATTTTTAAAAGGTGGCGTATGGCCAAGGTGTATTCTAATGCTGATAAACAGTTTGAATTGAGAAATAACCAAAGAGGTGTATGCAAATCTTGTACCTGTGTTGTTGTGTTAAGAAAATACAAAGTGTCTGTAGCACCGAGATTGGTGGCAATTACAAGCACTGAAGTCTCATTTGGTTATGTGGAAAATGATGATGAATTTTATTGTACAATAGGTTGTCATTTTAAAAAGAGAATTGTTGGAACATTACATTGAGAATGATTGGTCTAACATCATAACCTATTGGCCTAGGAACCACATAATCCCAGGTCTAAGACCCATTTGCCCGTGCAGCCTCAAACAGCTGCCGTGCACATAGAAAACAGATATAGCATTTACTGTCATCCTTGTTTTTGGATCCTTGCACTGTTGTATGTACTCTGTCAATATGCTTTTGAAAAGGTGGGGGGGAGTCGGGTTGTCTGCTGAATAATGAAACCAGTGTCAGTAACTAGATTCTCCTGCACACATTGTACTGTATATATTGTATGTCCCTATGCAAGACAGTTAAGGGGTAGGATTGGGTCAGTAATAAAGAACAGCTACTGTCTGAAAGAAAACAAGGGATAAACTTACATGGTAACCCCAATAGAAAGGAGTCTCAGGTATGATTGCCTGCGGTGCACAGGACACATAATTTTCCAGACACAAGGTGAACGAATTCCAAGAATAGTGGGGAGTTTACCAAGAACACAAGGAACAACAGGGGTACTGGTACAAGCAGGAATCTATATAGGCAGGGGGATAGACCCTTGGAGTAACTTAACAATAATATTAGGGACGCATCTCAGTGATCCAGAAGAAATAATCTATTATGCAGGTCTCACTTGGGGAGCAGTACTAACAGATTTTCCACTAATACAGGGAGGAAGGGGCAACACTACAACCCCAGTCATTTGTCCACAGACGGATTTAAGGAGCTATTTAGGTACAAGGATAGAAGAGATTCTTCAGAGTCAGCGTCTCACAAGGAGATTTTAAGTCCCTCATAAGGAGTTACTAAAATACCACATCAGGAGGGGTTCCGCGCACGTTCACCCAGGCATGGGAGCGCGGTCTGTAAAGATGTCAGGGCCCGACAAACCCGTGGATATTGTTAGTAACAGGGAGGGGAGAAAAGCTATGAAAGGAATAAGTTAAGTCCCTCATAAGGGGTTACTAAAATACCACATCAGGACGGGGTTCAAACCCGTGGATATTGTTAGTAACAGGGAGGGGAAGAAAGCTATGAAAGGAATAAGAAAAATTTACAAAACAGCAGGTTTTCCGTCAGAAGGGACACTAGACCTAGAGAAATGGAAAAAAAAACAAAAAACATTTGCCTCCTGTAACAAGAGTTGGATAATTAAGCATAATAGTAGAGATCAAGCATCCATCTGGATCACTGTAGCACAAGAATTGCAGAAAATACAAGGAATGGTGTGAAAACCAGCAAGAAAAACCTAAAGCATGAAGAAGTGGCTTCCCGAGGTACCTCCCTGCCAAAACACCATCTGAACAAGAAAATGATCAAGTGACCCTTGTACTGCCAACAGGTCACCAATATCAATGCATTATAGACTCGGGAGCAAGCCGAACAATTTTAAAGCAGCAAGAGGTACCAAGTGAATTAATGACCACTGAGACCTAGTCCAGCAACAGCACCTCCACACTATACCCCACCCCTATACCCAGACATGCATGCACACCCAGGTACCCCTAGTATGAACAGAATTGAATCATCTGCAAGCTCACTAACAGTGAAATTGAAAAGAGATGAAACAGGAAAATAGAACAACGTTTGAAAGTGGAAAGATGTACATGACAAGACTTAAGAGATGGTGTCATGCACAGACACTCAGGGCACCAGCAGCCCCAGACTTGAAACAGGAGAAGACTGAGTCCATCAGAACTTACTATGATAAAGTCACTATACGACACACAAGATGATAGAATATGAGGGTGTGCAACTCCCGTGTCGGCAACAGTGTACTCAGTCACCACTGGCAGTTCGATAAAAGTGACTTTACCCACAGGAGACACAAGGGTTTCAAGAGCTGTTTTTATGCACAACCAGATTCCTCTACATTTACTTACAGATCAGGCCATTGCAACGACTGGATTGGGAGGTTAAGCCCTACCCCTGCAAGAAAGCAAAGATGTAACCTGAAATACAAGCTTGCTATACAAGTCTATCTCTCACAGGAAAAGTAAGACAAAAAGGAACAACAACTACCAGCATGAACATCATTATGTTGAACACCAGCCTGGGTGGACTTGGACTAAGAAGATGACATGCCAGCAGCAGTGAGAGAATATGCAAGTGAAGAAAGGACAAAGTATGAAGAATAATGAATGAATCATAAAGAGAGGTGATTGGAAAAAGAAAAGTTGAGAAACAATATGAAGGTCGCATGAAAGTTTGGAGACTAAAGGAAGTCTGCTTTAAAAAGGACAAAGAAAGACATCTGACAAGTGGTCAGTACTACATGGCAAGATTACAGAGATAATGCCATGATTTAAAGCAACAGAAGCTCCGGGGCTTAAAGCAAATAATAAGGAACAAGACAGAAAAAGTTCCAAAAGACAAATAAATGATGCTTCTTCTGCCAATATGAAGTACAAGCTTCTTCAGGTACTCCCCAGTGAACATAATGTCTCCAGAGGAAACAGCAGAAGGTATAATTACAGTCACCTTGCCCACTGGAGAAATACGTTTGTGCCTAATGAATACTGGAGCCAGCACACGCAGAAGACAGCAGAGGGAGATACCACAAGAACTGATGAATTCAGAAATTCTTAAAAGGACAGGAGATGCAAGAACTACAGTCACCAATACCAGCCCAGTTCTTGACCTCGGAGTACATGTCCAGTGACTTTGCTGAAGCACAATGTACTAAAGCTTATCCAAGGAGAATACAGTACACACCAGTAGAAGTTTAACTTTCCAGCAGCTTATCAAAGAAAAGAACATAAAGCCATTTAGCAGCAAGTTAGAACAGAAGTTCAGTATTGGCTCATTCCCGCAGTACCAGTTGTAGAAGAAAGTAAGCAATACTACTGGACCAGGATAGCCCTGTGGAGGGGCTATATCACCAAGTGATTTATCCACAAAACACACAGCTAAATACAGGATGTGAATAAACTGTTGATTGCCACCACTACTAAAAGAAGCACCAAGAAGGGGCAGTGTCCTTAGTGAAGTTTCTGGAAGAACAAGACTGCAGAGCCTCAGAAGGAGAAATTGCAGCTAGTCAAGCAAGAGTTAATCTTCCTAGGACACTCAAGGTACCCGACATCTAACAAAAGTGAGAAGGAAAAGATTTATACTGTAAGCTAAGATGCCAACTAGTGTCAAGCAAGTCAGATGATCATTCCTGGGCCTAGTAGGACACTACAGAACATGGATACCTCTAGCACCAGTCTACATGCAAGCATTGTATGACAACACTGAAAGGGAGGAGGGTCCGCATCCTACATACAGCAACAGATGAATTAAGCTATTGAACAATTGGAAACAGCAGTTGCCTCATCTCAAGCCCTAGAACTACCTGACTATTAAAGAAGGAGGCCATACATAGAAGTCCTTACGCAAAATCATGGACTGAGGTGAAGACCAGTGGCCTACAACTCAAGCAAGCTTGACAGCAGTAATCAAAGAGCACAGACACAGTGCTGAATCAGTAGTCCTAGAAGAGGACAAGAGCACAGGCATAGTGCTGAATCATGAACTTATCATCCAGGGTCCACATGCAGGTACAGAGAAGCTTCAACAAGCAAGAACCAGACACATGTCAGTGGCAAGGCTGACCATGTATGAAGTAGCACTGCCAAAGTGCGACAAGTAACCATCAGAAGATGTATTACCCTCAACTCAGCAACCCTTTTCCAACATTAATCAATAAAGGTGTTGAATCTCAAGATTCAAAAGGAGGGAAAAACAGATTATCTACTGATGAATGGGAAAGCCAGAAGTTTCTAACATTCACTCACGAAGGTAAACAATATTGTTGGACACGATTACCCCAAGGGGGAGCAACCAGTCCATCAGATTTCTCAGAGGCAATGGCATTAATCCTGCAAAAAGGAAACAGCATCACTACTCATCTTTTTGGCAGAAGAAGATTGCAGAGTGTCAAATGCCAAACTACAGCTAGTACAGAAAAGAGTTATCTTTTTAGGACACTGCATATCCCAAGGAACAAGGCATCTTACTGATGAAATAACAAAAGCAATAACTCTAGCAAAAACCCCAAGAACATTAAAAGAAATCAGAGCTTTCCTGGGCCTTATTGGTTATTGCAGAGAATGGAGACCCTCAGCTTCATTACTGATGCAACCTCTATATGAATTAACAAAAAAGGAGGCGTCAGCAGAAAACAGGGACACCATTGAAGAAGCAGTAAGAAAACTAAAGCAAGTCATAATAACAGCCCCAGCATTAGGATTGCCTGATTACAAAGAGCCTTTTAACCTATTCTGCCATGAAAACAGAGGGCATTCTTTAGGGGTGCTCACCCAGAAATACGGACCAAAACAAAGACCAGTGGCATACTGTTCAGCCCAGCTGGATCTGATTATCAGAGGAGCACCATCCTGTGTCCGAGCAGTGGCAGCAGCAGCAATACTGAGGGAAAAGGTGACAGACCTTGTGCTTGATCATCCACTGTGTATACAAGTACCGCACGCTGTAACAGAAATACTAAGTCAAGAAAAAAAGCAAGCATCTTTCTGCAGCCAGACTTACCAAATATGAAGTAGCACTATTTAAGCGCCTCCCATGTCACCATCACAAGATGCACTGTACTAAACCCAGCTACACTCCTTCCAATCAACGATTCAAAAGAGGGGAGGAGAGGGGGAAATGGTAATGATGGTAAATCGTTAGATGAGGAGGAAAATGCTGCTACAGACGCAGAAAATACAACACAAACATTTCCACATGATTGCCTAGCCCTCATGGAATTAGAGACTTTACTTCTTCCTAATGTCCAAGATACACCACTGGACAATCCAGACATGAACCTGTTCGTCGATGGATCAAGATATTATGATAATGGATCCCCAAGGACAGGATATGCAGTAACAACTGAAACTGAAGTCATAGATTCTCGACCAAGAATGTCAGCACAAGAAGCAGAACTCATAGCAATGACCAAAGCCTGCATACATGCTGAAAACATGACAGCTAACATCTACACGGATTCACGCTATGCTTGGGGGGGTGTCCCAGGATTATGCTGTTATTTGGAAAAGTAGGGACTTCAAAGGTGCAAATGGAAAACCCATCAAACATGCCAGTTTGATTATGGAACTACCTAAAAGAATTGGCATAATCAAGGTACAAGCACATACTAAGAGCCAAACCATGGAAGCTAAAGGAAATGCATTTGCAGATGCAGAAGCCAAGAGAATTGCCTTACAATCAAAAGAACCTGAGCAAGTTTTAGTAGTTTAAGATGTGACACAAATGCCCAGTGAAGAGGAGTTGATCAAAATTCAACAACAAGCATCACAAGGAGAAAAGGAGAAATGGACACGATTGGGGGCAGAAGAAGATTAACATGGACTTTGGAAGTCAAGAGAATTAAAGTACTGTCTACCAGCAGCTCTATTTCCACCTATGTTACAAGTAGCTCATGGACAAGTACATCATTCAAAGGAAGCCATGGTAAATAGAGTACAAGAGCATTGGATAGCTCTAGGCTTCAATAAAGTTGCAACAAACTTTGTAGCAGGATGCTGGATCTGTGGAATCAGCAATCCAGGACAAAGAACCAAGACACCTCTAGGAACTATACCCAAAGCCTCTTACCCATTTCAAAGACTACAAATCAACTATATACAGTTGCCACGAAGCGGTCCATATGAATATGTACTAGTAGCAACGGACATGTTTAGTCACTGGGCCGAAGCCTGGCCAGTAGGCAAAGCCACAGAAAAAACCACTGCAAAGAAACTGATAGCAGAAGTAGTATGTAGATTTGGGATACCTGAGGTAATAGAATCAGATAGAGGTACACATTTCACAGGAGAAGTCATGCAGCATATAATGAAAGATTTGGGGGTACAGCAGGCCTTCCACGTGCCTTACCGTCCCCAGCCGAGTGGGGAGGGGGAACATCTGAACTTTGACCTTAAGCTAAAACTACAGAAAATAATGACAGAAACCAAAAGAACTTGGCCAGAATGCCTACCTATAGTCTTGTTCAATATTAGGACCACACCCATGAGACCTAGTAAACTGACTCCATATGAAATATTGTTTGGGTCAGCTCCAAGAACAGGTTGTTATTATCCACAACAATTACAACATAATCATGGTGATTTAACAGGTTATGTACAGGAGGTCTGTAAAACATTGACTAACCTCCATTGCCGAGTGTTTTCTTCCATTCCAGACCCAGAAGGATCAGCTACGCATAAGCTAAATCCAGGAGATTGGGTCTATTTAAAGAGACATGTGAGAAAGACCTTTGAACCAAGATATGATGGTCCATATCAAGTGCTGCTAACCACGCCTACCTCAATCAGGGTGAAAGGTCGTGATACCTGATTACACGCCTCCCACTCGAAGAAGCTGACAGTGACTCTCCAGCCAGAAGAATGAAGTTGCTTATCCTTTGGTTGTTGTTAAGGGTAATCCCCAAGGTTTGGACTATAAGTCCAGGCAACTGGTTTACTGAAAGGGAATAGTTCAGGCCTAGTGTAGGTAGAATAGGGAGAAAAAGTGGAATCAAAAAGAGGGGAAATGATAGTGTAGGAGCTTCCGCAGTATAGCAAATATATATTGATTCACGCTTTTTCGCATTTATTAAGATATTTTCTCTAACGTCCTAGTGGATGCTGGGGACTCCGTCAGGACCATGGGGATTAGCGGCTCCGCAGGAGACAGGGCACAAAAATAAAGCTTTAGGATCAGGTGGTGTGCACTGGCTCCTCCCCCTATGACCCTCCTCCAAGCCTCAGTTAGGTTTTTGTGCCCGTCCGAGCAGGGTGCAATCTAGGTGGCTCTCCTAAAGAGCTGCTTAGAAAAAGTTTTTAGGTTTTTTATTTTCAGTGAGTCCTGCTGGCAACAGGCTCACTGCATCGAGGGACTTAGGGGAGAGAAGTGAACTCACCTGCGTGCAGGATGGATTGGCTTCTTAGGCTACTGGACACCATCAGCTCCAGAGGGATCGAACACAGGCCCAGCTATGGAGTCCGGTCCCGGAGCCGCACCGCCGACCCCCCTTGCAGATGCCGAAGATTGAAGAGGTCCAGAAACAGGCGGCAGAAGACTTTTCAGTCTTCATGAGGTAGCGCACAGCACTGCAGCTGTGCGCCATTGTTGTCAGCACACTTCACACAGCGGTCACTGAGGGTGCAGGGCGCTGGGGGGGGGGGCGCCCTGGGCAGCAATGTATAATACCTTTTTTATGGCTAAAAATACATCACATATAGCCCTTGAGGCTATATGGATGTATTTAACCCCTGCCAGATCTCACAAACTCCGGGAGAAGAGCCCGCCGAAATAGGGGGCGGGGCTTATTCTCCTTAGCACACAGCGCCATTTTCCTGCTCAGCTCCGCTGTGAGGAAGGCTCCCAGGACTCTCCCCTGCACTGCACTACAGAAACAGGGTAAAACAGAGAGGGGGGGCACTTTTTTGGCGATATTACTATATTTAAGCTGCTATAAGGATACAACACTTATATAGGGTTGTTCCCATATATATTATAGCGCTTGGGTGTGTGCTGGCAAACTCTCCCTCTGTCTCCCCAAAGGGCTAGTGGGGTCCTGTCTTCAATATAGCATTCCCTGTGTGTCTGCTGTGTGTCGGTACGTGTGTGTCGACATGTATGAGGACGATGTTGGTGTGGAGGCAGAGCAATTGCCGGTAATGGTGATGTCACCCCCCAGGGAGTCGACACCGGAATGGATGGCTTTGTTTATGGAATTACGTGATAATGTCAGCACATTAAAAAAATCAGTTGACGACATGAGACGGCCGGCAAACCAGTTAGTACCTGCCCAGGCGTCTCAGACACCGTCAGGGGCTGTAAAACGCCCTTTACCTCAGTCGGTCGACACAGACCCAGACACGGACACTGAATCTAGTGTCGACGGTGAAGAAACAAACGTATTTTCCAGTAGGGCCACACGTTATATGATCACGGCAATGAAGGAGACTTTACATATCTCTGATACTGCAAGTACCACAAAAAGGGGTATTATGTGGGGTGTAAAAAAACTACCTGTAGTTTTTCCTGAATCAGAGGAATTGAATGATGTATGTGATGAAGCGTGGGTTAACCCAGATAAAAAAGTTATTGGCATTATACCCTTTCCCGCCAGAGGTTAGGGCGCGCTGGGAAACACCCCCTAGGGTAGATAAGGCGCTCACGGCCGCCCTCAAGGATCCAGCTGATAGGAGGCTGGAAACTACCTTAAAAAGTATATACACACATACTGGTGTTATACTGCGACCAGCCATCGCCTCAGCCTGGATGTGCAGTGCTGGGGTGGTCTGGTCGGATTCCCTGACTGAAAATATTGATACCCTGGATAGGGACAGTATTTTATTGACATTAGAGCAATTAAAGGATGCTTAAAGGATATTTGCACTCTGGCATCGAGAGTAAGTGCGATGTCCATATCTGCCAGAAGAAGTTTATGGACGCGACAGTGGTCAGGTGATGCGGATTCCAAACGGCATATGGAAGTATTGCCGTATAAAGGGGAGGAATTATTTGGCGTCGGTCTATCGGATCTGGTGGCCACGGCAACTGCCGAAAATCCACCTTTTTACCTCAGACCCCCTCCCAACAGAAAAAGACACCGTCTTTTCAGCCGCAGTCCTTTCGGTCCTATAAGAACAAGCGGGCAAAAGGACAGTCATATCTGCCCCGAGGCAGAGGAAAGGGTAAGAGAGGGCAGCAAGCAGCTCCTTCCCAGGAACAGAAGCCCGCCCCGGGTTCTGCAAAGCCCTCAGCATGACGCTGGGGCTTTACAAGCGGACTCAGGAGCGGTGGGGGGTCGACTCAAGAATTTCAGCGCGCAGTGGGCTTGCTCACAGGTGGACCCCTGGATCCTGCAGGTAGTATCTCAGGGTTACAGGTTGGAATTCGAGAAGTCTCCCCCTCGCCGGTTCCTAAAGTCTGCTTTGCCAACGTCTCCCTCAGACAGGGCGACGGTATTGGAAGCCATTCACAAGCTGTTTTCTCAGCAGGTGATAGTCAAGGTACCCCTCCTACAACAGGAAAAGGGTTATTACTTCACACTATTTGTGGTACCGAAGCCGGACGGCTCGGTAAGACCTATTCTAAATCTGAAATCTTTGAACCTGTACATACAAAAATTCAAGTTCAAGATGGAGTCACTCAGAGCAGTGATAGCGAATCTGGAAGAAGGGGACTTTATGGTGTCCCTGGACATAAAAGATGCTTACCTGCATGTCCCAATTTGCCCTTCACATCAAGGGTACCTCAGGTTCGTGGTGCAAAACTGTCATTATCAGTTTCAGACGCTGCCGTTTGGATTGTCCACGGCACCTCGGGTCTTTACCAAGGTAATGGCCGAAATGATGATTCTTCTGCGAAGAAGAGGCGTATTAATTATCCCTTACTTGGACGATCTCCTGATAAGGGCAAGGTCCAGAGAACAGCTGGAGGACGGAGTAGCACTAACCCAAGTAGTGCTGCAACAACACGGGTGGATTCTGAATTTTCCAAAATCTCAGTTGACCCCGACAACACGTCTGCTGTTCCTGGGAATGATTCTGGACACGGTTCAGAAAAAGGTGTTTCTTCCGGAGGAGAAAGCCAAGGAGTTATCCGAACTTGTCAGGAACCTCCTAAAACCAGGAAAAGTGTCTGTGCATCAATGCACAAGAGTCCTGGGAAAGATGGTGGCTTCTTACGAAGCGATTCCATTCGGCAGATTCCAC
Organism: Pseudophryne corroboree; assembly: GCF_028390025.1. Lineage (NCBI taxonomy): Eukaryota > Metazoa > Chordata > Amphibia > Anura > Myobatrachidae > Pseudophryne > Pseudophryne corroboree. The sequence goes on along the minus strand of NC_086447.1, from coordinate 559,986,467 downwards.
GCACGAACTTTTCAGTGGGATCTGCTGGACAAATGGTCCGGATCGCATCTGCAGATGCATCAGCGGATAACCTTATCGCCACGGACAAGGGTGTCTCTTCTGTGGTGGTTGCAGAGTGCTCATCTGTTAGAGGGCCGCAGATTCGGCATACAGGACTTGGTCCTGGTGACCACGGATGCCAGTCTGAGAGGCTGGGGAGCGGTCACACAGGGAAGAAACTTCCAAAGGAGTATGGTCAAACCTGGAGATATCTCTTCACATAAATATACTGGAGCTAAGAGCGATTTACAATGCTCTAAGCCTGGCAAAACCCCTGCTTCAGGGTCAGCCGGTGTTGATCCAGTCGGACAACATCACGGCAGTCGCCCACGTAAACAGACAGGGCGGCACAAGAAGCAGGAGAGCAATGGCAGAAGCTGCAAGGATTCTTCGCTGGGCGGAAGATCATGTGATAGCACTGTCAGCAGTGTTCATTCCGGGAGTGGACAACTGGGAAGCAGACTTCCTCAGCAGACACGATCTACACCCGGGAGAGTGGGGACTTCATCCAGAAGTCTTCCACATGATTTTGAACCGTTGGGAAAAACCAAAGGTGGACATGATGGCGTCTCGCCTCAACAAAAAACTGGACAGGTATTGCGCCAGGTCAAGAGACCCTCGGGCAATAGCTGTGGATGCTCTGGTAACGCCGTGGGTGTTCCAGTCAGTGTATGTGTTTCCTCCTCTGCCTCTCATACCAAAAGTACTGAGAATTATACGGCAAAGGGGAGTAAGAACGATACTCGTGGCTCCGGATTGGCCAAGAAGAACTTGGTACCCGGAACTTCAGGAGATGCTCACGGAAGATCCGTGGCCTCTACCTCTAAGACGGGACCTGCTTCAGCAGGGACCGTGTCTATTCCAAGACTTACCGCGGCTGCGTTTGACGGCATGGCGGTTGAACGCCAAATTCTAAGGGAAAAAGGCATTCCGGAAGAGGTCATTCCTACACTGGTAAAAGCCAGGAAGGAGGTGACTGCACAACATTATCACCGCATTTGGAGAAAATATGTTGCGTGGTGTGAGGCCAGGAAGGCCCCCACGGAGGAATTTCTATTGGGTCGATTCCTACATTTCCTGCAAACAGGATTGTCTATGGGCCTCAAGTTGGGGTCCATTAAGGTTCAAATTTCGGCCCTGTCGATTTTCTTCCAGAAAGAATTGGCTTCAGTTCCTGAAGTCCAGACTTTTGTAAAAGGAGTACTACATATACAGCCCCCGGTTGTGCCCCCAGTGGCTCCGTGGGACCTTAATGTAGTTTTGGATTTTCTCAAATTCCATTGGTTTGAGCCACTCAAATCGGCGGATTTGAAATATCTTACATGGAAAGTAACCATGCTACTGGCCCTGGCTTCAGCCAGGAGAGTGTCAGAATTGGCGGCTTTATCGTATAAAAGCCCATATCTGATTTTCCATTCGGACAGGGCAGAACTGCGGACGCGTCCTCATTTTCTGCCTAAGGTGGTGTCAGCGTTTCACCTGAACCAGCCTATTGTGGTGCCTGCGGCTACTAGCGATTTGGAGGATTCCAAGTTGCTGGACGTTGTCAGGGCATTGAAAATATATATTTCAAGGACGGCTGGAGTCAGAAAATCTGACTCGCTGTTTATACTGTATGCACCCAACAAGCTGGGTGCTCCTGCTTCTAAGCAGACGATTGCTCGTTGGATTTGTAGCACAATTCAACTTGCACATTCTGTGGCAGGCCTGCCACAGCCTAAATCTGTCAAGGCCCATTCCACAAGGAAGGTGGGCTCATCCTGGGCGGCTGCCCGAGGGGTCTCGGCATTACAACTCTGCCGAGCAGCTACGTGGTCGGGGGAGAACACGTTTGTAAAATTCTACAAATTTGATACCCTGGCTAAAGAGGACCTGGAGTTCTCTCATTCGGTGCTGCAGAGTCATCCGCACTCTCCCGCCCGTTTGGGAGCTTTGGTATAATCCCCATGGTCCTGACGGAGTCCCCAGCATCCACTAGGACGTTAGAGAAAATAAGATTTTACTTACCGATAAATCTATTTCTCGTAGTCCGTAGTGGATGCTGGGCGCCCATCCCAAGTGCGGATTGTCTGCAATACTTGTACATAGTTATTGTTACAAAAAAATCGGGTTGTTATTGTTGTGAGCCGTCTGTTCAGAGGCTCCTACGTTGTCATACTGTTAACTGGGTTCAGATCACAAGTTGTACGGTGTGATTGGTGTGGCTGGTATGAGTCTTACCCGGGATTCAAAATCCTTCCTTATTGTGTACGCTCGTCCGGGCACAGTATCCTAACTGAGGCTTGGAGGAGGGTCATAGGGGGAGGAGCCAGTGCACACCACCTGATCCTAAAGCTTTATTTTTGTGCCCTGTCTCCTGCGGAGCCGCTAATCCCCATGGTCCTGACGGAGTCCCCAGCATCCACTACGGACTACGAGAAATAGATTTATCGGTAAGTAAAATCTTATTTACTGTTAATCACAAAATGAGTTCGTGTCCTTAAGAAAAATATGCAGAGCTTGTCAGAATACTATATTTGCTGAATATCTTGTTTTAAAGCATGACTTGTAAAAGACAAATGCAACATTAAATGTATCCAAGGCGGACAAAGCAACACCAGATATATCCAAGGCTAATTGAGAAGAATGCTGAAAGAAATCTTCTGAGTTTATGTCCGAAAGACTGATAAACGAAACAATAACCATTTTCAAGGCTGTTCTAGTTGCCACTTGGAACATTGTATGACAATCGATGTATTTCAAGACATACATGGTGTATTCTGATTGGCTAAATGTATTGGCAAACATGAATCCTTTGTCTTTAAGCTATAAATAATAAAGCTATGACGGCCCCTAGCAGGTCATTTATGATTTGCATAGGTTACACATGAACTTGTGTCATCTTATCATTCATTGACCTCCAACCGGTTGCTAAAGGAACAGAATTCTGACTGATGACTGCAGAGAGTTTATAGACCAGACCTGAATAGGTGAACATACCCTAACAAGAGTGTTGCTTCAACACCGCTCCCCAACCCCGCAGACTGGCGTCCATTGTTAGGAGGACCCAGTTGGAGATCCAGAAGGGAAGGCCCCTGCTCAACTGTAGGTCCTGTAGCCACCAACTCAGTGACAGACGAACCTCTGGAGTCAAGGAGATCTTTTGAAACCTGATCCGGTGAGGCAGGCATTTCCACTTGGAAAGGATTAATCGTTGCAGAGGGCAGGAATGAAATTGAGCGAACTCTACCATGTAGAATGTCGACCCCTTGAGGCCTAGTACCTCGATCGCCAAGTGTATTGAGACTTTCTGGCGAGAGAGGAAGTGTCTGATCCTATCCTGAAGTTTCAGGACATTCTCTGGAGACAAGAACAATCGTTGGTTGTGTGTGTCCAGCAATGCACCCAGTTGCACCATGCTCTGAGCAGGAACCAGCGAGGACTTCTTCCAGTTGATGAGCTACCCGTGGGCTTGTAGGAATTTGACTGTCCGTTCCAGATGACTGAGGAGAACCTCTGAGGCGTTCGCCAGGATCAGCAAGTGGCCCAGATACGGCATGATCCTGACGGCGGAGAAGAGCCGTCATGACTGCAATGGCCTTGGTAAAGATCAGAGGAGCCGTGGTCAGTCCAAAAGGCAAGGCCTGGAATTGATAATGTATGTTGCCAATAGCAAACCGCAGATATTGCTGAGGCGACATGGCAATAGATATGTGTAGGTAAGCATCCTGGATGTCCAGGGATACCATATAGTCCTTGGGCTCCGTAGCCAGTACAATATAGTGCAGTCTGTCCATACGGAATTTGGATGCCCTCACAAATTTGTTCAAAGATTTGAGGTTGAGTATAGGCCGGGAGGACCCATTTGGTTTCAGGACTAGAAACAGGGTCGAATAGTAACCCCTGCCTCTTTGAGACAGAAGTACCGGCACAATCACTCCAAGTGTAGAGTTTGTGCTTTCAGCGGATCTGAAGAGATAACCGTCTAGCAGAAGCGTTGAGGGGGGGCGTCTCTTGAAAGAGACCGTGTACCCATGAGAGACAACTTCCCGCACCCAGGCATCCAAAGTGGTCCTTAACCAGGCCTGGGTAAACTCCAGAAGTCTGCCTCCCACCCTGGGGTCCCTCAGGGGGAGGCCCGCCCCGTCATGCTGCAGGCTTGTCCTGTTTGGAAGCAGGCTGATGTGCGGCCCAAGATTGCTTAGACTTGGGCTTCGTGGTTTTGGAAGTACGAGCCTGTCTTGGATACGCCTGACCCTTTGCTTTACCTGGTGGTCGAAAGGAACGAAAAGTGGTACTCTTAGCCTTTGGAGCAGAAGGATTGGTACTTGGGAGACATGCAGTCTTGGCTGTTGCCAAGTCAGTCACGATCTTGTTCAGATCCTCCCCAAATAGTATGTCCCCATTAAAAGGGAGCACCTCCAAGGTCTTTTTGGAGTCTAGGTCCACTTTCCAGGACCTTAACCACAAAATCCAGCAAGCCAGGATAGACGTAATAGACGCCATGGCCGCCATTACACTGGCATCAGAGGCCGCCTCCTGAATATAGTGAGAGGCTGTGGTAATATACGTCAGATATTGTCTGGCAGTGTCAGAAAAAATTAGTTAGCTCATCCTCAACTGCCTGAACCCATGCTTCAATAGCTGTTGCAACCCAGGAGGCTGCCATAGTGGGTCTATGTACAGCACCGGTAAGTGTGTAGATAGACTTCAGGCATCCCTCCACACGCTTATCCGTCGGTTCCTTCAGTAAAGTGACAGTGGTGACAGGCAGAGTAGAAGACACCACTAGACGGGCGACATGAGAGTCCACCGGCAGTGGAGTTTCCCACTTGTTCCTCAACTCCTCCGGGATAGGATGATGAGCCAACATCCTTTTAGACAGGGAAAATGTATTTCCTGGAGAAGACCAGGCTTCCTGGTGTATGTCAATTAAGAGGTCAGAATGAGGTAAAAACTACTTTCTGACGTTTAAACTTATCAGGTTTCTTAGACGTAGTAGGAGGTTTAATCTCATCATCAATCTGGAGAATCAGCTTGATAGCCTCCACTAGTTCAGGAACATCCACCTGAGTTGTAGATTCCTCATCAGAAACAACTATCTGTATCAGAAGGATCAGTATAATCCCCATCCTCATCAGAGGAAATATTAGTGGATTGTGAGGAAGAAATGGCCCACTTAGAGGACCCTTTGGTCCCAGTAGGGCGAGGGTTAGGTTTGTGTTTAACCAAAGACTGACTTAGTTGCTGTAATTGGGTTGACAGAGTATCCACCCATGGCGGATTAACTACAGGGACAGTATGTGGCTGTAATGGCACAGGAGGTCCCACAGGGGGCGTAAGTCATGTTACAAGCATAGTCAGCATATTTGAAAAAGCAGCCCAAGGTGGGTCTTTATTAGCCACAGGTGCTGCAGACTGACTGGAAGGTGCAGGGCACCCAGTACTTGAATCCTCAGCTGAAACCTTTTCCTTAGTCAATTAAAATTATTAGAAAGAGATATGTGTGTGTGATAAACAGGAAATGTGCATCCAGGTGCCAATTAAGCCACCATCTTGTCTAGGGTATATAAAGCCCAAACCCGGACAACACAGTATACCTTTGAAAAAGCTGCAAGGCTGATGCAGCGAAACGCGTCAGACATTACCCTTTGGAGCAGGACTGTCTCTATTTGGATCCGAACCAGCCCTTATCTCCCAGCTATCCAGAGGAGTCCTAGAGAGGTACCATCCAGTCACCGCACTGCATGAGGTACTCATCATTTATGGGACACGCTATCTAATCCTCTAGCGGCATATTGAATTGTTATTGGACTCTCTAATATCATATAAAAGAGACTCTTCATAGTGGACCATTACTGGACTTTTACATTATTCAAGGGCAACATCTGGAACGGATCCTACAGATTTGATATATCACATGTCCTGAACTAACATCTAGGGTAAACTCTATCTTTTTATGAATGCATATGGCACAATATTATTGCACAGAATATTGTTTCTTAACGAGTTAGTCTTTATTAAATTGCTTTAAAATTAACACGTTTAGTGAATGATATTGTTCTTTCCTCTTGGAGCGCAGCCTCCCCCCCCCCTTTTTACCTATTTTCTTTGTTATATATTGGGAGTGACTTCCTTCTACACATTGGCTGCTGCTTAGCGGAGCACCTCGCCTCACAGCGCCCGAATACCCGTGGGTATTATTAACTACCTTATTTTTGCTCCTCCCCATTTAGTTACATGGAATCTGATTGCTAACAGTTATCACTAAGGCCAAGCTTTCTAGATCAGAGCGGATCTGTCTGAGCAAGTTTAAATTTGGCGCTCTAGAAGGCTGAGGTATGTACACAGCGTCCAGGGACATCATTTACATGCTGATGTTGGTGATCAGCAAACAGAGATCAATACAAAGTTCTATGCTCCTGTAGACACCGAGCTGTCTCCCCCAAGCACAGTATGAAACGGTAGCACTGGTAGAAGGATAAACCTGTTTCATGCAGTGCATGGCTCCCCAGGAGTTGCAAATCATGGACCAATTTTTGATACAACAAAAACCTAGTAACCAATGTTTGTTGAGCTCAGATGGAAAATGTGTTGATACTCTCATGTGCATACTGTTAGGCTGTACAGGATTATATAAAAAGAGATAAACAACCAGCTAGGCAATACATAAAATAGACACCAAAAAAGAGAGCAGCAAAAGTGCTTGTGACCCCCATCATCGGACAGGTACATTCGCTGCTTTAGTTTCTTCTCTGAGATCTCATTCCTTTGACAATGCCGTTGTGTCTATTGTGAATGTATTCAGAATTTTGAGAAGATAGAATAGAATGAATATATATATATATATATATATATATATATATACATATATACATACAGACACACACACACACACACACACACAATGGGATGTTGCCCATAGCAACCAGATTCCAGATATTATCTTCTAGAGGGTGCTAGATAAATTAGAAGTAGAATCTGATTGGTTGCTATGGGCAGCAACTCATCTTAAATAGAACTCCCACCTTAGTAAATTTACCCAGCAGCATTTTTTAAAGCACATTTCATATGAAAGTAACATAAGGCATTGCTTTGGACAGACTACAAGAAGGAAGCATGCAGCTGACCACAAAACGGAAGAATAGTTATGAGTTTGGAGATCATGCGACAAATAAACTGAAGGTGTAATGATGATGCAAACTTGTGCAATTACACTTCCTCTGATTTGTTTGAAGTTTTAAATTAGTAACAAGTACTGTAGATACTGTTTGCTTCTGTGTTTTGTCACAGTATTGCTGTCAACACTAGACTGCTAAGGCACGATTTTGCAACAAATACTGATATAGCGCTAGTTGGTGAGCACGGTATAAAATTAAATGTAAAAATGTAAGTTAGCAGATTCAACAGGGGTCCCATGCTTAGGTGTCCCCTGGAGCGCCATCAAGGGGGGACGGCGGGTACTCCAATCCCGGGCACGGGGTGAGATGGGGCCCGGGTGGTTGTAGTGTGGATCAGGGTGCCAGGTCAGCTGCCTGCCCGCGCATCGGCAGGCCACCACGGAAGAACGGAGGCAGAGGCAAGCCGCGGCCAGCGATCATATTCTGTATTCATATAGCTGCATTCGGCAGCTCCTGATTGGCTGCTGGTCCGTGAGCTCTGATTGGCTCATGGCCGGCTCTGTATAGAATATCACCGCGGCTCTCTCTCCGAGGCTGCCTGCCGATGGGGGGGGGGGGGGGGGGGGGGTCGGACGGAGGGGTCCCTGCCTTGTGAGGGTCAGTCCCGGGCCCCATCATTTCTGATGGCGGCCCCGGGTGTCCCACTGTTCAAGGGAAATCATGCCTACATCCTCCTGTAGTCCCATGATTTCTCCAGAGCAGCAACATCGGAATTCAACTGCTGGGGTTGTTCACAGCAGATTGAAGATGCTGCATTAACAACCTTCATCCGCAGAAGAACACATTCAAACTCCAGGCTGGAGTTGTGTGAGTTCTCCTTCGAGATCATTCCAGAGTTGTAAATGTTCTTTTACTGTAAATTAAGTTTTATAAGCAGTGCTCACCAAATACTTGTGGGATTTGCAACAAAGACTAGAGAACCGGAGGAAGGACAAATTTTCAGAAGTGGGCAAAAGAAACTAAGCGGTGCACAACAATTTTAGACATTAGGTGCAGTGTTTTATTTTTTTGGGGGGGGCAATGGACCCTATTCAGTAAGGGACTTAAAAGTAAAAAAATAGCAATCAATCGATTTTTGTACTTCTGAGCATGCGCAGCGGCCGCAACACGCATGCACAAACTATCAAAGTGCGATCGCAAACCTCAGGTCAGCAATGCGATAGTAATTAAAATTGTGATTGCAATACTGGGCGGGATTTGGCATGCTGGGTATCCCTCAGCATGTGATTGTACAGAGTAGCAGATTCTACTTTTTAGCAGAATCTACTGCTCAACCTGAATAGGGTCCAATGTCCACAACGTGCAGTTGGAAGGCTGAGGGAATAGTCAGTACACAGGCACCTTGCAGAGACCAACATCGCCAATTGCCTTGTAGTGCATATCAAAATGAGCATTGTTGGACTACAGTAATTCTTGGGGATGTGCGTAGTGGATTATTGCAGCCAGGACTGTAATACCCCCTTCTACTGCTATGTGCACCACGGAATTGCCTGTTAATGCCCAGGCACCTGCTATACATAGAATCCAAGCTTTCGGAGATTCCACTCTGATGACAGTTCCAATATGGCCACAAGAAGCAACACAAAGGTTATCTCTAATGGGTGTGCTGAATGCAATGCTTTCGTGCAGCACGAGTAGTGGGGCATTTATCAAAGTGTTATTTAGGGAAACTGCAATTTTTGGGGTGGCTTCCATACCACAGGTTTTATTGAAGGCAATACTATGACTAATGTGTACTTCCTATATTGAGTAGACCACCTTACCAGCAGACATTAACTAACTTTATGTCTGAAACTACTAGGGCATAGTTTGTGCCCTCAAAGAAGATTCCCAGGTAACATATCAATCCCACTACAGGGCTTCTCGAAGTGAGGGGCCTGACCTACAGCAATGGGACCAATTACAGATTAGCAAAAAAACGGTAGATTGCTGTATTTACTCTTTTTGCTAAATATATATATATATATATATATATATATATATATATATATATATATATATATTTTATAGTTGATGATAAAATGTACAGGTGCGCTGGTGACTCTTTGATAGACAATCCATAGATCAGCAATCCGCGTTTGAAGCACAGGTAAGGTTAATTACCGCAGCACATCTCTCCTATAGTTACTCCAGACTCCAAGAGAAATGCTTTCTAGAAATAAGAATAAGGAGAAAGTGCACTCATAGGGGGTCATTCCGAGTTGTTCGCTCGGTATTTTATTTTCGCAACGGAGCGAATAGTAGCCTATGCGCAATGTCCGCAGTGCGACTGCGCCAAGTAAATTTGCTATGCAGTTAGGAATTTTACTCACGGCATTACAAGGTTTTTTCTTCGTTCTGGTGTTCGGAGTGTGATTGACAGGAAGTGGGTGTTTCTGGGCGGAAACTGGCCGTTTTATGGGAGTGTGTGAAAAAACGCTACCGTTTCAGGGAAAAACGCGGGAGTGGCTGGAGAAACGGAGGAGTGTCTGGGCGAACGCTGGGTGTGTTTGTGACGTCAAACCAGGAACGACAAGCACTGAACTGATCGCACTGGCAGAGTAAGTCTCGAGCTACTCAGAAACTGCACAGAGAAGTATTTTCGCAATATTGCGAATCTTTCGTTCGCAATTTTGCTAAGCTAAGCTTCACTCCCAGTAGGCGGCGGCTTAGCGCGTGCAAAGCTGCTAAAAGCAGCTTGCGAGCGAACAACTCGGAATGACCACCATAGTGCATATCAGTACTTTAATGGATAAAACACTGGTATGAACAATCCAGCATAAATGGTTAAAACTCGTACCCTTGGCACCCACACTGTGGGCTGAATACCATATGGCGAGTGTTCCACAAGGCTACAGCTGTGATCGCCTACCGCTTGTAAAACTGTGCTGTATTTGATATACACCAGAGAATGGTGTCTAATTATGTAAAGTTACTACAGCCGCGGCAGGCTGAACGAGTGACGGCTTTGATAATTGAAGTGTGACGCTCTGAGGGGAAAGGGTCTTCTCCTATAAAATCCTTCTCTTCGTCTGACAGGCCATCCTCCTGACGAAGTGATACACGAAATGCGTTGGGGCGTGGCCTGTCAGACGATCTCTCCCTGCGAGTGCACTGCTTGTTCTGCTCGATCCCGCTGCACGGTGGCTTGACGGGTCTTGGTCGGCTCCACGGCCGGAGGCACAGTGTTTGGTCCCGGACAGCGGTAGGCGATCACAGCTGTAGCCTTGTGGAACACTCGCCATGTGGTAATCAGCCCACAGTGTGGGTGCTAAAGGTACGAGTTTTAAACATTTGTGCTGGATTGTTCATACCAGTGTTTAATCCATTAAAGTACTGATTTGCACTATGAGTGCACTTTCTCCTCATTCTTATTTCTAGAAAGTGTGTGTATGTGTGTGTATATATGTATGTGTATATATGTTTGTGTGTGTGTATGTATGTATGTATGTATGTATGTATATATATATATATATATATATATATGTATATATATATATATATATATATATATATATATATATACCAACAAAAGTAAAACCACAGCACTCACCACCCCAGAAGGGGGGTGCAGTATCTGCACTCACCACTCATAGGGTGGGGTGCATGTAGCCCATGGCCACCTACTTAAGAATATACAAACAGAAAGTTCAGCACTCACCAAAGCAAGCTCACTTATTTTCACAACATCAACAAATAAATGATGGGGGTTTAGTTAGTGAATTGGCCAATGCACGGAAGCCTGCAAACCGCTCGCCAAGGTACCCCATCTTCAAGCAGGTCCTACACTATCACAGAGTCTCAAAATTAAAACCTAGCAACTGTGTCACACATAATATAACTGCAAATATGCCCACTTGGTTTACTGTGTATCTGCCAAATACTCCATGGCTTTTAAAGGTACACTAGTCACCTGACACTGGCTGATAAATTACTAAAGAACAGCTGACTCAGGTTTAAGATAATTGGGCTTGCATAGGGGTGCATGAACAAAGCTTGTGGCCACAGTTAATATGAGTTAACCAAAGATTTGTTGATGTTGTGAAAATAAGTGAGCTTGCTTTGGTGAGTGCTGAACTTTCTGTTTGTATATTTTTAAGTAGGTGGCCATGGGCTACATGCACCCCACCCTATGAGTGGTGAGTGCAGACACTGCACCCCGCTTCCGGGGTGGTGAGTGCTGTGGTTTTATTTACAAAAATAAATGTAAATATTAAACACACATTATAAATATCATTGTAGATAGCTGAATACCCACGCTTTGCTAGGGGATGTTGATGGTAAATTAGAATGTTAGTTGTTCGTTAATGTACGTTGGTTGGAGATCTAGTATATAGGCATATCTTGCTTCCCTGACACACTTTGTGTAGTGGCCAGACCCCTTTTTGGTCCCCCAAGGGACCCTGCTCTTGCCCAGGTAATGCAAGTCGACACGGATACCAACTGTGATACGGAAGACTGCGATGGAGATATACTGGGGAGGGGGGGGGGTTAGGCATCCCTTGCTAAGGGGGTGCAACTCATGATTGAGGCCATTCGGGATGTTTTAGACATTGCTGACAAGATACCTGAACAGGTCGAGGAGGCTTACTTTACAGACAATAAGAAAGCCTCCCTTACCTGCGTCTAAGGAATTAAACGCATTATTTGGAAAATCCTGGGAAAACCTGGAGAAAAAATTTGAGATCCCAAAGAGAGTTCTTGTTGCTTTTCCTTTCCCTGAAGGGGATAGGAAAAAGTGTGAAAACCCACCTAAAGTAGACGCTTCTGTATCTAGATTATCTAAGAAGGTGGTTTTACCTGTAGCTGGGTCTACCGCTTTAAAAGAGGCGGAAAACCCCAAGATTGAGACTACACTCAAATCCATATACACTGCTTCAGGCGTGGCGCTAAGACCCACTATTGCTTGTGAATGGATTTCTAAAGCCATAGTGAAGTGGTCAGGCACATTACTAGAGGATTTAGATACTATGGATAGAAGTGACATTGATATGTTCTTACGTCACATACAGGATTCTGCAGGTTTCCTGGTGGGGGCCATGAAGGACCTTGGTCATCTGAATGCATGGACACCTTCTATGGCTGTCTCGGCACGCAGGGGACTCTGGCTGCGCCAATGGTCTGCAGATGCGGAATCCAAGAAGAGTGTGGAGAACCTACCCTTCACAGGTCAGGCTGTTTGGGGGAGATTTGGATGCGTGGATTTCCACGGCAACCGCGGGTAAGTCAACCTTTCTTCCCTCAGCCGCTCCGTCGATGAGGAAATCTTATCCTATGTCTACAATGCAGTCCTTTCGGAACGCAAAGGTTAGAAAGTCCAAGCCCCCTTTCACTTTCTTCAGAGGTGGTCGAGGAAATCCAGGAAACCTGCACCAACAGTGTCGCAGGAACAGAGCCTGGTTCTGTTTCCTCAAAATCCTCAGCATGACATTGGGCCTCCCAGCCTGGTACAGACTGTAGTTTCAAGAACTTCCACCTCACATATTTTTCAAATCTGGCTTACCAGCTTTGCTGACTGAAAGGGCTATCTGACAGGAAGCCATTCAAAAATTGGAAATGGCAAATGTAATTGTTCCAGTTCCTCCTCATCTGGAAAAAAAGGGTTACTACTCAAACCTCTTTGTGGTACCGAAACCGGACGTTTCGGTCAGACCAATATAGACCCTGAAATCTTTGAACCCCTATCTGAGGGAATTCAAGTTCAAGATGAAGTCTCTGAGAGCGGTGATCTCGGGTCTGGAGGAGGGGGAATTTCTGGTATCTCTGGATATCAAAGATGCGTACCTCCACATTCCGATTTGGCCGCCTCACCAGGCTTATCTCAGATTTGCACTGTTGGACTGTCACTATCCGTTCCAGACACTGCCATTTGGCCTATCTACGGCACAGAGGGTGTTCACCAAAGTGATGGCAGAGATGATGCTAATCCTGCGCAAGCAGGGAGTGAACATAATTCCATATCTGGATGATCTGCTGATAAAAGCATCTTCCAGGGAGAAGTTGTTGCAGAACATTGCTCTCACAACTCGACTACTCCAGGATCATGGATGGATCCTGAATCTTCCAAAGTCGCATTTGGAGCAGACAAGGAGATTGTCTTACCTAGGGATGGTCCTCGATGCGGAAGTGCACAGGGTGTTTCTACTGGTGGAAAAAGCGTTGGTGATACAATCAATGGTCCGGGATGTCTTGAAGCCTGCCCGGGTATTGTTCCATCAGTGCATTCGCCTTCTGGGAAAGATGGTTGCCTCCTACGAGGCTCTACAGTACGGAAGATTTCATGCACGGTCCTTCCAACTGTATCTCCTAGACAAGTGGTCGGGATCTCGCCTGCACATGCACCAGAGGATACGTCTGTCGCCGAAATGCAGGATTTCACTCCTTTGGTGGCTACAAATGCCTCACCTTTTCGAGGGCCACAGGTTCAGTATTCAGAACTGGATTCTTCTAACCACGGATGCAAGTCTCAGAGGTTGGGGCGTGGTCACCCAAGGGGAAAACTTCCAAGAAAAGTGGTCAAGTCTGGAATCCATCCTTCTGATAAATATTCTGGAACTAAGAGCCGTGTACAATGGACTTAGACAGTCGGCACATCTTCTACAAGATCAGGCCATTCATGTGCAGTCGGACAATGCAACGACGGTGGCCTACATAAACCGACAAGGCGGAACGAAGAGCAGAGCTGCAGTGTCAGAGGTAACAAAAATCCTCCTCCTGGGCAGAAAGGCACACGCTGGCGCTGTCGGCGATCTTCATTCCGGGTGTGGACAACTGGGAAGCGGACTATCTCAGCAGACACGATCTCCATCAATGAGAGTAGGGCCTCCACCCCGAGGTGTTCGCAAAGGTGACAAGTCTTTGGGGCGTACCTCAAATCGACATGATAGCCTCCCGCCTCAACAAGGAGATTTGCAGATACTGTTCCAGGTCAAGAGACCCACAGGCAGTGGCGGTGGATGCACTGGTGACTCCGTGGTTCTTCCAGTCGGTGTATGTGTTCCCTCCACTTCCACTCATCCCAAGGATTCCCAAACTTATAAAAAGAACAAGAGTTCAGGCGATCCTCATTGCTCCGGACTGGCCAAGAAGAGCTTGGTACGCGGATCTTCTGGAATTACTGATGGAAGACCCGAGGCCTCTTCCTCTTCGAGAGGACCTTCTGCAGCAGACTTACCATGGCTACGTTTGACGGCATGGAGGTTGAACGCCAGGTCTTAGCTCGGAAAGGCATTCCGAACAAGGTTATTCCTACCCTGATCCAGGCTAGGAAAGGAGTAATGTCTAAACATTACCATCGCATTTGGAAAAAGTATGTATCTGGGTGTGAATCCAAGAAGTTTCCTACGGTGGAGTTTCAATTTGGGCGGTTTCTCCTCTTCCTGCAAGCAGGTGTGTATGTGGGCCTACGTTTGGGCTCCATAAAGGTCCAGATTTCGGCCTTGTCCATTTTCTTCCAGAAACAATTGGCTTCCCTCCCTGAGGTTCAGCCTCCCTTTGTGCCTCCTACGGCACCTTGGGATCTTAACGTGGTGTTGCAGTTCCTGCAATCAGATTGGTTTGAGCCTTTACAGGATGTTGAGGTCAAGTTTCTCACTTGGAAGGCGGTCACACTGTTTGCATTAGCAACTGCTAGACGTGTGTCTGAATTGGGGGCTTTGTCCTGCAAAAGCCCCTGCTTAATTTTCCATGAAAATAGTGCTGAGCTCAGGAAGCGTCAGCAGTTTTTTCCAAAGGTTGTGTTGGCTTTTCATATCAACCAACCTATCGTGGTGCCAGTGACTACTGACTCCTCAATTACCTCAAAGTCCTTGGATGTTGTGAAGGCTTTGAAGAATTATATGAAGAGAACTTCTCGTCACAGAAAGTCGGACTCTCTCTTTGTCCTTTATGATCCAAACAAGATTGGGTGTCCTGCTTCTAAGCAGACGATTTCTCGCTGGATCAAGTTCACTATCCAGCATGCTTATTCTACGGCAGGATTGCAGTGTACAAAATCTGTTAAGGCCCACTCTACTCGTAAGGTGGGTTCTTCCTGTCTCTGCTTTACAGCTTTGCCGAGCGGGTACTTGGTCAGGGTCGAACACGTTTGCTAAGTTTTACAAGTTCGATACTTTGGCTTCTGAGGACCTAAAGTTTGCTCTATCGGTTCTGCAGGGGCCTCCGCTCTCTCCCTCCCTTACTGGGAGTTTTGGTACATCCCCATGGTACTAATGTGGACCCCAGCATCCTCTAGGATGTAAGAGAAAATAGGATTTTAATTACCTACCGGTAAATCCTTTTCTCGTAGTCCGTAGAGGATGCTGGGCGCCCGCCAGCACTTTGTTCTCCTGCAGTTGTTACTTGGTTTGGTACTACCTTGTTACTTGGTTAAGTACTGTTGTTCAGCTGTTGCTCAATTGTTCAAGCTAGTTAGCTTTGTTTGCCTTATGTGTGAGCTGGTGTGAATCTCACCACAATCTGTATATTTCCTTCTCTCGAAGTATGTCCGTCTCCTCGGGCACAGTTTCTAGACTGTGTCTAGTAGGAGGGGCATAGAGGGAGGAGCCAGCCCACACTATTAAACTCTCAAAGTGCCCATGGCTCCCAAGGGACTCGTCTATACCCCATGGTACTAATGTGGACCCCAGCATCCTCTACGGACTACGAGAAAAGGATTTACCGTTAGGTAATTAAAATCCTATTTTTACTTTCACGGTGTGTGTTTTTTTTTTTTTCTCTAACGTCCTAGTGGATACTGGGAAATGTAGTTACCATGTGGTATAGATCGGGTCCACTGGAGCCTGGCACTTTAAGAAAGCATTAGTATGTGCTGGCTCCTCCCCTCTATGGCCCTCCTGCAAACTCAGTTTAGAAAGATGTGCCAAAAGAGCCAGGTGCATTCTGTTGCTCTCCAGAGTTTTCTTCAGGACACTAAGCTCCTGAGGTGATGTTTCTCATGCCCCAGGGTGTGAGCCCACGCCGGCAGCATGCTGCCACCCCTAACAGATGCCGAAGACGCGGTGCATTGAGTACAGACACCGGGGTCCCGGTTAACGGGTCCCCGGTGAACATGGTGGGCGTGAAGAGACAGTGGTCATCCGGCTACAGGCTGCGGTACCAACACTGGTGATGCATATTCAAAAAGTGTTGCTAATTCTTTTTCATCCACTAGGGGTCACTGGAGTACTCTTGGGATATGGACGGGGCATAGCCGGGAATGGCACATTTAAATATTTAAATTAGTAACTGGTTACCCCCTCCATACTCCCATAGAGACTTCAGTATTTTTCTGTGCCTCCAGTCGAGAAGGTACTAGTGGATGTGAGCTCCACAGAAACTTCAAGGTTTTTTATTTTTTTTCTTACTTTTTTCCACACTCCCTTCCCAGTTTATAAAGAAATTTGGGTCCGGGTTTGTTGGTGCTGCAGAAGAGCAGCAGATGGTCTGCCGGTGCTCATAAAAGGAGCCCCGCCATTGACTACTATCAGCAGAGCTGACTGCAGCCTCCGGCTGCACATGGAAGCAGGACGGTGCTTAGCAGAGAAGCCCCGTCATGGCCTCCACGGGTGGTGCAGGTACTGAGCGGTTAGGCAGCTCTCACTGCCGCCGCTCACTCACTTCTATTACTTTACTGTTAATATTTATTTTTTATCAAAACTGCTATAATGTGAACTGTTTTGGGCTCCGTGTAGCCCTTTGGCTGAGACAGTTGTCATATGTAAAAAAAAATATATATATAAAGACGCTGCCTGCCACACTACCACCCGCTCCCTAGTCCCGCTCCCGGCCGCCGGCCACTTAACCCGGCGCCGCTGGACGCTTACAGGGGGAGCCAGCAAGCAGTCTCCGGCACTGCCGCAGGACCGCTCGCCGCTCCCCGCCTCTCCGGCGCCCACACACACCTCCTTCCTCCCACAGTTCACTGAACAGGCGGCTGTGGAGGGGAGAGCGGGCGAGCTAGCCGCGGACAGCTTCTGCCGCGGCAGGCTCTTTGCTCCGCTCCCCAGTCTCCGGCTTGCAGCGGAGAGGACGCTCCCTAGCCCGGCCACTGTCAGAACAGCGCCGAGCCGCTCCGTACACCTGCAGCTCCCCGGTCCCTGCTCCTGCCGATCAGCGCCGGCTCCTGGCAGCGCAGCTCCGACAGAGCTCAAAGAGTAGGTGAGTGCAGAGACCGCGGTCAGTTCTCATTGCTGCCGCGGTCCGATGCTGCAGTAGAGAGGGAGGGAGGAATGCCCGCAGGTAGGCCCCAGTAACTAAGCTGCGGTTAGGCAGCAGACAGCTCAGGATTTTAAGCCTGTGAGGGGTCAAAATTAGTTTCAGTCTGCTGGGCGATATTAGAGCCTCTGTTACCTCTCAATCAGTATTATATCTGGGTGTGTGTATATAAGTATGTAATATATATGTATATATATATACATACAGCTGGAGGTCCGGCTCTCCCGTCAATAGTAGTTATGCGCTGGGTGCCTGAACGAGGAAGCAAGTGGATGGTACGGCACTCCAAACGTCTCAATAAATCAAATTCAAACCAGCATAGGGAATGACAACGTTTCAGTGCTTTTAATATAGCACTTTCGTCAGGTCAGCTGACCTTACGAAAGTGCTATATTAAAAGCACTGAAACGTTGTCATTCCCTATGCTGGTTTGAATTTGATTTATTGAGACGCTTGGAGTGCCGTACCATCCACTTGCTGGTGATATATATATATATATATATATATATATATATATATTTACATTTACAGAGGTCTGAGTGTGTGTGCATATACATTTTTGTCTATGTATATATGTGTGTGTATGTATGTGTGTATATATATATATATATATATATATATATAATCTGCTAACATTAAAAGTCTATTCTTGCAATAAGCAAGCACATTGGCAGCCACCATTTTAACATTACTTCCTGGTTCTTCCCCGGAAGTTGCTGCCATACAACACTCAGCCTCTGGAGGAGCCTGGGTGTTGTTAGGAATTTTATTTTATTTTATTTGTTTTTTTGTACAGCATGGCTCTACAGGAAGATTCACTATTGCTGGTAACCACATGCACTGTAATGCATGTTTATACACATTCTATTTCCGTGGTGTACTTACTGGTCGGGGTACATGATCACGAAGTCTAATGCCTAGTCAAACAAGCAGCTTCGCTGCAAAGTCTGTAACACAATGTGTCGGACAAATACGACTGCACAGGCAGACCCTTACCGATCCTCTTTGGGGGGAATGCGGGCACCTGTACTGCTTGAGGGACAAATTGTGTTTATTTGTCTTATAAATTGACTGTTTCAGCTAGATTGTTTGCGGTCGATTCGCCGCCAGCTCTCATAGCACCAGGCCAGTACGTCAGGTTCTCAGCGAAGGCTGAACAATTTCCAATGAGAGACAATTGCAATTATTGGTGTTATCCCTTGTCTGTTTCAGTCTACGACGTTTAACTACCGTCGGAGTGTACCCTACACAGTAGTAGGGCTGTTGTTTCGCCCAGCTTTGGTAGGGGTTTTGAGTTAACAAGGCTGTAGGGGCAGGGCACTCCAGTTCAGGTTTGCCCTACACGATGACCACCTTACACTTCTTGCTGCTTACAGCTTCTGTGGACGTTGGCCAGTTGGTTCTCGCATTTCAGCTTCGCTAGTTGCGCACAACGTCCACTTTGGCTACGTTCCTAACAGGCGGAGTCGGATTCCAAACGAGAAAGAGGCATTACCTTACGCTGGCTAGAGGTTTGGTCCTGTCTTGGACACCTGCCTTTCGCAGACCACGAGGGTGAAAATCTGATTTCCTACCATTGTCTACGCGAATTCCTGAAGGGGCTACTCAGGATATTGTCTTTACACCTTAGTCCATTCGGCGCCGTGCTACAGGAGCAGCCATACACACATGTGGTAGACTACGGTTATGGTACTGCCACATACTTCGAGATATCTATAACCAAGTTCTGTGGCCTTTACACCTAAGCCCACTAGCAGGCCAGGGCCATAATGAGATTCCAGCATCTCCGATCGTCAGTTGTAGACATCCACAGTTAGGTGGAACCACAACTTTGAATTCACAGATTATGAAAATACGGTCGACGGTTTCCCATCATTGCCATTTGCAAGACGGTGGTTCTGCAGACAGGCTCGTAGTCTCAGTAGTTGATACCGCAGGCAACACCCGAGTCGTGGTTATATTTTGGTTTGGGATAGTTCCAAAACTGGATGACGCTGTCAGTTCGGTACTGACCCTGCAGACAGTACGTCGCTTGCTGTAGATTCAGCGTTGAATAATGGCAGTCGGTGACGGCAGGTGGGATCCGCAGTAATACCGGATTTCGATGAATCTCGTATTTCGACGAATCGGGCCTACTTATGGTTTGCTGTAAAAACCATTCTTACTTTCAAACGCTACCATTTGGCTTCGTATCGGCGCCTCGGGTAGTCACATATAGAAGATGGCATGATAGCTCATCTCAAATTCCTAAGAAGGATAACCGTTCCGTACTTTGGAGATCTGCTCGTCAACACTACGTCTCAACTCTTATTCCTGCAACGTGCATTACGAACGTACAATGCCGTCGTTCTCCACGGTTGGATTGTCAACCTCATAAAATCGTCCCTCATTCCGTCACAAAGGATTCATTCTTAGGAATGATTCCATGGATTAATGGTTTTCCCTGCCTGAACACAACACCGAAGTGTTCGTCATCGCATACAGTTAGTACGCAATCCACGGACTGTCTCGGTGCATTTGGGCATTCGACTACTAGGAAGGAGGGTGGTGGCGTCTTTCGACGTACTCCAGTACGCAGAAGTTCACTCATTACTTTTTCACCTGCATGTTATGGCACGCATCTACAAATTCATCAGATAGTGCGATTGTCTCCAAGGGCCAGAGTATCACGACTCTGGTGGCTCCAAGTACACAATCTTTCCGCAGGGAGAATGTTCGGCGTCTGGAATTGGATAATTATCACAGATCACGGAAAATTGCTGTCAATTAAATGACCTGGAACTCAGGGCAATTTCCAACGCGCTGCAACAAGCAGTGCACATGCTCCAGTCTCAGACTGTCCAGATGCAGTCGGACAGCGCCGCAGCGGTCGCATACAAAACAAGGAGGAATTCGAGGTCACATGGCATGCAGGAAGTTGCTCGAATCCTCAATTGGGCCGAGCGTCACCAAGTGATATTGTCGGCGGTGTTTGTTCTGGAGTGGACAGCTGGGAGGCAGATTATCCCGGCTGTCAGGTTTTTCATCCAGGAAACTGGGCATTGAATTCAGAAGCGTCCCAGATGTTAGTCCAGCAGTGGATTTACCCACAGGGGGATCTAATGGCATCTCGCAAAAAAAAAAAAAAAATCATCATCAAACATTCCAGTATGTGTCCAGAGTAAGAGATCCAAGGGCAGTGGATGCTCTCCCGATCGCGTGGCCGTACAGCTTTGTACATCTGTTTCTGCTGTTTTCTCGGTTGCTAAAGCGGACCAAACGGGAGTCAGACTAGTGGTGCCTTATTAACCTCGGAGAGCATGGTTCTCGGATTTCCGCAAACTACTCGCACCCAATCCTTCACCACTTCCGCCGCGTCCGGACCTGTTACAACACGGTCCGTTCCTTTACCCCGTTTTAGCGCGGCTGCGTTTGATGGGGTGGCTGTTGATACTGCCCCTTACGAAGAGAGGGCGTTCCAGAATCTGTTCTACCAACCATGTTACGTGCTAGGAAGCCAGTTATGGCGGCTTATTATCATAGTATTTAGCTATATAGGTTGGTGGGAAGCTCGGACATTTCCGACATCATCTATTCCGTTTTTTAATATTTTTACAGACTGGGTTAGGTGGAGGACTGTGTTTCTACACTCAAAGTGCAGGTTTTTGCCTTGTCAATTTGCCTTCAAAGGCATTTGGTTGTTTTTTTTTTTTTATTACCGATTGCACACAACTTCCTGCAAGGTGTCCTCAGACTACAACCTCCATTTCTACCACCTACAGCGCCATGGGTTTAGTTTTTTTTTTACAATCCTTATATTTGAACCCTTACATCAAGTGGATCTTAAGTTTCTCACTTGGAAAACAGTTTCTCTTAGCCTTAGCAAGGCGTGTTTTAGACTTGGGTGCCTTGTCATGCAAGCCACCGTATCTTGTGCTCACAGAGCGGAATTTCGCACAAATTCCTTTATCGCACCAAAAGATGTTACGCATCACTTAATCAATCGTAGTTCCTGTTTATCAGTATGTTCAGGAACTACAGTTACTTTAGATGTGGTACACGCACTACGCGTTTATGTAGCCCAAACATTAATTGTAAGTAAAACAGACACATTGTTTGTTCTCTATAATGTAGATAAGAGGGCTTGGCCAGCTTCCAAGCAGACCTTATGTCATACGTCAGGCTTAGCTTCATCATAGGCTACAACCGCCGACATCAGTGTCAGGCCATTCCACACGTTCTTGAGAACGTCATGGGCAGGCTACAAACGCCTACATCAGTGTCAGACTATTCCATACGTTCCTTGTGAACGTCATAGGCAGCAGGTCGTGGACCTTCTAAGAAACAACTTAGACGAGCTGCTACAGGGTCATCGGTGCATGACGATCAGTGCACACGTTTGTGCCCTTTTACAAGTTTGCTAAGTTTACGGCATCAGCATCTAGCTTTGGCTGTCTAGTGTTGCAGGTGCCAAACAGCTCTCCCGCCAAAGGGGGAAACTTTGGTACGTCCCAAGAGTACTCCAGTGACCCCTAGTGGATGAAAAAGAAAATAGGATTTTGGTACTTACCAGGTAAATCCTTTTCTTTGAATCCATAGGGGGCACTGGACGCCCACCCAGAGCAGTTTTACCTGTCTTGTGGTAAGCTCAGTGGATCTTATAGGAACACATTATCACCAATGGATACGATGTTACGGTGATATATATTATGGTGTCAACTGCTTAGTTGTCAG
Organism: Pseudophryne corroboree; assembly: GCF_028390025.1. Taxonomy (NCBI): domain Eukaryota; kingdom Metazoa; phylum Chordata; class Amphibia; order Anura; family Myobatrachidae; genus Pseudophryne; species Pseudophryne corroboree. The sequence continues at coordinate 559,964,382 of NC_086447.1, read as the reverse complement.
TTACGTTATGTGTCAACTTTAGTGTTGACCGTTATAATTTACGTTATGTGTCAACTTTAGTGTTGACCGTTATATTATAATGTTATATGTAATTCTCTATGGTTCATCCTCTCTCGCTCCTGTTCGGCTCAGTAAAAATACTGAAGTCTCTATGGGAGTATGGAGGGGGTAACCAGTTACTAATTTAAATATGTAAATGCGCCATTCCCGGCTACGCCCCGTCCATATCCCAAGAGTACTCCAGTGCCCCCTATGGATTCAAAGAAAAGGATTTACCTGGTAAGTACCAAAATCCTATTTTTTACACATTTATGGAGTGAAGCCAGTATAAATAACAGAGGTACCACGCACCATTGCGGGGGGCGGGGCTTCCCGGAGAGCGGGACCAGAAGCAAAAGGCTCCATTTCCTGCTGCTGCCGAGTTCAGACTGCATGCAGAGACTGCTCTGCTCCTCTGTAGAACCCACTGAATCACCAATTGTACTGGTACCAGGGGGTTATAGAGAAGGGGGAGCATATTGTCAGCGGTTATACTGCTCTAAGGTAAATCACACACATGTTTTTTTTTAACCAGCGGAGCGCTGCTCTGATCTGAGGTTTGTGTGCTGGTCCCATTCCTCTCTGTGTCACTCCATTCGGGGTTGTCTGGGATAAGTGTGCTGTCTCACTAATACTGCACTGTGTTTCCTCATTATCTCTGTAATTTCTGCTGCAGCATGTCTGAAAATAAGTCTATGTGTACTTCATGTAAGGATAGGTTTACACCTTCCTCACAAGGGTCTTTAATGTGTACCCAATGCTCTATACCTTCACAGGGTAGTAATATGCAGGAACTTGAGTGGATGTAATCATTTAAATCAATGATTACTAACATAAATTCAGAGTTGGCTGCGTCTAAGCAAGAAAGACAAACCCTGAAACAGTCTATGGACACTCTCATGATGACCACTGCCGACCACATACAGGCGCCTCAGCCCCTCCCCCCCTCCTGTTGGTCTCTCCTAAACGCATTCTCCCACAGATATTGCAGTCTGACTATGAATTACCAGAGTTAGATGAGGGAGAAATAGAGGTGGACGAGGATAATGCCCTGTCCCCAGGAGTTGAGGCCCTGATTTATGCTTTTAGGGAGATCCTCAACATTCCGGATAATGAAGCAGAACCAGCAGAGGAATTGTTTTTTAATGTGAAACCAAAGTCCTCTGCAACCTTCCCTGTTTTTAAGGCATTAAATTCCCTTTCAAGGGAAGTGTGGATAAATCCTGACAAAAAATTTACTATTAAAAGGGTACTAAATTCCTTTCCCTTTCCTGCCAAGGATAGGAAGGTCTAGGAAAACCCACCTACAGTGAATACGTCTGTGTCCAGGCTGTCTCGTAAAATTGTACTACCTGTACCTGGGGCAATCTCTCTCAAAGACCCAGCTGATCGCAAGATTGAGACCATACTCAAGTCAATTTATACTGCCGCGGGCGTAGCCCAACACCCTACCATAGTTTGCGGCTGGATTTCTAGAGCCATGGTAAAATGGTCTGATAATATTATAAAGGGGTTGTATACACTACCTCAGGATGAGATAGTCACATTACTGCAACATATTCAAACTGCAAACTTCATGAGTGAGGCTGTTAAGGAACTAAGTATCATGAATGGCTGTACCACTGCTATGGCGGTATCGGCTTGTAGAGCCCTGTGGTTGCGACAATGGTCAGCGGTTGCTAAATCCATGAAAGGTGCGGAGAAACTTCCTTTTACAGGTGATGCCTTGTTCGGAGAAGAACTGAACAAGTGGATATCTCAGGCGACAGCAGGTAAATCTACATATCTGCCGTCTGCTGTGCCTCCTGCTAGATGGGCCCTCTCTGCAGTCCTCTCGTGTGGCCAGATTCAGAGGCAAAGCCAGAGGTGCATCCAGTGCTGCTAGAGGAACTTGCAATAAGTCCTGTAAACCAGCGGCTGCTGGAACTTTGGACCTGGCCTTCGAATCCTCTTCCACGAAGCGCTCCGTGTGACGGTTGGCCACAGCAGCAAGGCGACTTTCAGGTAGGTGCTCGCCTTCAACACTTCGCCCACATATGGGCAGAATCCTGCCGGGATACTTGGGTGAGGGATCTCATATCCAAAGGATACCGGCTGGAATTTCAGGAACTACCTCCACTCAGATTCTTCAAGTCAGGCTTACCAGCTTCGCCTGTAGCAGGAGCTACCTTGCAAGAAACCATTCAAGAAATGCTTTCAGCGGGAGTTATTGTTCCAGTACCTCCTCTGTTACACACAAAGGGATTTTACTCAAGTCTCTTTGTAGTTCCGAAGCTGGACGGCTCTGTTCAGCTGATCCTGAATCTCAAATCCCTGAACCCTTATCTTCGGGTGTTCAAATTCAAGATGGAATCACTAAGAGCAGTGATATCAGGTCTGGAGGAGGGGGATTTTTTGGTATCCCTGGATAACAAGGATGCATACCTGCATATCCCAATCTGGCTCCCTCATCAAGGATTCCTCCGATTCGCTGTACTGGACCAACATTTCCAGTTTCAGGCCTTACCCTTTGGTCTCTCCATGGCTCCAAGGGTATTCACGAAAGTCATGGTACAGATGATGCTGCAATTGCACATGATGGGTGTCAACATAGTCCCATACTTGGACGATCTCCTGATGAAGGCAGTGTCCAGGGAACAGCTGCTACACAGCATAGACTTGACTACTCATCTGCTTATGGATCACAGGTGGATCCTAAATTTCCAGAAGTCGCTCCTGGAACTGTCTCAGAGAATTCAGTTCCTGGGGATGATCCTGGATACGGTGTCTCAGAAGGTGTACCTTCCAATGGACAAGGCCTTGACTATTCAGTCTATTGTCCGATTGGTGCTAAAACCACACAAGATCTCAATTCATCTTTGCATTCACTTGCTGGGCAAGATGGTAGCCTCCTACAAGGCAATTCATTATGGCAGGTTCCATGCACAGCCGTTCCAACTGAATCTGTTGGACAAGTGGTCAGGATCTCACATGCACCAGAGTATAACTCTGTCACCAAAAGCAAGGATCTCCCTGTTGTGTCTGGATACAAGTCTCCCATCTAGTGGAGGGTCAGAGTTTCAATACCCAGTCTTGGACTCTGCTAACAACGGGTGCCAGCCTCAGGGGTTGGGGTGCTGTGACCCAAGGGACCCAGTTCCAGGGGAAGTGGTCAAGTAAGGAATCTGCACTTCCAATCAACATCCTGGAACTCAGGGCAATTTACAATACTCTCCTGCAGGCCATATACCTCCTTCGGAATTGGGCCATTCAGGTGCAGTCGGACAACGCCACGGCAGTGGAGTACATCAACAGACAAGGAGGAACAAGAAGCAGGGCCGCAATGCGAGAGGTATCGAGGATAATCCTCTGGGCGGAAGCCAGCGTAAGGGCCATCTCAGCCATATTCATTCCGGGCGTGGACAACTGGGACGCGGACTTCCTAAGCAAGCACGACCTCCATCCGGGGAAATGGGGCCTTCACCCTCCAAGCATTTCTACAACTGATTCACCGGTGGGGTTGTCCACAAATAGACCTGATGGCTTCTTGTTTCAACACGAAGCTGAGTCGTTACTGTTCCAGAACGAGGGACCCGCAGGGAATCGCGGTTGATGCTCTGACAACACAGTGGACTTACCAGTTTGTGTACCTGTTTCCTCCAATTCCTCTCATTCCAAGAGTTCTAAAAAGACTGGAAAAGGAAAGAGTTCAGGCAATTTTAGTTGCACCAGATTGGCCTCGACGGGCCTGGTATGCAGACCTACTGACCTTGTCTCTGGAGGAACCCTGGCCTCGGACGCTTCTCAAGGACCTTCTTCAACAAGGACCGTTTGTCTATCCAGACTTACAGCGGCTACGTTTGATGGCTTGGAAGTTGAGAGGGAGATTTTAACTAAAAAGGGTCTCCCATCCAAGGTTATTTCAACTATGGTCATTACCACCGTGTTTGGAAGAAATATGTTTCTTGGTGTGAGGGTAGAAAATATTTCCCTGTGGAATATCGCAGGGCCGTTTTCTACTTTTCCTGCAAGCAGGAGTGGGTAAGGGCCTATGATTAGGCTCCATCAAAGTTCAGATTTTGTCTCTCTCTATCTTCTTCCAGAAACAACTATCTTCTTCCAGAAACAACTATCGATACTACCAGAAGTAGACTTTCCTAAAGGGTGTTCTTCTGTCCTTCCAACGGCTCCATGGGATCTCAATGTGGTCTTGACTTTTATCCAGTCGGACTGGTTTAAACCCTTGCATATAGGGTAGATTTGAAATATCTGACGTGGAAGACTGTCATGTTGCTTGCCTTAGCCTTTGCGAGACGGGTGTCGGTATTGAGGGCCTTATCCTATAAGAGCCCGTACTTGATATTTCACGAGGATAGGGCGTAGCTCAGGACTCGCCCACAGTTTTGCCGAAAAAGAGGCATTTCACGTAAATCAACCTATTGTGGTACCAGTGTTATCCGATACTGTTCTGGTTAGCTCTGCTATTATTATTATTATTATTATTATTATTATTATTATTATCCTTTATTTATATGGCGCCACAAGGGATCCGCAGCACCCATTACACAGTACATAATCAAATGCGCAAACAAGAAAACAGCACTTACAGTACAAGACAATATAGGACAGGTATATCTTTGTTATAATCGTGTGTTGGTTCGTTGCCTCACCGCTGTTTGTGTTATATCCTTCTGTCAAAGTATGTCCGTCTCCTCGGCACAGTTTTCCTAAACAGAGTCTGCAGGAGGGGCATAGAGGGGAGGAGCCAGCACACACTAATGCTTTATTAAAGTGCTAAGTTCCAGTGGACCTCATCTATACCCCATGGTAAGTACATTTCCCAGTATCCGCTACGGACTACGAGAAAAGAAATTACTGGTAGGTATTAAATTCCTATTTTTTTTAAATATTTATTTTACCGTGGAACTACAGGTACCAGCGACCCCTTTAATGCCCCGCATGCTGGTTCTTTTGGTTCTCCAAGTACCAGCACGTGGGGGAGGCTTGCTGGGATTTCTAGTTCCACAGGAAAAGACAATATTCTTTTTTTCTTTTACTTACACATTTTATGGCTATCATCCACAGCCCACAGATGGCAGGGACAGTCCCGGGCTACATTCCTGGCCCTTGGGTGTCTGAAAGGGGGGGAGCCCATTTATTGGAGGGGTCTCCACTCCCCAATGGAACCCCGGCCGGTGGTGACTAGTGGGGGGTGGGAGGGGGTACCTATATAAATGTGGCATTATCTCCTTAGCTAGTGGAGCCCGGTGCTGGTTTAAAAAAATACAGGGGACCCCTATGTCCTCCCCCCCCCCCCCCCCCCCCCCCTGTATTTTTGGAACCAGGACCGGTCCAAGTGCCCATTGCTAGTTGTTAAAAAACTGGGAACTCAACTTTCCCTCGGTATTTTAACAACTAGGACCGGCCAAAAGAGCACCGGACTGGTTGTGTTCAGGAAGAAGGACCCCACGCAATTTTTATTTTTCATTTTTAACTATTTAAATACTGTGCACAGTGAAGCCCTGCACGGATCTCACTGATCCAGCCGGGCTTCATTGTGTTATGTCCGGCAGTGTTTTTCTAATCTCTCCAGTAAAACACTGCCCGACAATACGAATTACATGAACATCAGTGAAAACTAATTGAAAACACCCAGTAGTTTAGTAAACTACCAGTTTTTGTTTTCAAAAAGTTGCAATCTTAAACGGCCGATGTTAGCCAAGATTGATCTCGGAATAAATCGGCTGCAACATGAATACACTGTGTGTAACGCAGCCGCTTCTGTGCATACACTCTGTAACGCATGAGTATAGACGGTTTTACAGATTTTGGCATGTGCACAGTTTCAAAAAAAGAACATGTGGATCTGGATCAGGCACTTTAAATCCTGTTTAGAGCATGATGAGTAGGCTATTCCCATATACCCAGACCATTAAGTTTCAGAGGCTGTTGTGGAGCAGATATGTTGTGGTAGGTGTGGTCACTTACTGTACATATGTTTTGGTGGGTCTGTCTGTGTAAGTCTGTGATATAGATGTCAGTATAGTGGTGCAAGTGTTGTGTTATCACAGTATGTCAGAGTATGCTGCAGATTATAATTCTTAGACATTATTTATTTTGGTAATGCAAAAGAAACACCATGCACAGTTCTGGGATCCGGACTTTGGGTCAACAGTAATTTGTTCGACATATGAAAGGTTGACACTGGAAAAAGCAGACAGGTTCATATGGTCGACACATTTTAAAAAAAGTTGTTCATGTTTTTGGACTTTTTTCATCCTTGACTATCCATGTTACAGATACTAACCTTTAGTAACCTTGTGGCGAGCAAAGCAGAGCAAGACACCGCACCCGAAGCGTGGCAAGTGGACTTGTTTTTACAAATGGTGGTCCCTGATGAAATAACTATCCACACTAACTCCAAAAATGCAACAAAAATGAAGTGTCGACCATTTTTGTGTTGACTCTTGACCATGTCGATCTTTTGACCATGTCGACCATATTGGGTCGACCTAATGACTGTAGACCTAATGTATGTAGAGCTTGTATACAACACCCCACAGTTCTCCTGGCACAGATCATTGATCATTTTGCAACCAGTGGGCCTATGCTATTCATCTCTTATGGGCCCTACACACTTCCCGATCCGCCGCTGAGCTGCCCGACGGCGGATACGGGGGACCCGGTGACGGGCGGAGTGAAGTTTCTTCACTTTCCCCGTCACCCGGCTCCATAGCAGTGCAGGCAAATATGGACGAGATTGTCCATATTGGCCTGCATGCACAAGCGACGGGGCACCAGCGATGAACAAACGCGGGGCCGCGCATCGTTCATCGCTGGTGCCTCCACACTGAAATATATGAATGGTATCTCGTTCATATCTTTCAGTATTCTCGCCCAGTGTGTAGGGCCCATTACTTGATGACCTAATGAAAGAGTGAGATGTCATGTCTGCATTTGTGTCTTCATCACCTTGTCTACCCTTCATGGTTCAAATGATGTTTCTTCTGTTTGTTTCTCCACAACTTCTGGAGGTCAAATATAACCATTATGCATTTATGGACATTAATGATTTTGGTACATTTTTAAATGAATGCAAACATGCATTTTTGTCTTGACATGTTGGAAGGTATGGTTTTAGTCATATTAGTTTGAACTACAGTGTATATTGTAGCTCATTAAATATAAAAAAAACGCAGTTAGTGTTATGCTTTGAAGGGGATGGTGAGATCTGTTTGAGTGAGTGGTAATATTATTCTTATCCCTACTGTATATGAGAATGTTTGTTATTTATAGCTTAGTCAATAATTTCACCAAGTTACGAGGTAATGACTAATTGGTGTTACACAATAGTAACATAGTAAATGAGGTTGAAAAAAGGCAAAATGCCCATAGGGTTCAACCTATATTTTATACTAAGCTGTGCACATTATAATGTACCTGCTGAAGTAATGGTTTTAGTACCAATTGACAACTATAATTCGTATCACTCCCAGATATTTAATGTCAATATATTAAATGCTATGGCCTTGGATACCTTTTTCAGTTAGAAATTTGTCCAATCCTCTTTTAAATGCATTTACAGAGTCCGCCATTATTACCTTCTCCTGCAGGGAGTTTCAAATCTTTATTGCCCTTACCGTGAAGAACCCTTTCCAATGTTGTGTACAGAATTCTCTCCTCTAGCCTCAGCGAGTGCCCACATGTTCTATACAGAGTTCTTTTAATAAACAAATCCCCTGCTAATCCCTTGTAATGACCCTTTACATATTTGAAGATATTAATAATGTCTCCTTTTAGATGCCTCTTTTCCAGTGTATACATATTTAACCTGGTAAGCCTTTCCTCGTACTCCAGTGTCTCTAACCCTTTAATCAATTTAGTAGCTCGCCTTTGAACTGTTTCGAGTTCCCCGATATCTTTTTTTATAATATATTCCAGGTGCGGACGTACCAATGATTTGTACAGTGGCAGGATTACATCCTCGTCCCTTGTCTCAATACCCCGTTTTATGCACGCAAGCACCTTAGTTGCCTTCTTTGATGCATTTTGACATTGTGTACTGTTATTAAGCCTATTGTCTATGAGCAACCACAAATCTTTTTCCACTACTGTTACCTCTATCTTTTCCCAATTTAATGTGTAGGATGCAAGTTTGTTTTTTTTATCCCAAAATGCATAGCTTTGCATTTTTCTATATTGAAACTCATTCTCCATTTAGGCGCCCAGGTATCAAGTTTAAATAAGTCATTCTGTAGAGACTCCACATTGATTTCCGAATTAATTTCCTTACACAGTTTAGTATCATCTGCAAAAATTAACACTGTGCTTTCCAGGCCTATACCTAGATCATTAATAAATATATTGAACAGTAGCGGGCCGAGTACGGACCCTTGTGGTATTCCGCTGACTACTGGTGCCCATCTGGAGAACATTCCATTGACCACCACTCATTGTACCCTGTTATTCAGCCAATTACTTATCCATGTACAACTAGTATTTCCTAGGCCAAGCTCCCTTAATTTGATGATCAGTCTCCTGTGAGGCACATTATCGAAGGCTTTTGCAAAATCTAAATAAACCACATCCACTGCTTTTTCCTGGTCAAGATTATCGCTCACTTCCTCGTAGAAGCTAATTAAGTTAGTTTGGCATAATCTGTCCCTCACAAACCCATGCTGACTCTTGCTAATAATCTTAGTAGTCTGCAGATGCTCCCCTATGCTATCCCTCAAAATTCCTTCCAATATTTGAACCGCTATAGAGGTTAAACTAACCAGTCTTTAGTTACCAGGATGATTTTTAGTTCCCTTTTTAAATATTGGTACTACCTCAGCTATATGCCAATCCTTCGGTACCATGCCTGATCTAATTGAACTATAGAAAATCAAGTATAGGGGTTTTGCTGGCTGTGACCTGAGCTCCATAATTAACCCTCGTGTGAAAACCATTTGGGCCAGGTGATTTATTAATCTTTATGATGCTTAATCTCTCCAGGACTACTTCCTCGCTTAAACAAGCATCAAGCCAAGAGTCATTACCTTCACTGTCATTATGCTCTACTATCACCGTCTGATCCTCCCTGATGAATACTGCTGAAAAAAAATTGTTCAGTATTTGCGCTTTTATTTTGTCATCATTTATCAAGGCTCCCAGTTCATCTTTTAATGGGCCTACGTTCTACTTTTTTAACCTTTTACTGTTAATGTATTTTTCTCTGACGTCCTAGTGGATGCTGGGAACTCCGTAAGGACCATGGGGAATAGACGGGCTCCACAGGAGACTGGGCACTCTAAAGAAAAGATTAGGTACTATCTGGTGTGCACTGGCTCCTCCCTCTATGCCCCTCCTCCAGACCTCAGTTAGAATCTGTGCCCGGCCAGAGCTGGGTGCTCCTAGTGGGCTCTCCTGAGCTTACTAGTAAAGAAAGTATTTATTAGGTTTTTTATTTTCAGTGAGCTTCTGCTGGCAACAGACTCACTGCTACGTGGGACTAAGGGGAGAGAAGCAAACCTACCTGCTTGCAGCTAGCTTGTGCTTCTTAGGCTACTGGACACCATTAGCTCCAGAGGGTTCGAACACAGGCACCTGTCCTCGGTCGTCTGTTCCCGGAGTCGCGCCGCCGTCCCCCTCGCAGAGCCAGAAGAACAGAAGCTTGAAGACGACGAAATCGGCGGCTGAAGACTCCTGTCTTCATTAAGGTAGCGCACAGCTGTGCGCCATTGCTCCCAGCACACTTACACACTCCGATCACTGTAGGGTGCAGGGCGCTGGGGGGGGCGCCCTGGGCTGCAATTGAAGTACCTTTTGGCATAAAAATACATATATACAGTCTGGCACTGTATATATGTAAAAACCCCCGCCATTTTTTCACACAGAAAGCGGGACAGAAGCCCGCCACTGAGGGGGCGGGGCCTTCTTCCTCAGCACACCAGCACCATTTTCTCTTCACAGCTCCGCTGGAAGCAGCTCCCCAGGCTCTCCCCTGCAGTATCCAGGTACAAGACGGGTTAAAAAGAGAGGGGGGGGCACATAAATTTAGGCGCAAATAAGACCTATAAAGCAGCTATTGGGTAAATCACTTATCAGTGAGAATCCCTTTGTTATATAGCGCTGTGGTGTGTGCTGGCATACTCTCTCTCTGTCTCCCCAAAGGACTTTGTGGGGTCCTGTCCTCAGTCTGAGCATTCCCTGTGTGTGTGCGGTGTGTCGGTACGGCTGTGTCGACATGTTTGATGAGGAAGGTTACGTGGAGGCGGAGCAAGGGCAGATAAGTGTGGTGTCGCCCCCGTCGGGGCCGACACCTGATTGGATGGATATCTGGAAGGTCTTAAATGACAATGTAAACTCCTTACATAAAAGGTTTGATGACACTGCAGCCTTGGGACAGCCGGGGTCTCAGCCCGCGCCTGCCCAGGCGACTCAGAAACCGTCAGGGGCTCATAAACGCCCTCTATCTCAGATGGTTGACACAGATGTCGACACGGAGTCCGACTCCAGTGTCGACGATGATGAGGCACATTTACAGTCTAAAATGACCAAGGCCATCCGAAACATGATTATTGCAATGAAAGATGTATTACACATTTCTGAGATTAACCCTGTTAATACCAAGAGGGTTTATATGTTTGGGGAGAAAAAGCAGCCAGTGACTTTTCCCCCATCTGATGAATTAAATGAATTGTGTGAAGAAGCGTGGAGCTCCCCTGATAAGAAATTAGTGATTTCTAAGAGGTTACTGATGGCGTACCCTTTCCCGCCAACGGACAGGTTACGTTGGGAAACATCCTCTAGGGTGGACAAGGCACTGACACGCTTATCTAAAAAGGTGGCCCTGCCGTCTCATGATACGGCCGCCCTAAAGGAGCCTGCGGATAGAAAGCAGGAAGCTATCCTGAAGTCAGTGTATACACACTCTGGTACTCTACTGAGACCTGCTATTGCTTCAGCCTGGATGTGTAGTGCTGTAGCAGCGTGGACAGATACTCTGTTAGACGACATAGATTCCCTCGACAGAGATACTGTTTTGTTAACCCTGGGCCATATCAAAGTCGTCGTCTTATATATGCGGGATGCTCAGAGGGACATTTGCCTGCTGGGCTCTAGAATTAATGCTATGTCCATTTCTGCCAGGAGGGTCTTATGGACTCGGCAATGGACAGGAGATGCTGATTCTAAAAAACACATGGAGGTTTTGCCTTATAAGGGTGAGGAATTGTTTGGGGACGGTCTGTCGGACCTCGTGTCTACAGCGACAGCTGGAAAGTCGACTTTCTTGCCTCAGGTTTCCTCACAGTCTAAGAAAGCACCGTATTATCAAATGCAGTCCTTTCGTTCCCAAAAAGGCAAGAGGGTCAGGGGCGCATCCTTTCTTGCCAGAGGCAGGGGTAGAGGTAAGAAGCTGCACCATGCAGCCAGTTCCCAGGAACAAAAGTCCTCCCCTGCTTCCACTAAGTCCACCGCATGACGTTGGGGCTCCACAGGCGGAGCCAGGTGCGGTGGGGGCGCGTCTCCGAAACTTCAGCAACCAGTGGGTTCGCTCACAGGTGGATCTGTGGGCTATACAAATTGTATCTCAGGGATACAAGCTGGAATTCGAAGCGACTCCCCCCCCCGCCGTTACCTCAAATCAGCCTTGCCAGCTTCCCCCATGGAGAGGGAGGTAGTACTGGCGGCAATTCACAAGCTGTACCTCCAGCAAGTGATTGTCAGGGTCCCCCTCCTTCAACAGGGAAGGGGTTACTATTCCACAATGTTTGTGGTACCGAAACCGGACGGTTCGGTGAGACCCATTCTGAATTTAAAATCCTTGAACACTTATATAAAGAAATTCAAGTTCAAAATGGAATCGCTCAGAGCGGTTATTGCAAGCCTGGAAGAGGGGGATTTTATGGTGTCGCTGGACATCAAAGATGCTTACTTGCATGTCCCCATTTACCCACCTCACCAGGAGTACCTCAGGTTTGTGGTACAGGACTGTCATTACCAGTTCCAGACGTTGCCGTTTGGCCTGTCCACGGCACCGAGAATATTTACCAAGGTAATGGCCGAAATGATGATACTCCTTCGGCAGAAGGGAGTTATAATTATCCCGTACTTGGACGATCTCCTCATAAAGGCGAGGTCCAGGGAGCAGTTGTTGATCAGCGTAGCACTCTCTCAGGAAGTGTTGCAACAGCACGGCTGGGTTCTGAATGTTCCAAAGTCGCAGCTGATTCCTACGACGCGTCTGCTTTTCCTGGGCATGATTCTGGACACAGAACAGAAGAAGGTGTTTCTCCCGGTGGAGAAGGCCCAGGAATTGGCATCTCTGGTCAGGGACCTCCTGAAACCAAAACAGGTATCGGTGCATCACTGCACGCGAGTCCTGGGAAAGATGGTGGCTTCATACGAAGCCATTCCCTTCAGCAGGTTCCATGCGAGGATCTTTCAGTGGGATCTGTTGGACAAGTGGTCCGGATCGCATCTTCAGATGCATCGGCTGATCACCCTGTCCCCAAGGGCCAGGGTGTCTCTTCTGTGGTGGCTGCAGAGTGCTCACCTTCTCGAGGGCCGCAGGTTCGGCATACAGGACTGGGTCCTGGTGACCACGGATGCAAGCCTCCGAGGGTGGGGGGCAGTCTCTCAGGGAAGAAACTTCCAAGGGCTGTGGTCAAGTCTGGAGACTTCTCTACACATAAATATACTCGAACTAAGGGCCATTTACAACGCCCTTAGTCAAGCAGAGCCCCTGCTTCGAAACCGGCCAGTACTGACTCAGTCAGACAACATCACGGCGGTCGCCCATGTAAACCGCCAGGGCGGCACAAGAAGCAGGATGGCAATGGCGGAAGCCACAAAGATTCTTCGGTGGGCGGAAAATCACGTGCAAGCACTGTCAGCAGTGTTCATTCCGGGAGTGGACAACTGGGAAGCAGACTTCCTCAGCAGACACGACCTCCACCAGGGAGAGTGGGGACTTCATCAAGAAGTCTTCACACAGATCGCAAAGTGATGGGAACTGCCACAGGTGGACATGATGGTGTACCGCCTCAACAAAAAGCTAAAAAGATATTGCGCCAGGTCAAGGGACCCTCAGGCGATAGCTGTGGACGCCCTAGTGACACCGTGGGTGTACCAGTCGGTATATGTGTTTCCTCCTCTTCCTCTCATACCCAAGGTACTGAGAATAGTAAGAAAGAGAGGAATAAGATCAATACTCATTGTTCCGGATTGGCCAAGAAGGACTTGGTACCCGGAACTGCAAGAAATGCGCACAGAGGACCCATGGCCTCTGCCTCTCAGACAGGACCTGCTGCAACAAAGGCCCTGTCTGTTCAAGACTTACCGCGGCTGCGTTTGACGGCATGGCGGTTGAACGCCGGATCCTAGCTGAAAAAGGCATTCCGGATGAAGTTATTCCTACGCTAATAAAGGCTAGGAAAGACGTGACAGCAAAGCATTATCACCGTATATGGCGAAAATATGTTGCTTGGTGTGAGGCCAGGAAGGCCCCTACAGAGGAATTCCAGCTGGGTCGATTCCTGCACTTCCTACAGTCAGGGGTGACTATGGGCCTAAAATTGGGGTCCATAAAGGTCCAGATTTCGGCCCTATCCATTTTCTTTCAAAAAGAACTGGCTTCACTGCCTGAGGTTCAGACGTTTGTTAAGGGAGTGCTGCATATTCAGCCCCCTTTTGTGCCACCAGTGGCACCCTGGGATCTTAATGTTGTGTTGGATTTCCTGAAATCCCACTGGTTTGAGCCACTTAGGACCGTGGAACTAAAGTATCTCACGTGGAAAGTGGTCATGCTGTTGGCCTTAACATCGGCTAGGCGTGTGTCGGAATTGGCGGCTTTGTCATGTAAAAGCCCATATCTGATCTTCCATATGGACAGGGCAGAATTGAGGACTCGTCCCCAATTTCTCCCAAAGGTGGTATCATCGTTTCATTTGAACCAACCTATTCTGGTGCCTGCGGCTACTCGGGTCTTGGAGGACTCCAAGTTACTGGACGTAGTCAGGGCTTTGAAAATATATGTTTCCAGAACGGCTGGAGTCAGGAAGACTGACTCGCTGTTTATCCTGAATGCACCCAACAAGCTGGGTGCTCCTGCTTCAAAGCAAACTATTGCGCGCTGGATCTGTAGCACGATTCAGCTAGCTCATTCTGCGGCTGGATTGCCGCATCTATAATCAGTAAAAGCCCATTCCACAAGGAAGGTGGGCTCTTCTTGGGCGGCTGCCGAGGGGTCTCGGCTTTACAGCTTTGCCGAGCGGCTACTTGGTCGGGTTCAAACACATTTGCAAAGTTCTACAAGTTTGATACCCTGGCTGAGGAGGACCTTGTGTTTGCTCATTCGGTGCTGCAGAGTCATCCGCACTCTCCCGCCCGTTTGGGAGCTTTGGTATAATCCCCATGGTCCTTACGGAGTTCCCAGCATCCACTAGGACGTCAGAGAAAATAAGAATTTATTCACCGGTAATTCTATTTCTCGTAGTCCTTAGTGGATGCTGGGCGCCCGTCCCAAGTGCGGACTTTCTGCAATACGTGTATATAGTTATTGCTTAAATAAGGGTTATTGTTATGAGCCATCTGTTGAGTGAGGCTCAGTTGTTGTTCATACTGTTAACTGGGTAAGGTTATCACAAGTTGTACGGTGTGATTGGTGTGGCTGGTATGAGTCTTACCCTGGATTCAAATTTCCTTTCCTTGTAATGTCAGCTCGTCCGGGCACAGTTTCCCTAACTGAGGTCTGGAGGAGGGGCATAGAGGGAGGAGCCAGTGCACACCAGATAGTACCTAATCTTTTCTTTAGAGTGCCCAGTCTCCTGTGGAGCCCGTCTATTCCCCATGGTCCTTACGGAGTTCCCAGCATCCACTACGGACTACGAGAAATAGATTTACCGGTGAGTAAATTCTTATTATAAAACCTTTTAGGATTGGTTTTACTCTCTATAGCGAATTTGCTTTTCGTTTACAATTTTAGCTGCTCTTATTACTTTCTCTTACGTCCTAGAGGATGCTGGGGTCCACATTAGTACCATGGGGTATAGACGGGTCCACTAGGAGCCATTGGCACTTTAAGAGTTTGAGAGTGTGGGCTGGCTCCTCCCTCTATGCCCCTACTACCAGACTCAGTTTAGAAAATGTGCCCGGAGGAGCCGGTCACAGCTAGGGGAGCTCTACAGAGCTTCTTTAGTAAAGTTTGTTTTAGAGTTAATTTTTTTACAGGGAGGCTGCTGGCAACAGCCTCCTGCATCGTGGGACTAATGGGGGGAGTAGTGTCCGCCCTGCGGGGTCTGAGCCACGATCTCCGCTGACAGGACACTGAGCTCCTGAGGGGATAGAACGTTCCCCGCCACAGGGAATGGCTCACCCCGGCAGCATGCTGCAACCCCCTTACAGAGCCAGAAGATCAGTGGCGAGTGAGTCACCGCCCCCCCTAGCAAGCGGGGAGCCAGTGTGAAGATGTCGGCAACAGGGTATGGAGCGCAGTACTAACTGCGCTCTGGGGCTCAGCGGTACATAGTGCGGCGCTGTGAGGGGTGCCCTGAGCCAGCGCCTACACCCTACACTGACCTCTCAAGCCTGTCAGGGTCCCGGGATCGCTGCCAGCACAATTCCTCAGGCCAGTATAATCTCTAGAAGAGCAGAAAGACCGCACCATTAAGGGGGCAGAGCTTCTCAGAGCGGACCCAGCAGCGTTCAGCGTCATTTTCCTGCCTGCAGAAACGCTGTCAATGAAGAGCAGTCCCTCCAGAGCAACTCCAGCTATCTCTTACGGTACCAGGGGGTTGTAGAAGGGAGGGGAGGCTGTGTAAAGACTGTGTAACCTATTAAGGTGCACAGTCAGCGCTGGTTGGGGCCTCCCTATACCATTGAAAGCGCTGTGTGTGGGTTGGCTCCAATCTCTGTGTCTCTCTTGCCATTCTTGGGGGTGAAACTCTGTCTAGTCTCCTGTGTGTGTGTGTGTGTGTGTGTGTGTGTGTGTGTGTGTGTGTGTGTGTGTGTGTCTGGTCTCCATTTAGCTATGTTCAGGGACTCTGTGTCATATGCTGCAGAGGATATGTCCTCTCAGGATGATCTGATTCCATGTAATCTGGATTGCACTGTTTTAGTGCAGATACCAGCAAGGGAGCCTGCATGGTTATCCTCTATCAAATCTATGATAACTCAGATTTCTACTAGGGTTGCACAGAATTAATCTGCAACTCAGATTTTACAGAACTCTATGGCAGTTTGGTCCGGTTCGGTTTCCTCAGGGCCCCCCTCTGTTGGTTCCCACAAACATGCTCTTGCCCAGATTATGCAAGAGGACACGGATACCGATTCTGACACGGCAGACGGTGATGGGGATGTGCTGTGTGGGGCCGCATCTCTTGCAAAAGGATTGCAGTTGATGATAGAGGCTGTCAGGGATGTGTTGAATATTGCTGATACAACACCTGAGCAGGTTAAGGAGGCTTGCTTCACTGACAGTAAGAAAGCCTCGCTAAACTTCCCTGCGTCCAAAGAATTAAAACCCACCCATAGAGGACGTGTCTGTATCCAGACTCTCGAAAAAATGTGGTTTTACCTGTCCCAGGATCTACCGCCTTAAAGGAGCCGGCTGATCGCAAAATTGATACTACGCTCAAATCCATATACACGGCTTCAGGGGCGATACTACATCCTACTATTGCCTGTGCATGGATTTCCAAAGCTATAGTAAAGTGGTCAGGCATGTTACTTGAGGATTTGGATACCTGGGTTCAGTGGCTGCAGGAATATCTTCCATGTCAGTCTCAGCTTGTCGAGGACTGTGGTTGCCCCAATGGCGGAATCCAGGAGAAGTGTGGAGACCCTACCCTACCCTACAAAGGTCAGGCTCTCTTTGGAGAAGCGTTGGATGCGTGGATCTCCACGTCTACAGCGGGTAAGTCCCCTTTTCTCCCATCAGCTGCATCTGCTACAAAGAAACCGTTTTCTTCAGCTGCTTCACAGTCCTTTCGGGTTGCTAAAACAAGAAAAGCCATACCGTCCAACACCTTCTTTAGAGGAGGTCGACCAAAATCCAAGAAACCTGCTGCTGCAGGTTCCCAGGAACAGAAGCCTATTTCAGGTACGCCAAAGTCCTCAGCATGACGATGGACCATGCGGCCCGAAGGTGGGGGCGAGACTCAGGCATTTCAGTCACGTCTGGGTGTCGTCCGGACTGGATCCCTGGGTACAAAATATTGTGTCCCAGGGGTACCGGCTGGAATTTCAGGATCTCCCTCCTCACCGGTTCTTCAAATCAGGCTTGCCAGCTTTGCCGTCAGACAGGACTACCCTACAGGGAGCCATCCAGAAGTTGGTTGAGGCACAGGTTATTGTACCAGTTCCTCCCCAGATGCAAAACAAAGGTTACTATTCGAACCTTTTCGTGGTACCGAAACCGGATGGTTCGGTCAGGCCCATTCTGAAATTAAAATCACTAAACCCCTTTCTGAGGGAGTTAAGTTCAAAATGGAGTTTCTAAGGGCGGTGATATCAAGTCTGGAAGAGGGGAAATTCCTGGTATCCCTGGATATCAAGGATGCGTACCTCCACATTCCGATTTGGCAGCCGCATCAAGCTTATCTCTGATTGGCACTGTTGGACTGTCATTTTCAATTCCAAGCCCTGCCTTTCGGCCCCTCCACAGCACCGAGGGTATTCACCAAGGTGATGGCGGAAATGATGGTTCTCCTCCGCAGAGAGGGGGTGAACATAATTCCATATCTGGACGATCTGCTGATAAAGGCATCATCCAAGGAGAAGCTGTTACAGTCCATAGCTCTCACGACCCAACTTCTCAAGGAACATGGTTGGAGCCTGAATCTTCCAAAATCACATTTGGAACCAACAAGGAGGTTGTCATTTCTGGGAATGATACTCGACACGGAAGTGCAGAAGGTATTTCTTCCAGTGGAAAAAGCGTTGGTTATACAAACAATGGTCCGGGACGTCCTGAAGCCAGCCCGGTTGTCGGTTCATCGGTGCATTCGCCTTTTGGGGAAGATGGTTGCCTCTTACGAGGCTCTGCAGTACGGGAGATTTCATGCTCTGTCCTTCCATCTGGATCTCCTGGACAAATGGTCGGGATCTCCTCTGCACATGCTCCAGAGAATACGTCTGTCGCCAAAGGCCTGGATCTCACTTCTCTTTTGGCTGCAATTACCTCACCTTCTGGAGGGCCGCAGGTTCGGGATTCAGGACTGGATCCTTCTACCCACGGATGCAAGTCTCCAGGGCTGGGGCACAGTCACTCAAGGGGAAACCTTCCAAGGAAGGTGGTCAAGTCTGGAAGCCGGCCTGCTGATGAACATTCTGGAATTAAGAGCCGTCTACAATGGGCTTCTGCAAGCGACCAATCTTCTGAGAAATCGGGCCATTCAAGTGCAGTCGGACATTGTAACGACAGTGGCTTACATAAACCGACAGGGCAATGTCAGAGGTAGCAAGAATCATCCTCTGGGTGGGAAAACACGCATTGGCGCATGTCGGCAATCTTCATTCTGGGAGTAGACAACTGGGAAGCGGACTTCCTCAGCAGGCACGATCTCCATCCAGGAGAGTGGGGCCTCCATCCAGAGGTGTTCACGGAGGTGACAAGTCTTTGGGGTGTACCTCAAATAGACATGATGGACTCTCGTCTCAACAAGAAGCTTCAGCGGTATTGTTCCAGGTCGAGGGACCCACAAGCCATGGCGGTGGACACCCTAGTGACTCCGTGGGTGTTCCAGTCTGTGTACGTGTTTCCTCCACTTCCACTTTTTAGAGTTCTAAAAATCATAAGGAGAACAAAAGTTGAGGCAATCCTCATTGCTCCGGACTGGCCAAGAAGGGCCTGGTACGTGTATCTTCTGGATCTACTGCTAGAAGAGCCGAGGCCTCTTCCTCTTCGGGAGGACCTGCTGCAGCAGGGGCCGTTCGCTTATCAAGACTTACCGCGGCTACGTTTGACGGCATGGAGATTGAACGCCAGATACTAGCTCGGATGGGAATTCTGAACAAAGTCATTCCTAACAGACTAGGAAAGGAGTAACATCTAAACATTACCATTGCATTTGAAAAAAATACGATTCTTGGTATGAATCCAAGAGGTGTCATACGGTGGAGTTTAATCTTGGACGGTTTCTCCTCTTCCTCCAAGCAGGTGTGGATATGGGGCTGAGATTAGGTTCCGTAAAGGTCCAGATTTCGGCCCTATCCATTTTTTTTCCCAGAAACAGTTGGCTGCCTTTCCTGAGTCAAAGACCTTTTTGAAGGGAGTTCTGCACATCCAGCCTCCCTTTGTGCCGCCTATGGCACCCTGGGATCTTAACGTGGTGTTGCAGTTCCTCCAGTCGGACTGGTTTGAGCCTCTACAGGAGGTTGAGGTTAAGTTTCTCACGTGGAAGGCTGTGACTTTGTTGGCTGTGGCTTCTGCTAGGCATGTGTCGGAGTTCGGGGCTTTGTCATGTAAAAGCCCATACTTTATCTTCCATGAAGATAGAGCTGAGCTCAGGACACGTCCGCAGTTCCTTCCGAAGGTTGTATCAACCAACCTATTGTGTGCCAGTTGCTACTGACTCCTCAATTTCATCAAAGTCCTTGGATGTTGTAAGGGTTCTGAAAATCTATGTGAAGAGGACTGCTCGTCACAGAAAATCGGACTCTGTTTGTCCTGTATGATCCCAAGAAAATTGGGTGTCCTGCTTCTAAACAGACGAACTCTCGCTGGATCAGGTTCACTATCCAGCATGCGTATTCTACGGCAGGCCTGCTGTGTCCTACGTCTGTTAAGGCCCACTCTACTCGTAAGGTGGGTTCTTCCTGGGCGGCTGCCCGGGGTGTCTCGGATTTACAACTATGCCGAGCGGCTACTTGGTTGGGGTCGAACATGTTCGCAAAGTTCTACAAGTTCGATACTTTGGCCTCTGAGGACCTGAAGTTTGGTCAATCAGTTCTGCAGGAGCCTCCGCGCTCTCCCTCCCATTCTGGGAGCTTTGTTACATCCCCATGGTTCTAATGTGGACCCCAGCATCCTCTAGGACGTAAGAGAAAATAGGATTTTAATTACCTACCGGTAAATCCTTTTCTCGTAGTCCATAGAGGATGCTGGGCGCCCGCCCTGCGCTTTGTGATCCTGCAGTGGTTACTTAGTTCAGTACTGCTTAGTTCTTGGTAAGTACTGTTTGGTTACTTGGTAAGTAATATTGTTCAGCCTTGGTTTGCCTTGTGTGTGAGCTGGTATGAATCTCGCCACTATCTGTGTAAAATCTTTTCTCGAAGATGTCCGTCTCCTCAGGCACAGTTTCTAGACTGAGTCTGGTAGGAGGGGCATAGGGGGAGGAGCCAGCCCACACTCTCAAACTCTTAAAGTGCAATACCCCATGGTACTAATGTGGACCCCAGCATCCTCTACGGACTACGAGAAAAGGATTTACCGGTAGGTAATTAAAATCCTATTTTATTGCAACTTTTGTTGCATTCCTTGTAGTATCGGAATGACTCCTCCCCTCCATTAGATTTAAATGCTTTGAAAGCAAGCCTCTTTTTAGCCATTTCTTCTTTGAGCTCCATATTAATCCACATTGGTTTGCGTTTAGTACTCCTGCTTTACTGCCCATGGGAGTGAATTTTTGAATATTGCTATCGAGCAACCCTTTTAAAGCATCCCACATTTCCGATGTGTCTTTACCATGTAACAAGAGTTCCCAGTCAATGTCGTTAATAGAATTTTGTAGAATTTTTTTAAACGGCGTCTATCTCCCTGGGAGGGGGGATTAGGGGCTGTTGGTTACTTGAAGTGGATCAACTTGGTTTACTTTAAATATATTATTTTGTGTCCATAATTGCCTTTCACTAATTATTTCATTTTGTAATGGGCACTTTGACAATGCTTGTAATGTATATTGATGTATTGTAGATTGTATATAAAATGCTAAAGAATTATGAATATGTATATTTTATATGAAACATCTTTAAAACAAATAATTCCAGAATAGGGATATATGATACATCTTTTTTGTTTTTTTCTCTTTTTCTTTACAGTTGACAAACCTTTTAATTTGACAATGAAATCATATAATTTTAATACTACTTTGTATTGGGATTACATCCAAACTTCTGTTACCCCTTATTTTCGTGTGGAAATCAATGATTACAAGTAAGAATTTTTTTTATTATTTTATAATTATCCAGAATTGTATCTTACCTTAACAGTGCTATGTTGAAATTTGACTTTCACCAAAACCTTCATTAGGTACTTACTGTAGCTGCTGTTATTCCCTGTCATTCCAGATTCTTCAGCATTTCAGTTTTCTAAAGTGGTTACTCAGATGTAGAAGCAAATCAAAAAAGCAAGCAACTGGGCAAACCCATGTTGCACTGCAGTGTGGCAGATTTAGCGGGATGCGGTCATTAGGTCGACACCACTTAGGTCGACAGTCATTAGGTCGACCACTATTGGTCAATATGCATTAGGTCGGCAGGGTCACTAGGTCGACAGGTCAAAATGTCGATATGAGTTTTTCAGATATTTTTTTTTACCGTTTTGGACTTTTCATGGTTTACGTTCCACATGGACTACGATTGGGAATAGTAACCTGTGCCGAGCGCAGCGAGGCACCTTGCACGGTGCACTAATTAGGGTTCCCCGTCACTTTACGAAGAAAACGACACCAATTCTTTTTTTTAAACTCATGTCGACCTTTTGACCTGTCGACCTAGTAAATGTCGACCTAATGACCCGGCCGACCTAATGCATGTCGACTTGAGTGGTGTCGACCTAATGACCCATACCCGATTTAGCTTTGCGTGAGTAATATTGTATCTGTGCATGGTAAATACTGTCTGATTTTATTTTTACACTGCAATTTAGATTTTAGTTTGAACACACCCCACCCAAATCTAAATCTCGCTGCACGTTATGTCTGCTCCACCTGAACTGCAACATGGTTTTGCCTAATTGTGTGCTTTTTGGTTTGCTTCCAAACCTGAATAAAGCCCTAAGGCCTGTAAAGTGTCATATAATATCTGAAAAAAAGATATTCCATACACATCCTACCCCTTATACTAGTGAATACAATACCTGTAGTAGCTAATATACAAAGCAGAACGTACTATGATGGCAACTTTAGAAACCTGGGCCAAATTTTGTGGGCCAGTATGCAACTGGGCCATCTTAACAGCAGTATAGGCCCCTGGGCAAAGCCATGCACTGGGGTCCCTACTCAACCTCCAGCAGTAGAGGTGGGGGGTGCTATCAGCAGGATCTTTGATGTCCAGCGGGTGGTAGGTTCGATCTTCTGCTCAGTATGTAGGATCTGGGGCAGTAATTTCTGCTAATTACTCCTTTACTACAAGCATGGTAGGAGATGGGGTGAGAGGGAAAACAATAAATTGTAGAAGGGGACATTGGGCTGAATGAAGGGGCCCTGGTACATGACTTCCAGGGTGGTAGGGGGTGTTTAATACGCAGGGGAGAGGTGGATACCAAGCGTGTGGAGTAGGAGCAGAGACCAGCTGCTGGAAGGCCGATATCTTTGGGCATCGTAGAGACAAGTTGCCAGTGTCCACCGAAAGGGGAGTGTCCCAGCTTTTTGAGTATTCCCTCAGAAAAATGTCTAAGTCAGACAGAACCCGAGATATCTGGCTGGGAAGAGCAATTAACTGGTTCGGATGGGGACCACTGCTTTGAAGTCGGATATCTCCAGTTCCCCTGGGCTGATTTTCAAAAATCTTGTATTCCTGGAAAAAGGGGACCCTCTGCTATAAGCCTAGGGCCTTTATACTCCTGGTACCATTGAGAAACTGCCCATTGAGCCCATACGAAGAGGGCCCTGGTATGCAAGGCAGGTGAATGCCCTGCTGAGTTCATTCTGGTGATATTTCTACAGTGCAGAGATCTTGGTTCAGCTACTGCACAAATCTGGTAACTCAGGGGTAGATGTAAGGAGGTGATAACGCCCCAGCCAGTCAGCTTCTGTCATTTTTCAAACCCAGCCCATAACTTGACAGTTAAGAGCTGATTGGCCGATGCGTTATCACTTTCCACTTTATCACTTCTTCAGGCTTGATACATTTGTCCCTAAGTGTATAAAATGCCAGCCAGCATCTAAAGCAATCATCCATTCTTTGGTTGCTAATATATAATAGACCTCTAATTTTTGAATTTTATTGGACAGAGGTCTTATGAAACCCTAGTCACGTATAAAAGTACAACATTGATGATAAATTTGAAGTTGAACCAGTTCTGACAGGCATCCGAATGATAGATCAACAGTGTATAGGTAGACAGTCAATACTTCAACATGCATTCGGTCAACAGATGAAAGATCAACAGGTTCAAAAGGCCAACATGAAAATGGTCGACACACAAATGGTTGGCCCATTTTTTATTTTTTTTTATTGTACGTGTTTTACCAACAGTTGCTCGATTTACTGTTATTGAATACAATTGGAAATAGTAACCCTTGTTCGAAGTGTGGCAAGTGAAGCAAGCTCGCAAGGGTACACGTTTCTACCGATGGTGGTGACATATCAAATATACTATAGTGCTTGATAATAAAATATACAAGATTTTACCAAAAAACTAAAATTAATGAAAAAACTTGTGTCAACCATTGTCATGTTGCCCTATTGCATATCGACCATTTGGTGTCAACCTATTGACTGTTGACCTAAACACTGTAGATCTAATATACCACACCCTTTCTAACGAGCTCTGGCTGTAAAGCAGTGCTTTTTTAATTTATTGATTTATACGGACACTTTGTTTTATTTAATAAAAAGACCATTGTATTTGACACCAATGGACACTGTACCAGCACTGTTAATAAACGCATTGCATTCTTTTGGTACTATTCATTATGGAGGTTCAGATGTTTACCATGGACCCCTGTAAGGAATGGAATTTGCAGCTAACACCTTGCAGGCTGCAAGCCCCATGTGAATCATTGACATGACAACAGGAATCGATGACAGTAAGGCACAAGGATATCTGAAACAAAGGCACAGAAACTGAGAAGCTGTATACCAAGTACCACGAAAACAAGTAAAATCCCAAGCGCAAGCAACAGCAGGAACCTTCAGTGTCCAAGGACCAAGCCAACTTAAACTGGCTTTGTAAAACCTGTGAAGTACTGAACAGGTTTAAATAGGCAGCTAACTGATTAGAAAATGGGCTCTCAATGGATTTGGTCATGTAGGCGAGTCTTTAAAGTGCACCATAAGGATGGGCTCTAGACCACCTAATTCTTATTTTATTTTTTATTTTTTTTAAGCAATTTTTGATGGATATTCTCCAAAAGTCCAAAGGCATTGAGATTTGTTGCATCAACTTAGGCGCATTCATGTGGCTATAACCTTTCAATTTGACCAAAACAGAACAATATCTCTGGGAATTCTAGCTTGAAGGACATTCTTGATCTCTCAAGGAGTTTCTACACTCTCAAGTTAGCTTTCAATTACTGGTAGAGGACTAGAAAAAAAAATATTAATCGTTTCAAGAGAGATGCATGGAAGACTTTGCGGATGCAAAGAGAAGGACATAACTGTAGTTCATAGGCCATTGGGTTGATTATTTTATAAAAATATGTAAAATAAATTCTAGCTTTTGGAGGATTTCTTGGCTCAAATAAGTAATCGATCGTTCAAATCTCAGATGGAGGCATAGAAAAAAACTTGAGGGGGAAAGGGTGCTTTTCATGCCTGATGAAGGTTGTGGACAAGGAAGACTCGTGGATGTTGTAAGCAAACTCTGCCCAAGGTAAAAGATCCACCCCAGTTGTCTTTGTTGACTGGATCCGGTCTGAAGATCAACAGTGTCTAGGTCGACAATGTTTAGGTCGACCCACTATAGGTCGACAGTCACTAGGTCGACATGTTTTCAAGGTTGACAGGGTTTTGTTAAATTCCTTTTTTTGAACTTTTTCATACTTAACGATCCACGCGGACTACAATTGGGAATAGTAACCTGTGCCGAGCGCAGCGAGGCACCTTGCCCGAAGCTCGCTCGCCATGCGAGGGGACACGGTGCACTAATTGGGCTTCCCGGTCACTGTACGGAGAAAACAACACCGCAAAAACATGAAAAACTCAAGTCGACCTTTTGACCTGTCGACCTAGAACATGTCGACCTAGAGACTTTCGACCTATAGTGGTCGACCTAAACATTGTCGACCTAGACACTGTCGATCTAATGATCCACACCCGACAAATACATAGATTCTAAAAGACTCCAAATACTGATTTACATGATCTGGTTGCCCAGTGAACTGAAGGTGGTAGCTGATGAAATACATAGAAATAATTGTGTCCTTGGTCTGAGGATGTAATGGTTGGATATTTTATTTAATTAATAACATTTACTTGTATACTGCTAACATATTCCTTTTAGGTACTTGATTGGGAACTCTGTGTTGACCAAAAACTGAACAGGCCACAACCAAAAACTAAGGAGAGGACCACCAGTATCCCTGAGCTCTAGGTTTTACGGACATCGACATGCCCGGAGAAGCAGGAAGAATACACCCAGGGCATATTTTCTCTGTAACCATGTAGTCATGAGAATTGCAAGGAGGCATTTTGGATCAATTATATGATATTCTGGAGAATCTGAATTTTCAGTGCCCTCAGTTGAGTGGGATAATGTACCTGGCACAAATTGATGCATTAAGCAATCTGTGAAACAATAGAATTATAGGGCCAGTATATATAGTCATCGGCTGCTGAGAACCCTCCACCAAATATCTCTATTCTTCAAGAGAAAATTTTATGGCAAGGAGCTCCTCATAACAAATTGTATAGTTGCTTTTAGCTGGCAATAGCTTGCAATACGTATGATTTATGTCTAACCATGTGGCTACACTCCTTGGGTCAATTAGCTTTCTAGAATCTTCAAATTAATATACTGCTGTTATGGCTATATTTTTTTATTTTTAAGAAAAATTCTGAATTTCTAACTTTATGTATCTCAATTTTTATTTCAGAATCAGTAAGTGGGTTGTTGTCAAGTCTTGTAGGAATATTTCACGTAATTACTGTGACCTTTCTGCAAATATCATTGAGCCTTATATTTATTATAATGTCCGAGTAAAAGCTTTTGTTGGATCTAACAGCAGTGAATATACAAAAATGGAGTTTTGTTTGATAACTGATGGTAAGTTGCTGCAATAAAAGGAAAAGTTGATGTGTTTTTATTATTGAATTTTATTGATTTTGGTGGCATTGATTTCTTTTGGACAATATATGAAGCATGCTGTATGCAGATTTGTAACATTTAGTAGAATGGTATTGTCTGTATTTGACTAATTGTTCATTTATGCCACACACAAAATGGACTGCTGCAGTGCATCATATGTATCCAACACTTATGGAATTCGAATACGAATTAGTTCCACTGTTTGTTTTTTCTAGCATCCATAAGGGATATTGGGGAGACTTACTACGATGAGGTATAGACGGGGCCCAAAGGAGTTGGTGCACTTTAAATTTCTGCAACTGGGTGTACTGGCTCCTCCCCTCTATGCCCCCTCTTACAGGCAGTTTAGAAAAAAGTGCCCTCAGGAGAGGATGCACATCTCTGCAGCTCCAGAGAGTTTTCTTCAATTTCATTTAAACTTTTATTATTTTCAGTATGTTGTTTGGGCAACAGCATACCTGCACCGTGGGAGTTGGGGGGGGGGGCGCGGTCACCGGCCTTGCGAGGTGTCAGAGTTGCTTCCTTGCTGCAGGACCACCGTCCGGAGAGGTTGTTTGTTCAGCGGGGCACTGCGCTATAGCTGTTGCAATCATAGCACGCCGCACACTCCTAACATATGCCTGAAGGTGACGACTTACACTAGCACTTGTGTAATGTTTTTAAACAAAATAGGAGACATTGCCAGTATAAAAATGTATATAGCTCCGGCACCATTGTGGGGGGGGGGTCGTGCTACCTCAGAGCGGGACCAGGGGCATTTTGTCGCCTTTCTCTGCTTAATGCAGTAGCAGCAAGCACACACGGCTCCTACTGACTCAAGACACGCTGGGAAACTGGCAAAAGGGGGAGATACGCTATTGTACACAATCTGTTTCCTCTATCATTAGTGT
Organism: Pseudophryne corroboree; assembly: GCF_028390025.1. Taxonomy (NCBI): domain Eukaryota; kingdom Metazoa; phylum Chordata; class Amphibia; order Anura; family Myobatrachidae; genus Pseudophryne; species Pseudophryne corroboree. The sequence continues at coordinate 559,937,298 of NC_086447.1, read as the reverse complement.
TTCACTGTGATATAATAAGCTGACAGCCTCACTGGGGCTGTATAGCTGAGTGTGCTGTTCTCTCTTTGTATGTCTGCCTCTCACATACAGTAAGGGCAGGCTTGATCAGTATTATTGTCTGTGTGTATGTAATTGTGATTACTGTAAACATGGGTAAACACAAACTATGCAGTGTCTGCCACACCAGATTCTCTCCCTTATCATCTGATTCTGTTTCATGTGAACAATGCAGCCAATCTTCTGGGGGAGAGCGTTCAGAACCCTCCTGGTTAGGGGCTCTTAAAACTATGATGTCTGATATGTCATCACAACTCACTGCCAATGTTCAGAAAACAGCTACTACAACAAGCTGTTGCAGACTTAGCTTCTAGGGCAGATATTACACAGCCCCCCTTCTCTAGCTCATGACCACAGAAGCGTGGTTTACCTGCTCTGCTCTCTGATTCAGATGAGGAAATACAGGAGGATGGGAATGACTTGCGTCCCGTTAGTGGGGATTCTGCTTCTGTTCAGGGTAGTGAACCCCTCATTCTGGCTATATGGGACATGTTAAAGCTCCCTCTAGAGGACGCTGCTTCACAGAAGTCGTTTTTCTTTTCACAAAACAAGCCTAATGTCACTTTCCCTGATTCTGCAGAGTTAGATGACCTATTTAAATTAGCCTGGAAAAATCCAGACAAAAAATACCAAGTATCAAAAAGATTTTTGCACACTTTCCCATTTGCTCCTGAAGGTAGGAAATTCTGGTAAGAACCCCCAGGGGTTGACGTATCAGTCTCTCGACTGTCTAAAAAGGCGTTGATGCCTGCCCCCGGCTCCTTTACCATAATGGACCCTGGGGACAGAAAAATAGAGACTACACTAAAGTCTATCTACATGGCAGCTGGTGTATCGCAGAGGCCGGTCATAGCGGGTTGCTGGATGACCCATGCCATTCACACTTGGCTTCTCAAATTCAGGAGGGCCTCTTCGGGGGTATGCCTCTGGTCACTACGGTGACTTCTGAAGCACATTCAGGACATTGCACGCGTCCTGTGTGACTCGCTCAAGGAGATGGGCAATATTAATGCTAGGACTTCTGCCATGGCAGTGTCATCATGCAGGGCCTTGTGGTTGCGTCAGTGCATAGCGGACGCAGAATCCAAGTGCAGTGTGGAATCGCTCCCCTTTTCTGGGAAATGGCTCTTTGGGGTTGAGTTGGATACGTGGATTTCCAAAGTCATTGCTGGGAAATCCACATTTCTCCCCTCTGGGGCCCCGCCGGCTAGGCGTTCCTGCCCGGAGCCGGCTGTTCAGTCCTTTCGGTCTAGCAGATTTCGATCTAGGGCCAGAGGTGCCTCCAACGCGAATAGAGTCAAAAAGACTTGCAACCACCGGTTCTCAGGAACAGAGCACCAGTTCTGCTTCCACTAAGTTCTCAGCATGACTTTGCCCACCCACCCCAAGGAGATCTCGAGGTGGGAGCTCAACTGCGTCACTTCTTCAGCCGCATCTGGGAATGCTTTTGCCAGGATACCTGGGTAAGGTACCTCATTTCTCAGAGCTACAAGCTAGAGTTCGACAGTGCTCCTCCCCAACGATTTTTCAAATCAAGCTTACCAGCTTTGAAGATACGCAAGTTACTTTGCAACATGCTTTCCGAAAGTTGGTTCAGTCCCACGTCATTGTTCCAGTACCAATACCACAACGAGGCAGGGGTTATTACTCCAACCTGTTTGTGGTACCGAAGCCGGACGGCTCGCTACAGCCTATTTTGAATATAAAGTCCTTGAACCCTTACATAGAGGTTTTCAAGTTAAAAATGGAATCCCTGAGGGCAGTGATTCCGGGCCTGGAAGAACAGGAATTCCTGGTTTCCTTGGATATCAAGGACGCATACCTTCATATTCCAATTTGGCCACCTCATCAGGCTTTTATCTGAGGTTTGCCCTACTTGGACGATCACTACCAGTTCCAGGCACTACCCTTTGGCCTGTCCACAGCTCCGAGGGTATTCACAAAGGTGATGGCAAAGATGATGTTCTAAGTCCGGGTCCAGGGGGTCAATGTTGTCCCTTACCTGGATGATCTTCTGATAAAAGCAAGATCCAGGGAGCTTTTATTGCTCCATGTTGACCACACTATCCAACTTCTGTCATGCCATGGGTGGATTCTCAATCTACAGAACTCCCACCTGGAGCCAACTCAGCGCCTCCTGTTCCTGGGGATGTTTCTGGAAACGGTGGCCCAGAAGGTGTTCCTCCCGGAGGATAAAGCGAGAACACTTTAGGTGATGGTTCGCATGGTGCGCAGACCTGCTCGAGTATCCATCCATCTTTGCATCAGATTGTTGGGGAGATGGTCGCCTCATCCAATATGGGAGGTTCCATGCCAGAACATTTCAATTGGATCTCCTGAGCAAGCGGTCCGGATCACATCTACAGATGCACCGGATGATTTGGCTGTCACCTCAGGCTAGGATTTCCCTCCTGTGGTGGCTGCAGTCCTCCAATCTCCTGGAAGGTCGGAGTTTTGGAATTCAGGATTGGACCCTCCTCACGACGGATGCGAGTCTGTGAGAATGGGGAGCTGTCACCCAAGGGGCAGTTCCAGGGCAGGTGGTCAGCCCACGAAGCCCTCCTTCCGATCAAGATTCTAGAACTTTGGGCGATCTACAATGCTCTGCTTCAGGCCTCTCCTCTGCTCACGGATCACGCAAGTTCAGTCGGACAACGCCACTTCTGTGGCGTACATCAATCGGCAAGGAGGGACAAGAAGCAGAGCCTGCATGCGAGAGGTGTTAAAGATACTCCTCTGGGCGGAAAGAAATGCAAGAGCAATGTCGGCAATCTTCATTACGGGTGTGGACAACTGGGAAGCGGACTTCCTGAGTCGTCACGTTCTTCACCCGGGGGAGTGGTATTCCAGCAGATCATCCACCGGTGGGGCTGCCCACCACAGATAGACATGATGGCTTCTCGACTCGGCAAGAAGCTTCACTGGTATTGCTCACGAACCAGGGACCCTCAGGCGAGGGCAGTGGATGCACTGACGTCGCCTTGGCCTTACCGTCTGGTCTACCTGTTTCCGTTGCTCCCAAGAGTGCTCAAGCAAATCAAAAATCAAGGAGTCCAGGCAATTCTGATTACACCGGATTGGCCTTGGAGGGCGTGGTACATGGATCTCCTGGACATGTCCATCGAAGACATTTGGCCTCTGCCACTAAGAGGCGATCTTCTTCAACAAGGACCGTTCGTCTACCCGGACTTACGGCGACTTCATTTGATGGCATGGAGGTTGAGCAGATCATCCTAGCTCACAAGGACCTTTCCAAAAAGGTTATTGCTACCATGGTTCAGGCCAGGAAACCTGTGACGTCAAAACACTATCATATCTGGAGAAGATATGTCTCTTGGTGCAAGGAATGCACGTATCCGCCTGCAGAGTTCCACTTGGGACGTTTCTTACCGTTCTTGCAGGCTAGTGTAGATAAGGGCTTATGTCTGTGTTCCAATAAGGTCTAGATTTTAGCTCTCTCAATTTTCTTTCAGAAGAAATTGGCAGTGTTGCCGGAAGTTCAGACTTTCTTGCAAGGGGTACTCCACGTACAACCTCCTTTTGTGCCGCCTACGGCACCCTGGGATTTGATTGTGGTATTGGAATTTCTACAGTCCTACTGGTTCGAACCTCTGACGACGGTAGAAGACAAGTACCTCACGCAGAAGACGGTGATGTTACTGGCCCTGGCTTCTGCTAGGCGTGTCTCAGAATTGGGGGCCTTATCGTGTAAAAGTCCATACTTGGTCTTTTACAAGGACAGAGAGGAGCTCCGGACTAGGCAGCAGTTCCTGCCGAAGGTAGTCTCTGCACGCCACTTGAATCAACCTATTGTGGTTCCATCAAGTTCTGGCGCTTCTGCTCCTCTGGAGACATTGGATGCTGTGCGAGCCTTGAAGTCTATGTCAAGAAACGTCTCCGATCAGAAAGATGGATTCCTTGTTCATGCTTTATGATGCGCAGAAAAAGGGTTGCCCTGCTTCGAAGCAGTCCATTCTATAGATTGTAAGCTTGCGAGCAGGGCCTTCCTACCTCTGTCTGTCTGTTTTTACCCAGTTTTGTTCTATTACTGTTGTTCTAATTGTAAAGCGCGCTGGGATATGCTGCGCTATATAAGAAACTGTTAAATAAATAAATTGCTCGTTGGCTTAGGCTTACTATCCAACAGGCCTATGTGTCGGCAGCCTTGCCTGTTCCTAAGTCTCTGAAGCCCCACTCTACAAGATCGGTGGGCTCTTCCTGGGCGGCTGCCCATGGAGTCTCGGCTTTACAACTATGCCGAGCTGCTACCTGGTCGGGGAAGAACACTTTTGTTAAGTTCTACAAGTTTGATACCCTTGCCAAAGAGGATTCCCAGTTTGGGGAGGCGGTGCTGCAGCAGTCTCCGCACATTCCCGCCCGTTCTGGAAGCTTTGGACGTCCCCATCGTACTAAGGGGATCATTCCGACCCAATCGCATGCTGCAGTTTTTGGCAGCGTGCGAATGTGTCAGAACTGCGCCGGCGCCGCAGTGTGCCGGCGCATGCCAGACGGCCGATGGCCATCGGTGCCTAGCAATCGCCTCTGCCTGATTGGGCGATGCTTTTGTAGTTGTGCGGTGGGGCCGGGCCAGACATGCGGGGTGGACTAGCCCTGTGCTGGGCGTCCCCCCGCATGTCTGTGTCGGTGATCCGAGGCACCTGATTGACAGGCAGAGGCGGGAGGGGGCGGCACGGCGGGGTTTGGCTGCCACTTTCGGGGCGCGGTCCGGCCAACGCAGGCGTGGCCGGACCATGCGGGGGGCGGGCCGCATCGGCTGCGTGACGTCACACGCAGCCGCTGCAACCCTGGCAGTGACAAGTAACTCCCGGCCAGCTGCAGGAGCTGCGCTGGCTGGGAGTTGCTCTACAAGTACAAAAGCTTTGTACTTGTGCGGTGGGGCCGGGCCAGACATACGGGGCGGACTAGCCTTGTACTGGGCTTCCCCCCCGCATGTCTGTGTCGGTGATCATAGCTGTCCTAAATTTAGCAACAGCTACGATCAGGTCGGAATGACCCCCTTAGTCTTCCCAATATCCCATATGGGTCCTAGAGAAAATAGGATTTTAATTACCTACCGGTAATTCCTTTTCTCGTAGTCCATAAGGGATGTTGGGCGCCCGCCTCAGTGCGTCGACTTTTCTGCAGGTTCTCTTTTGTGTGGTTTCCTGTTCAGCTGTTGCTGTTATTGTTACCAGACGTTGATGGTTGTTGTATGTTAGTGGTGTGCTGGTATATAAATCCCACCACTCCTTGTTATGTTCCTTCTCTCATATATGTCCTTTCTCCTTCGGGCACTGTTTTACCTATAACTGCCTGTGGGAGGGGGCATAGAGGGGAGGAGCCAGCACACCCAGTGAAGAAATTTAAAGTGCATCGGCTCCTTTGGACCCCGTCTATACCCCATCATACTAAGTCCCCCCAATATCCTTTAAGGACTACGAGAAAAGGATTTACCAGTAGGTAATTAAAATCCTATTTTTTCAACATTTCAAATGAAATGGCTCTTGCAAGTGAAAGGTCACTTACCCTTAAATGATGTCTAACTTTGTTTTTGCTGCAATTGAAAAAGCATGCAACCACATATGAAAATAAAATCTATTCCTGGCGCAGGTTTTTGTATGCTGTTTGATCCATTTTATTGTGTTTGTAGTTTCACAGCACTGCAATGAGCACATGTTGTGTACATACCCATTAGTGGTTAACAAGAGTGGTTACACAAGCTTTGTGCTTTTTTTGGCATTCTCGTCAAAGGCCCATTCTTTTCATTGGTCTATTCATTTCACTGGGGTTGTGTGCTACATGTACAGACCTAATTGAAGTGAATATGTCATTGAACAATTAATGGGCAACTGATGTGAATTGAGCTGCACAGCATTGTTAATTGTTCACCGTCTTGTTGGGTAACTGTGCTCTACTGTATCTGCATCTTTCCATGCATGATACTCAGGCTATGGCTGTCCTGCCATAGCTACTTCACGCCACATTGCCCCCCCCCCCCCCCCCCCCCCCCCCATTCTTTGTTCTTCCTCCTGTAAACAAGGCAAATTACCTTTCTACAGCGGGGTACACTGGGACTCCACAGGGAATACATTGGGGTGTAGAGTTGGATCTTGATCCGAGGCACCAACAGGCTAAAGCTTTTGACTGTTCCCAGGATGCATTGCACCGCCTCCAGGCACTTGAGCTCAGTTTGTAAGTTGGCGCCTGCAATGCAGGTCACTAACAGGTGGTGGTGCGCTAGGCAGCCCTGAAAAGAGCTTTTTCAGAAGACTTCAAAGGCTGCAGCACTATTTATGTCAGTCTGACATTCTGTGCTGAGGCACCATCACCTCCCCAGCAGCGCTGCATACTCCCGCGGCCTGGTTCCCGGGTACTTGCAGCGGAGGGGCACCGGACTTCAGGTGCCTTCAGAGACTTCAGAGACTGATGCTCTCCTGGATTGCATATCTGCACATCAGGGGGGAGGTAAGAGGGTCCCCCAGGTGGGACCCGCCGGTAATCGCAGTCCGGTCGCGGTCCCAGGAGACGGACCGCGCCGCTGGCGTGGACACTGTACTGCACAGGAACCCCACTATATCCACCAGGGCAAGGGAGCACAGGTCGGATTTACTAAATCCGTTTGATATAGGCTCCACAGTGCCCCGGTGGTGAGGATCAGCATAGGGGATAAGGCGCTGACCTGTAGCCCCTCCCCCAGCTCCGGGCGCCATCTACTGCTGGTGTTCCCGCCCTGGAGCTGCATTTCACTCTCCCTCACTCCCTGACTGAGATTTTTGGCGCCATCTTAACTCTACTAGCTGGGCTGATCTCCGAGACTGCAGGGCTCTGTCTCCTCTGTAAAGCCGCCTGTCTCATCAGCGCTGTGCATTTCCAGACTCTTAAGTATTCTACATGTCATTTTAGACAGTGTTAGTTAAGAACAAGTGTACTGCTATCTGAATATTTGGTACAAGTATTCTGTGATATACATCCAGTATCTACTGTGCATTGTTATATCTATACTCGTACATAGTTATATGTAAAACACCAGTCCTGTGCAGTTTTATTGTTTATGTGTAATAACTTCTGCATTGTACATGTGGCGGAGTGTGTCTGTGGCTGTTGAGTGGGATTCCATTCCCCTGTATCACATATTGCTAGTCAGGGTCCTCTATCTATCTATCTATCTATCTATCTATCTATCTATCTATCTATCTATCGTGTTGCACAGAATATACGATTTGTTATTTTTACTGTGTGTTTCAGTCACCTCTTACCGCTTAAATCCTCTGTTTTGTGTCCTGTATTTACTGTCGCATAACATAGGGGGTATTTGCAGATATTGTGTTTGTCTGGCTATATTGTACCGTTACACCCTATGGCTACTTTCCTAGTACTGTCTGCCACACAGGGCATGAAATCCGCGGACGCTTCTGCATCCTGCAGTACTGGCACCACGGATTTACCTGAGGTCGAAGTTTTAGCTGCTGGTTCAGGCGCTGAGTGCCATATATCCAGTCTACCTGCAGCACCTGTGGCTAATCAGGACCCACCTTGGGCAGCGTTATCAAGTATGCTGAGTACACTTGTGACACGTCTTGTGCCCCCTGTGGGACCTCCTGTGCCATTGCAGCCACATATGTCCCTGTAGTTAATCCGCCCTGTGTGGATACTCTGTCTACCCAATTACAACAATTAAATCAATCCTTGGTTAGACAAAAGTCTACCCCACGCCCCTCTGGGGCCAAGGGGTCGTCTAAAAGGGCCATTTCTTCCTCACAATCCCCTAATATTTCGGATAATTCTTCCGATGAGGATGAGGATTATACTAATCCGTCAGACACTGATACAGTTGCTTCTGATGAGGAATCTACAACCCAGGTTGATATTCCTGACCTAGTGGAGGCTATTAAGCTGATTCTCCAAATAAATGATGAGATCGAGCCTACTACTGCGTCTAAGAAACCTGATAAGTTCAAACGTCAGAAGGTTGCTAAGGTAGTCTTACCACATTCTGACCACTTAATTGACATACGTCAAGAATCCAGGTCGTCACCAGGAAAGAAATTTTCCCTGTCTAAAAAGATGCTAGCTTGTTATCCTATCCCTGTGGAGTTGAGTAACAAGTGGGAAACTCCACCGCCGGTGGACTCTCATATCGCCCGTCTTGTGGTGTCATTTACTCTGCCTGTCACTACTGTCACCTCAGTGAAGGAACCGACGGATAAGCGTGTGGAGGGATGCCTGAAGTCTATTTACTCTCTTACCGGTGCTGTACATAGACCCACTATGGCAGCCTCCTGGGCTGCGAAAGGAATTGAAGCATGGGTTCAGACAATTGAGCATGAGCTGCCTCAGGATTTTTCTGACACTGCCAGACAATATCTGTCTTTTATATTACCACAGCCTCCCACTATATTCAGGAGGCGGCCTCTGATGCAGGTGTAATGGTGGCCAAGGCATCTACTACGTCTATCCGGGCTCGTCAAATTATGTGGTTGAGGTCCTAGAAGGTGGACCTGGACTCCAAAAAGACCTTGGAGGCGCTCCCTTTTAAGGGAGACATCCTATTTGGGGAGCATCTGAACAAGATTGTAACTGACTTGGCTACTGCCAAGACTGCGTGTCTCCCAAGTACTAATCCTTCTGCTCCGAAGGCTAAGAGTACCGCCTTTCGGCCTCCAGGGAAAGCAAAGGGTCAGGCGTATCCGCGACAGGCTCGTGCTTACAAAATCACTAAGCCTAAATCTAAACAATCCTGGGACGCCCGTCCGCCTGCTTCCAAACAAGACAAGCCTGCCACATGACTGGGCGGGCCTCCCCCTGGGGGACCCCAGGATGTGAGGCCGACTTCTGCAGTTTGCCAGGCCTGGTTAAAGACCACTTTGGACGCCTGGGTGCGGGAAGTTGTCTCACACGGGTCCGCAATCTCTTTCAAGAGACCCCCTCGCCAATTTTGCACAACGGTTATCCCTGCGGATACGTTAAAAGTGCAAGCTCTACAGTTGGTTGTACAATCCCTCCTGGATACAGGAGTGGTAGAGCCGGTACCTCTGTCTCAGAGAGGCGTGGGATACTATTCGACCCTGTTTCTAGTTCCGAAACCAAATGGGTCCTTCCGGCCTATACTCAATCTCAAATCATTGAACAAGTTTTTGAGAGTATCCAAATTCCGTATGGAAACTCTGCGCTCTATAGTGCTGTCTATGGAACCCGAAGACTATATGATATCCCTGGACATACAGGATACTTACCGGCACATACCTATAGCCATTTTGCATCAGCAATATCTGCGGTTTGCTGTTGGCAACCTACATTATCAATTCCAGCCACTGCCTTTTGGATTGGCCACAGCCCCTCGGATCTTCACCAAGGTCATGATGACGGCTCTTCTCCGCCGTCAGAGAATCAGGATCCTGCCGTATCTGGACGACTTGCTGATCCTGGCGAACTCCTAAGAAGTTCTCCTCAGTCATCTGGAACTGACGGTCCACTTCCTTCAAGCCCACGGGTGGCTCATCAACTGGAAAAAGTCCTCACTGGTCCCTGCACGGAACGTGGTGCACCTGGGGGCACTACTGGACACACCCAACCAACGATTGTTTTTCTCTCCAGAGAAAGTCCTGAAACTTCAGGACAGGATCAGATATTTCCTCTCTCGCCCAAGAGTGTCGATACACTCGGCGATGCAAGTACTAGGCCTCATGGTGTCGGCTTTCGACATGGTAGAGTATGCTCAATTTAATTCCCGCCCTCTGCAACGATTAATCCTTTCCAAGTGGAACGGTGTGAATTTAAAATTATTTCTAAATAAACATTTCAATGCCAGCGTTAATATATACTGCGGACGCAAGGCGCACCTTATAATCATCTACGATAAAAGTGCGCTGAACGTCGCAACACTATATCCCTTAAGAGAAAGCAAGCAGTCACATACATTGTAATCGGAGGTCCAACGCTCAGAGAGATATATATTTGATATTAAAAGGGTATGCATACAAAATAACATCTTTACAGTATATCATTAAGTATAACATGTATATGGTTGCAGAGTTACAATTACACAAGAAGCAGTTGTAGTTACATATGAATCAGTTACAGCCAATATACATACAGGCAGCCAGTCATCAGGTAGGAGACTAATGATAAGTGTGTATGTGTATGAGAATGTATCAGAGAGACTTCCTGCTTCTGGGTCCCTATTTTTATACAGTAAAATAATGGGTGTATACAACAGTGGGTTCCATCTTCCATTGGTCCAGAGGCTAGACTTCTCAAGAACTCGAAGGCTCATAGGTCGGTGTGAGGGCTTTTGTCCTGTGTTGCAAGCACATGTGTCTGCCCCCAGGGCCATGACTGTGAATCCAGTTTCAAGTCTTCAGGAAGTCCTTTGTATTCATACATTTGGTCATAACTAATCGTTGCATTGTGCTACAATCTATCCATAGCTATCAAATTAATACACACATTCTGCTGATCATTTTGACACTAAGCATGATATATTTAACTTGTTCCGTTCCAATAATACATATATATCTGATGTTACTCTCTATTATATAAATACATTATAATGTCTGGTGCTTGTCATGTTTTGTCTATGTGTAATTTATGTTGTATGAAATATGTGTTGAATATATCTTTGTGGCTTGCCTGTGTGGATGCGTATGCTACCGTATATCCTGTGCACGCTGCGTGTATGCGCACGAACAGAGACCTCTCTGTTTGGAGTTTGTACGTTGTCGAAGTCAAAAATATTACATACAGATAACTGCCTGCCTCACCGGATCAGGTCTCAAATGATTTCCTTGACTCCGGAGGTTTGTCTGCCACTGAGCTGGTGGCTACAGGACCTACAGTTGAGCAGGGGCCGTCTCTTCTGGATCTCCAACTGGGTCCTCCTGACAACGGATGCCAGTCTGAGGGGTTGGGGCGCGGTGTTGGAGCAACACTCTCTCCAGGGTCGGTGGACCAGGGAGGAGTCTTTCCTCCCGATAAACATTCTGGAATTGTGGGCAGTGTTAAATACGTTGACACTGGCCCTGCCCCTAGTACAGAACAGGCCTGTTCAGGTATAATCAGACAACGCCACCATGGTGGCGTACACAAATCATCAAGGTGGCACTCGAAGACGCATGGCGATGCTGGAAGTATCAAAAATCCTCCGTTGGGCGGAACGCCGTCTGCCAGCACTATCGGCAGTGTTCATCCCCGGAAGCGGATTTCCTCAGTCGTCAGGACATTCATGCCAGAGAGTGGAGTCTTCATCCAGAAGTCTTTCAACTCCTGGCGGACAAGTGGTGCCTACCAGATGTGGACCTGATGGCGTCTCGACACAATCACAAGGTTCCGGTCTTCGGATCAAGGACAAGTGATCCTCAAGCAGCATTCGTGGACGCACTGGCAATTCCATGGAACTTTCGGCTGCCTTACATGTTCCCTCCAGTGTTTACTCCTGCCCAGGGTACTGCGGAAGTTCAAGCAAGAAAGAGGAATACTACTTCTAGTCGCTCCAGCGTGGCTCAGATGGCATTGGTTGTCAGACCTGCAGGGTCTATCTCTTCTACTTCCTCATCACCCAGACCTCCTCGTTCAGGGCCCTTGCTTCCATCCGGACCTGGCTAGACTGGCTTTGACGGCGTGGCTCTTGAAGCTTCACTCCTGAGGGCAAAGGGATTCTCTGAGGCGGTTATTCAAACTATGTTGAAGGCCCGCAAACCATCTTCTGCACAGATCTATTACAGGGTCTGAAATTCTTACTTCACATGGTGGGTGTGCTTATAAGAATTATGATGTATATTAGTTTAGAACTCCTAGGCTTTTGGCTTTTCTGCAAGAAACCCTAGATTTAGGCCTTCGTCTGGTCTCCCTCAAGGTTCATATATATGCTTTGTCGGTGTGGTTTCAGAGGAAAATTGTGTCTATTCCTGACATTCATACTTTCACTAAGGGTGTTCTACAGATTTAGCCTCCCTATGTTCCTCCTGTGGGTCCATGGGATCTGTCTGTTGTCTTAAGTGCCCTACAACAGTCTCCATTTGAACCTCTTGAGTCTGTGGATCTTAAATGTCTTACACTTAGGGTTGTATTTTTACTCACTATTGCCTCTGCTGGGAAGGTGTCGGACTTAGGCGTTTTCTCCTGTCGTCCACCCTTTCTGATTTTTCACCGGGACCGGGCAGTTCTTCGAACTCGCCCTGGTTATGTACATAAATTGGTTTCATCTTTTCATCTTAACCAAGAGATTGTGGTTCCGGCCTTTTATCTCTTCTGGTTTGTCCTCCAAAGAGCGGTCTTTGGATGTGGTACAGACTCTCCGTATTTACGTAGAGAGGACTGCCTCCCTCAGAAGGTCAGATACCCTTTTTGTACTTCTTGGTTTTCACAAACGTGGCTGGCCTGCGAATAAGCAAACTTTGGCCAGGTAGATTAGAATGGTGATTGCACAAGCCTATGTGCAGGCTGGGCTCCCAGCTCCTGCTGCTATCAAAGCCCATTCTACTCGGTCTGTTGGACCTTCTTGGGCGGCCCACCTTGGCGCGTCCGCTGAACAATTGTGCAAGGCGGCTGGTCCTCAGTGAACATGTTCATTAGGTTCTATGTCTTTGATACTTCCGCCTCCCAGAATGTTTCCTTTGGACGTCAGGTTCTTGTGCCCGCTATGGTGCGTCCCCTCCCATGAGTAAATGCTTTTGGACATCACCGATGTATTCCCTGTGGAATCCCAGTGTACCCCCGCTGCTGAAAAGGAGATTTATGGTAGACTTACCATGGTTAAATCTCTTTCTGCGAGGTACACTGGATTCCACAGGGCGCCCACCCTGACACACTTAGCTTTTTTGGGTTTATATGGCATTAACCGCTAGTCCCTTCTCCTGTCGTGAGAATGTGGTTCTGTATGATTAACATCTACCATCTCTCTTACCTGCTACTGCATTGGACTGGTTAACAAAACTGAGCTCCAGTGCCTGGAGGCGGTGCAGTGCATCCTGGGAACAGTTAAAAGCTTTAGCCTGTTGGTGCCTCGGATCAAGATCCAACTCTACACTCAGATGTATTCCCTGTGGAATCCAGTGTACCTCGCAGAAAGAGATTTAACCATGGTAAGTCTACCATAAATCTCCTTTTACTCACCGCTTGGGGGAACGCCGTGTCCGCAACAGTCTGAATCCGCAATACGGATTTTTCTCACAAAGGGGCACAAACCGTATAAGAAAACAGTCGGTCAGTGTGCCTGTGAAACATGTCACTAAAGTTTGTACATGTCCTATCCTGATGAGATTTATGTGATAAAGATAACCATACTCCTGTGTCTGTTACATAATTTTTAATAGTTGTTACAATTGACTATTCCAGAAGAGAGGTTTTGGAATCCCTCCCTTTTGGGCAGCAGCACTGACTATTGGTCTGAATTTTATTCCAATGTGTAGCAGCGGGGCGAGCGCTTGAGCCCCTTGCGGGCTCGCTGTGCTCACCACAGGATCTATTCTCCCTCTGTGGGTGTCGTGGAAACCCACAGAGGGAGAAACGCCTGTGGTGCGGGTATTGTGGCGGCATTTTGCCGCCTGTCGGGATTCAGGTGTCGCCATTGTGACCGCTGGGATCCTGACAGGCGTTATCTTCATCGCCTCCTATCTTCTATGGCTTGGGTTTTTATTAATTACTGTGGATTACAAAATTGGGGCATTGCCACACTCCTCTGTGGGCTTTATTGTATAACCTCCCAAACACCAAACACCCCCCCCCCCCCCCCCTTTCCCATGATCTCATGACAGTTCTCCAAAATGAACCTAGCACATTTATTATGTTATAATTAAATAACCATATTTAATCAAACAACATTGACCTCTTAAAACACCAGACATAAGGGCAGTAAGGACAGGATTCCAGGGCAGATGTAACATGTGTAGAGAGAGTTAGATTTGGGTGGGGTGTGTTCAAACTGAAATCTAAATTACAGTGTAAAAATAAAGCAGCCAGTATTTACCCTGCACAGAAACAAAATAACCCACCCAAATCTAACTCTCTCTGCAACTGTTATATCTGCCACACCCGCAGTGCACATGGTTTTGCCCAACTGCTAACAAATTTGCTGCTGCGATCAACTCTGAATTACCCCCTATGTCTTTAGAAATAATTGTAATTTCTCTGACGTCCTAGTGGATGCTGGGACTCCGTCAGGACCATGGGGATTAGTGGTGTGCACTGGCTCCTCCCCCTATGACCCTCCTCCAAGCCTCAGTTGGGTTTTTGTGCCCGTCCGAGCAGGGTGCAATCTAGGTGGCTCTCCTAAAGAACTGCTTAGAAAAAGTTATTAGGTTTTTTATTTTCAGTGAGTCCTGCTGGCAACAGGCTCACTGCAACGAGGGACTTAGGGGAGAAGAAGTGAACTCACCTGCGTGCAGGATGGATTGGCTTCTTAGGCTACTGGACACCATTAGCTCCAGAGGGATCGAACACAGGCCCAGCCATGGAGTCCGGTCCCGGAGCCGCGCCGCCGACCCCCTTGCAGATGCCGAAAAGTGAAGAGGTCCAGAAACCGGCGGCAGAAGACTTTTCAGTCTTCATGAGGTAGCGCACAGCACTGCAGCTGTGCGCCATTGTTGTCAGCACACTTCACACCAGCGGTCACTGAGGGTGCAGGGCGCTGGGGGGGGGCGCCCTGGGCAGCAATGATAATACCTTGTTCTGGCTAAAAATACATCACATATAGCCCCTGGGGCTATATGGATGTATTTAACCCCTGCCAGGTCTCACAAACACCGGGAGAAGAACCCGCCAAAATAGGGGGCGGGGCCTATCTCCTCAGCACACAGCGCCATTTTCCTGCACAGCTCCGCTGCGAGGAAGGCTCCCAGGACTCTCCCCTGCACTGCACTACAGAAACAGGGTAAAAAAACAGAGAGGGGGGGCACTTTTTTGGCGATATTGATATATTAAGCTGCTATAAAGGAAACAACACTTCTATAGGGTTGTTCCTATATATTTATAGCGCTTGGGTGTGTGCTGGCAAACTCTCCCTCTGTCTCCCCAAAGGGCTAGTGGGGTCCTGTCTTCGATAAGAGCATTCCCTGTGTGTCTGCTGTGTGTCGGTACGTGTGTGTCGACATGTATGAGGACGATGTTGGTGTGGAGGCGGAGCAATTGCCGGTAATGGTGATGTCACCCCCTAGGGAGTCGACACCGGAATGGATGGCTTTGTTTATGGAATTACGTGATAATGTCAGCACGTTACAAAAATCGACGACATGAGACGGCCGGCAAACCAGTTAGTACCTGTCCAGGCGTCTCAGACACCGTCAGGGGCTGTAAAACGCCCTTTACCTCAGTCGGTCGACACAGACCCAGACACGGACACCGAATCTAGTGTCGACGGTGAAGAAACAAACGTATTTTCCAGTAGGGCCACACGTTATATGATCACGGCAATGAAGGAGGCTTTGCATATCTCTGATACTGCAAGTACCACAAAAAGGGGTATTATGTGGGGTCAGAAAAAACTACCTGTAGTTTTCCCTGAATCAGAGGAATTGAATGAAGTGTGTGATGAAGCGTGGGTTAACCCCGATAGAAAACTGCTAATTTCAAAGAAGTTATTGGCATTATATCCTTTCCCGCCAGAGGTTAGGGCGCGCTGGGAAACACCCCCTAGGGTGGATAAGGCACTCACACGCTTATCAAAACAAGTGGCGTTACCGTCTCCTGAAACGGCCGCCCTCAAGGATCCAGCTGATAGGAGGCTGGAAACTACCCTGAAAAGTATATACACTCATACTGGTGTTATACTGCGACCAGCCATCGCCTCTGCATGGATGTGCAGTGCTGGGGTGGTTTGGTCGGATTCCCTGACTGAAAATATTGATACCCTGGATAGGGACAGTATTTTATTGACTATAGAGCAATTAAAGGATGCTTTTCTTTATATGCGAGATGCTCAGAGGGATATTTGCACTCTGGCATCGAGAGTAAGTACGATGTCCATATCTGCCAGAAGAAGTTTATGGACGCGACAGTGGTCAGGTGATGCGGATTCCAAACGGCATATGGAAGTATTGCCGTATAAAGGGGAGGAATTATTTGGGGTCGGTCTATCGGATTTGGTGGCCACGGCAACAGCCGGGAAATCCACCTTTTTACCTCAGGTCCCCTCCCAACAGAAAAAGACACCGTCTTTTCAGCCGCAGTCCTTTCGTTCCTATAAGAACAAGCGGGCAAAAGGACAGTCATATCTGCCCCGAGGCAAAGGAAGGGGTAAGAGAGTGCACCAAGCAGCTCCCTCCCAGGAGCAGAAGCCATCCCCGGCTTCTGCAAAGCCCTCAGCATGACGTTGGGGCTTTACAAGCGGACTCAGGGGCGGTGGGGGGTCGACTCAAGAATTTCAGCGCACAGTGGGCTCACTCACAGGTGGACCCCTGGATCCTGCAGGTAGTATCTCAGGGTTACAGGTTGGAATTCGAGAAGTCTCCCCCTCGCCGGTTCCTAAAGTCTGCTCTGCCAACGTCTCCCTCAGACAGGGCGACGGTATTGGAAGCCATTCACAAGCTGTATTCTCAGCAGGTGATAGTCAAGGTACCCCTCCTACAACTGGGAAAGGGGTATTATTCCACACTATTTGTGGTACCGAAGCCGGACGGCTCGGTAAGACCTATTCTAAATCTGAAATCTTTGAACCTGTACATACAAAAATTCAAGTTCAAGATGGAGTCACTCAGAGCAGTGATAGCGAATCTGGAAGAAGGGGACTTTATGGTGTCCCTGGACATCAAGGATGCTTACCTGCATGTCCCAATTTGCCCTTCACATCAAGGGTACCTCAGGTTCGTGGTGCAAAACTGTCATTATCAGTTTCAGACGCTGCCGTTTGGATTGTCCACGGCACCTCGGGTCTTTACCAAGGTAATGGCCGAAATGATGTTTCTTCTGCGAAGAAAAGGCGTATTAATTATCCCTTACTTGGACGATCTCCTGATAAGGGCAAGGTCCAGAGAACAGCTGGGGGACGTAGTAGCACTAACCCAAGTAGTGCTGCAACAGCACGGGTGGATTCTGAATTTTCCAAAATCTCAATTGACCCCGACGACACGTCTGCTGTTCCTGGGAATGATTCTGGACATGGTTCAGAAAAAGGTGTTTCTTCCGGAGGAGAAAGCCAGGGAGTTATCCGAACTTGTCAGGAACCTCCTAAAACCAGGAAAAGTGTCTGTGCATCAATGCACAAGCGTCCTGGGAAAAATGGTGGCTTCTTACGAAGCGATTCCATTCGGCAGATTCCACGCACAAACTTTTGAGTGGGATCTGCTGGACAAATGGTCCGGATCGCATCTGCAGATGCATCAGCGGATAACTTTGTCTCCACGGACATGGGTGTCTCTTCTGTGGTGGTTACAGAGTGCTCATCTGTTAGAGGGCCGCAGATTCGGCATACAGGACTGGGTCCTGGTGACCACGGATGCCAGTCTGAGAGGCTGGGGAGCGGTCACACAGGGAAGAAACTTCCAGGGAGTGTGGTCAAGCCTGGAGATGTCTCTTCACATAAATATACTGGAGCTAAGAGCGATTTACAATGCTCTAAGCCTGGCAAAACCCCTGCTTCAGGGTCAGCCGGTGTTGATCCAGTCGGACAACATCACGGCAGTCGCCCACGTAAACAGACAGGGCGGCACATGAAGCAGGAGGGCAATGGCAGAAGCTGCAAGGATTCTTCGCTGGGCGGAAGATCATGTGATAGCACCGTCAGCAGTGTTCATTCCGGGAGTGGACAACTGGGAAGCGGACTTCCTCAGCAGACACGATCTACACCCGGGAGAGTGGGGACTTCATCCAGAAGTCTTCCACATGATTGTGAACCGTTGGGAAAAACCAAAGGTGGACATGATGGCGTCCCGCCTCAACAAAAAACTGGACAGGTATTGCGCCAGGTCAAGAGACCCTCGGGCAATAGCTGTGGACGCTCTGGTAACACCGTGGGTGTTCCAGTCAGTGTATGTGTTTCCTCCTCTGCCTCTCATACCAAAAGTACGGAGAATTATACGGCACAGGGGAGTAAGAACGATACTCGTGGCTCCGGATTGGCCAAGAAGAACTTGGTACCCGGAACTTCAGGAGATGCTCACGGAAGATCCGTGGCCTCTACCTCTAAGACGGGACCTGCTTCAGCAGGGACCGTGTCTATTCCAAGACTTACCGCGGCTGCGTTTGACGGCATGGCGGTTGAACGCCGAATTCTAAGGGAAAAAGGCATTCCGGAAGAGGTCATCCCTACCCTGGTAAAAGCCAGGAAGGAGGTGACTGCACAACATTATCACCGCATTTGGAAAAAATATGTTGCGTGGTGTGAGACCAGGAAGGCCCCGACGGAGGAATTTCAACTGGGTCGATTCCTACATTTCCTGCAAACAGGACTGTCTATGGGCCTCAAATTAGGGTCCATTAAGGTTCAAATTTCGGCCCTGTCGATTTTCTTCCAGAAGGAATTGGCTTCAGTTCCTGAAGTCCAGACTTTTGTAAAAGGAGTACTACATATACAGCCCCCGGTTGTGCCCCCAGTGGCTCCGTGGGATCTTAATGTAGTTTTGGATTTTCTCAAATCCCATTGGTTTGAGCCACTCAAATCGGTGGATTTGAAATATCTTACATGGAAAGTAACCATGCTACTGGCCCTGGCTTCAGCCAGGAGAGTGTCAGAATTGGCGGCTTTATCGTATAAAAGCCCATATCTGATTTTCCATTCGGACAGGGCAGAACTGCGGACGCGTCTTCATTTTCTGCCTAAGGTGGTTTCAGCGTTTCACCTGAACCAGCCTATTGTGGTGCCTGCGGCTACTAGCGATTTGGAGGATTCCAAGTTGCTGGACGTTGTCAGGGCATTGAAAATATATATTTCAAGGACGGCTGGCGTCAGAAAATCTGACTCGCTGTTTATACTGTATGCACCCAACAAGCTGGGTGCTCCTGCTTCTAAGCAGACGATTGCTCGTTGGATTTGTAGCACAATTCAACTTGCACATTCTGTGGCAGGCCTGCCACAGCCTAAATCTATCAAGGCCCATTCCACAAGGAAGGTGGGCTCATCTTGGGCGGCTGCCCGAGGGGTCTCGGCATTACAACTCTGCCGAGCAGCTACGTGGTCGGGGGAGAACACTTTTGTAAAATTCTACAAATTTGATACCCTGGCTAAAGAGGACCTGGAGTTCTCTCATTCGGTGCTGCAGAGTCATCCGCACTCTCCCGCCCGTTTGGGAGCTTTGGTATAATCCCCATGGTCCTGACGGAGTCCCAGCATCCACTAGGACGTCAGAGAAAATAAGATTTTACTTACCGATAAATCTATTTCTCGTAGTCCGTAGTGGATGCTGGGCGCCCATCCCAAGTGCGGATTGTCTGCAATACTTGTACATAGTTATTGTTACATAAAAATCGGGTGGTTATTGTTGTGAGCCGTCTGTTCAGAGGCTCCTACGTTTGTCATACTGTTAACTGGGTTCAGATCACAAGTTGTACAGTGTGATTGGCGTGGCTGGTATGAGTCTTACCCGGGATTCAAAATCCTTCCTTATTGTGTACGCTCGTCCGGGCACAGTATCCTAACTGAGGCTTGGAGGAGGGTCATAGGGGGAGGAGCCAGTGCACACCACCTAGTCCTAAAGCTTTTATTTTTGTGCCCTGTCTCCTGCGGAGCCGCTAATCCCCATGGTCCTGACGGAGTCCCAGCATCCACTACGGACTACGAGAAATAGATTTATCGGTAAGTAAAATCTTATTTTTGTATTGTTTAAGGTATTATTGGACCACCTACTCTGAATGCATCTGTTGGAGAGAAAATGATTGTTGTTGATATTTTGCACCCATATGTTCCATTTATTGATGAAAAAAAGACAGTGGCTGACTATTTTGAAGATCTTAAATACATAATACATTATGGAAATGACACAGAGGTATGTTAACATGAAAGACTCCTTAGAAAAAATAAGAATAAAATTCACTTGGTAAAGTTAGGTATCCTATTAGCCCCAATGCCATTTTGGATGATGAAAACAGACAGATATCGCGATTAATGACCGATGGCTATTTTGATAGGCCGAACCCACGATCGCACGATAAATCCTCAATCCCATGTGCTATCGCGGCTCCGACAGCCCCTTATCACAAATTATGCTTTGTGTGCCTGAGGCACCTAAAGCATAATCTTCTATAGGTGCCGGCATCGGCGCTAATAGGATATCCCCCGGCGATCCTATTAAGAGCGGTAATTTACTGTCCTTTATGTATTATTTAATTTTATAGAAATATAACAATGGTGACATTTGTGTTGATGGTTATAATATATCTATATAATATACTGTAAATTCCAGTTTTTGTTTTTAGAACCTAATTATATTCATTTAAATTGCATATTTCTCTTACGTCCTAGAGGATGCTGGGGACTCCGTAAGGACCATGGGGTATAGACGGGCTTCGCAGGAGACATAGGCACTATAAAGAACTTTAGAATGGGTGTGCACTGGCTCCTCCCTCTATGCCCCTCCTCCAGACCTCAGTTAGATCCTGTGCCCAGAGGAGACTGGGTGCATTACAGGGAGCTCTCCTGAGTTTCCCTGAAAAAAGAATTTTGTTAGAAAGAAACCTGAGGTAACCTTTCCCCCATCTCATGAGCTGAACGAGTTATTTGAAAAAGCTTGGGAAACTCCAGACAAAAAACTGCAGATTCCCAAGAGGATTCTTACGGCGTATCCTTTCCCTGCACAGGACAGGGTACAGTGGGAATCCTCGCCCAGGGTGGACAAGGCTTTAACGCGCTTGTCCAAGAAGGTGGCGTTACCGTCTCCCGACACAGCAGCCCTCAAGGATCCTGCTGATCGCAGACAGGAGACTACCTTAAAATCTATTTATACACATACAGGGGCTTTAATCAGACCGGCAATAGCATCGGCATGGGTATGTAGCGAGGTTGCAGCTTGGACAGATACCTTGTCCGCTGACATTGAGACCCTAGATAGGGATACCATTTTATTGACTTTAGGTCACATTAAAGACGCAGTCTTATATATGAGAGACGCTCAGAGAGACGTTGGGCTGCTAGGTTCAAGAGCCAACGCCATGGGGATTTCTGCTAGGCGAGCCCTGTGGACCCGCCAATGGACGGGGGATGCCGACTCAAAAAAGCATATTGAGGTTTTACCTTACAAAGGTGAAGTTTTATTTGGGGAAGGTCTCGCGGACCTGGTTTCCACAGGTACCGCGGGTAAATCTACTTTTTTGCCTTTTGATCCCCCACAGCAAAAGAAAACTCCACAATATCAGATGCAGTCCTTTCGGTCGCATAAGTCCAGAAGAGGTCGGGGCTCATCCTTCCTCGCCAGAGGTAAGGGTAGAGAGAAAAGAACACCTGCTTCGGCTAGCTCCCAGGAACAGAAGTCCTCCCCGGCTTCTACTAAATCCACTGCATGACGCTGGGGCTCCACTGAGGGAGTCCGCACCGGTGGGGGCACGTCTTCAACTCTTCAGCCAGGTCTGGATTCTGTCAGACGTGGATCCTTGGGCGATGGAAATTGTATCCCAGGGCTACAAACTGGAATTCGAAGAGGTGCCCCCTTGCCGATTTTTCAAATCGGCCTTGCCAGCTTCTCCCCCAGAGAGGGCAGTTGTGTTAGCTGCAATTCAAAAGCTGTGTCAACAGCAAGTGATTGTCACGGTTCCCCAAATCCAACAGGGAAAAGGGTACTATTCAACCCTGTTCGTGGTCCCGAAGCCGGATGGCTTGGTCAGATCCATTTTAAATCTGAAATCCCTAAACCTGTACTTGAAAAGGTTCAAATTCAAGATGGAATCGCTCCGGGCAGTGATCTCCAGTCTGGAAGGGGGGGGGATTTTATGGTGTCACTGGACATAAAGGATGCATACCTTCATGTCCCCATATATCCTCCTCATCAGGAGTACCTGAGATTCGCTGTACAGGACTCTCATTACCAGTTTCAGACGTTGCCGTTTGGGCTTTCCACGGCCCCGAGGATTTTCACGAAGGTGATGGCGGAGATGATGGTGCTCCTGCGCAGGCAGGGAGTCACAATTATCCCGTACTTGGACGATCTCCTGATAAAAGCGAGATCTAGAGATCAATTGCTGAAAAGCGTGTCGCTCTCCCTGAGAGTGCTACAACAGCACGGTTGGATTCTAAATCTGCCAAAGTCGCAATTGATTCCAACGACTCGACTATCATTCCTAGGCATGATTCTGGACACGGAACAGAAGAGGGTTTTTCTCCCAATGGAAAAAGCCCAGGACCTCCAGAACATGGTCAGAGACCTGCTAAAACCAAAAAGAGTGTCGGTTCATCAATGCACTCGAGTTCTGGGAAAAATGGTGGCAGCCTACGAGGCCATCCCCTTTGGCAGGTTTCATGCGAGGACATTTCAGTGGGACCTTCTGGACAAGTGGTCAGGGTCCCACCTTCAAATACATCAGAAAATAACCCTGTCCCCCAGGGCCAGGGTGTCTCTCCTGTGGTGGCTGCAGAGTGCTCAGTGGCTGCAGAGTGCACACCTTCTACAAGGTCGCAGGTTCGGCATTCAGGACTGGGTTCTGGTGACCACGGACATGAGCCTCCGAGGATGGGGAGCAGTCACACAAGGAAGGAATTTTCAGGGACTGTGGTCAAGCCAGGAGGCTTGTCTACACATCAACATACTGGAATTAAGGGTCATATACAACGGCCTA
Organism: Pseudophryne corroboree; assembly: GCF_028390025.1. Lineage (NCBI taxonomy): Eukaryota > Metazoa > Chordata > Amphibia > Anura > Myobatrachidae > Pseudophryne > Pseudophryne corroboree. The sequence goes on along the minus strand of NC_086447.1, from coordinate 559,914,552 downwards.
CGACAAGCGGAGAATCTTTTTTGCGACCTGCCGGTTCTGATTCAATCAGACAACGTCACAGCCGTGGCTCATGTAAACCGCCAAGGCGGGACAAGGAGCAGAGTGGCAATGGCGGAGGCCACCAGGATTCTGCGCTGGGCAGAAAATCACGTAAGCGCTCTGTCAGCGGTTTTTATTCCGGGAGTGGACAACTGGGAAGCAGACTTCCTCAGCAGACACGGTCTCCATCCAGGAGAGTGGGGTCTTCATCAAGAAGTCTTTGCAGAAATAACAAGTCTTTGGGGACTTCCTCAAATAGACATGATGGCATCACGCGGCACAAGAAGCTTCGGAGGTATTGTGCCAGGTCAAGGGACCCTCAGGCAGTAGCGGTGGACGCCCTGGTGACACCATGGGTGTTTCAGTCGGTCTATGTGTTCCCTCCTCTTCCTCTCATCTCAAAAATATTGAGAATCATAAGACGGAAAAGAGTACGAACAATACTCATTGTTCCAGATTGGCCTCAAAGGGTCTGGTATTCAGATCTTCAGGAGATGCTCACAGAAGATCCGTGGCCTCTTCCTCTCAGGGAGGACCTGTTGCAGCAGGGACCATGCGTGTTCCAAGACTTACCGTGGTTACGTTTGATGGCATGGCGGTTGAACACCGAATCCTAGCGGGGAAGGGTATTCCAGAAGAAGTCATCCCTACTCTGATAAAGGCTAGGAAGGAAGTGACGGCGAAACATTATCACCGTATCTGGAGGAAGTATGTACCTTGGTGTGAAGCCAAGAATGCTCCTACGGAAGATTTCCACTTGGGCCGTTTTCTCCACTTTCTACAGACAGGAGTGGATATGGGCCTAAAGCTAGGCTCCATTAAGGTACTGATTTCGGCCCTATCTATATTCTTCCAGAAGGAATTGGCTTCTCTCCCAGAAGTCCAAACTTTTGTAAAGGGAGTGCTACACATCCAGCCTCCTTTTGTGCCCCCAGTGGCACCATGGGACCTTAACGTGGTGTTACAGTTCCTAAAATCTCACTGGTTGAACCTCTTCAAACAGTTGAATTAAAGTTTCTCACTTGGAATGTGGTCATGTTGTTGGCCTTGGCATCTGTAAGGCGGGTGTCCGAATTGGCGGCCTTATCTCATAAGAGTCCCTATCTCATTTTCCATGAGGATAGAGTAGAGTTGAGGACTCATCCTCAATTTTTGCCTAAGGTGGTGTCATCTTTTCATATGAACCAACCTATTGTGGTGCCTGTGGCTACGGGAGACTTGGAGGATTCCAAATCCCTTGATGTGGTCAGGGCCTTAAAAATTTATGTAGCCAGGACGGCTCGGATTAGGAATACAGAGGCACTGTTTGTCCTGTATGCAGCAACAAGGTTGGCACTCCTGCTTCTAAGCATACTATTGCTCGCTGGATCTGTAACACGATTCAACAGGCTCATTCTACGTCTGGATTGCCGTTACCAAATTCAGTAAAGGCCCATTCCACTAGGAAGGTGGGCTCTTCGGCGGCTGCCGGAGGCGTCTCGGCCTTACAGCTTTGCCGAGCAGCTACTTGGTCGGGTTCAAACACTTTTGCAAAATTCTACAAGTTTGATACCCTGGCTGAGGAGGACCTCATGTTTGCTCAATTGGTGCTGCAGAGTCATCTGCACTCTCCCGCCCAGTTTGGAGCTTTGGTATAATCCCCATGGTCCTTACGGAATCCCCAGCATCCTCTAGGACGTAAGAGAAAATAAGATTTTAAACCTACCGGTAAATCTTTTTCTCCTAGTCCGTAGAGGATGCTGGGCGCCCGTCCCAGTGCGGACATATTTCTGCATGACTTGTATATAGTTATTGCTAACATAAGGGTTATGTTACAGTTAAGATCAGTAGTTGGCTGATACTGTTTTGTTCATACTGTTAACTGGTTGCGAATATTCCAGGTTATACGGTGTGGATGGTGTGGGCTGGTATGAATCTTGCCCTTAGGTTAACAAAAATCCTTTCCTCGTACTGTCCGTCTCCTCTGGGCACAGTTTCTCTAACTGAGGTCTGGAGGAGGGGCATAGAGGGAGGAGCCAGTGCACACCCATTCTAAAGTTCGTTATAGTGCCCATGTCTCCTGCGGAGCCCGTCTATACCCCATGGTCCTTACGGAGTCCCCAGCATCCTCTACGGACTAGGAGAAAAAGATTTACCGGTAGGTTTAAAATCTTATTATTTAAATAGTTTGTCAACTGCCCTTGCATTTCTTTGATGAAAGTATAATAAGTTAATTCTTCATACTGCACATTATTATACTGGATATAAGCATTCTGGTTGCTGTAGAGGTGGCTAGGATTGTGAAAGCACATCAGTGGCGGACAATCCGAAGGCAATGGAGTCAGTTGCTGCTGGGCTCCAACTCTGAAGGGGGTCACCCAGCCTGACTGTCTCCATTGTTTCTGGTCCAGCCCCTGTGCGCCAGCCACTTGTAGTGTGTATGAGTCTAGAGCAGAGCTGTAGTGCAGCAGTGTCGCACCAGAATCTGTGGGGGCAGGAGGTGGAGTTTGCCGTCAGCGTCAGGAAATGCGCCCGTTTCCTGACAGGCCTGCAGCCTGTCTCCCGGCAGCGCTCTCCTTTTTTTTTTTTTAGCAGTATTCAAGTGTATAAAAATGTACTTTTGCATGTTTGTTTTTTAAGTTTAGTGATTGTTAATGTATGAATACTTCACTGTTGCTAAATAATTTTTTACATTTTTTTCTTGGTTTGTTTTTTTACTCCAGTTAACAGACGATTGTGATGAGCTGGGATGTACAGCCAAAATTTTAACTACAAACTTAAACATTTACTGTATATCTGCACAAGGTGTACTGGACAATGACCCAATGACCATGGAACAGTCAAAGGAAATATGCATAGAGATTGTGGCAGCAAAAGGTCCGTTACTAATACTAATCGCACCAGAACAGGCATTTTTAAACCACAGAGGGGGAAGTTCAAATGTTTGCAAAGTTGGTTGGGTGTCTGTTTTTTCCTGTCTATTAGATAGGAAGAAACAGACCTCTAACTGACTTTTTAAACAATTTAATCTCCCCAAAGTATTAAGAGTCACTTATATACACAAACTGTACCAAACTATACAAGGCTGTTGTTCAGCTAAGGGGTTTATCTGAACAAGGAACAAACTTAAATAGCACTTCCTCATTTCTAATTCCATATTATATCCTCTATTAGGCGATTTCTGCACATGCGCACACCCTGCTGCGCGCATACGCGAGGACTTAAACTGCGGCGGAGCATCGTTTTCTGGGCATCGTTGGTGGTGGTGCGGTCCAGACAACGGAGGTGTGTCCGGACAGTTTGCGGGGTGGGCCACGGTGGCTGTGTCACACGCAGCTGCTGCGACACAAAACATGGCGGCCTGGCGACTGCGGGGCTACCTTAAAGATGCAAGACAGCTAAGCGCCCGCATTCTAGTGGGGAAGGGTGGGTTGGGGGAGGACCTGGCATGCGGGGGCGGCCTTTCCCTGTACTTGGTGGCCCCCGGCATGTTAGTGGACGGAGTTGTAGTTTTGTGATTTTTCGCAGAACTGTAACTCATGCTGAATTTATGAAGTTATATGTCAACAGCTGTGTTACAGAATTTGATTTTAAGTAGTTTTAAGTAAGAAACCACTTCAGACTTGAGATAATATTCTATGTTGTTACCTAGATAAGGTTGGTGCTAACTGTATATTATAATGGCCCTTTAATGCCAAAAATTATATGTATGCTCTGTACATTATGACTGAAGCAATGTGACCAGTGAAAAAATATCCTCTTGATGTGTTTATTTAATTTGTCTCTTATTTTGTTCAAAGAACCCTCATTTCTTGTCTATAAATGCAGACTGACTGAAGATTACCAAGAATGTTACAGGAAAAAAAAAAAAAAAGTGTTTCCTGCAACAAAGTATTTATTGTTGTAATTAGTTATGTGACAGCTGCAGACCACTTTTGCTTATAGCCCTTTCACATTACAAAGCTGGGTCACACACAAGATTTTATATACAGGTCCAACATGAATGCAACCTGGCTGGGACCCTTTTCAGACTGGCGGCTGGACCCAGTTTATTGCTGAGTTGGTGACATCACCGCACACAGGTGCAGTGCCGGCGCTTGCAGATGAGATCATCTCCAGTCGCCGGCTCTTCCTATGCAGTGAACAGGTCCTGGGTCACATCAACCCGGTTTACCCATTCACAGTTCGCCGCAACCCAGGTAGGTTCCGGGTTCAATCCTGGTAACTACCCGGCTTGAAATGCCAGGTCGCACGGAGCAGGATTTTTTTTAAGGACCCTTTCAGACTAAGCAAAATCCTAGGTTGCTACTCGTTCATGTGCAGTAACCCAGGAGATTTCTGCTAGTCTGAAAGAGGTATTAGATGCTTGTCTTGAAAGCTGAAAATGTTTTAGAAATAAAATGTCACATAAAATTTTAAGCTGTGTTACAATGTTTGTGCTGATTGAAAAAAATTGTGTGTTCCAGGGACCTCTCACATAGAAAAATTGGGGTCCTTCTCCACTATTTCTGGGTCCCATCACATTATGGGGGGTGAGGGCAGGCAGTAGTTGGGACATTGCTGGGGGGCGGGGGGCAAGGAGGGGGGTTAGGGGCAGGCAGTGCTGGCTGTATGGAAGGGGATTAGGGGTAGTCGGTGTTGGGGGTAGGGGGGGTGGTGAGGGTAGATAGCAGTTGGGCAGTACTGGAGAACAGGGAAAGTCTTGCTTATTTTACAACATGCATAAAATAAGTACTGTGCACAAGCTTACGTCCTGTACACCTCAGTGATCGCGTTGTATAGTGTGCAGGGAGGCAGCTGGGGTGTAGTATGAGTGGCCGGCGGTCGGGATCTTGGGGGCCAGTATACCGGCGCCGGCATACCGACAGCTGGGCAAGCGCTAATGAGCCCCTCGCTGCGCTCGCCACACTTCGGGCATGGTGGCGCACTAGGCGCGCCACGCTATTTATTCTCCCTCCAGGGGGGTGGTAGACCCCCAAGAGGGAGAATATGTGCCGGCGGTCAGGATCCCGGCGTCAGTATGCTGGTCGCCGGGATCCCGGCCGGCGGCATACTGATGGACCACCCGGCAGCTGCTGTCAAACTACACAACCCTGTGCCTGCTGCTGCTCGGAGCGCTCTCTCTCTCTCTTGCCTTGAGCCGTATGTTGGCGGGCAGGGAGGAGGGAGGTCTCAGGTGATGCTTGGATGGGGAGACGCTGGCGGCGGCTATTGGATGTTGAGGCACTGAGGAATGGTATTGGCTGATGTGCTACACAGATCAGTGATTTACCGCACAGCTCACCTTTAAAAATGGAGTCTGTCAAAATATGCGCTAGAGCGCGTATTATGCAGTCACTGGTGTCAGTAGTGGACACTAATTGTAGATGAACACTAAACATTTTAGATTTGCATAGTACATGTTCTGTTATATGCCTGTATAGGCTTCATATACCATTCCCTTGATATGCACTGGCTGCACTGTTTCCAGCATTATATAGAAGGAAATATTTTGATGGCAGGTTTCCACACTATGTTTATGTACTTCTGGCGTTATGATTATATAAATCTTTCCATAAGATTTTATGAAACAGTCTTTTACACAATTTTAGTTGTACTTCCTATCAGTTGTTCCACCAATTCCTTTCACTGATGTCATGAATAATTCCTCCTGCCCAGAAGGCTGACATCTGCAGTCTTGTAAAAGTTACCTGTAGACACTAATTTACTACTAACATTATTCCTGAACTTGGTCTCTATTAGTCTATGAGTTAAATGTGATTAGTTTAAACTGTAAATATGAATGTGTAATTAAATATTTTTTCTCTTCCTTCAAGATATTTCTAAACTGATGGCCATCATTTTCACTTCGATGATTTTGGCCATTGTGCTGTTAGGTATCTTAGCAATTTATGTGTTCAGAAAGAAGACAGCGGCTACAGATAAGATTCCTGAGTCACTGGTAAGTAGGCATATGTATTGTATGCTATTTTGCAGTATAGCAGTGACCAAGACAATTTGCATAAAAAGTGAGTTTGCAATGTATTCTGCTTATATGTCTTATAAAGGTCAAGTTTACATTAGTGGCCTACTAAGGTCCGTTAGTGCCTATTTAAGGGCATATGGGCAATATGAGACACTACCCATAAAGTAGAAATGCAGCTATGATGCTCAGCACAGTGGCGTAACTACTGCCCCCGCAGCCCTCGCGGTGGCTTGGGGGCGAGGGGCTGCGGGGGCGCCGCCACTGACTTAGAGCAGATTGACATGCGGACGAGCGTCCGCATGTCAATCTGCTGTCTCCTCTCCCTCCCTGCTGTAACGGGACACGGAGGGCACAGCGCGCCGCGCGCGCCTCTCCAGTGTCCATCCTGCGTCTCCGTCCGTCTGGTCTAATAATGGAAGTGCCGTTCGTGAGCTCTGATTGGCTCACGAACCGGCACTTCCTTTATTAGACCAGAGAGACGGAGATGCAGGAGGGACATGAGAGAGGCGCGCGCTGTGCCCTCCTTGTCCCTCCTTCACAGCAGCGAGGGGGGGGGGACACTGAGGGGACATGTATGGCACTGAGGGGGCATATATGGCAGTGAGGGGGCATGTATGGCACAGGGGGCATATATGGCACGGGACACTGAGGGGGCATATATGGCGCTGAGGGGGCATGTATGGCACTGAGGGGGCATATATGGCACTGAGGGGGCATGTATGGCACAGGGGGCATATATGGCACTGAGGGGGCATGTATGGCACAGGGGGCATATATGGCACTGAGGGGGCATGTATGGCACTGGGGGCACTGAGGGGGCATATATGGCACTGAGGGGGCATGTATGGCACAGAGGCACTGAGGGGGCATATATGGCACTGAGGGGGCATGTATGGCACAGGGGGCACTGAGGGGGCATATATGGCACTAGGGGGGCACTGAGGGGGTATATATGGCACTGGGGGGGAAGTGTGGTGGCATATATGGCACTGAGGGGGCATATATTGCACTGGGGGGGGTACTGAGGGGGATATATGGCACTGCATGTGTACCTGGCACATGGGGGGGGGCTATATTTGACACTGGGGGCACGTGAGCACCTGGCACTGTGGGGGAATATCTGGCACTGGGGGCATATGTGGCACTGGGGGAGGGGGGGCTATATTTGGCACTGGGGGCATGTGAGTACCTGGCACCGTGGGGGAATATGTGGCACTGGGGACATATGTGGCACTGGGAGCACAGCCCTAGCAACAAGCACTACCCCCTAGCAACGAGCATGACGCCCAGTGCATGAAACTCCTGGCAACGAGCATGACACCCAGTGCATGAAACACCTGGCAACGAGCATGACACCCTGAGCATGAAAACCCCTGGCACCGTGCATGGAACCAAGAGCATGAAACCCCTGGCAACGAGCAGGTAATTTAAAAGTAATTAGAAGCCTTACTGTAGGACTTAATGTGTAATGGGCATTACGGTGTGTGGCATAATGTATCACGGACATTGCGGTGTGTGTCATAATGTGTCACAGGCATTACGGTGTGTGGCATACTATATCACGTGCATTGTGGTATAATGTCTCGGGCATTGCAGTGTGGCATAATGTATAACGGGCATTGCGGTATGTGTCACAGGTATTATGGTGTATGGTATACTATATCACGGGCATTGTGATATGTGGTATAATGTCTCAGGGTCATTGCAGTGTGTGGCATAATGTATCACGGACATTGCGGTATGTGTCATAATGTGTCGGGCATTACTGTGTGTTGTATACTATATCACGGGCATTGTGGTATGTTGTATAATGTCTCAGGGTCATTGCAGTGTGTGTCATAATGTGTCACAGGCATTGTATGTGCTATAATGTATCAGGGGCATTGCAGTGTGTAGCATAATGTATAACGTGCATTGCGATTCCTGTCGTCATGTGTCACAGGCATTACGGTGTGTGGCATAATGTGTCACAGGCATTACGGTGTGTGGCATAATGTGTCACAGACATTGTATGTGCTATAATGTATCAGGGGCATTGCATTGTGTAGCATAATGTATAACGGGCTTTGCGATTCCTGTCATGTGTCACAGGCATTACGGTGTGTGGCATAATGTGTCACAGGCATTACGGTGTGTGGCATAATGTGTCACAGGCATTACGGTGTGCGGCATAATGTGTCGGGGGCATTATGGTGTGTGCATATTGTGTCATGTGCATTATTGTGCGTGGAATAATGTCTAAGGGCCATTGCAGTATGTGGCATAATGTATACTGGGCATTACTATAAGGAGGAAAAATTACAAATAATGTAAGGGGCATGAATCAGGATTATTTTTCTCTTCAGTGGTGGCTAACGTCTGGGCGTGCAGGTTGCAAAACTGGGGTATAAGGAAGTCTTTTCCTGCAATACCACGCCCCTTTATGCAAAGCCACGCCCATTCCAACGAAGCCACACACCCTTTTGGGCGGCGCGCGCCTTCAACGCGCGCATGTTTATCCCTTTCATGGTGCCATTGGGGGGGGGGGGCGCCGAAGAATTTTTTGGCTTGGGGGAGAAGAACTTCTAGTTACGCCACTGGCTCAGCATTTCATATGCCAACAGACAGTTAACACCTTGCTGTCACCACTAATACTGCTTATATACTAAAATGCAGAGTCACACCTGGGATTTGTGCACAGGTCCCTTCACGGGTGCGATTTGGTGAGACAGATGACCTGACGTCATAGCCGACGCGCGTGGATATGATCAGATGATCTCCAAGCGCCGTCTCTTCTCTAAGCAGTGAACGGATACTGCAACCCGAGTCCTTCCCGGGACCAACCCTGCAAACTAGCCGGGTTGGATTCCCAGGTAACTGGACCCAGGTAAACCCTTTTACACTGTGCTGCTCCCGGTTTATCTCTGCAATGTTTTTCTCTGACGTCCTAAGTGGATGCTGGGACTCCGTAAGGACCATGGGGAATAGCGGCTCCGCAGGAGACTGGGCACAACTAAAGAAAGCTTTAGGACTACCTGGTGTGCACTGGCTCCTCCCACTATGACCCTCCTCCAGACCTCAGTTAGAATCTTGTGCCCGGCTGAGCTGGATGCACACAAGGGGCTCTCCTGATCTCCTAGAAAGAAAGTATATTTTAGGTTTTTTATTTTACAGTGAGATCTGCTGGCAACAGACTCACTGCAGCGAGGGACTAAGGGGAGAAGAAGCGAACCTACCTAACTGGTGGTAGCTTGGGCTTCTTAGGCTACTGGACACCATTAGCTCCAGAGGGATCGACCACAGGACCCGACCTCAATGTTCGGTCCCGGAGCCGCGCCGCCGGCCCCCTTACAGAGCCAGAAGCAAGAAGTGTTCCGGAAAATCGGCGGCAGAAGACTTCTGTCTTCAACAAGGTAGCGCACAGCACTGCAGCTGTGTGCCATTGCTCCTCATGCACACCTCACACTCCGGTCACTGATGGGTGCAGGGCGCTGGGGGGGGGGGGCGCCCTGAGGGCAATATAAGACACCTTGGCTGGCAAATCTACACCATATATAGTCAGGAAGGCTATATAGGTGTAAAAATACCCCTGCCAGAATTCCAGAAAAAGCGGGAGAAGTCCGCCGGAAAAGGGGCGGGGCTATCTCCCTCAGCACACTGGCGCCATTTTTTCTTCACAGTGCAGCTGGAAGACAGCTCCCCAGGCTCTCCCCTGTAGTTTTCAGGCTCAAAGGGTTAAAAAGAGAGGGGGGGCACTAAATTTAGGCGCAATATGTGTATACAAGCAGCTATTGGGGGAAAAATCACTCAGTTATAGTGTTAATCCCTGCATTATATAGCGCTCTGGTGTGTGCTGGCATACTCTCTCTCTGTCTCTCCAAAGGACTTTGTGGGGTCCTGTCCTCAGTCAGAGCATTCCCTGTGTGTGTGCGGTGTGTCGGTACGGCTGTGTCGACATGTGGGATGAGGAAGGTTACGTGGAGGCGGAGCAGAGGCCGATAAATGGGATGTCGCCTCTTGTGGGGCCGATACCAGAGTGGATGGATAGGTGGAAGGTATTAACCGACAATGTCAACTCCTTACATAAAAGGCTGGATGACGTAACAGCTGTGGGACAGCCGGCTTCTCAGCCCGCGCCTGCCCAGGCGTCTCAAAGGCCATCAGGGGCTCAAAAAACGCCCGTTACCTCAGATGGCAGACACAGATGTCGACACAGAGTCTGACTCCAATGTCGACGAGGTTGAGACATATACACAATCCACTAGGAACATCCGTTGCATGATCTCGGCAATGAAAAATGTGTTACACATTTCTGACATGAACCCAAGTACCACATAAAAGGGGTTTTATGTTTGGGGAGAAAAAGCAGCCAGTGTTTAGTTCCCCCATCAGATGAGTGAATGAAGTGTGTAAAGAGCGTGGGTTCCCCCGATAAGAAACTGGTAATTTCTAAAAAGTTACTGCTGGCGTACCCTTTCCCGCCAGAGGATAGGTTACGTTGGGAGATATCCCCTAGGGTGGATAAGGCGCTCACACGTTTGTCAAAAAAGGTGGCACTGCCGTCTTGGGATACGGCCACTTTGAAGGAGCCTGCTGATAAAAAGCAGGAGGCTATCCTGAAGTCTGTATATACACACTCAGGTACTGTACTGAGACCTGCAATTGCCTCAGCATAAATAGTGCTGCTGCAGCGTGGTCTGATACCCTGTCAGATAATATTAATACCCTAGACAGGGATATTTTGCTAACATAGAGCATATTAAAGACGTCGTCTTATATATGAGGGATGCACAGAGGGATATTTGCCGGCTGGCATCCAGAATTAATGCGATGTCCATTCTGCCAGGAGGGTATTAGAGACCCGGCAATGGACAGGTGATGCTGCCTTTAAAAGGCATATGGAGATTCAGCCTTATAAGGGTGAGAAATTGTTTGGGGATGGTCTCTGGGACCTCGTATCCACAGCAACAGCTGGGAAGAAAATTTTTTACCTCAGGTTTCCTCACAGCCTAAGAAAGCACCGTATTTTCAGGTACAGTCCTTTCGGCTTCAGAAAAGCAAGCGGGTCAAAGGCGCTTCCTTTCTGCACAGAGACAAGGGAAGAAGGAAAAAGCTGCACCAGACAGCCAGTTCCCAGGATCAAAAATCTTCCCCCGCTTCCTCTGAGTCCACCGCATGACGCTGGGGCTCCACAGGTGGAGACAGGTGCGGAGGGGGCGCGTCTCGGGAACTTCAGCGACCAGTGGGCTTGCCCACAGGTGGATCCCTAGGTTCTGCAAGTAGTATCACAGGGATACAAGCTGGAGTTCGAGGCGACTCCCCCTCGCCGTTACCTCACATCAGCCTTGCCTGCTGCCCTCGGAGAAAGGGAGGTAGTACTGGCGGCAATTCACAAGCTGTACTTCCAACAGGTGAAATCAAGGTACCCCTCCTTCAACAAGGCCGGGGTTACTATTCCAAAATGTTTGGGGTACCGAAACCAGACGGTTCGGTGAGACCCATTCTAAAATTGAAATCCTTGAACACTTATATATGAAGGTTCAAGTTCAAAATGGAATCGCTCAGGGCGATTATTGCAAGCCTGGAGAATTTCATGGTATCACTGGACATCAAGGATGCTTACCTGCATGTCCCTATTTACCCTCCTCACCAGGAGTACCTCAAAATTGTGGTACAGGATTGTCATTACCAATTCCAGACGTTGCCGTTGGTCTGTCCCCGGCACCGAGGGTATTTACCAAGGTAATGGCCGAAATAATTATCCCGTACTTGGACGATCTCCTTATAAAGGCGAGGTCCAGGGAGCAGTTGTTCGTCGGAGTAGCACTATCTCAGGAAGTGATACAACAGCACGGCTGGATTCTGCATATTCCAAAGTCGCAGCTGGTTCCTACGACGCGTCTACTGTTCCTGGGTATGGTTCTGGACACAGAACAGGATAAAAAGGGTTTCTCCCGGAGGAGAAGTCCAAGGAGTTGTCGTCTCTAGACAGAGACCTCCTAATACAAATACAGGTGTCGGTGCATCAATGCACGCGAGCCCTGGGAAAGATGGTAGCTTCTTACGAAGAAATTCCATTCGCCAGGTCCCATGCAAGGATCTTCCAGTGGGATCTGTTGGACAAGTGGTCCGGGTCGCATCTTCAGATGCATCGGCGGATAACCCTGTCTCCAAGGGCCAGGGTGACGCTGTTGTGGTGGCTGCAGAGTGCTCATCTTCTAGAGGGCCGCAGATTCGGCATACAGGACTGGGTCCTGGTGACCACGGATGCCAGCCTTCGAGGCTGGGGGGCAGTCACACAGGGAAGAAACTTCCAAGGACTATGGAAAGTCAGGAGATTTCCCTACACACAAATATTCTGGAACTAAGGGCCATTTACAATGCCCTAAGTCAGGCTAGACCCCTGCTTCAACACCGGCCGGTGCTGATCCAGTCAGACAACATCACGGCGGTCGCTCATGTAAACCGACAGGGCGGCACGAGAAGCAGGATGGCGATGGCAGAAGCCACAAGGATTTTCCGATGGGCGGAAAATCATGTGTTAGCACTGTCAGCAGTGTTCATTCCCGGAGTGGACAACTGGGAAGCAGACTTTCTCAGCAGACACGACCTCCACCCGGGAGAGTGGGGACTTCATCCAGAAGTCTTCCAAATGATTGTACACCGTTGGGAAAGGCCACAGGTGGACATGATGGCGTCCCGCCTCAACAAAAAGCTAAAAAGATATTGCGCCATGTCAAGGGACCCTCAGGCGATAGCTGTGGACGCTCTGGTAACACCGTGGGTGTACCAGTCGGTGTATGTGTTCCCTTCTCTGCCTCTCATACCCAGGGTAATGAGAATAATAAGAAGGAGAGGAGTAAGAACTATACTCATTGTTCCGGATTGGCCAAGAAGAGCTTGGTACCCAGAACCTCAAGAAATGATCTCAGAGGACCCATGGCCTCTGCCGCTCAGACAGGACCTGCTGCAGCAGGGGCCCTGTCTGTTCCAAGACTTACCGCGGCTGCGTTTGACGGCATGGCGGTTGAACGCCGGATCCTGAAGGAAAAGGGCATTCCGGAGGAAGTTATCCCTACGCTAATTAAAGCTAGGAAAGAAGTGAACGCAAACCATTATCACTGCATATGGCGGAAATATGTTGCGTGCTGTGAGGCCAGGAAGGCCCTAACGGAGGAATTTCAGCTAGGTCGATTTCTGCTCTTCCTACAGTCAGGGGTGACTATGGGCCTAAAATTGGGTTCCATTAAGGTCCAGATTTCGGCTCTATCGATTTTCTTCCAAAATAGAACTGACTTCACTGCCTGAAGTTCAGACTTTTGTTAAGGGAGTGCTGCATAGTCAGCCCCCGTTTGTGCCTCCAGTGGCACCGTGGGATCTCAACGTGGTGTTGGATTTCCTGAAGTCGCATTGGGTTGAGCCACTTAAATCCGTGGATCTAAAATACCTCACGTGGAAAGTGGTCATGCTGTTGGCCTTGGCGTCGGCCAGGCGTGTATCAGAATTAGCTGCTTTATCATGCAAAAGCCCTTATCTAATTTTTTTATATGTATAGGGCGGAATTGAGGACTCGTTCCCAATTCCTTCCTAAGGTGGTATCAGTTTTTCATGTGAACCAACCTATTGTGGTGCCTGCGGCTACTTGGGACTTGGAGGATTCCAAGTTACTGGACGTAGTCAGGGCCCTGAAAAATATATGTTTCCAGGACGGCTGGAGTCAGGAAAACTGACTCGCTATTTATCCTGTATGCACCCAACAAGCTGGGTGCTCCTGCTTCTAAGCAGACTATTGCTCGCTGGATCTGTAGCACGATTCAACTTGCACTTTCTGCGGCTGGACTGCCGCACCCTAAATCTGTAAAAGCCCATTCCACGAGGAAAGTAGGCTCTTCTTGGGCGGCTGCCCGAGGGGTCTCGGCTTTACAAATTTGCCGAGCTGTTACTTGGTCGGGTTCAAACACTTTTGCAAGAGTCTACAAGTTTGATACCCTGGCTGAGGAGGACCTAGAGTTTGCTCATTCGGTGCTGCAGAGTCATCCGCACTCTCCCGCCCGTTTGGGAGCTTTGGTATAATCCCCATGGTCCTTACGGAGTCCCAGCATCCACTTAGGACGTCAGAGAAAATAAGATTTTACTCACCGGTAAATCTATTTCTCGTAGTCCGTAGTGGATGCTGGGCGCCCATCCCAAGTGCGGATTGTCTGCAATACTTGTATATAGTTATTGCCTAACTAAAGGGTTATTGTTGAGCCATCTGTTGAGAGGCTCAGTTATATTTCATACTGTTAACTGGGTATAGTATCACGAGTTATACGGTGTGATTGGTGTGGCTGGTATGAGTCTTACCCGGGATTCAAAATCCTTCCTTATTGTGTCAGCTCTTCCGGGCACAGTATCCTAACTGAGGTCTGGAGGAGGGTCATAGTGGGAGGAGCCAGTGCACACCAGGTAGTCCTAAAGCTTTCTTTAGTTGTGCCCAGTCTCCTGCGGAGCCGCTATTCCCCATGGTCCTTACGGAGTCCCAGCATCCACTACGGACTACGAGAAATAGATTTACTGGTGAGTAAAATCTTATTTTTACACTGTGCTGCTCCCGGTTTATCTCTGCAATAACCCCGGGTTTTTAGCTGCAGTGTAAGAGGGGTATTAATGCAAATTGCTGGATATTTGCTGGCCTACTATATAGCTTTGTAGATATGTATGACCCTTTTTACTTCAATAAAGCATTTAACAAATGAATATTTAGTGCATATATAATTATGTCCTCAAAATAATTGTTTTCTTACTGGCTTTTTTTTTTCTTACGTTTTCTGTTGCTTGACACTAAACCTTTGACAATCAGGTTTGTGTTTAAATTTCAGAGTGATGCTTTTGCATATGCAAAATATGTCACGCTGCTCTTTATTGAAATTACAAAGGAAGAGAAACATGGCTATACTGTAGCAAAGGAAGTAGAAAGATGTGTACCAACAATTCATATTATGTTTATCTGAATTCTGGGATTACAGATGTGTCATTACTGTGGTCACGCAAAACAGTCCTCTTTGCGCGCCAGATCCCGTGAGACTTTGCTAGCGACGGGTGTTTTTTGTTTTGTTTTTTTTGCCATAAATGCTTCTTAGTCACAATGCAGTTAGAGTGCACCAGGAGACTGTGCTGAATAAATTGATGTGACACTTGTATATTTGTGTGCGACTGAGTCTCTGAATCTGTATTCGAAGTGTTACAATGTAGCAGCTGCAGTTTTTATCCAGTACAAGTTCTGTTGTTCTCCTTATACAGAATCAGTCACGCACAATATACATGTATATATTAATCAAATTAATAGGTACAGTCTCCTGGTGTATCCTAGTCGGATCGCGTTGCAACTAATACCATGTTCACACTGACAATCGGCGGGTTGCACCCGGGACTCGTGCACGAGACCTTCCCAGGTGCAACCCGCTTGAGACCCCATTCAGACTGGCGGCCCCAACGCGGCATATTGCCGTGTTGATGACGTCACCGGGTCACATGCAGTAGCGGCGCTTGGAGATCAGATGATCTACAAGCACCGCCTGCTCCAATAGTGTTGATGGGTCCCGGATTGCATAGACCCGGGAACACTTAACACCGTTCACACTGCCATCAAACTGCGCCTGACCCGGTATTCACCCGGGAATAACCCTTCTTTATTCCCGGGTTGAAATACCGGGTCAGACGACCCGGAAATTTGTCAGGACCCCCTTTCACGCTGCACATAAACCCGGATTACTGCGCGTTCACGTGCAATAACCTGGATTTCTCATACGTCCTAGAGGATGCTGGGAACTCCAAAAGGACCATGGGGTATAGACGGATCCGCAGGAGCTTGGGCACACTATAAAGACTTAAACCGGGTGTGAACTGGCTCCTCCCCCTATGCCCCTCCTCCAGACCTCAGTTAGACTTTGTGCCCAGGAGTGATGGGTCACACACTAGGGGAGCTCTCCTGAGTTTCTCTGAAAGACTTTATTGTTAGGTTTTTTATTTTCAGGAAGAGCTGCTGGCTACAGGCTCCCTGCAGCGTGGGAGTGAGGGGAGAGAAGCAGACCTACTTCTGTGAGTTTCAAGGCTCTGCTTCTCGGCTACTGGACACCATTAGCTCCAGAGGGTTCGATCACTTGGTGCGCCTAGCTGCTTGTTCCCGGATCCACGCCATCAATCCCCTCACAGAAGCCAGAAGAAAGAAGCCGGGTGAGTATGTGAAGAACAGAAGACTTCAGTAACGGAGGTAACACTCCATGCTCCCACACACCAAAGCACTCTCAGGGTGCAGGGTGCTGGGGGGGAGCGCCCTGGGCAGCAGGTTACTGGGTTTTCCTTAGGGACTGACATAAATGTGGATCGGTGCCTGGACACTGTAGATCCTACCCCCGTCAGCATATAGCACATTCCCTCCCCCCCGCAGCCAGCTTCCCCGGGGTGCGGGGCGCTTGGGGGGGGGGCGCCCTGGCCAGCTTATTACTGTGGCCATTTTTATCTTATAACTGGTGCTGCCGGGGCTCCGGGTCCCGGTCCCCCGGCAGCTCACCGTGGCGCATTGCGCGCCGTTTCCTTCCCGCCGCCGGCTCTCCCAGGCGCTGGGGAGGGGAGCACCCTGGGCAACTTATTTTACAGTAAAACGTCCGCCGGGGCCGAGGCGTTGTGCCCCGTACCCCGCCAGCATGTTCCCGCGCGCTACGCGCCAACTTCCTCCGACGCTGGCTCCAGGGGTGCAGGGCGCCGAGACGGAGGGGAGCGCCCTGGGCTGCAGACTAGTCCCCGGCGCCGCGCACGATACCGCTGGGCATAAAGGCGGTCGTGCGCCGCACCGGTGCTCCCACACACCAACGGTTTACTTGGGTGCAGGGTGCAAGGGGACGCACTGAGCGTGAATGTTTAAGGATAAGGACCCAGTATATGATGGTTTCACTTATGGGGTGAAAAAACGCTGGGAGGAGGTGGAGCTTAGTCCTCGGAACGAGTCAGCGCCATTTTCCTCACATTCCCCCCAGAACTTGCTGTATAGTAAGATGGGGGGGGGGGGGGGCACAGTGGTTATACTGCTATATGGTTGTCATATAGCATGATGTTGGATATGGGTTGCATAATCCTGGTTGTACTACATACATTCCCTGTCCCTGTTAGTCTACCCACTATTGGTTAGTCGATATATGTCGACTGTGTGGGGGTTTAGCTACGAGCGGTTGTGAAAAAATCTGGTGGCTGCGCCGGCACACGGTGGTGCTTGATTCAGTGAATTAAGTGTTACCAAGTTGGTTGTTTGTGTGCTTAAAACAGTGAACACAGGAGGGAAGTCACAATGTTTTGTGATGCCCTGTCGGCATCAACGGTATTTCCTGGATGAAAGAATTAGCAGGCTGTTATTGCCTTGTACCTATATATATATATATATATATATATATATATATATATATATATATATATATATATAAAACATGTATACTCCTGCACTCGCATCAAAAGCTAACAACAGTGGGGTGCTCCTAGTGGGGTACTCCAAATACTGGTAGGCCCACAATATTCACGCAAGAGTCCAAAGAAATGGAGGTGCACTCATCCAATAAATGATTTGCAGCAACTTTTCATAATTCACATTCGTTTTATTGATAGAAATTCGGCTTATTCAGTCGACGTTTCGATCCTCAATTCGGGATCTTTCTCAAGACAAGCTTCGAAATATAATTCATGCTCACAAGGCATCAAGTATTGATTTCTACAACACAATAAACAATACATACATAAATTCACAAAACATTACAAAAATTACAAAAACTTAAAACACAAACACAAAAAGCATATTGTCGTGAGCCACCGCGTCATTAAAGATCACTACACACCCAGTGTGAGGCAAAAGGGACACAAAAGATGAAATTGGTGAATACCCTCACCATCCATGCACAATATCAGTAAATCTGTAGCACTCTATGGAACACAGGGGCCAAATGTGTGAAGATAATAAAAGCAAACTTACTCTGTTTAATCAATATATCCAGTTCGGACAATACCGTAGCTGCACGGCTTCAGTAGTAATATGAGATGTGGTTTCTAAAAAATTAGTAGCATCTACATCAATATCACAACAAACTGAAAGGAATATAACTCATCTCCACCCCTATTGTGCTAGTACAGATTAGAATACTCACACGTGTGGATAACAAACTCATGTAGACAACTTAGACAACTCCATAAGTCACTACAAAACAAGTGTGGAATATGTAATCAAACTTTCAGTCAGTGAAAAAATCACTGAAAAAGCATCACTGAAAAGGTGTCATTTCCACTCATCTGATGCATCAAGGTACTCACCCAATGTTAATCGTCATACCAGCCTCAGCAGCCACACTCCTGTACCCCTAATCGCCATTCCTTATATACCCACTCACCGGAAGTGGGTCGTGCATCTCTGAACAAAAACCCTTTAATCTCACAATAACGGGTACGGGAGGGCTTAAAGCCCAGCAAACTCACGCCACCGGCTCCAAAGGTCTAACTCACTCCGGCGTTCAAAAACCTCCTGTGGGGATACATAATCTATGTGATATTCAACTGAATACCGTCCGTGGAACGCAATGCGTTCCACGGCCCCGTGACCGGAAGTGCCAGGCATCCAGGACAAACATCTCTATTACACCACTCGTGGAGCGCACTGCGTTCCACGCCACAGGAAACGAGGGTGTCAGATGTCAATAGATGACGTGCGCACCTCTCGCCATAGCAACTCTGGAACGCGATTGCGTTCCACAGCCGGGTGCACGGACTCGCTCCTGTTCAGTACGCCCACTGGTACTGAACACTCGTGGGTGATACTCTAATCTAAACAATATGGATGTACCAACTTACTGTGTGCTGAAATACATATGAAGGAATGCAGGATATGTAGTCCTAAGCTGAGATATGCAAATACACTGGTTCAAACCAGGTCTCAATGTTCTCCACTGTGAGTGTTATAGTGATCAAGCTGACGCGGTGTCACGCAAAAAAGATATATTACAAAAAAAGGAATAAACAACATATTAAAATAGGACATATTTAGTCCGACACAACCTAACCTCTGCTTGACCCTGATGTATAATAGTAAAGTTTAACCCTTACAGAATAATAATAATGTTAGAAACTAGGAAAAAATAAATAATAATACAGAAATGGGTCTCAAAATCATCAAGGGAAAATAAGGCCTAGCAGTATATAGGTGGTGTCGTTCTGATATGTCCATAACAGATTGAGCTCACCGAGTCCCTAGCCTATTGTACTCCCAACTCTAGCATACTGGTGGACTATTGATAGGAGGTAGTTTAACCTTGGTATATTATCATAGATAAATTTAATTACTATATGAAATCAACGGGTAAGGAGCTGCTAGAGACCAGACGGCAAAGATGATTCACAGAAAGACATTCATGGCAGAATGTTCATTAAGGCCTTTTGGTGAAACTGTATTAAGGTGGGAGATCCAGAAACTCTCCCGTTGTCGTAAAGCAAGCGTACGGTCACCACCATGAGACAATGGTGGGACCCAGTCAATAAGTCTGCATTTAATATTAGCCACCTGGTGTCCTCTCTGTAGATAATGTCTGGCAACAGGTTTGTCAGTAGTACCCGTTTGGATAGCTGTACGAATGGACAGCCGATGATTGGCCATTCTTTCTCTAAAGCAACGGGTGGTCAGGCCTACGTAATGTAATCCACACGGACACGTTAGTGTGTAAACCACAAAGTCTAACCTGCAGTGAAGATGATATTTGATTTTAATGTTTCTCCCCGAGTGGGGATGCGGAAACGTAGGACCAGTGAGAAGAGATCTGTATGTGGTACATTTACCACACGAGAAGCAACCTGGTTTGCTGCTCATGATCTGGAGAAAATTCAATTTAGTCACGGGTACCGCTGTCGGTCTCATAAGGATCTGTCTCAGATTTGGTCCACGTTTATAGGCCATCATGGGTGGGTTCATATGCGTAAAAGGTAACCCAGGATCTGACTTTACAATTGGCCAATGTTTATGTAAGGTTTTACGTGTGAACTGTGCATAATTATCATACTTGGTCGTAAAGACCATACGAGTATCGATGCTCGAGGCTATAGGTGTAGTCTCATTAAATTTACGTCTAGCCTTACGTAGACTGTTGTTGATCACCTTATTTGAGTAACCTCTCTCAGTAAACCTCTCTTTCATTTCTGTCAGTTGTTTCTCTCTATTGTCCGCATCATTATTTATGCGCATAACTCGTAAAAATTGAGAAATTGGTAAATTATTTTTTAGAGAGGGGGGATGAAAGCTGCTGGTTAGTAGGGTAGTGTTTCGATCCGTTGCTTTTCTGAATACTGATGTCACAAATTTTCCATCTTTAATGGACACTTCGACATCCAAAAAATGTATGGTGTGATCTGAACTCTCACTAGTAAATTTTACAGGACTCTGTAGTGTGTTGAGGTTATTTACCATCTCTAAAAAAGCTTCCTGGGTATCTTTCCATATTAGGAAGACATCATCGATGAATCGTTTGTAAAACGCGATCTTAGAGCCATATACAGGCATGATCTGTGTCTCCTCAAAGTTGGACATATATAAATTCGCGTATGCGGGCGCCAGGTTGGAGCCCATAGCTGTGCCCGATACTTGCAGAAAATAGCTATCTTTGTACTTGAAATGATTCAAATCTAGTACAAGTTGGATTAATTCGAGGACAAATTCAGTCGGTATATTTTCCACTGGATTATGGGTGAGCACCACTTGAATTGCTTCAATCCCTTCCGTGTGTGGTATAATCGTGTACAAAGATTGTACATCCATAGTACACAGGAGGTATTTGCCCTTGGGTACCTCAGTCTGACCGAGTAGATACAGAAAGTCGCTTGTATCGCGAATGTAGCTGCGACTGGTGCGGACATGTGGTTGAAGTATAGAGTCAACCCACTTAGCTATAGGCTGTAGTAGGGAGCCTTCAGCTGCAATGATCGGTCGTCCCGGCGGTTTGATCAATGATTTATGTATTTTTGGGAGTGTATAGATAATAGGGCACTTAGGCTCCTCTATACTCATATAGTCAAACAAATCCTGGTCAATCCAATTACTCTCGAGTCCTCTCCGTAGACTCTGGTCGATAGTCTTCTTAATAGAGGGTATCGGATTGGTCATGACCTTACGATATACCGTGGTGTCTGCTAACTGCCGACTCACCTCAGAGTCATAATCGGTCCAATCCTGGACCACCACTGCCCCACCTTTATCGGCAGGTCTTATTACTATGGATGTATCATCTCTCAGGTTCTTGAGTGCCTGTCTTTCACCCGTGGTAAGATTGTCAAAGAGGCGTGGTGGTTTATACTTTTGAACATCATCCTTGACCAGTCTGAGAAAAGTCTTCATGCTGGAATTTTGGGTAGTGGGGTCAAACCTGGAACTCTTTTTAAAGAGCTTCCTGTCGTTGGATTTGGGCTGGCCAGCAAAATATTCTTTAAGTCTCAAATTACGTCCAAACCTATACTGATCCACAGCACCTTGAAATGTGTGGTGTGGAAAAGTGGGGACAAATGACAAACCTCGTGTCAGGAGGCTTAACTCAGACTGATCGAGAACGCGCCCAGATAAGTTAAATACCAGATCTAATTCTGTTTTCTGCGCCCCCTTCTTTTGGCAACCGCCCCTTCTAATGAGGCGTCTGTGCCTCGGGAGTCCCCGTGGGCCGGCGGAAGACCCTTCGGTCCCGACGTTTTGTCTAAAAAATGTTGAGTATTACCTTTCTGGGAGTCAGAGAGATCAGTGTCTGATGTGGTTAATGAGGAGGCAATCTCCCTCGGGAAAGGGGCTTGTCTGCGTTTTCTAAAAAAACGTCCTGTTCTTTCACCCTGTTGTGTGTTGCTGTTGCCTAGCAACCACCTATAGACAGTATGATTTTTATAATCTGCTGTTACCGTAGAAAGTTTCTTTCTTTTAAACGAGGTGAGTTCCTTTCTATAGGAATCTACCTGTGTTTGCAGTCTTTCAACCCAGTTACTGCTCTTGTCTTCCTTCAGGGTTGATAATGAAATAGTCTCTAGTTGTTCAATCTCAGTTTTCACTTTATTCAATTCCCCACCTACTTCCTCAATAACAAGTATGAGAAGATCAAGTGAGCATTTGTTCAAAATAGAACACCATCTGCTACAAAAGACTGGATTGTTGCGACCCAGGGTAGGTATATTATTGACCCTAAATCCACGGGGTATAAGTTTCCGTCTGTGGTACTCAGACAAAAACTGGCCGTGTAGCATAAGGTCTACCTCTCGTCGTTTCAATCTCAATGTCCGATAGAATATGTCTGCGGACGATTCAGCTGGTAAAGTATCGAAATCAAGTTTATCAAATAAAACT
Source organism: Pseudophryne corroboree (assembly GCF_028390025.1). NCBI lineage: Eukaryota > Metazoa > Chordata > Amphibia > Anura > Myobatrachidae > Pseudophryne > Pseudophryne corroboree. The sequence goes on along the minus strand of NC_086447.1, from coordinate 559,892,215 downwards.
TTTTCAATGTCATCATCAGTAAAGGATATAGTACCTTGCTCAGCCTTAGATAACAACCCTTCGTCAAACATACATGAACCTCCCTGGGCCATGGCATTAAGGATGTAAGTGTTATTGGTGGTGCTCAATCACAATACAGACATGAAATAACATAAGACAATATTAAAACACTTAAAAACAATGTCCAAACGCTTAAGTGTACTAATGTTTGTCACTTTTATAATTCACAATCAGGTGATGGGTGTCAGAAGATATGGACACTTAAAGTAAACCATATAATATAAAACATGTATACTCCTGCACTCGCATCAAAAGCTAACAACAGTGGGGTGCTCCTAGTGGGGTACTCCAAATACTGGTAGGCCCACAATATTCACGCGTCAGCTTGATCACTATAACACTCACAGTGGAGAACATTGAGACCTGGTTTGAACCAGTGTATTTGCATATCTCAGCTTAGGACTACATATCCTGCATTCCTTCATATGTATTTCAGCACACAGTAAGTTGGTACATCCATATTGTTTAGATTAGAGTATCACCCACGAGTGTCAGTACCAGTGGGCGTACTGAACAGGAGCGAGTCCGTGCACCCGGCTGTGGAACGCAATCGCGTTCCAGAGTTGCTATGGCGAGAGGTGCGCACGTCATCTATTGACATCTGACACCCTCGTTTCCTGTGGCGTGGAACGCAGTGCGCTCCACGAGTGGTGTAATAGAGATGTTTGTCCTGGATGCCTGGCACTTCCGGTCACGGGGCCGTGGAACGCATTGCGTTCCACGGACGGTATTCAGTTGAATATCACATAGATTATGTATCCCCACGGGAGGTTTTTGAACGCCGGAGTGAGTTAGACCTTTGGAGCCGGTGGCGTGAGTTTGCTGGGCTTTAAGCCCTCCCGTACCCGTTATTGTGAGATTAAAGGGTTTTTGTTCAGAGATGCACGACCCACTTCCGGTGAGTGGGTATATAAGGAATGGCGATTAGGGGTACAGGAGTGTGGCTGCTGAGGCTGGTATGACGATTAACATTGGGTGAGTACCTTGATGCATCAGATGAGTGGAAATGACACCTTTTCAGTGATGCTTTTTCAGTGATTTTTTCACTGACTGAAAGTTTGATTACATATTCCACACTTGTTTTGTAGTGACTTATGGAGTTGTCTAAGTTGTCTACATGAGTTTGTTATCCACACGTGTGAGTATTCTAATCTGTACTAGCACAATAGGGGTGGAGATGAGTTATATTCCTTTCAGTTTGTTGTGATATTGATGTAGATGCTACTAATTTTTTAGAAACCACATCTCATATTACTACTGAAGCCGTGCAGCTACGGTATTGTCCGAACTGGATATATTGATTAAACAGAGTAAGTTTGCTTTTATTATCTTCACACATTTGGCCCCTGTGTTCCATAGAGTGCTACAGATTTACTGATATTGTGCATGGATGGTGAGGGTATTCACCAATTTCATCTTTTGTGTCCCTTTTGCCTCACACTGGGTGTGTAGTGATCTTTAATGACGCGGTGGCTCACGACAATATGATTTTTGTGTTTGTGTTTTAAGTTTTTGTAATTTTTGTAATGTTTTGTGAATTTATGTATGTATTGTTTATTGTGTTGTAGAAATCAATACTTGATGCCTTGTGAGCATGAATTATATTTCGAAGCTTGTCTTGAGAAAGATCCCGAATTGAGGATCGAAACGTCGACTGAATAAGCCGAATTTCTATCAATAAAACGAATGTGAATTATGAAAAGTTGCTGCAAATCATTTATTGGATGAGTGCACCTCCATTTCTTTGGACTCTTGCGTATATATATATATATATATATATATATATATATGAATATATGTATTCGGGTGTTTGGGGGGGAGTCTTATCAAAATTGTATTTTGTATGATTCCCTCAGACCTCTCGTGGTTCCCAGTTATTATTATTATTATTATTATTAATTTTTGCCCGCTTACTATCCCTTGCTGTCGACATTTACTAAGTTTCTGTCGACCATAACGTTACAGGTAATTCCACATCGGGTACATGTCAGTACATGGTCATACACATTCCCAACACATTACTGTCTCTAGGGACCTGGCTGGTCGGGACAATCCACTTGCATATGGGTTACGTCTATATGTTTATATAGGTAGATATGGGTTTATATATGCATGTTTTGGATATTTGTGTTATATCGTGTGTGGCAGGATGTTTATCAATGAATGCTGAAATAATGGTATTCTTATCCTGTCCTGACCGCTCTGTTGATTAAGCTCTAAATTGACCGTGACGAGTTGGTTTCGATCCTCTCAAGGAGTCCGAATATTATTCTCTTCACAACGCGGAGAGAAAATTATGACAGTCAACTCCTGGTCGACGCAGAGCCCGGTCGCAAAAGATCATACACAGGCAGCTAAGTGAAATTTTATTTCTATTGTTTGTCCTTATTTGCACTGTATACTTTTGAGAAAGTGTGGTATTTGGGTAGGCACCCGACAGTATTGTTCTAAATTATAACATTACAGCAGGCTGCCACGTGACAGCAGGAGGTGTGACCGGTAAATTGCGGATGATGTACCAGGGAAAGCTGGAGGGAGGTGTACAGCTGTGGGTGTGGCCTCTGTTCGGTAATTCTCGGCGGATTCCTCTGGTAAACCTAATTTCGTGAATTAACCTACTTCACGACGGTTGGTGATGCATTCTTTTATGCGGTGCAGTCATCGGTAACCGGTTCGATACCATTCTTGTTTTTCCTTTTCTGTGCAGACCGTGAAAGGCGAAAAGGTAAGGGTTCTGCAGCCTTGTTAGGTTCGCAGAAGTGGAGGATGTTTTCTTTTTTTTTCTACTACTTCAACCACTGGTCGCTGAGTCGATCTGGCGGGTTCCCACTCCGGTGACCACTTGTCTGATGAGTTTCAGTTGGTCCAGAATTAGACTAGGACCTGTGAGTTATTCATAGAATATAAAGGAGGACATTCTGGGTTCCAGTTGTTTTTCCTTACTGTTTTTCTAATAGTTTTGCCGCTACCCTCTGGGAGGGGAGGTAATACGCGACGCCATGCAGTGGTGCGTCAGGTTCAGGACAGTCTCTGGCTGTCCCTGTATTAAGGTGCATATTATTGGGTCTCTCTGACTGTTTTTGACACAGGGATTGGCTGTTGTTCCCAATGACGCAGATGTTGAAATTGAGGTTCAGAGTAGGTGCTGACCGGTTTTGGTTCAGTTTTGGGGTGACACCTCATCAATTTCTTCCGTCATAAAGCAGATGGCTGCGGCCTAAGAGGTTTTTTCCAGTGAGCAGATCTATTACCAGATGGGTTTTTAGGGGACCAGTTGGGAACGTGGTCTGGAGATGTGGGTCGCCAATTGGGCTCAGTGTGGAGTAACAGGAACTCTGTTCTATGGCATGTTTCCCAGCGTGGTTTAGAAGACTGTGTTATGCAGTCTGTTACAGGCTGAATCTGTGTTGCGGTTTGGCGTGTTTATTATACGGCTGGATTGCCGTCACCGAGGTAGGTGGAGGTCTATCCTTCTGGGAAGGTGGGCTTACTCTCGGGCGGATGCCCGGGGAGTCTCGGCAGGTCAACTTTGCCGAGAGGATTCTTGGTCGGGTTCAAACGCTTTTGCTTTGCTCTACAAGTTTGATTTCCTGATTGTTGGGGACCGTTTTGTTGGCTCATGCGGTGCTGCAGAGTCGTCCGCACTCTCCCGCCCGATTTGGAGCTTTGGTATAATCCCCATGGTCCTTTTGGAGTCCCCAGCATCCTCTAGGACGTATGAGAAAATAGGATTTTGGTACTTACCGGTAAATCCTTTTCTCTTAGTCCGTAGAGGATGCTGGGCGCCCATCCCAGTGCGTACTGTGTCTGCAGTTATTGATTTGGATTACACCCTGGTGATGTGTTTTTCTCTGTCAGGCGTTTGATACCGTTGTTCATGCCATGGCATGCGAGGTGTTATTGTTGCTTATGTGGACGCACGGTTGGTGTTACGTATTTCTTTTTCATCCACTAGGGGTCACTGGAGTACTCTTGGGATATGGACGGCTTCCACAGGAAGTAGGCACTGAATAAATTAATTTTGAAACTACACCTCCCCTCCATATCCCTGAGTACCTCAGTGTTTTTTCTGTGCTTGACACAGTTAGTAGGCTTGTGGCTTTGCTGCCACAGAGGTCCACATTTCATTGGAATTTTTTCTAAGTTTTTTTTCTTTTTTCAACGATTTACCACATCCCTCCCCCCCCCTTCCAATAGGCGTGGGTCCGGGATAGCGAAGGCTGCTTTAGCAGCTGTGGGTGTCGGACCTCTCTAAAAAGAGCTCCCTCACTACCATGTGCAGGACTAAAACCTGCAGTAAAGGCTGGACGGAACTTACAGAGAAGCCCCGTCATAGCCCTCACCACAGGGTCCAGGTATGTTGAACGGGGCGGTCAGCTCACGCTGCCGCCCCACTGTGTGGGATACTGTGTGTGTGGTCCCCCGCCGCTCTGAGCTGCGTCAGCCACATGGTTTTATGCATAGGCCGCTCCATGAGTAACTTTGCTGCCACAGTGATGTTCCCTGCACACAGAAATGTCAGGGTCACTGGATAAAAGCATGATTCAACTCTTATTGATAAAGGGAATACAGCAGCGCTGCATATGTATTACAATAGGCTATGAAGTCTTTGTTAAAACAGGATACAAGTTACATGTGCAGGTTTGAGTGCAACATAAGATGTTTATTAAATCTGCCTACATAATTATAAGTCGGCACTTTGTGTTATACTGTGAGCATGGGGACATATTAACCATGTTTCCTGTTGTTTTCCTGTTGTATTTCCAGAAATTTCCTGTGTTACATCTCTCCTCCATTGAAGGCGCAGGGGTGTTAAGGGGAATTTGGGATCAGGCATATTGCTGGCGTGCACTGCACTTGGCCAGATATATATTTATAGAGACACCTTAGTGCTATTTACTGAGTCGTGCAAGTTGTCTGTCTTTGTTTTTTTTTTGTATTGTCTGTCTGCATTGGTAAGACACCAGCAATTACTAATAAGCAGTTTCCCTGCCATGTCTAAAACATGGGTATACACTTACTAATTATTTATTTCATAAACTGTTTATAATGATCCTAAAGACTGCAAATCTGAATCATGGCTGTGGCAGCCAAATACTGGCTTGGTTCACTGTTGTAAAGTAAGATATGTTATATCAATTGGTCAGCACATGGTGCTTATACAACAGTATCTGTAGAGCACTGCAAAGCCTGCAGCAGCTTTGGCTTAATTCACTTGGCCACACCACACTGGATACGCCCAATCTCATCTGATTTTGGAAGCTAAGCAGTGTTGGGCCTGATTAGCCACCTGGGAGTACAAGGTGCTGTAGGTATTTTTAATCTACAGCCACACCACTCTGGATACGACCAAACTCATCTGAGCTTGGAAGCTAAGCAATGTGCATAGTGTTTTGCCATCTGGGGGAAACTGGTGATCCAACTAGATTGCATACTAATACATGCTAGTTCAAACTGTTAAAAATAGCTCAGTTGGGGCTTACACTATCAATATAAACCTACCATAGGTTTAACAGTCAGGATAGCTCTCCAGAGGCTGCTCCCAAGAGCGCGCTCCCGGCGCCGGCCACTAGATAGGGCCCATTAACTAAGCTGTGGTTAAGCAGCAGTCATCTCAGGTTTTAAGCCTGTGTGAGGTCACATTTAGTTTCAGACTTCTAAAAAATGTATTATACCTCTGTATCAGGATATATCTGGATATTTGTATATGGGTATATAATATATATGTGTATGTATACATATATGGAATATATATATATATTTATTAAGGTCTGAGTATGTGTGAATATACATTGTTGTATGTATGTATGTATGTGTATATATATATATATATATATATATATATATATAATATGCTGACATTAAAAATCTATTTTGCAGTAAGCAAGACTAATTGGTCAGCACACAGTGCTTATTAAACAGTATCTGTTGAGCACGGCAAACATGGTGAGTTCAGGCCTCATCTGCAGCAGCTTTGCTTATTGTTTTTACAGGTGGCTCTGTAGCTAAGTGGTTAGGCTTTCAGGCCACAGTGAACATTGTGATTGCATGGACACTGGTTCAGATCCTGGTTTAACAGGTGTTAAAAAAAACAAAAAAAAAAACATGGTAGGACACCATTTTCTTTTAACGTTACTTCCTGGTTCTTTCCCGGAGGTTGCTGCTCTACAACACTTAGCATCTGGAGGAGCGGTGTGTTGTTAGGAGTTTAATTTATTAATTGTTTTTTGTACAGCATGACTCTACAGGAAGATTCACTATAGCTGGTAACCACATGCACGGTAATGCAGGTTAATACACACGTTACTTCCGTGGTGTACTTACTGGTTGGAGTACATGATCACTAAGTCTAATGCATAGTCAAACAAGCAGCTTCGCTGCAAAGTCGGTCACACAGTGTGTCGGACAAATACGAATCTGGGCCAGTGGCGCAATGTATAACGCATCTGACTATAGATAACAAGATTGTAGGTTCGTCTCCTACCTGGCTCGTTTAAGTTGTCGTGATCGTATAGTGGTTAGTGCTCTGCGTAAAAACTGCACAGACAGACCCTTACCGGTCCTCTTTTGGGGGAATACGGGGGCATGTACTGCCTGGGGGGGGGGGGGGGGGGGGGGGGGAATTTTTTCTTTTTTTACTGTTTCAGTTAGATTGTTGCGGTCGATTTACCGCCAGCCCTCATAGCACCAGGCCAGTACGTCAGGTTCTCAGCGAAGGCTGAACGATTTCCAATGAGAGACAATTACAATTATTGGGTGTTTTACTACCTATCGGAGTGTACCCTACACAGCAGTAGGGCTGTTGCTTCGCCCTGCTTTGGTAAGGGTTTTGAGGTAACAAGGCTGTAGGGACAGGGCACTCCAGTTCAGGTTTGCCCTAAATAAAGACCACCTTACACTTCTTGCTACCTACAGCTTCTTTGGACGTTGGCAGTTGGTTCTTGCGTTTTCAGCTTCGCTAGTGGCGCATAACGTCTACTTTGGCTACGTTCCTAACAGGCGGAGTCGGATTCCAAACGAGATAGATCGCAGACCAAGTGGGGGGGGAAATCTGATTTCCTACCATTGTCTACGTGAATTCCTGAATGATTCCGTCTCAACGACTTCAATTCCTAGGCATGATTCTCGATACGGTAAATCAAAGAATTTACCTACCCGAACAGAAAGTACAGGTCATTCGTCATCTGGTACAATTAGTGCTCAAGCCACGCACAGTCTCGGTTCATTTGTGCATTCGCCTATTAGACACAATAGTGGCGGCTTTCGAAGCGCTTCAGTTCGGAGGACTTCACTCACGTCCTTTTCAATTGGATGTGCTCGCACAGTGGTCGGGCTCGTATCTGCAGATTTACCGCAGGGTGAGGTTGTCTCCAAGGGCCAGAGTGTCTCTACTCTGGTGGCTCAAAGTACAGAATCTAACCGCAGGGAAACGGTTCGGTGCCTGGAATTGGATAATTCTCACGGCGGACGCGAGTCTCAGAGGTTGGGGAGCTGTAGTTCAAAATTATAAGCTCCAGGGTCTCTGGGCGGTTCACGAAAGATTGCGGTCTATAAATGTCCTGGAACTCCGGGCAATTTACAATGCGCTACGACAAGCAGTGCACAGGCTGCAGGCTCAGGCTGTTCAGGTGCAGTCAGACAATGCGACGGCGGTCGCATACATCAACAAACAAGAAGGAACGAAAAGCCGTATGGCAATGCGGGAAGTAGCTTGAATCCTCTATTGGGCCGAGTATCACCAAATGATATTGTCGGCAGTAGTCATTCCGGGAGTGGACAACTGGGAGGCGGATTATCTCAGCCGTCTGAATTTTCAAGGAGAATGGGCATTAAATCCAGAAGTATTTCACATGCTGGTCCAGAAATGGAGTTACCCGCAGGTGGACCTGATGGCTTCTCGCCACAATCATCAAACGCCCCAGGTCGTGTCCAGAACGAGAGATCCAAAGGCAGTGGCAGTGGATGCTCTCACAATCACGTGGCCATACAGTCTCGTGTATCTGTTTCCACCGTTTCCACTGCTCCCTCTGTGGCTAAAACGGATCAAAGGAGAGACCGTCACAGTTATACTAGTGGCGCTTCTTTGGCCTCGGAGAGCTTGGTTCTCTGATCTCCGCGGTCTACTCGCAGTCGGTCTTTGGCCGCTCCCACTACGTTCTGACCTGTTTCAGCAGGGTCCGTTCCTTTACCCCGACTTAGCGCGGCCGCGTTTGACGGGGTGGCTGTTGAGACAGCCCTCTTAAGAAGAGAGGGCATTCCAGAATCGGTTATACCAACCATGTTACGAGCTAGGAAGCCGGTTACGGCAGCTCATTATTACAGAATTTGGCGTGCCTATGTAGGTTGGTGTGAAGCTCGGAAGTTTCCGACATCATCTTTTAAGTTATCCCGTCTTTTGTTATTTCTACAGATGGGGTTAGATAGAGATCTGAGTTTATCCACACTTAAAGTGCAGATATCGGCGTTGTCCATTTATTTTCATAGTAGATTGGCCCTATTGCCGTCGGTTCACACCTTTATGCAGGGTGTCCTCAGAGTTCAGCCTCCATTCACTCCACCTACTGCGCCATAAGACTTGAATCTGGTTTTTAGATTTCTTACAGTCTTTTTATTATGAACCCTTACAACAAGTGGATATTAAATTTCTCAATTGGGAAAACAATTTTTTTTTTAGCCTTAGCGTCAGCAAGGCGTGTTTCAGATTTGGGTGCTTTGTCGTGCAAGCCACCGTATTTAGTGTTTCATGATGACAGAGCGGAACTCCGGACGAATTCCGCTTTTCTACCAAAGGTAGTGTCATCTTTTCACATCAATCAACCAATAGTAGTTCCTGTGTTACAGGAGACTCTGGTAGGTTGGATGTGGTACGCGCATTACGCATTTATGTATCCCGAACGTTGACCGTTCGTAAGACGGATACGTTGTTTGCTCTCTCTGATGCTGCCAAGATGAGTTGGCCAGCTTCTAGGCAGACCTTATCCAGTTGGATTAAACTGACCATACGTCAGGCTTACCTTCATGCTAGGTTACAGCCGCCTACATCAGTAACAGCTCATTCCACGCGGGCTGTGGGAACATCATGGGCAGCGAGTCGTGGAGCTTCTACGACACAGCTTTGCCGGGCGGCTACATGGTCTTCGGTGCACACGTTTGTGCGCCTCTACAAGTTTGATACGTTGGCGGCATCAGCATCTAGCTTTGGCCGCCTAGTGTTACAGGTGCCAAACAGCTCTCCCGCCCACGGGGGGAAACTTTGGTACGTCCCAAGAGTACTCCAGTGACCCCTAGTGGATGAAAAAGAAAATAGGATTTTGGTACTTACCAGGTAAATCCTTTTCTTTGAATCCATAGGGGGCACTGGACGCCCACCCAGAGCAGTTTACCTGGTTTGGGGTAGGTTCAGTAGATCTTATGGTAACACATTTTCACCGACTGGTTCAGATTAACAAGTTCTAATCAGTTATGGTGTCAACTGTTTAGTTGTCAGTAATGTTGTGTCAACTTTATTGTTGTCCGTTATGTTATATGGAATTCTACACTGTCAACCTCTCTATCGCTCCTGTTCGGCTCAGTAAAAAACAGAGGTACTCAGGGATATGGAGGGGAGGTGTAGTTTCAAAATTAATTTATTCAGTGCCTACTTCCTGTGGAAGCCGTCCATATCCCAAGAGTACTCCAGTGCCCCCTATGGATTCAAAGAAAAGGATTTACCTGGTAAGTACCAAAATCCTATTTTTCTCAGCATGTGGCTGTGTTTTTGTGCATACCGTTGGCTGGTATTCTACTGAATGCCAAGTTCTACGGTGTGTTTGAGGTGTGAGCTGGTATGACACTCACCGTGTTTATAACAATAAATTCTTTCCTCGAAATGTCCATCTCTCCTGGGCACAGTTTTCTAACTGAGGTCTGGAGGAGGGGCATAGAGGGAGGAGCCAGTTAACACCCAGTTTAAGTCTTTATAGTGTGCCCAAGCTCCTGCGGATCCGTCTATACCCCATGGTCCTTTTGGAGTCCCCAGCATCCTCTACGGACTAAGAGAAAAGGATTTACCGGTAAGTACCAAAATCCTATTTTTTCATGGCAGTGTGAACGAGGTATAAGACACATTTTTGACAAAAAAAGACTACCAGCGCTAGCGGAGTTGCACAGGACTGGTCAGCTCACTCGTACCAGACATCTCGTGCTATGTGGTGTATTGAGGTTAGATGTGTAAGGACACATCTGTATCTCTGAAAATTTCTCTAGAGCTGTATAGTCACATAATGGTGACTACTTTGAATAGACCTGAAAAGTTATACCAAGAAGTCATTTAGATGAAAATGACTTTTTCTGCAAGCGATTCAGATTTTGATTTGTTATTTACCATGCTGAACAAGTTCTGCTAATACTTTATTGCTTCTTGCATTTCACAGAGGACTGTAGTAAGAACCATGGCACATCGTATTATGCCATCAGAGCCAAGGACAAAATATAATCATGTTGCTATATCACCACTTGAATCACCTGAGGAAAAACTGTGGGTGGAGGAGGAAAATATGGACATAAATGTGTCCCCCAACTCTGTTTCAGGAGAGAGTGTTGAACCTGGGTACCAAAGCTCACTGACAGAAACTGAACAGATATCTGATGAAGGCCAGGATGGAAATGCAGAGGAAGAGTCTAGCAGTGACAAATATTTTCGTACAAATAGTAGCAATAACGACAATGATTCTAGTGTTACTCCTGAATCGGAGGAGTTGCAGGATAATACCAAGCAGGAACCACCCAGAGATATTAAACCAGTCACAAACTCCTGTGGATATGACAAGCCACATTTTCCTTTGGACCTTCTTATACAAATGAGCAGAGAGAATCAGGAGATTGAGCCAAGCAGTTCAGATGACCACTGACTTGTTTTCTGCCCATGACTCTGATTTGTCAAAACCAGGCACTTGGTGAAGACTCTGAATTAATGCCAGAAGCAGGAAGAGAATTTCGTAAAGGATTATGACCGATATCACATCTTTGTGATTAATAGTTATGATTTATAACTTGCCTAAATATTACTAAATACTTTGTCAGATGACATTTTCATTTTTTAATCTAATTAGACTGCTTTATTTCCAATAATGCATGAAATATTATGTTCACAGAAATGGCACAGGGCCTGATTTACAACTTGAGTTTTGGCATAGAGTCTTCCACAACAGCTAGTAGGCCCCATGGTTGGCTATACTGTTGCCTGTCACACAGGCCATATAACACACCTGCTCTTCTCATCTTTGTCAGGTGGGTTATGGCATACTCAGGGGAAGGTACACAAGGCTTTGCTACCTGGTAATCATTCTAGAACTGGTGGAGGAGTTTAGGAGATTTGTGGTTCCTGTGGGTAGTGTGATTGATACTGGACAAGATGGTCACTCTATTAGACAAGCAATCTATAATTGGTAAGTGATAACGGTCACAAAGGAAAATTGTTTTGCTTACGGTGATGCTGTGACTAAAAAGTAGACTATTATTGTACCTGAAATGAGTTGTAAACATCATTATGACTATGCCAATGAAATATATATGTGCATGTTTGTATATATCTATGTGTATGCCTAAACTATAGATCTGTACTAGTAATCTTAAATTAACAAATTATTGCAGCATAACCTCACAGCCCTGAGTTATTGGATTTGATTCCCACCACTATGTGGAGTTTGTATATTCCCCCTGCGCTTGCTTGGGTACTTTCGATTTCCTCCCGCAATCTAAAAATATGGTGGCAGTCTATTTGACTCCCCTCACCCCCCCCCCCCCAAAAAGAAAATACATTTGCAATGTATGTGTGTGTGTGTGTGTGTGTGTGTGTGTGTGTGTGTGTGTGCGCGTGTATGTATGTGTGTTTGTGTGGGTATGTATGTGTGTGTGTGTGTGTGTGTGTGTATATATATATATATATATATATATATATATATATATACACACATACATATATATATATATATATATACATACACACACACACACACTCTGTACGCTTCATTGGGGCAGGGACTGATGTGAATGGCTAGATATTCTCTGTAAAGAGCTGCATTTTTTTCTTTCCCATTTTTTTAGTTAACACGTCTGTCTTAATATCTTCTGTAGTAAATTCAAGGGGGACGTTATTTAGGAAAATGTTTATTTTATTCAAGTGCAACAACATAGTGTGCAACGATGCACGCCAGTATAGTGGAGAGGAGGCAAGGGGGCGCCAGTCAGTGTTGTGGGGTGCAGTGCACTGAGGGACCTTGGCTGCATCTGCATGTCCCTGACTCCAGTGCTCCTGACTCAGACGGGCGTCGGATATCTTGTAGCTTTTGGCTAGCTGCTCAGGGTCCTGCACATTGTGTTACTGCACTTGAATAAAATAAAACTGTTCCTAAGTGACAGGGGGTGTCCCATAATTATGTGCCCTTTTACGCATGTGTGTCTTTGCACCGCTCCCATTACCCGTGTGTGGCTCTGACCCTCCGCATTACTTGCTCTGTGACGCGACAACAGACCATTCGATGTGTTGATGATTTTGTTCGCTAATTATCCAAATAACATGATAGCTAGATGATTCATAGCCTATGTTGCTCGGAATATCTCAAGGAACATTTCTGTGAAGACCCAATTAAAATTGGTATAGTAGTTAACAAGATTCACATACATACAAACAATTGTATTAATAGTATAGATTAATTTACACCAGGCTTTATTAATGCCAGACATGTACTACAGCTGATGGTATTGGTTACTGAACTATAATTTCTTTAAATAAAATAAGCAATATGTAGTTTAATTGAAGTGTCAGATATGTGGAAATAGGCAAAAATGAAGTAATAATAACATACTGCTCAAAGCCTCTTTTTGGCGTCATGATGTCACATGTTCTGGGGCAGGCGCAGGAGTACCCTGCTATGGGCCTGTGCTAAAAAGTAAAAAAAAAAGAGAGTGATAGAAGCATGTAGCTTCGGCTAGTCTTTATTATTATCCTTTATTTATATGGCGCCACAAGGGGTGCCCAGTGCCTTACTAAGTGCATTAACAGATAAAGTACAGACCTGGCAAGATATAGAAGTAAATGTAATAGGCTGCACAATGCAGGTATTGGCGAGTTTCCAGCGAGTGTGTTGAGGTTTTAAAGGGGTAATTATTCAAAGGGCAAAACCAGGTTGGTTTTTACTTTTTGAATTATTTACCCCTTTAAAACATTGGGCAATGTGTGGCACTCTATTACTTCCAATAATAAGGTATTGAACCTCCCAGCTTATATCCACACCATTTCAGTATTTTATTTGACTGATACCATTAACCTAGAAAGAGGAACAAACACCATATGCCACACACACACTGGGGATATATATAAGGAAACCAAACTAATAGAATTACAGATAATAAATTAACATAAATATAAAAAAAAATGCAAGCATAGGATCAGAATGTCTATTGCAATAGCTTGTTATCCTGCATGCGTGTGTGTATATGTATGTATGTATGTATGTATGTATGTATGTATATATATATATATATATATATTTCAATTTGTTTTTCTCAAATTTTTAATTGTGAATTGCACTACCCACAGGGGTTTATTTCCAAGAGCTTATTTATTTACGTGATTATTCAGCTTCTGTGGCCACTTTGAAAACATGCTTAAATGCTTGCAACAAACATCATAGGGTTTATATCACCGTTCTTATGAGTTCTTTAAACATATCATTGCAGTTTTGTTTTGTTTTTTATATATGCTGCATCACATATGTAAAAGTTTGTATATGTCAAAAAATTTTCTATGTTTATGCTGTTTAAATTGCATTAAAAACACACATGCACACGTCACCATGCAAAAAAAGATAAATGTTATGTGTGTCTATATATATTTCAAATGCTATGAAATCAAGATGCTGCTTTACATAATCTTATCCCTTCTCCAGAAATAAAAACAATAGCAATATCTTGCCTCATACCGCAGCTCTTAAGGGGGGTACACACGGAGAGATCCGTGCTTAAAATCTAAGCAATCTTGCTAGATTGCTTAGATTTTAAGCACGGATCTGCCGTGTGTATGCCCTCCAGCGATAGCGATGCGCGGACCCGCACATCGCTATCGCCGATGCTAGATTGAGCCTGCATGCAGGCTCAATCTAGCGGGTCGCTCACTTCACCGTTGTGTGAAGTGAGCGGCCCCCCGTCGGCTTTCCCCCTCGCTCAGCACATCGCGCTGTGCTGAGCGGGGTGAGAGATGTGTGCTGAGCGGTCTGTGTTAAGATCGCTCAGCACACATCTCTCCCGTGAGTACCCCCATTTATGACATGCATAGCTTGACATACAGTTTACAATAAGATAACAATATTAACTGTGTTTATATTGTGTAAACTCCACAATAATTATGTTTTCTGAAACATACAGATTGTGTAATGGTTAGCATTACTGCGTCACAGCATGGGTTCAATTCCCACCATTGCCTTACTGTGTGGAGTTTGTATATTCTCCCCATACTTACGTGGGTTTTCTACGGGTACTCCGGTTTCCTCCCACAATCCAAAAATATACTGGTAGGTTAACTGGATCCCAACAAAATTAACCCTAGCGTGAATGTGTGTGTGTACATGTGGTAGGGAATATAGATTGTAAGCTCCACTGGGGCAAGGGACTGATGTGAATGGGCAAATTTCTCTGTAAAGCGCTCCGGAATATGTGTGCACTGTATAAATAACTGGTAATAAATAACAGCTTTTTTACATTGTAGATGGTAAAATATATACTGAATTGTTATTATGTCTTTTAGTCATGTCTTTGCTGCATTGCTATCTACAGTTTTAGTCTTTATACCCGCTTAAAATAATTGATAATATAATCTAATATAATATAATATAATCTTTCATAGTGTGCTTGATGCACTTGTATTGTAAATTATTGATCTATTTACCTTTTGTCAGGCGATATGTGTAGAGTGTTATTTGCTACAGAGTGATATTTTTTTTATACACAGGTTATTTGTCTAAAGCCATATGCTGTATCATGCACTTTCTGACGGAGTATTCCTCTTTCCTGCTATGTTACATCCCAAACATCTCGGGGGTAATTCCAAGTTGATCGCAGCAGGATTTTTGTTAGCAATTGGGCAAAACCATGTGCACTGCAGGGGAGGCAGATATAACATGTGCAGAGAGAGTTAGATTTGGATGGGGTGTGTTCAATCTGCAATCTAATTTGCAGTGTAAAAATAAAGCAGCCAGTATTAACCCTGCACAGAGACAATATAACCCACCCAAATCTTACTCTCTCTACACATGTTATATATGCCTCCCCTGCAGTGCACATGGTTTTGCCCAATTTCTATCAAAAATCCTGCTGCGATCAACTTGGAATTACCACCTTAGTGTACACAATACTCATCACTGAATCAATACTGGTTTGTTACGTTTGCAGGAGTGTTCTGAATCTTTCTACAAAGCATATTAATAAATGTGTCTAGAATTGAATGTTTCATTGTATAAGATATGGATTATTATTGTTGTGCAAAGTGTTTCTCTGGGAACCAGTAAGAACCAATATATTTTAGTAATGAAATAAAGCATCATAAGAAACTTACATTTATTCTTAGAAGCATTCCTATATTCGGTTTATAAACTTTGGTATTGTGACATCATTTCTAGCCTGAGATATTGTCATTTCTGTACTATTTTTTTCATCTCTGGGCCTGATTCAGAGTTGTACACTAATACACTCGCAGCTGAGATCCCGTGTGCAGTGGATGTGCAAATAAATGCTAATGCTGCTGCTGCCGCTGCTTGGAAATGTACTAAGATTCCAACTGGTGGCATTGCAGATCCCAGCAACTATGTAGAAACACGCAGCGGCAGCCGCAGGGACTGAGACACTGGCGTCATGTTTTTTTAAAATGGAGTCGCAGTTGTACGCTGAGCCAGGCCTTGAAAATGGCCATGACACGCCTGCGTTTTTGCTGCCACTTCCTGTTACCTACACCAATTAGTCCCTGGATGTCAATCACTTGGCAAATAAATCCTCTCTGCCAGCAGCATCGTTCAGGTGCCTTGGTGGGTGTGACCACAAAGCGTGCATATCTTTGTCATTGCATGCATATCTGAACCAGGGTGGTCTTCAGTATGCCGAATGTCGGGATCCCGGCGCACAGTATACTGGCGCCGGAATCCTGACACCCGGCATACCGACAGCTATTCTCCCTCGTGGGGGTCCACGACCCCCCTGCGCGCCACCGTGCCCGCATTGTGGCGAGCGCAGCGAGCCCGCAAGGGTATGCTGGTCGCCGGGAGCCCGAGTGCCGGCATACCATACTACACCCCTGAACCAGGCCGTCTATTCACACAATAAGCAAATGGACGTTAAAATTGCTGCATGGTTTTCTAACAAATAATCACAGTTCAGAGCGGATTTTCATATGGCTAAGTCCCTATTACCCTCTCAGGAACTTTACATTGATTAGTGTTCTAGTAAAAAGGATGTTTCTCTGAATGCATTTGGCATTAACCCCTTCATTGCAGAGGAGTGGTACTAATCACACACATACACATTAAAGCTGTGGATGATCCTACTCGTAGTCCACTTTGTGGGGAGGAGAGGTTGGCTTTCAAGATGGTACTGGACAAAATCACTTTTTTAATATACATGAAAAAAGGATAATGAAAAAGGTGCGGTGAGGGTATATAAGCCATCAGTCTGCCTCACAGTGTAACATAGAAATATGGGGGCAACTACTATAAATAAATAAATTACAGAAAAATCTGAGTGATGTTACAGTAGATCAGACATCTGTTATCTGTACCACAGCAGCTCCTCTACCTACAGATAAGTAGTGCCAGACACTGTATGATAGCTATATAGTCAGCAGTAATGATAGTCTGGTGTACCACATTTATACCACACATTATATTGATGTGGTTACAGAAACAGACCTCATGTTAGACTCCATTTTATGTTCTATATCTGTGTATAGGTAATATGTGATAGATATAAATACTGCACGGGAGCATTGCAGCAAACAGCCAATTTTAGATTGGTGCACTACAAGTACTATATATCTTCAGATTACCACACATCATATTTATGTGGATACAGAACAGACCTCATGTTAGATTCCATTTTGTGTCCTATATCTGAGTATAGGTAATATGTGATAGATATAAATACTGTATGGGAGCATTGCAGCAAACAGCTAATTTTAGATTGGTGCACTACAGGTACCATATATCTTCAGATAAATCTATTCACAATATATTTTCTGTGCCAAATTCCACAATTTAGCGGTATGAACATGGTTCATGAGTGAATTCCCTATATCTAAACATAGAGAGACTTGTGGAATTATTTCCATCATATACAGTTCCCTGACCATCTCCTATATATATATATATATATATATATATATAGGTACTCACTCTCATTCCAGCAGCCGGGCTACTCTGCAATGCCACGTAGCAACAGAGGGCTCTGAGCAGCAATATTGGAAAAGCAGAAGTGATGCATCTACTTGTCTTCTTTCATACCGAGGTGAATGGAACGGGCCCCTCTCATCCCGAAATTCGATGCTGGTAGCAGATATTGGGAAAGCAGAGGGTCCAACCCTTCAAGTACCTCGGTACTAATTCTTCTCCATCTTAATTGGATAACTGTGTGATTTCTTTTCCATGTACGCACTCTCTCATTCCAGCAGCCGCGCTACTCTGCAATGCTTTAGCAACAGAGGGCTCTGAGCAGCAAAATTGGAAAAGCAGAGGTGGGTACCTCTATTTCTCCCATTCAATACCGGGGCGAAGGAGGCAGGCCCCTCTCATCCTGACATTCGATGCTTTAAGCAGATGTTTGAGACAGCAGAAGGTCTGCACCTTCCAATACTCCGGTATTCTTTTCTATCTTATTCAAGAAAACATCTCCAGAATCATTCCAATGCTGAATCTAAAACATTGATATAGGGTATTCAAAACTGTGTACTATTTCCCGTTGAGGGTTATTCTCCATGAAGAAAGCACCTGTTTTTTCATTTTTAGTTGTGGTTTGAAGCACATACAAACTCCACACAGTGATGAAAATAAGCATGAACAACATGCAATGCCATCCCCCTTTTTTCATATGGTGGGGTATTGATCGATATGAATTGTGAACTGAAATCAACGATATGTAGCACCTAACTCCACACTGTGATGAAATTAATTATGAATGACATACAATGTTATCCATTATTTATATTGTGGTGTATAGGAGCAGATGTATTAACCTGGAGAAGGCATAAGGAAGTGATAAATCAGTGATATGTGCAAGGTGATAAACGTACCAGCCAATCAGATCCAATATGTAAATTAACAGTTAGGATCTGATTGGCTGCTGCCTTTATCACCTTGCACATATCACTGGTTTATCACTTCCTTATGCCTTCTCCAGGTTAATACATCTGCCCCATAGTTTGATGTGAATTCTGAACGAATTTGTTTAATACCAATATATAGCACTCTCTATTTATTCACAGTATATTATGCAGATGAATATGAATTCTGAATGATGTTCTGATGTACATACAAACTCTACACAAACGACAAATTGTGCATCATTTTCTGTAGAGCTGCGCTCTCCAAAGCGGAGGCCTACGGCGCAATCCATTCACAATTGGGGTTGGAAGTATATAGCTTTCAACTCACCTTTACTCATGATATGGTGTACATATGAATTGTGTATGGTTGGTTTTTGAAATCATATCTGGTGGTTTAAAGTCGCGCACAGGGAAGTCCACTCTCCTTACTATTGTGGTAATTGGTTATAAACCGTGGGAGAGAGTATAATTTAAATTTTGGTGCTCGTTAAGTTTTGTGGTAAAACAGCATACTTACATATGATATCACTGATACGTGCTATGAGTACCTTTACCACATGAAAACTCAGAGCATTATTACTGATCAATATTGTCGCTCATGGCAGATAAAGGTCTGCCACATTAATTAGTAGTCATTCTTGATTATTTTTTTATGAATGGTCTTATGACCTGATACTTATGCATGCATTGATTTTGTTTTATACTACTACCTAGTGATTTTGTGCAATTTACAGTTTTATTAAGTGATAATAAAAGTTAAATTTTAATCTATAGATATAAAAAGTGTGCCCCGGGTCAGACTTTTAGTCTACTTTTGCCCTGCTCTCTTGCAGGTCTACCTCCTTTTCAGTTTGTTGATCTAATTTCTCGGGAGCACGACCAACCCAGTGCCATAGGTATTACACAAATTGAGCCTTTATGTTGGTCTAGACATTATTGAGTAACTCCTAGCGAGTTGAAATTTTCTGTGGCTATTTTCCACAGGTCTAGCGCGGTTTCAAATTCTTTTAATATTATTATCCTTTATTTATATGGCGCCACAAGGGTTCCGCAGCGCCCAATCACAGAGTACATAAATAATCAAACTGGAAAACTTACAGTTGATGACAGTATAGGACAAGTACAGGGTAAATAAACATAGTTACATCAGCAGATGACACTGGAATAAGTATCAGGTGGCAGAAGACTGAAAAAATAACAATCCAAACTGCGCTCACAATGAGGTTGCAGCCAGTGATACCACAAGGAGAGCCTTCACCAACAAACTCATAGATACATATAGAAAAAGTGATACCACACGGCGCTACCAACCAATGTAGCTCTTAAATATTCTTCACATAAATATGCGAATAAGCTTTTTTTTCCTTTTTCCCAGAGGATATTCTAAGGAACAAAGAAATACACAATTGTGCAATACAGAGAGACAGAAATAAGATCCAAGAGCGTTTTTATTGGTCCCACTCACAATAATACAAGTTATTGATTGCGTGTCACCCTCATGGGGTAAGTCATCCTCAGAATGAGTGATTCTCCTTCAAGGCTAAAACTCAAAAAAGACATATATAGTGCAATATTGTCTAGTATAAAAAACAGATTTTAATACAGAAATGCACTCACAAGATTAAAAAAATCAACAAGTATATCACCAAACTGTGTAATCCTCTCCAAAGACACCGTTTTAGTCCAATCTGGCACAATGAATTCCTCCACAACTCCGGAATCGTGGGAGATGGCACCAGTTCATGAACATCCGTGGCGTCCTTTTTAGAGGTCTTTCAGGAGGTGAGAAGTCTCACAGCTTAAACGCGTTTTCAGACCCAATGGTCCTTCATGAGAAGCATGGAGACCTTCCACCTAACTTCCCTTTTATACCCACTCCAATTATGGCCAGTAATAGAACCTCCTACATGGCAGAAGACTGCTGGATGTGGTACAGTTGAAGATTATTAAAGTAAGACAAAGGATAAGCACATGAAGGAAGAGGGCCCTGCTCATGAGAACTTACAATCTAAAGGGGGGGGGGGGGGTAGACAGACAGGGGTGACACAGATGGGGTACATAGAGAACGTGGAACAGAGGGTTAGGATGAGATTTGGCTGGGTTTGGTGAAGAAGTGGGTCTTAAGAGCCCGTTTGAAGTTTTGTAGAGAGGTGGAGAGTCTGAGGGGGAGAGGTAGAGAATTCCAGAGAAGTGGAGCAGCACGTGCAAAATATTGGAGGTAGGAGTGGGAGGAAGTAATCCATAGGCAGGAGAGTCGTCGTACATTAGCAGAGCGAAGAGGACAGGTGGGAGTGAGAAGGGAGATAAGATCAGAGATGTAGATGGGAGAGGAGTGGGTGAGGGCTTTGTAAGCAAGTGTGAGAAGCTTGAAATGGATTCTGAAAGGGAAGGGGAGCCAGTGAAGGTCTAGTAAGAGAGGAGAGGTAGACGTAGTTCGTTTGGTGAGGAAAATGAGCCGGGCAGCAGCATTGAGGATAGATTGGAGTGGAGAGAGGTGTTTGTCAGGAATGCCAGTCAGGAAGAGATTACAATAGTCCAGTCTGGAGATGACCAGTGAGTGGATAAGAGTCTTAGTAGCATCCTGGGTCAGAAAGGGTCTGATCCTGGAAATATTTTTTAGATGAAAACGGCAGGTTTGTGAGAGGTGCTGAATGTGTGGTTTGAAGGAGAGGGAGGAGTCAAGGATTACTCCAAGACAGCGTACTTGGGGGCTAGAGGAGATAGTAGTGACATCAATAGATAATGAGATTGCAGGAGGTGAGGTTATGCGGGAGGGAGGGAAGGAAGATGATCAGCTCGGTCTTAGACATGTTAAGTTTAAGAAAGCGCTGGGACATCCAGGAAGAGGTAGCAGACAGACAGTTGGAGATACGAGTGAGGAGAGCAGGGGAGAGGTCTGGAGAGGAAAGATAGATTTGGGTGTCATCAGCATAGAGATGATAGTGGAAACCAAAAGAACTAATGAGCTTACCTAGTGAGGACGTATAGAGAGAGAAGAGGACCAAGGACAGAACCTTGGGGTACACCTACAGTTAGTGAAAGTGAGGGGGAGGTGGAGTCATGTGAGGAGACAGAATGAACGGTCAGGTAGGAAGACAGCCAAGAGAGGGCAGTGTCACACAGACCAATGGAGTGAAGGATATGCAGTAGGAGAGAATGGTCCACAGTGTCAAAAGCAGCAGAGAGATCAAGTAGAATAAGTAGAGTAGTGTCCCTTAGATTTAGCAGCATGGAGGTCATTGCATACTTTTGTAAGGTCAGTTTCAGTGGAGTGGAGAGGACAGAAGACAGACTGGAATGGGTCAAGTAGTGAGTGTGAGGAAAGAAAGGAAGTAAGGCGGTTGTAGACCATACGCTCAAGGAGTTTGGAGGCAAAAGGGAAGAGAGAGATGGGTCGGTAGTTGGAGAGAGTGTTTGGATCAAGGGTAGGTTTTTTAAGAATAAGAGAGATGAGTGCATGCTTGAAGGCAGAGCGGACAGTGCCTGATGAGAGGGAGAGATTGAGAAGGTGGGAAAGATGGGAACAAGCAGAAGGAGAGAGGTAGCAGGGGAGGTGGGAGGGGATAGGGTCAAGTTGGGAGGTGGTGAGGGGACAGGAACGAATGAGTGTCATGACTTCCTCTCCAGATGCATGGGAGAAAGATGTCAGAGTTGGTGGGAGGGATGGGGAGGAGTGGTAAGGGATGGGAGAGAGCTGGTTACTGATGGGCTGGTGTGATGTGATGTCCTTACGTATGGAGTCAATTTTGGATGTGAAGTGGCAAAGTCAAGAGCAGAGATTGAGGAAGGGAGACGAGGTGGAGGTGGGCAGAGGAGTGAGTTGAGAGTAGTAAAGAGGCGCCGGGGGTTGGAAGACTGGGAGGAGATGAGGTTCTTGAAGTATGACTGTTTAGCAAGAGAAAGGGCAGCACTGAAGGATGAGAGCATGAGTTTGAAATGGAGAAAGTCTGCCTTAGAGCGTGATTTCCTCCAGTGTCGCTCAGCAGTACGTGAGCATTTTTGCAGATATTTGGTGTGCCAGGGTTGAGGTGTTAATTTGCGAGGGTGAATAGTGGTTGGTGGAGCAACAGTCAAGAGCAGAAGTAAGCGATGCATTGTATATGGAAGTGGCTTGTTCAGGGCATGAGAGAGAGAATAGGAGAGAGAAGTGAGTCAAACAGGGAGGAAAGGAATGTGGTGGCAATAGCCTCAATGTTACGCTTAGTGATGGTAGCCTTAGGAGGTAGAGATGGGGAAGTCGAGAGAGATAGGTTAAAGGAAAGCAGGTGGTGGTCAGAGAGGGGAAATGGGGAATTGGAAAAATCAGAAATATCACAGTGGTGAGTGAAGACCAGATCCAGTGAGTTCTCATTCACATGGGAGGGTGAGGAG
Source organism: Pseudophryne corroboree (assembly GCF_028390025.1). Classification (NCBI taxonomy): domain Eukaryota; kingdom Metazoa; phylum Chordata; class Amphibia; order Anura; family Myobatrachidae; genus Pseudophryne; species Pseudophryne corroboree. Next base: position 559,869,444 of record NC_086447.1, on the reverse strand, counting down.
GTCCACTGGGAGAGACCAAGTGAAGAGGTGAGGTTAAGGAGTTTAGAGGCACGGGATTGTGTGGGGATGTCAATCGGGATGTTGAAATTGCCTAGGATAATGGAGGGAATGTCAGAAGAGAGGAAGCCAGGAAGCAAAGTTGTCGATGAATTTGGAAGCAACGCCAGGGGGGCGGTAAATGACAGCTACTCTAAGATGGACTGGTTGGAAGAGGCGTATAGTATGGACCTCAAATGTAGAGAATGTAAGGGATGGTTCTGGTGGTATGAGTTGGTAGGAGTAACTAGAAGGTAAAAGGACCCCAACACCACCCCCATGGCGACCCCCAGGTCGGGGTGTGTGTGTGAATGAGAGGCCCCCAGAAGAGAGAGCAGCAGGAGAAGTAGTGTCAGAGGGCGTAATCCAAGTTTCAGTAATGGCTAGTAGGTGTAGGGATTTGGAAATGAAAAGATCATGAGTGGGGACCAGTTTGTTAAAAACAGATCTGGCATTCCAGAGGGCACAGGATAGGGGGTATGAGTTTGTGGGAGAGCTGTGAATAAGATTATCAGGGTTGCTGTAGCGATGAGGAGAGATTAACTTTGAGGGCAGGGATGATGAGAGAGTGGTGATGGTGCGGGTGCCTGAGCTAGGAGGGGAAACTGCAGGAGGTGGGCAGGGAGGGAGGTCAGTGTGATGTGGATGGGGGTGTGGGGAGGTGACGGAAGGGAGAGAGGGAGCAGGGCTGAGTTGTGGGGTAGCAGGACCATGGGGCAGACGTGAGTGAAAGTGGGGTAACAGGAAAAGAGGGGAAAGAATACAGAAAGATGGAGGGGGGACAGAGGAGGGGAGGGAGGAGGAGGTGTAGGAGACTATGGGGGAAGGATAGACACATGATTAGGTAGACTGAGGGATGTGGGAGTATAAAAAAGCCTTGACATAGTGTTTAGTAGGTAAATAGGTTGTGAGAAAGTGGAAGTATGAGTGGAGGCTGTAAGGGATTCAGAGCCGAAGAATTGCAGAAATGCAGATGAGAAAAGCAGTGTCGGCTCAATGGGTGTAGATTTAGTATGAAATGAATCAGAAGCGTAGATAAAGTGGGTGTTGAAATGTATTTGGACCGTAAGAAATGAAAAGATTGTGAGGTTTAAGAAGCAATGGTAATTCTGTAAGATTTTTTTAAGTGTTTGTAGGTAAGATTGAATTGGTGCAGATGTGCATTAAAAACAAAATTACAATAATACAGATACAAGCATTTGTTGGTGAAATGGATGGTTTATGAAATGTCCAAGTAAGGTAGTTTTGTGCTTTTTAATCAAATGCAACAATCAGGAGGTGAGTGATCTGAAAAGGAAGTAACTCACGTTTGTTGTTAGTTTCTCTGGTTTCTTTGTTTTGTTAGATTGGTGTGCTTCTGTTTTCTGTATCTATCTAGTGGTATCTAATTTCAGACATTACTGCCGTCTAATTCCAGATATTTCTCTGACGTCCTAGTGGATGCTGGGAACTCCGTAAGGACCATGGGGAATAGCTGCTCTGCAGGAGACTGGGCACAAAAGTAAAGCTTTAGGACTACCTGGTGTGCACTGGCTCCTCCCCCTATGACCCCCCTCCAAGCCTCAGTTAGATTTTTGTGCCCGGCCGAGAAGGGTGCACACTAGGGGCTCTCCTGAGCTTCTTAGTGAAAGTTTAGTTTTAGGTTTTTTATTTTCAGTGAGACCTGCTGGCAACAGGCTCACTGCATCGAGGGACTAAGGGGAGAAGAAGCGAACCTGCCTGCTTGCAGCCAGCTTGGGCTTCTTAGGCTACTGGACACCATTAGCTCCAGAGGGACCGAACACAGGCCCAGCCTCGGAGCTCGGTCCCAGAGCCGCGCCGCCGGCCCCCTTACAGAGCCAGAAGCAAGAAGAGGTCCGGAAAAATCGGCGGCAGAAGACATCAGTCTTCAACAAGGTAGCGCACAGCACTGCAGCTGTGCGCCATTGTTACTCAGGCACACTTCACACTTCGGTCACTGAGGGTGCAGGGCGCTAGGGGGGGGCGCCCTGAGCAGCAATGTAAACACCTTGGCTGGCATAAATACACCACATATAACCCCCAGGGCTATATGGATGTATTTTAACCCCTGCCAGAACTCACCAAAAAGCGGGAGAAAAGGCCGCAGAGAAGGGGGCGGAGCCTATCTCCTCAGCACACGGGCACCATTTTCCATCACAGCTCCGCTGGAAGGACGTCTCCCTGACTCTCCCCTGCAGTCCTGCACTACAGAAAAGGGTAAAAAAGAGAGGGGGGCACTAATTTGGCGCAGTTTTGATACTAACAGCAGCTATAAAAAGAAAAGCACATTTTATAGTGGTATTCCTGTCTATATATAGCGCTCTGGTGTGTGCTGGCATACTCTCCCTCTGTCTCCCCAAAGGGCTAGTGGGGTCCTGTCCTCTCAGAGCATTCCCTGTGTGTGTGCGGTGTGTCGGTACGATTGTGTCGACATGTTTGAGGAGGAAAATGAGATGGAGGCGGAGCAATTGCCTATTATAGAGTTGTCACCCCCTAGGGAGTCGACACCTGAGTGGATGAGCTTATGGAAGGAATTGCGTGACAGTGTCAGCTCTTTACGACAGTTGACGACATGAGACAGCCGGCTACTCAGCTTGTGCCTGTCCAGGGGTCTCAAACGCCATCAGGGGCTTTAAAACGCCCGTTACCTCAAATGGCAGACACAGACACGGATACTGACTCCAGTGTCGATGATGAGGAGACAAACGTGACTTCCACTAGGGCCACACGTTACATGATTGAAGCAATGAAAAATGTATTGCATATCTCTGATAATACAAGTACCACTAAAAAGGGTATTATGTTTGGTGAGAAAAAACTGCCTGTAGTTTTTCCTGTATCCGAGGAATTAAATGAAGTGTGTGATGAGGCGTGGGTTTCCCCCGATAAAAAACTGATAATTCCTAAAAGGTTATTGGCATCGTACCCTTTCCCGCCAGAGGATAGGGCACGTTGGGAAACACCCCCTAGGGTGGATAAAGCGCTCACACGCTTGTCTAAACAGGTAGCACTACCCTCTCCTGATACGGCCGCCCTAAAGGAACCTGCCGATAGAAAGCTGGAGAATATCCTAAAATGTATATACACTCACACGGGTGTTATACTGCGACCAGCAATCGCCTCAGCCTGGATGTGCAGTGCGGGCCTGGCGTGGTCGGATTCCCTGACTGAAAATATTGATACCCTAGATAGGGACAGTATATTACTGACTATAGAGCATTAGACGCCGTATTATCAGGCGCAGTCCTTTCGGCCCCATAAGGGCAAGCGGGCAAAAGGCGCCTCATTTCTGCCCCGTGGCAGAGGGAGAGGAAAAAGGCTGCAACAAACAGCCAGTTCCCAGGAACAAAAGCCCTCTCCCGCCTCCGCAAAGTCCTCAGCATGACGCTGGGGCTTTACAAGCGGACTCAGGCACGGTGGGGGCCCGTCTCAAGAAGTTCAGTGCGCAGTGGGCCCACTCGCAAGTGGACCCCTGGATCCTTCAGGTGGTATCTCAGGGGTACAAATTGGAATTCGAGACGTCTCCCCCTCGCCGTTTTCTAAAGTCTGCTTTACCGACGTCTCCCTCAGACAGGGAGGCAGTATTGGAAGCCATTCACAAGCTATATTCCCAGCAGGTGATAATCAAGGTACCCCTCCTACAACAGGGAAAGGGGTACTATTCCACACTATTTATGGTACCGAAGCCGGACGGCTCGGTGAGACCAATTTTAAACCTAAAATCCTTGAACACTTACATACAAAGGTTCAAATTCAAGATGGAGTCACTCAGAGCAGTGATTGCAAACCTGGAAGAAGGGGACTATATGGTGTCTCTGGACATCAAAGATGCTTACCTACATGTCCCAATTTACCCTTCTCACCAAGGGTACCTCAGGTTTGTGGTACAGAACTGTCACTATCAGTTTCAGACGCTGCCGTTTGGATTGTCCACGGCACCCCGGGTCTTTACCAAGGTAATGGCCGAAATGATGATACTCCTTCGAAGGAAGGGAGTTTTAGTTATCCCTAACTTGGACGATCTCCTGATAAGGGCAAGATCCAGGGAACAGTTGGAAGTCGGAGTAGCACTATCTCAGATAGTGCTGCGCCAGCACGGTTGGATTCTCAATATTCCAAAATCGCAGCTGATCCCGACGACATGACTTCTATTCCTAGGGATGATCCTGGACACAGTCCAGAAAAAGGTGTTTCTCCCGGAGGAGAAGGCCAGGGAGTTATCCGAACTAGTCAGAAATCTCCTAAAACCAGGCCAAGTCTCAGTGCATCAATGCACAAGGGTCCTGGGAAAGATGGTGGCTTCTTACGAAGCAATCCCATTGGCAGATTCCACGTAAGAACCTTCCAGTGGGATCTGCTAGACAAATGGTCCGGGTCGCATCTTCAGATGCATCAGCGGATAATCTTGTCACCAAGGACAAGGGTGTCTCTCCTGTGGTGGTTGCAGAGTGCTCATCTTCTAGAGGGCCGCAGATTCGGCATTCAGGACTGGGTCCTGGTGACCACGGATGCCAGCCTGAGAGGCTGGGGAGCAGTCACACAGGGAAGAAATTTCCAGGGCTTGTGGTCAAGCCTGGAGACATCACTTCACATAAATATCCTGGAGCTAAGGGCCATCTACAATGCTCTAAGCCTAGCAAGACCTCTGCTTCAAGGTCAGCCGGTGCTGATCCAGTCAGACAACATCACGGCAGTCGCCCACGTAAACAGACAGGACGGCACAAGAAGCAGGAGGGCAATGGCAGAAGTTGCAAGGATTCTTCGCTGGGCGGAAAATCATGTGATAGCACTGTCAGCAGTGTTCATTCCGGGAGTGGACAACTGGGAAGCAGACTTCCTCAGCAGACACGACCTCCACCCGGGAGAGTGGGGACTTCACCCAGAAGTCTTCCACATGATTGTGAACCGTTGGGAAAAACCAAAGGTGGACATGATGGCGTCCCGCTTAACAAAAAACTAGACAGGTATTGCGCCAGGTCAAGGGACCCTCAGGCAATAGCTGTGGACGCTCTGGTAACACCGTGGGTGTACCAGTCAGTGTATGTGTTCCCTCCTCTGCCTCTCATACCCAAGGTACTGAGAATCATAAGAAGGAGAGGAGTAAGGACTGTACTCGTGGCTCCGGATTGGCCAAGAAGGACTTGGTACCCGGAACTTCAAGAGATGCTCACAGAGGACCCGTGGCCTCTACCTCTAAGAAGGGACCTGCTCCAGCAGGGACCCTGTCTGTTCCAAGACTTACCGCGGCTGCGTTTGACGGCATGGCGGTTGAACGCCGGATCCTGAAGGAAAAAGGCATTCCGGATGAAGTCATCCCTACCCTGATCAAAGCCAGGAAGGATGTAACCGTACGGCATTATCACCGTATTTGGCGTAAATATGTTGCGTGGTGCGAGGCCAGGAAGGCCCCTACAGAGGAATTTCAACTGGGTCGTTTCCTGCATTTCCTGCAAACAGGACTGTCTATGGGCCTAAAATTAGGGTCCATTAAGGTTCAAATTTCGGCCCTGTCGATTTTCTTCCAGAAAGAACTGGCTTCAGTTCCTGAAGTTCAGACGTTTGTCAAGGGGGTACTGCATATACAGCCTCCTTTTGTGCCTCCAGTGGCACCTTGGGATCTCAATGTAGTTTTGGGGTTCCTAAAATCACATTGGTTTGAACCACTCACCACTGTGGACTTAAAATATCTCACATGGAAAGTGGTAATGCTGTTGGCCCTGGCTTCAGCCAGGCGTGTCTCAGAATTGGCGGCTTTATCCTATAAAAGCCCTTACCTAATTTTTCATACGGACAGGGCAGAATTGAGGACTCGTCCTCAATTTCTCCCTAAGGTGGTTTCAGCGTTTCACTTGAACCAGCCTATTGTGGTACCTGCGGCTACTAGGGACTTGGAGGACTCCAAGTTGCTGGACGTAGTCAGGGCCCTGAAAATATATGTTTCCAGGACGGCTGGAGTCAGAAAATCTGACTCGCTGTTTATCCTGTATGCACCCAACAAGCTGGGTGCTCCTGCTTCTAAGCAGACTATTGCTCGTTGGATTTGTAGTACAATTCAGCTTGCACATTCTGTGGCAGGCCTGCCACAGCCAAAATCTGTAAAAGCCCATTCCACAAGGAAGGTGGGCTCATCTTGGGCGGCTGCCCGAGGGGTCTCGACTTTACAACTTTGCCGAGCAGCTACTTGGTCAGGGGCAAACACGTTTGCTAAATTCTACAAATTTGATACTCTGGCTGAGGAGGACCTGGAGTTCTCTCATTCGGTGCTGCAGAGTCATCCGCACTCTCCCGCCCGTTTGGGAGCTTTGGTATAATCCCCATGGTCCTTACGGAGTTCCCAGCATCCACTAGGACGTCAGAGAAAATAAGAATTTACTTACCGATAATTCTATTTCTCGTAGTCCGTAGTGGATGCTGGGCGCCCATCCCAAGTGCGGATTGTCTGCAATACTTGTACATAGTTATTGTTACAAAAATCGGGTTATTATTGTTGTGAGCCATCTTTTCAGAGGCTCCTCTGTTATCATGCTGTTAACTGGGTTCAGATCACAGGTTGTACGGTGTGATTGGTGTGGCTGGTATGAGTCTTACCCGGGATTCAAAATCCTTCCTTATTGTGTACGCTCGTCCGGGCACAGTATCCTAACTGAGGCTTGGAGGGGGGTCATAGGGGGAGGAGCCAGTGCACACCAGGTAGTCCTAAAGCTTTACTTTTGTGCCCAGTCTCCTGCGGAGCCGCTATTCCCCATGGTCCTTACGGAGTTCCCAGCATCCACTACGGACTACGAGAAATAGCATTATCGGTAAGTAAATTCTTATTATTACTGGCGTATTTGCAGGAACTGGAGGCTTTTTGCCAAGAAGAATGGGCAGCTTTACCATCTGAGAAAATAAAGAGCCTCATCCACAAGTACCACAAAAGACTTCAAGCTGTCATTGATGTTAAAGGGGGCAATACATGGTATTAAGAACTGGGGTATGTAAACTTTTGATCAGGGTCATTTGGGTAGTTTCTGTTGTCATTATGATTTAAAAAGAGTGAACACAGTTGTTTGACAATAAATGGCTTCACCCAACCACTAAACATGAGTGAAAGAACAGTTTGTGAGTTCTCATTCATATTCTCTGACAAATGGCCAGAAAATCACAAATTCTGCTAGGGTAAGTAAACGTATGAGCACAACTGTATACCTGATGAGTGATAACCCTGATTACTATACAAGAAAGAGGTTTATTAAAGCTCTATGACTACTACATTCACCACTAGTGACATTGGTTTAGACCAGTGGTAGCCAACCCTGGTCCCCTAACAGGTGCAGCCATTACTCACTGACACATTTTAAAAGATCCACAGATGGAGCTAATTCCTTAACTTGTGATTCTGTGAGGAGACCTGGAAAGCGTTAACTGTTGGTAGCTCTTGAGGACCAGGGTTGGCTACCACTGGTTTAGAGTCATGTGACATTTGTTTTCTTTTATGAACTATGTTACTGAATCACGATTAGAAACAAGTGATTGTTTATAAATTGCAATCATAAAATTGTATCTACAGTATGTCAAACAGACACTTACATCCCTTTTCATACACAGTTCAAAAACCCAGGTATTTGCACATGAACGCACATTGACCCGGGTTTTTGGTATGTCTGCATGGAAACTATTCGACCAGCTCCTCGACCCTACTCTTTATCAGAGTCGGGCTGCAACCCCGGAATTTTCCAGCATGACGGACCCAGCAAATTCCCAGATTGCATGTCTGAAAGGGCTATAACCATTAGATATTTCTCATACCCCTTTTACACCAAAATCCCGGGTCTGATCCGGGATTTTGAAGACTGGAGTTTCCCGGGTCGGACCCAGCTTCATATCCCATTTACACTGCTCCACAACCTGGGTTAATCCCAGGTCAGCACCGTTTACACTGAAGCCGGGTCAGCCCTGCTTTTCCCTGTGGATGTCATTAAAAATGGCCTTTTAGGGCTGATAAAGATGAGGTCACAAAAGTTAACAAAAGGGAAGGGGGGGGGGGTGCCTGCTCCCAGCATTGCAGCAATGATGGCAGACGGAGTTGCTGTGTTTCAGTTCCTGCTGTTCTATACAGCAACAGAGAGCTTGAAGCAGCTTCTAACACTGTGCTACCTACTGCAGAGTTGTAGGAGGAGGGCACAATTCTTGGCTGAAAGGGTTAGATCTCGAAGCCAATATTTGTGCCGGTGGTGGGCGCTGATATTATCCAGCATCACCTCCATTTTGAGATTGTCCACCATGCCAGATCGCAGGATGTGGGCCAGAGACCATCGCCACGGAGAAGCTTTCATGCAGACCGTGGAAGCTTATCAGGAGGAGCAGTGGATGTCACGTGCTACCTTCTACTACATATTGGATCTACTGGCACCAGTTCTGACTATGCAGACCACCCACTACCGGCAGCCCATTGCCCCAAACAGGAGATTAGCCATTGCCCTTTGGTGGTATGCTACCCCCGGAGAGTACTGCACACTCTCCTGTTTATTTGGAGTTGGAATTGGCACAGTCTGCAAGATAATCTACCAGGTGACACAGGCATTTGTGGATGCGGTTCATCTGCTTGCCGGAAGGACAGCGCCTAGATGACACCATCAAAGGCTTTCGTAAGCGTGGGTATCCACAGTGTGCTGGTGCCATAGATGGTACCCACATTCCCATCATTGCTCCCCATGACAATCCCACTGACTATTATAATCGGAAGGGGTGACATTATATTATACTTCAAGCTATTGTGGACGACCAATACTGGTAAGTGCATTTTTACTGATTTGATTCATACCCACTTTTATAATTTTTTCAAGGTTTATTTCTATAGCTATAAAAATCTATTTTTTTAAATTTATTTCTTTTTAGTTTTACAGATGTCTTTATAGGGTGGTCTGGACGGGCACATGATGCCAGAGTCTTCGCTAACTGTGAGCTGTACCACATTGCAGTGGACAAGTGGGGGAGATGGCTTTCCATAGAGAGGTAAAAATAGATTGTAAACATTCTCTTTGTCTCCTCTGATAGCCCCAGGTATTACTTGCTAACACATATTTCCACGTGACATTTTGCTCATCTGCATGACCCCAATGTGAATACACTTATGCCTCCTCTGTATTAATAGTGAAAATCTAATTTTTAATAGAAATCGGTGACCATAGATGAGGTGGAGATACCGGTCCACATCATTGGCGATGCAGCATACCCCTTACAACATTGGCTGATGGAGGGTTACACCCAACATGTAGAGTTGTCCCCGGAAAAGGTCAGCTACACCCACACCTTAAGTTCTGCTCGGAAGGTAGTGGTAAACTCTTTTGGCCGTTTAAAAGGATGTTGGCGCCAGTGCCGTAACTAGGCATTTTAGCGCTGTGTGCAAGAAACGACATTGGCGCCCCCCCCCCCCATGCAAGATTGGGGCAGTGCGCGCCGTAGGTGTGCCAAAAATATATAGGGGCGTGGCTTCATGGGGAAGGGGCGTGGCCACAAAATAATAACAATTCATACTAAGGTACACAGTAGTCTCTATTATTCAAATTATGCTGCACAGTAGCGCCACTACACCAGGTAGAGCCCCTTTTATATATTACAGCAGACACCGTCCCCCTTTTTACACATTACAGCAGACAGTCACCCTTTTTACACCAATTTTTAGAGATAACAACACTTGTTATCAAGGGAGCGCAAAAATAAAATATACAAACTTTATTTTTAAAAAGTATATAAACAGAAAAAACCCACATTCAATAAATACATATGAGTCAATATACATAAACACCGCTATCCATATCTATATGAAAACTAATATATCTATTTCATATTGCCCTTTATGACAACGGAAAATGTCTATTAAAGTGTCCAAGAAATCCTCATGGATAAAGCTGTTGTAAATTTATAATCGTTACTTTCCAGTAGTAGTTGATACTTAAAGTTCCTTCTTGTGGATAAACAGCAACAATTGTAACCACCGCCTCTATTTAATGTTACTGCAGTTGAAAGTTCATATATAACTCACGTGAGTATTAGAGGGAAGCAGGGGGAGAACGCCGTGGTAGTTGGTAAATCACAGCGGTATGCTACGACCCCTGCTATTCGTGGCTGGATCTTAAGGACACTCGCGGTTGGAATATTTTTCTCTCGGGTGGGGCAAAGACCTCCTTTGCTCAGCCTCAGATTGCTTTTTCTTCCCCACCGCTGTCTTAGCAATGGACGTCCGCCGCAGTGTAGCTTGTTGTAAACGGGCTTAAAGTGTCAGCATTCAGAATGTCCAGTAAAGCACCTTCCTTACGCGTTTCTCCGCTGTTATCCAAGAGCGGTTTCGTCAGAGGATGACACATTACGGCAGACAGCGCCCCCTTTTTACACATTACGGCAGGCAGCGTCCCCCTTTTTACACATTACGGCAGACAGCATCCCCTTTTTACACATTACAGCAGACAGCGTCCCCGTTTTTACACATTACGGCAGCCAGTCCCCCTTTTTACACATTGCGGCAGCCAGGCCCCCTTTTTACATATTACGGCAGATGGTGTCCCCCTTTTTACACATTGCGACAGCCAGTCCCCCCCTTTTTACACATTGCGGCAGCCAGCCCCCCTTTTTACACATTACGGCAGACGGTGTCCCCCTGAGAGAGAGAGAGAGAGATATACTTACCATCTTCCCGCTGACAGGCTCCTCGTGCTGGCAGCTCCCTCGGTGCAGGCATCGGACAAGGAGGAGGAGGGAGGGGGACTGGAGCCGCAGCAGCGCTATTTCATTGGTAGTAAGCGCCACTGCAGCTTTCCCCTCTCCTTCCGTATTGGCTGCCCGGCGCTGCTGTGGATGCTGGGATGGAGGAACCGCATCCCAGAATCCACAGCAGCGCCGGGCAGCCAATACGGAAGGAGAGGGGACAGCTGCAGCGGCGCTTACTACCAATGAAATAGCGCTGCTGCGGCTCCAGTCCCCCTCCCTACTCCTCCTTCTCCGCTGCCCGGCGCTCTCTCCTACACAGTGCAGAGGTGGAGCACGGCACACAGCAGAGACGGCATGTAATGAGTCAATTTGACTCATTACATGCCGCTGGCCGTGCGCCCTCAGGGCAACTGCTCTGTTTGCTAGGCCCACCTGGCACACACGTAGTTACGGCCCTGGTTGGCGCTGCCTCATGAAGAGGAATGATGTGGACCTACAATTACTGCCCAATGTAGTAGCAACCTGCTGCATTTTACGGGTGGTCTTCAGTATGCCGACTGACGGGATCCCGGTGCACAGTATACCGGCGCCGGGATCCCGACAGCCGGCATACCGACACTTATTCTTCCTCGTGGAGGTCCATGACGTGCCCGTAGCGTGGTGAGCGCAGCGAGCCCACAAGGGGCTCATTTGCGCTCGCCACACTGTCGGTAAGCCGGCGGTCGGTCTCCCGGCGCCGGTATGCTGGTCGCCGGGAGCCCGACCGCCGGCATACCATAGTGAACCCGCATTTTACATAACATCTGAACTCCAAAAGGACCATTTCCTTCTGGAGTGGAATGTGTGGGACACTGAGGCAGGGGCCATTGCAAGTGATGCAGCAAATAATGATGGGGCGCATGACTACAGTGCTGAACTAATTCGGGCCACCATTGCAGCAAACCTTCCCTCAATGGTTTACAAGAAAAAAATGACAACAATATTCTTCATAACAAGCTTTTTGGTTTATTATGTTCAAAAGTTGTATGTTTTGGTTCCAAATTTTTTGATGTTTAAATATCCATTTTTTACATTCCCTGATATCATGTGAACTTTACTGTAAGTGCAGGTTACATTATGAGGAGGACAAATTGTAAAGTACATACAACATTAAATACTGGTAAAACTTGCCAGGTATAAAATTTGTGTGGCCATAAAAGGACGAGATCCTAGGCCACAGTATAAAACAGTTTTGTAACACACTATATAAAAACATTAACCTACCAATTCCCTGATATCATGGAGACTTTACTCTGAAGTACAGGTTGCTGATTATGAGGAGGACATATTTTTATGTATAAGCACCAAAAATCACATGATATGTAATACATACCATCTACAATTAGGTCCAATATATATTAAATTATGTCCTCATTCTAATCAGCACCCTGCACCTAGAGTTTCCAAGACACAGTTTTGAAATCCGTATCACTCATCCAAAAGCACAGAATTTAAATATTAAGAAGGTGGAACAATATAAACATTTTAGAATAGGCACGTTTATGACAAACTCCTGTACACAGAATATTCTTGTGACTCTTGGTTTTGTTGGGTGCTAGTAGTAGTGCTAGGAGTGCTAGTACCATAGTTAAAACTGGCCCCTCTATATTCTCGTGAATCTTGGTTTTGTTGGGTGCTACTAGTAGTGTTTAGCCCTCTAGTGTAATGTTCATTTGGGTTTTATAGGTAGACTGGGGGCTGTTGGAAATGCTGCATTGGCTGCATGAAAGCACGAGCAAATGTGTGCTCAAAAAAGGACATTTGTCTTTCCTGCGTAGCCATTAATTGAGACATAAATGCCTGCTGACTTTGCCTCTCAGTTCCCAAATATTTCTCCATGCGAGCATCCTCCTTGGCTTACACCTCAGAGTCCAATTCATGCAGATGTTCCACTATAACAGACGTCATCGCTTTAGCCGATTGCTCGGACCGGTTTGGCGCTTTCTTTTTGGCAGGAACGTTGTATACTGCAAGTGGGAGAAATTAAACATTGAGTCCTGAGGATATAAAAAAAAGCAGTAGTGTTTGCGTACATGTGCTTGTGGCATTCTCCCACCTGCACGCTAGCTACACTCTGCAACATATACCGTTTGGATTTCAGTGATTGTAGTGTGTGTAATAGGTGTTTTTTTTTTTTCATTTTATACTTACTATTAGAGCGTAAAGGCGTGGTCTGTTTGGGGAGCGCAGTCTCACTTTTTGCCTCTACTACCCCCTCTATTGTGGCTTGGATACTGTCTGAACGCAGTGACGAATCCATCCCACTATTTTCGGCACAGTCGTCGGAAAGTAGGAGCGGTGATGTTGGGCTGAACTGAGTTGACGGCAGAGTGGCCTGTGTAGCTGGTGAGAACTGAGTTGACGGCAGAGTGGCCTGTGTAGCTGGTGAGAACTGAGTTGACGGCAGAGTGGCCTGTGTAGCTGGTGAGAACTGAGTTGACGGCAGAGTGGCCTGTGTAGCTGGTGAGAACTGAGTTGACGGCAGAGTGGCCTGTGTAGCTGGGGAGAACTGTGTTGACGGCAGAGTGGCCTGTGTAGCTGGTGAGAACTGTGTTGACGGCAGGGTGGTCTGTGTAGTCGGTATATCCTGGCTATTCTCCATTTGGCTGCCAGATGGTGCAATTGAGGAGAACAGTGCTACAGGATTGTTAAGCGCTGAGTTTCCGAAAGCACTGTAGCACAAATCATAGTGCAACCAATCCTGCCTTGCAGCACCCTTTTTTTTAAGGTTCTGATCGTGCACTTTGTCAAACTGCTTCCGTAATGCTTTTAGCTTGTTTACGACCTGTTGTGAGTGATGTATTCTTCATGATGCCAGCATCTGGGAATTATTACGATAAACAGCTGCATCCTTAACGGTGCCGGTCATCTGACGCCTGATTACTTCTTCTGCCCTGATTAGCAGTATTACTCGGATCTCTGCATCGGACCAGTTGGTGGAACCAGACATAGGTAGAGAAAAACACAGGAAAAAAGCGCTCAGTGCCGTTTCACATCTAACAAAAAAAGGGAAAATGTATTGCGATACTTTAATGTCCAAATTGTCAAAACAGTCCAGTGGTTAGCAGAATCCCATCTAGTGATCCTCTGGAAATATTCTCCCAAGAAGTGATAACTGTCTTCAAAAATGGCTCATGATGATATGCAAAGAAAAACAATACAATATCATGGTGTAGTATGTCAGAAACTCTCTATTCAGATGCCAACCAACAAAAAGCAGGGATCCAATGCGTACCCCACTCACAATAAATGTGATATTGATCCACTCATAAAGGTATCTTTCATATGATGGTAATTCAAGTATATCGTACCATACTCACTTCTCCACAAGTGGGAACCCTCGTGTCAAGGTTTCTTTAAGTCCTTCAAAATCTCCTCAATGATGAGCAGAATAATATATGTAATAAAAGGTTTTATTTAAAAAAGGCAAAATCCATACATAATTATCCCAGACTGTACAAGATGCTGTTCTATACAGATAATGCCGGTGGCCACTCACAGCAATTTACTGCCTGATGTTATTGCATCTAGTAATAGAATGGGAAATACATGAAGGATATGCCTGTGAATACTCTTCCAACGCGTTTCTCCCCTTTAGCGGGTCTTTGTCAAGGAACAAGAGTGCTCACAAGATAGCCTTATTTAAGGTGACAAACAGGAAATTAAAACAATTAAAACGTCCTATCTAAATTGCGGGTTGCCGTGGCAACGTGTCTCCACGTGTACCCAGCATTCCCTATGCTTCCGTCTCTGGGAGGAAACATCTCTGGTCATTACACCAGTGAGTTCTTCCGCCCTCAGCCGTGACTGCTTCCGCCGCGTGTATTGACGGAACGTCACTTCCGCCTGCCGTTGCCATGGGGATACTCCGGGTTGTGTTCGCGCATACCTTGGTGCGCGTCACTCCCGTCCTCCATTGCTTTGATGATCTGTTTCCATGGTGACACACACTTATGGACACTGCTATGCACGGCAACAGAGCAGTCTTAACAGAAGTTTTTATACAGGCATACCCTTCTCATATTAGCCCGTATTCTGCATATAGATACTTGTAATAATGAATACATAGATACATAGACAAAAATACAAATATTAAATAAAATTATAAAAACCACCTCAACTCAAATTCATGATTTAGACCATCCGGTCTGAATTTGAGTTGAGGTGGTTTTTATAATTTTATTTAATATTTGTATTTTTGTCTATGTATCTATGTATTCATTATTACAAGTATCTATATGCAGAATACGGGCTAATATGAGAAGGGTATGCCTGTATAAAAACTTCTGTTAAGACTGCTCTGTTGCCGTGCATAGCAGTGTCCATAAGTGTGTGTCACCATGGAAACAGATCATCAAAGCAATGGAGGACGGGAGTGACGCGCACCAAGGTATGCGCGAACACAACCCGGAGTATCCCCATGGCAACGGCAGGCGGAAGTGACGTTCCGTCAATACACGCGGCGGAAGCAGTCACGGCTGAGGGCGGAAGAACTCACTGGTGTAATGACCAGAGATGTTTCCTCCCAGAGACGGAAGCATAGGGAATGCTGGGTACACGTGGAGACACGTTGCCACGGCAACCCGCAATTTAGATAGGACGTTTTAATTGTTTTAATTTCCTGTTTGTCACCTTAAATAAGGCTATCTTGTGAGCACTCTTGTTCCTTGACAAAGACCCGCTAAAGGGGAGAAACGCGTTGGAAGAGTATTCACAGGCATATCCTTCATGTATTTCCCATTCTATTACTAGATGCAATAACATCAGGCAGTAAATTGCTGTGAGTGGCCACCGGCATTATCTGTATAGAACAGCATCTTGTACAGTCTGGGATAATTATGTATGGATTTTGCCTTTTTTAAATAAAACCTTTTATTACATATATTATTCTGCTCATCATTGAGGAGATTTTGAAGGACTTAAAGAAACCTTGACACGAGGGTTCCCACTTGTGGAGAAGTGAGTATGGTACGATATACTTGAATTACCATCATATGAAAGATACCTTTATGAGTGGATCAATATCACATTTATTGTGAGTGGGGTACGCATTGGATCCCTGCTTTTTGTTGGTTGGCATCTGAATAGAGAGTTTCTGACATACTACACCATGATATTGTATTGTTTTTCTTTGCATATCATCATGAGCCATTTTTGAAGACAGTTATCACTTCTTGGGAGAATATTTCCAGAGGATCACTAGATGGGATTCTGCTAACCACTGGACTGTTTTGACAATTTGGACATTAAGTATCGCAATACATTTTCCCTTTTTTTGTTAGATGTGAAACGGCACTGAGCGCTTTTTTCCTGTGTTTTTCTCTACCTATATTTTTCCTATAAGGGTTTTAGTGGCCCTTTTCACCACAGGTAGCTGCATAGGTGTTTTTGCGCCTTGGGTAATTCATCACTCTATTTTCTGTATTTCGGTGGAACCAGACATGCTGCTGCAGGTCAGGATTTGGGTCTGGCAAAGAGTCTGGCTGAGGGTGAAGCTCTGGCTCACACTACGTGTCAGCAGTGTCTTGGTGCAGATCAGGCTGTGAGCAGACTGGGGATATTGTATGCAGGTCAGGCTGTGGCTGTAGTGAAGGGAGCAGGCTACAGAAGCTGCATAAACGCTGCTGGTATGCTCCATGTGCACTGTCTGCGGGGCACTGACAGATGACATCATCTGCCAGTGCCACAGAAGTTCCAATCAGCTTCTCTCTGCAAAAGCCGGGTCAAATAACCGGGGTTGGCAGCGTTTACACTGCCACAGAATCCGGGTCCGACCCTGAGCATTTCCTGGGGTGGATTCCCGGGAAACAGGGCCCGGGTTATATATTAGAGCCCATTTACACCAAGCCCTGGTCACCCGGATTGACTCGGCAATAACCCGGGTTATTTCTTTGGTGTAAAAGGGGTATCATTTACTTTATTGTGAATGGAGTGCTTCAATTTATACAAAAACTGTGTACAATGCAACAATTGCAAGGTTCCTGCGCCCTGCTCCAGTTGATTGTGTTATCTGTACTATAAATAAACTATGTGGTCAGAATTTTTTTATGTATTTGGTATCCTCATGTGTGCCATATTGAACATGAACCAGAGAAAGCAATGGTGAGAGATGACCAAGGATGTCATATAGAACGTTAGAACTATAACTGGGCGAGCGAACACCTACCCACCTATTGCTTGTACAAAAACTGCTTTACCCTTTGTAGGACAGGCAAACCATCATGTTAGTCATTGTTCCTTTACCTCATACGATTTCCGGATTTTACAAATATGCAGTCATGGACAAATTTGTTAGTACCCTTTCATGAAAAAGAAGAACCCATGTTTTTCACTGACATAAATTGAAAGTGACAAAAGGAATTGACATCTAGCATTGTCTTTTCCATATTTAATATAACTCAGAATTTACATTATAGTTTTGATTCAACAGAATATTTCAAATAATTAAACAAATAAAAATGGCAAAAACACTTTAAAGGTGATCACTCCAATCATTTTCTATAGCTTTAAAAGAGACTTCGGTACCTGTTAGCAAGTAGTTTGGGCCATTCTTCCTTAGCAATTATTTTTTTAGCATCATTCGGTCCTTAAACTTAATAGCCATAGTAATAGCTGCTTATACGTACTGCCCCCAGTAATGCAAACAGTAGTGCCGGACACACAGAATGCCCCAGTGTAGTGCCAGTTACCCATAATGTCCCCAGTGTAATGCCAGATACCCATAATGTCCCCAGTGTAATGCCAGATACCCATGATGTCCCCTGTACAGTGCCAGTTACCCATGATGTCTCCTGTATAGTGCCAGTTACCCATGATGTCTCCTGTATAGTGCCAGTTACTCATGATGTCTCCTGTATAGTGCCAGTTACCCATGATGTCTCCTGTATAGTGCCAGTTACACATATTGTCCCCCAGTATAGTGCCAGTTACACATATTGTCCCCCAGTATAGTGCCAGTTACACATGATGTCTCCTGTATAGTGCCAGTTACACATATTGTCCCTCAGTAGAGTGCCAGTTACACATATTGTCCCCCAGTATAGTGCCAGTTACACATGATGTCTCCTGTATAGTGCCAGTTACATATAATGTCTCCAGTATAGGTCCAATTACTCCAGGTCCTCTGATCAGCAGCAGCTGTTGGTGAACAGGTATGCTAGAAGCTGGGCACAGGAGTATCAAAACAGCAGGAGCCCAGAAGACACGCGGGAAGGGGGGGTAACGGACACTCATACAGACAGCACACCAAGCACCCACATAACCCACGTCCTGCTTGGCTGCCAGGCCACCACCCCTCCTAGTCCCAGCCGGGTAACACAGGTAATGCCCTCCTCCCCCTCTGTCAGATGTCGTCCACCTAGTGCCACATGCTGCCGCCCACCTAACTCACATCCTCCTCGGTCCGTCCACCTCCGTTGCATGCTATCCCCCTGGTTACTTGGCTGAGCCAGGTGAAATTACTTTGCAGGCCTTATACGGCTCCATACCCCTGGTTTAAATAAAAATCACAGAGACTCTGCACTCACCATAATGTACTCACCATAATAAGCAGTGGGGTTTATTTCAAATATTGATCACCCCACTCCCACTCTATCATTTAGAATTCTGAACATGGCAATTGCTATCACATTAGTATTAAACTTTAGCTATGCTAACTGGTTTAGAGCTCACAGCACATTGGCTTTTAGAGGTCAAACAGTCACCAGGCATACCGGTTATAAAGCACCTAAGACACAGGTTAGATTAAAAAAGTTAACAGCACATGAGAAGATGTGATCACAAGAAGAATAATAAAAAAATTAATTGAGTGCACTCTCCAATCCTAGATTTGGGGTTCTATATGGTATGTGACCACATTGTTTAACCACTTGTCTGGCATGGTTACTTCATTTGCGACCACACCAGCAAGTGAATTATCTGATGTGGCTGCAAACTATGCGACCAGTCAGATAAATAGTATGTGCGGCTGCAAGAAGAGAATCTTTACACAGCTTCTTTCTCAGAGGGACCTTCCAGTCCCTTTGCCTCCACGTCCATTCACCCTCTCCCTAGGGGCAAAAGCAGGTTTTGCAGAAGGGGTTTCCAGAGCGGGGTGGAGACTGAGGTGACCCAGTATATGGTGGGTCCATTAAATTAGTGTAGATAGATAGACCTACATGAGATGATAGGTTATAGCTAGGCTGGGGGGGGGGGGGGGGGGGTGACGGGAACGGAGGGTTGGATTCAGGCTGCAGGAGGGGAGAGTTAGGGGACACTGTTAGCATACTTGCCCTACACCTGTCAGGATCATGGCTGTCGGGATCCCGTCATCGGTCCTCTGACTGCTGACATTCTCAGTGCTGGAATCCCATAACCAACGCCTAAAAATTTATTCGAGAATCACCACTGTATAGAAACGTGACAATGCCAGGTGCTTGACCTTGAAGGGGATAACCAGAAGTCAGACTGAGGAAACCAATATTATCCATACACAGTATATATATTATGTGTATATATATATATATATATAAAACTATATATATATATAGGTAAGAGACGGTCCGGCACTCCAAAAACTAATACACTGTGCCCTGGTGCCCTCACTTTTCCAAAGGATAAATAGATTCTCAGCAGTGTGCGGCACTCAGGTTTACAGGGATGAATCAGCAACCACGGTCTGTCAACGTTTCAATTTTAATGCAAAATTGTCATCAGGATAAATAACATACTGAAAAACTCACCTTATATCCCAGAGACCCAAGTGCAGTGAAGTGTGAAGCGCTCGCCCGGCGGGGACCCGTTCGGCTGCTGTAGCGCTGGAAGATGACGTCATCGCGTATTACGCGGTGTGCGTCAGTGAGGCCGTCACCATGGAAACCCAGTGTGCAGTCCCTGGGAGGAGAGGAGCAGCATAGAGGCATAGTTGCTATGTGATCTGAAGCAGACAAGTGTATATTGCCATAAGCGATATGTATCTAAGTAGATCGTCAGCAATAAAAGAAATGTTATTGAATCCAAATGTAGTCTGTGTGTATATAAATTGCAATGCTACAGACAGGGGGATCCCCACAGATGGGCATAAGAGATAATGCATACCTGAGCACTCCATGATATGGACTTTGTTCTAAAATGTATTATTTGTTGATCCATAAAAAATGGAACAATTAGAGTGCTAATGTGTCTGCAGATCTATTTATGAAGGTCTATTGCTAAGTTGATGTGTTGCTAAGGCAATGTATTGAAAAAAGGTGTGTGCGGAAATGACAAACACTGAGATGGTGAAGGGGAGGCTGTGCAAGAATAAAAGCAGAACACTGCAGAAGAATTAAAGGTAGCAATAGATATTGAAAAGGTTAAAAGAAACAGGATAATGGTAAAGCTTCATTAAGTCCCTTCGGTATGATTACATCCAGTTTAAATATCCACCGTGATTCACATTGTAGTAGGGCTTTGTGCCTGTCTCCGCCTCTGATGGTAGCAGGTATGTGGTCAATCATGCGGTATCGTAAACTCGCCAAAGAATGTTTGAGGGTCATGAAGTGGCGTGCAACTGGCTGATCGCTCTTCCCTTTAGTCAGGGCCAGTCTGATGGCTGATCTGTGGACAGTCATTCTTTCTTTAAACTTCCTCATTGTTTTGCCAATGTAAGTCAGACCACAGGGGCAAATAATTTGGTAGACCACAAAGGATGTTTCACAGGTTAGATGGTATTTGATGGGTATTTTATAGCCCAAATGTGGGTGATGGAAGGTGTCTCCGGCAATGAGATATTGGCACGTTGTACATGTGCATCTGTAACAGCCCCTTTTGTAAGTTGAAAAGATAGTTGGTCTATCAATGGTAGTTCTCGTAGAGATATCTGATTTAACCAGTATATCCTTCAGGTTTCTAGACCGACGATAGCATGGCATGATGTTCGTGTCCTGTAGATTCAATTTATTATCAGTTTGGATCAAGTGCCAGTGTTTTTTGGTTATTTTGTTAGTTTCCTCTGAGGCCACATTAAAGGTGCTTTTCCATATGAACTTGGATGTTATGGTAGCTTTAGGCTTCTTCTGTAGTAAGGTATTTCTGTTCATGGTTAGCACCCTAAGTTTGGTCTCATGTAGATGCTGGACGTTATATCCACGTAGAGTAAAGCGAGTAATGAGCTCATCCATTTGTGCAGCTGCTTGTTTGATGTCTGAATTAATTCTGTGGATCCTAATCATTTGTGAATATGGAAGACCAAGCTTTAGTCCCTTGGGGTGGCAACTTGCATTGTGCAAGAAGGTATTCCTATCTGTCGGTTTGGTGAACACCGTGGTCTGAATGCTTGTATTTACAATGGATATCCTGACGTCCAGGAAGTCTATGGAGTGTTGGTCCATTTTGTAGACCAGTTTTACGGGACTGGGAGAGATATTATGAGCGTCCAGTATACTCAGTAATGTTGATTGTGGGCCTTTCCAAATAATGAATAAATCATCTATATATCTCTTGTATAGAATGATGTTAGATGAGACATTGAGATCTGAAAAGAAGATGTCTTGTTCCACTTGTACCATATAAATGTTGGCATAGGTGGGGGCCACGGCCGATCCCATGGCACACCCCCTTAGTTGTAAGTAGAACTTGTTGTCAAACAAAAAGAAATTCTTTGTTAAGACGAGTTCCAGTAAATGAACTAAAATCTCATTGTGTGTGGGATCCATCTTCAATTCGTTCAGCAGAACTTTGTTAACTGCATGGAGGCCCTCAGAATGCGGTATAATTGTGTATAAGCTGGTAACATCAGCTGTTACCAGCCATGTATCGGGAGGAATGGGTCCAATTTCACTTAGTTGATTGAGTAAAGATGTTGTATCCATCAGAGTATGGGGATGTTGTTGAACATACGGCTGCAATATGGAATCCAGCAGTACTGAGGTGGGTTGAAATAGTGAACCCTTGGCTGAGATGATCGGTCGTCCTGGGGGAGGGTTAATCCCCTTGTGGATCTTTGGGACTGTGTATAGGACCGGGACCACTGGATGTTCTGGAATTAGCAATTGCATGATTTCTTCTGTGATGATCCCTGCATCACACGCCCTCAGTAGTACTTCTTTGAGTTCTTTCAGGAAAGTGGACGTAGGGTTGCCATTCAACCTGGTATAAACACCCGGTTCCTCCAATTGGTGATAGATTTCTGCCCGGTAGTCGCAGACATCTTGCAGGACGATAGCTCCGCCCTTGTCTGCCGGGCGAATGATTATTTGTTTATTGTTGGACAAATTTTGAAGGGCTTCTGATTCAGACTTGGATAGATTATGCTTGAATTCCTTTTTCGTTGCTTTAAGATGTTGCGAATCAAGATCCACTAAACGCATATATGTTTTGATGCTGGCGTTATTTGATAGTGGATCGAAGGTAGATGGTGATTTGAACTGCATCAATTTGGATGGTATATCACTGACGCTTTGCATAGCTGTCTCAGCAAAGTGCTCCTTCAATTTCAATTTGCGATGAAGCTGATTTTTTGCCACTTGCCAATCTAGTTCATCGAATGGGGTTGCTGGGATAAATGATAGACCTTTTGATAGTAGACTACGTTCGCTTGCAGAGAGTTCGTGATGGGATAAATTGACTATTACCTCCGCTTGTTTGGCGCGGGTGGTTTCCTTCCACCTGCGGCTACGTTTGTATTGGCCCCCTCTGCGGGTTGCTTTGCTCTGCGTGGTCTTGCTTCGCGGGTGCCAACTCCTAAAGGGGCAATTCTTTTGGAGGGTAAGTCCTGGTCACTGTTCGTACTCTGACCTTCCGCCGATGTGTCCGTATCCATGTCGGTTCGTGGATAGCGTCGTCGTCTGAAGAATGGTTTTCTTTTTGCATCAGGATCATTTCCAGAAAGCCATCTGTATACTTGGTGATTCTCGTAATCTTGATCTACCTTGTCAAATTTTGCTTTTTTAAATTTGATGAGGTCACGCTTGTATATGGCTAATTGATTCTCCAGTTTGGTCAGCCAATCATTCTCTGAGTCAGCGGTCAGTATGGGAAGATGTTTCACTTCATAATTGTTGATTTTTTGTTTGGAATTGTCTACCTCCAAGTTAGCTTGCTCAATGACCAACAGCATAAGGTCTGCTGAGCACTTGTTTAAAATGGAGACCCATTTACGGCAGAATGCCGGATTGAATCTACCGATGGTGGGACAATTCCTCACCCTGAACCCCCTGGGGATTTTTTTGGCTCGAGTCCACAGTTGTTCTTTGTGCAATATAGCTTCTGTGTCTGATTCAGAATAGCTGAAATGTTCCTGTAAAGGTATCAGTGCTGGATTAAATAAGTTGAGAACTTATTTAATCCAGCACTGATACCTTTACAGGAACATTTCAGCTATTCTGAATCAGACACAGAAGCTATATTGCACAAAGAACAACTGTGGACTCAGGCTGAAGCACTGGCCCCAGAAGCAATATACAGGGATTTACTCCGCATGAAAAAGAAAGAAATCGATTTCACATATCACGCCATCACACTCAGTGATTATTACCGAGCCAAAAAAATCCCCAGGGGGTTCAGGGTGAGGAATTGTCCCACCATCGGTAGATTCAATCCGGCATTCTGCCGTAAATGGGTCTCCATTTTAAACAAGTGCTCAGCAGACCTTATGCTGTTGGTCATTGAGCAAGCTAACTTGGAGGTAGACAATTCCAAACAAAAAATCAACAATTATGAAGTGAAACATCTTCCCATACTGACCGCTGACTCAGAGAATGATTGGCTGACCAAACTGGAGAATCAATTAGCCATATACAAGCGTGACCTCATCAAATTTAAAAAAGCAAAATTTGACAAGGTAGATCAAGATTACGAGAATCACCAAGTATACAGATGGCTTTCTGGAAATGATCCTGATGCAAAAAGAAAACCATTCTTCAGACGACGACGCTATCCACGAACCGACATGGATACGGACACATCGGCGGAAGGTCAGAGTACGAACAGTGACCAGGACTTACCCTCCAAAGGAATTGCCCCTTTAGGAGTTGGCACCCGCGAAGCAAGACCACGCAGAGCAAAGCAACCCGCAGAGGGGGCCAATACAAACGTAGCCGCAGGTGGAAGGAAACCACCCGCGCCAAACAAGCGGAGGTAATAGTCAATTTATCCCATCACGAACTCTCTGCAAGCGAACGTAGTCTACTATCAAAAGGTCTATCATTTATCCCAGCAACCCCATTCGATGAACTAGATTGGCAAGTGGCAAAAAATCAGCTTCATCGCAAATTGAAATTGAAGGAGCACTTTGCTGAGACAGCTATGCAAAGCGTCAGTGATATACCATCCAAATTGATGCAGTTCAAATCACCATCTACCTTCGATCCACTATCAAATAACGCCAGCATCAAAACATATATGCGTTTAGTGGATCTTGATTCGCAACATCTTAAAGCAACGAAAAAGGAATTCAAGCATAATCTATCCAAGTCTGAATCAGAAGCCCTTCAAAATTTGTCCAACAATAAACAAATAATCATTCGCCCGGCAGACAAGGGCGGAGCTATCGTCCTGCAAGATGTCTGCGACTACCGGGCAGAAATCTATCACCAATTGGAGGAACCGGGTGTTTATACCAGGTTGAATGGCAACCCTACGTCCACTTTCCTGAAAGAACTCAAAGAAGTACTACTGAGGGCGTGTGATGCAGGGATCATCACAGAAGAAATCATGCAATTGCTAATTCCAGAACATCCAGTGGTCCCGGTCCTATACACAGTCCCAAAGATCCACAAGGGGATTAACCCTCCCCCAGGACGACCGATCATCTCAGCCAAGGGTTCACTATTTCAACCCACCTCAGTACTGCTGGATTCCATATTGCAGCCGTATGTTCAACAACATCCCCATACTCTGATGGATACAACATCTTTACTCAATCAACTAAGTGAAATTGGACCCATTCCTCCCGATACATGGCTGGTAACAGCTGATGTTACCAGCTTATACACAATTATACCGCATTCTGAGGGCCTCCATGCAGTTAACAAAGTTCTGCTGAACGAATTGAAGATGGATCCCACACACAATGAGATTTTAGTTCATTTACTGGAACTCGTCTTAACAAAGAATTTCTTTTTGTTTGACAACAAGTTCTACTTACAACTAAGGGGGTGTGCCATGGGATCGGCCGTGGCCCCCACCTATGCCAACATTTATATGGTACAAGTGGAACAAGACATCTTCTTTTCAGATCTCAATGTCTCATCTAACATCATTCTATACAAGAGATATATAGATGATTTATTCATTATTTGGAAAGGCCCACAATCAACATTACTGAGTATACTGGACGCTCATAATATCTCTCCCAGTCCCGTAAAACTGGTCTACAAAATGGACCAACACTCCATAGACTTCCTGGACGTCAGGATATCCATTGTAAATACAAGCATTCAGACCACGGTGTTCACCAAACCGACAGATAGGAATACCTTCTTGCACAATGCAAGTTGCCACCCCAAGGGACTAAAGCTTGGTCTTCCATATTCACAAATGATTAGGATCCACAGAATTAATTCAGACATCAAACAAGCAGCTGCACAAATGGATGAGCTCATTACTCGCTTTACTCTACGTGGATATAACGTCCAGCATCTACATGAGACCAAACTTAGGGTGCTAACCATGAACAGAAATACCTTACTACAGAAGAAGCCTAAAGCTACCATAACATCCAAGTTCATATGGAAAAGTACCTTTAATGTGGCCTCAGAGGAAACTAACAAAATAACCAAAAAACACTGGCACTTGATCCAAACTGATAATAAATTGAATCTACAGGACACGAACATCATGCCATGCTATCGTCGGTCTAGAAACCTGAAGGATATACTGGTTAAATCAGATATCTCTACGAGAACTACCATTGATAGACCAACTATCTTTTCAACTTACAAAAGGGGCTGTTACAGATGCACATGTACAACGTGCCAATATCTCATTGCCGGAGACACCTTCCATCACCCACATTTGGGCTATAAAATACCCATCAAATACCATCTAACCTGTGAAACATCCTTTGTGGTCTACCAAATTATTTGCCCCTGTGGTCTGACTTACATTGGCAAAACAATGAGGAAGTTTAAAGAAAGAATGACTGTCCACAGATCAGCCATCAGACTGGCCCTGACTAAAGGGAAGAGCGATCAGCCAGTTGCACGCCACTTCATGACCCTCAAACATTCTTTGGCGAGTTTACGATACCGCATGATTGACCACATACCTGCTACCATCAGAGGCGGAGACAGGCACAAAGCCCTACTACAATGTGAATCACGGTGGATATTTAAACTGGATGTAATCATACCGAAGGGACTTAATGAAGCTTTACCATTATCCTGTTTCTTTTAACCTTTTCAATATCTATTGCTACCTTTAATTCTTCTGCAGTGTTCTGCTTTTATTCTTGCACAGCCTCCCCTTCACCATCTCAGTGTTTGTCATTTCCGCACACACCTTTTTTCAATACATTGCCTTAGCAACACATCAACTTAGCAATAGACCTTCATAAATAGATCTGCAGACACATTAGCACTCTAATTGTTCCATTTTTTATGGATCAACAAATAATACATTTTAGAACAAAGTCCATATCATGGAGTGCTCAGGTATGCATTATCTCTTATGCCCATCTGTGGGGATCCCCCTGTCTGTAGCATTGCAATTTATATACACACAGACTACATTTGGATTCAATAACATTTCTTTTATTGCTGACGATCTACTTAGATACATATCGCTTATGGCAATATACACTTGTCTGCTTCAGATCACATAGCAACTATGCCTCTATGCTGCTCCTCTCCTCCCAGGGACTGCACACTGGGTTTCCATGGTGACGGCCTCACTGACGCACACCGCGTAATACGCGATGACGTCATCTTCCAGCGCTACAGCAGCCGAACGGGTCCCCGCCGGGCGAGCGCTTCACACTTCACTGCACTTGGGTCTCTGGGATATAAGGTGAGTTTTTCAGTATGTTATTTATCCTGATGACAATTTTGCATTAAAATTGAAACGTTGACAGACCGTGGTTGCTGATTCATCCCTGTAAACCTGAGTGCCGCACACTGCTGAGAATCTATATATATATATATAGATATAATATAAGACTGTGTAAGTGTGTGTGTGTGTGTGTGTGTGTGTGTACATACAGATAATTGAAATTATAATGCAGAAGAAACTAAATACATAAGTATTTTTGGAACAATCTAAACTTGAAATACCTTTAATAAGCACTTACAAGTGTCTCCAGGAAGAGGATCAGTTGGATGTTACAGCAGCTGGCAAGACAGACAGTGAGGACAAGTGCATAACCTGCGATTCCCGGGTCTATGAAAAGGGACGAAGCCAAATGCTGGAGGGGCAGGACTTAAATTGCAGGTAGTGGCAGCGGCTTCTGGGCTACTTCCCCCAGTGTCTGCTGTACTGCTGATCACTGCTGATTAGTCAGCGCAGCAGGATCCTAAGCCTAGCAGCTGCAGACTTCAGCAGCCGCTGGGGATATATAAATTAACCCCCCTAGTTCCCCCACTGTGTACCTGGTGGCAGCTGGGAAAGTCAAATCCGATGTTCTGATGTTTGATAACCCAAATTTTGACAAATATAAAAAAATATATATATCTGTTCCTTGTAAAATCATTTTGGATAAGTTTAAATACATGTTCTTTACCTAACTCACTCTTTTAAAAATATGACAATTTCTGAGCAGTTTTAAGAAAAAAAAAAGTTGCCCGATAAGTGGTTAAATAAAAATCACAGAGGCTCTCACATAAGGTCCATACACACTTAACGATAAAATGAGCGACGTTGCTCATTTTCCCCCTCCTTGAGCGACGTCGCTCATTTTATCGTCAAGTGTGTATGCCGCCAGCGACGACCGATGCGTGGCCCCGCGGGTCGGCAACGATTGTCGCTGTCGGTAGGGCATGCATGTAGGATGTGGACTGTCGTCCACGACCTTCATGCAGGGCTAGCGGGGGCGTGACGTCACTGAGCGATATGAGCGGTCATATCGCTCAGTGTGTGCAGTCGGCCGCCGACCGGCCGGCCCGGGAGGGGGAAACATTAGACGATGTCGCTCACAGAGCGACATCGTCTAATGTGTATGCACCTTAAGGGTGTGATGTAGCACTGGATGCATTTATACATCAGAGATACACATGTAAAATGCATCCAATAAGCAGATATGCCGTAGTATACTGTATGCACCTGGTTCAGGCAAGGAGATGTGGATGAACAGAAAGTAGCAAAATGCTGCAATACCCAAATTGTACACAATGTAGTACTTATCTGTCAAATAATTTTCGTCTTTAAACAAAAACGACAATATTATAAATTGTCAACATTCTTATGAATTAATTAGGTTAATAATATCTATTTAAAAACATATGTCACTATTTTAGTAAGAAGAATATACATAGCAGACATGTGTAGCATCCCACACGACTATGGGCCTGATTCTGATTTGGAAGCAAAGCCAAAAAAAAGCTTATTTCTCATACAAGACGTAGTCACTGTATGCTCACCGGCTGACCCAAGCTGTGCTGTCTTATACCCCTTTTACATTCGCAGCTTCTGGTCATTCCCGGGAATGTGTCCCGGTATATTTGCCGGGACACATCCCCGGGAATGACCCTTTTACATTAGCGGGCCGACCCGGCATATTGCCGCCGGAGACGTCACCACTGATGCTACCGGAGGCGGTGCTTGGAGATAATCTTCTCCAAGCACCGCCTCCTCCTATGCAGAGAACGGGTGCCGGGTCGCCTTGACCCGGTATACCTGTTCACACTGCACAGCTTCCCGGGACGGTCCCGGATTCAACCCAGGTCAAGACCTGGGTTGAAATCCTGAAATGCTCGACCCGGGAAATTGTCTCTGTACCCATTCACACTCACAAAAATCCTGGGATGATGCACGTTCACGTGCAATATCCCGGGATTTTTCTGCGAGTGTAAAAGGGGTATCGCCTATGATTCTTTATCAGTATGCTCCTTCTAATTGTGCCCTCTCCTATCCAATACAGAACTAACGCGTGTCCCTGATATGATTATGGGACAGAGGGTAGTGATGTTTCCAGAGCTGAAGGTTCTAACTGTATTACTGGAATTGCAGTACGTGTGGTCCTGCATTTCTCCGTGGTTCAGATTTAGCCAGAAGGTGTTTTCCTAATCCATGCATCCTCCTTAAATACTTTGTTTAAACTTATTATAATCATTATATTAAATGTCACAATAAAACTTTTAAAAGAGTACCGTATATTTGTTACTAAGCTTTAAAAAGAAAAAAAAAGGTACTGGTCCCAATATAAAATCGCTACCATAAGCTTATCACCAAGGCTTGCTGGCACACTTCCAGTACCATAGTAAAAAAGTACTAAGAAAAAAAAACACATGCTGTACATCCTTTTCAATGTCCTTTATTTAAAATACTCGCCGATGCCCTTGTCCTTTTTTATTACGTTTATCTTATTACAGTTATATCATTTTCTGTTTCTAAAGAAATTGATACACAATGCACAACTTGCAACAATGTTAAGGTCAACACTCATTGACATGGTCGACACATGAAAATGGCAATGCACAACTTGCAACAATGTTAAGGTCGACACTCATTGACATGGTCGACACATGAAAATGGTCGACGTGAGTTTTTTTTACTTTATTGGTGTCGTTTTCTGCGTAAAGTAACGGGGAACCCCAATTAGTGCACCGCGTCCCCTCGCACCCGGCACAGGTTACCATTCCCAGTCATAGTCCACGTGAAAATATTAAAAAGTTCCCCCCCAAAATTTAAAAACTCATGGCGACCTTTTCACGTGTCGACCATTTGTCCACGTCGATTATGTCAATGTCAACCAATAGTGGTCGACCTAATGAGTGTCGACCTTAACATTGTCGACCATCTGAACGGATACCAAACGTGATGTAACCAATCAGAATGCCTTCAGTCTGATAAGCTAGCGTACAAGAAAACCACTCCAATTAGCTAGTTGTATACACTGCATTGTATATGTACATGAACCTCATTACCAAAATTGTGGGGTTTTGCTTTTTATATTTTTATTTATTTTATTTATTCTTTTTTAAACACTGGATTACTACTGAAAAAAATGTTGTTAAAACAAATTTGCGGCCTCTTGAAAGATATGCTTGAACTGTGTATCTTTGTATGATTTGACCAAATCTTATTGTGAGCACATTATAAATGCAATTTAAAATAATGTGCTCAACTCTAAATAAAGTCCATCACCATTTATCTTTATTATCTATTTACATTTTTATTACTACGTGTCAATGTCAACCAATAGTGGTCGACCTAATGAGTGTCGACCTTAACATTGTCGACCATCTGAACGGATACCAAACGTGATGTAACCAATCAGAATGCCTTCAGTCTGATAAGCTAGCGTACAAGAAAACCACTCCAATTAGCTAGTTGTATACACTGCATTGTATATGTACATGAACCTCATTACCAAAATTGTGGGGTTTTGCTTTTTATATTTTTATTTATTCTTTTTTAAACACTGGATTACTACTGAAAAAAATGTTGTTAAAACAAATTTGCGGCCTCTTGAAAGATATGCTTGAACTGTGTATCTTTGTATGATTTGACCAAATCTTATTGTGAGCACATTATAAATGCAATTTAAAATAATGTGCTCAACTCTAAATAAAGTCCATCACCATTTATCTTTATTATCTATTTACATTTTTATTACTACGTGGAAGGACAATGATGACAAGGGAGAAAATATCAAGTTGCTGAACCAAATTCCAAAGCTATATCAAACACTACCAGTAGGTGGCAGGATGGTCTAATGATTTTTTTTTTATTACAGCTAATGTATAATTGCAAGAAGGCAGCTTACTAACTGTTGAAGCCAGTGTGGCATACTTAGAAACATTATTTATTTATTGCTGCATGAGGGTCCCAGGTATCTTAATTGAAAAGTTGAGAGGTATGCTATCTTTTATTTGTGTCGTGACCTGGGGTGGTTTGGGGGTACCCTGCACCCAAGAGATGAACCCCTATAATTTTAAAAGACATGATCCTCTCCAGGAGGGACAGAATGCTCTGCTCCTGGACTTCCCTCTTAATGTAAGATTGCCCTCACCTGTGCTGAACCACCCTCGTTATTCATTAACCTGTTCAAAAAAGGTGCCAGCAATCACAAATTAGGAGGGAAGTCCAGAAGCACAGCATTCTGTCCCTCCTGGAGAGGGTCATGTTGGGAGGTATGAATGAGGTTTACCTTGACAAATGGTGGGCAGGCTCATAATATTGGCCAATTTTATGCCAACAACCTCAGCTGTGATGCATAATTATTCCATTTATTATAATTCCAATGGTTTTATGGGTGCACCTGCTCTCTTTATGGGATGTAGTTATGTGACCGATGGTCAGGAGACCAACGGTCACAATAACTCCCCCTACATCCTGAACCCTCACAATACCGACAGTCGGCATGCCGTCTATAAGGGACTAATCCCACTCGTGAGTGTCCACGACACCCATAGAGTGGGAATAGAACCTGCAGCGAGTGCAGGGATTCTGTGGCCAGGATCCCGGTATTGGAATGCTGATCGCCGGAATCCCGGCTGCCGGTATCACAGCCTCAACCCCTCTTTACTACGTTGTATCATCTGTACAAAAGCAAGATACTACTGTGTAAAAAGCCTATGTTTGTAATGCTTGACAACCCACTCAGTTCTTGTAGTCTCACACACATACACATAATGCTCCCTGTAGTAGTACCGCTTACACACAATGCCCCCTGTGGTAGTGCTGCTTATACACAATGCCCCCTGTAGTAATGGCGCTTACACACGTAACACCCCCTGTACCAGTGACGCTTACACACGTAACGCACCCTGTAGCAGTGATGCTTACACACGTAACGCCCCTTATAGCAGTGATGCTTACACATGTAACGGCCCCTTTTCCAGTGATGCTTACACACATAATGCCCCCTGTACCAGTGACGCTTGTACACATAATGCTCCCTGTAGCAGTGCCTCTTATACACACAATAAACCCTACAGTAGTGATGCTTACACACGTAACGCTCCCTGTAGCAGTGACACTTGCACATGTAACGCACTCTGTAGCAGTGACACTTGCACACGTTACGCACTTTGTACCAGTGACACTTGCACATGTAACGCCCCCTGTACCAGTGACGCTTGCACGTGTAACGCACCCTGTAGCAGTGGCACTTGCACATGTAATGCACCCTGTAGCAGTGACACTTGCACATGTAACACCCCCTGTATTAGTGACACTTGCACAAGTAACGCACCCTGTACCAGTGACTCTTGCATTCATAACACCCCCTGTACCAGTGACGCTTACACACGTAATTTCCCCTGTACCAGTGACGCTTACACACGTAATGCCTCCTGTACCAGTGACGCTTACACACGTAACACTGCCTGTACCACTGACGCTTACACACGTAACGCCCCCTGTACCAGAGACGCTTACACACATAACGCCCCGTGTACCAGTGACGATTACACACGTAACACCCCCTGTACCACTGACGCTTACAAATGTAATACCCCTGTACCACTGACGCTTACACACGTAATGCCTCCTGTACCAGTGATGCTTACACATGTAACGCCCCATGTACCACTAACTCTTACACATGTAACGCCCCCTGTACCAGTGACGCTTACACACGTAACACCCCCTGTACCACTGACGCTTACACACGTAACGACCCCTGTACCAGAGACGCTTACACACGTAACGCCTCCTGTACCACTGAGGCTTACACACGTAACGCCCCCTGTACCAGTGATGCTTACACATGTAACGCCACCTGTACCACTGACGCTTACACACGTAACACCCCCTGTACCAATGACGCTTACACACGTAACGCCCCCTGTACCATTTACGCTAACACACGTAACGCCTCCTGTACCACTGACGCTTACACACATAACGCCCCCTGTACCACAGATGCTTACACACGTAACGCCCCCTGTACCAGTGATGCTTACACACGTAACGCCTCTTGTATCAGTGACGCTTACACACGTAACGCCCCCTGTACCAGAGATGCGTACACATGTAACACCCCCTGTACCAATGACGCTTACACACGTAATGCCCCCTGTATCAGAGACACTTACACACGTAACACCTCCTGTACCAGTGATGCTTGCACACATAGCGCTCCGTGTACCATTGACGCTTACACGCGTAACGCCCCCTGTACCAGACGCTTACACACGTAACGCCCCCTGTACCAGACGCTTACACACGTAACGCCCCCTGTACCAGACGCTTACACACGTAACGCCCCCTGTACCACTGACGCTTACACACGTAACGCCTCCTGTACCAGTGATGCTTACACATGTAACGCCCCCCTGTACCAGAGACGCTTACACACATAACGCCTCCTGTACCAGTAATGCTTACACACGTAACGCCCCATGTGCTACTGACGCTTACACACGTAACGCCCCTGTACCACTGACGCTTACACACGTAACGCCTCCTGTACCAGTGATGCTTACACACATTATGCCGCACAGTCACACACACACACACACTTTACATACATTACCCACATACACAGTCACACATGCATATACACAGATACTGTATACACACACACACATACATCATAGTTACCTACCCTCCCGATCCTGCGGGAGACACTCGATTCACAGTGGAGTCTTCCGCTGCCCTGGAAAATTAACTACTTCTCACGGATTAACACCTTCCCCGCCAAGAATTTAGACTGCACATGCGCGAGTCCCGATGCATCATGGGCGGGGCCTGCATGAGAGGATGACGGGATATACACAGTACGCGCAAGCCACTGAGTAGTTATGAGTAGCGGCAGTCCCTCTGATTCTGCATATCTTCCTAGCCTCCTGCCTACTACAATTGTGAAGAGGGAGAGAAGCACAAAGGGCCTAATTCAGATCTGTTCGCTCGCCAGCTATTTTTTGCAGCGCTGCGATCAGATAGTCGCCGCCTATAAGGGACTGTATTTTAGCTGTGCAAGTGTGCGATCGCATGTGCAGCCGCCCTGTACAAAAACAGCTTGTGCAGTTTCTGAGTAGCTCTGACCTTACTCAGCTGCTGCGATCACTTCAGCCTGTTCGAGCCCGGAATTGACGTCAGACTCCCGCCCTGCAAACACTTTGACACGCCTGCGTTTTGCCAACCACTCCCAGAAAACGGTCAGTTGTCACCCACAAACTCCCTCTTCCTGTTAATCTCCTTGCGAACGGCTGTGCGAATGGTTTCTTTGCTAGAACCAGTGCACAACAACGTTCCGCTTTGTAACCGTACGGCGCGCCTGCGCATTGTGGTGCATACGCATGCGCAGTAGTTACTATTGTTGAAGCCCTCTCCTCCTTTTCCTTCCACTTTCACTCACTATCCACGGACGTGTCCCTGTCTACTCAACCCCTCACCCCCACCCTATGTGGGTGTGGTATGGTATGCCGGGCTCCCGGCGACCAGCATACCGGCGCCGGAAGCCCGACCGCCAGCATACCGACAGCGTGGCGAGCACATATGAGCCCCTTGCGGGCTCGCTGCGGGCACGGTGGCACGCGTTATTCTCTCTCCGGTGGGGGGGTCGTGTACCTCCACGAGGGACAAAAATTGCTGTTATGCTGGCTGTCGGGATTCCGGCTCCGGTATACTGTGCGCCGGGATCCCGACCGTCAGCAACCTGAAGACCACGCCCCTATGTCACTACCTTTTGACTTGTGTACGAGACTGTCTCATGTTAATTGTTACACACCCTGCCCAGTTGTCATTTAGATTTATTGCAGCTGCAGTTCTGGTTTCTGGATTGTCCTGCTGGAGAAATAATTTATATAAAATACAATCAGCAGAACGAAACAGTTAACCCCCTGCTACACATGACAATGGACAAGTTGACTTCTAACAGGTTTATTATAAGTGAAAAAATATTGATCTGTAATAAGTTTTAGGCACTTGAATATAAATTCCTCTATAGATCTGGCAAATACACTAAATACCAGGTCCAACCTAGGGGTCCAGACTGTAAGCCAAAATCATACCTCCCAACTTTTGTCTCTTTGGAAGAGGGACACGCTGTGCTGAAGGCGCGGCTGTGGGCGAAAAGGGGATGGAGCTTTGAGTAGAGGGACGGGACCTCTCGGCAAGGGGGCGTGGCCTATTGCAGTGACCCCCGTTTTTGTCATTTTGGGAGGCGTGTCCAGCGCGGGAGGGACAGCGGGACAGTGTCCAATTAGCGGGACTGTCCCGCTGAAATCGGGACAGTTGGGAGGTATGCCAAAATCATAGATGCCTTACATTGCGATGCTGACTACATCATTGTAGTCCTTTCGTGTGTAGCCCTGCTGCTGTGTAATGTAGGTGTGATATCAATATGTAGCCTGCCATGTAATCCTACGGTGTAATGTACTGTAGATGTGATATCAGTATGTAGCCCTACCGTGTAATCCTGCCATGTAATATAATGTGCTTGTGATATCCGTGTGTAGCCCTGTAGTGCAATGTAAATGTGATGTCGGTGTGTAGCTGTGATGTCTGTGTGTAGCCGTGTAACATAGCTGTGATGTCAGTGTACCCAGTACTGTGTATTGTACTTTAGTTTTCACCTGCCACTGCAGGACACACCCCTGAGTGATAGTAGATATGCCCAAAGGTGGAGATAGACATGCCCCTTGGGTGGAATGTGAGACGCCCCCTCAATGCTGTGTGAGAGTGTAAACTATATTCTCCCTGAAACTAGTTTTTAAAAGAAGGCATGTATGACACATACATACTGTATATACAGATACTGTACACACACACTTTCACTCACTCACTTGTTTTACAGCCACTTACATAAGGAAGTCTGGCAGCTTATCCCCTGTGTTGCAGTCTGCAGCCTGGTCCAGTGTAGCTCCGTCCCTTATTACCGTGTAGCCCCGCACCTTTGAGGTCCACACACTGCACTGTGAGTCTGAGACAGGGGAGGAGAGGGCAGAGGAGGCTTGTAGCTGCCGGCGCCACTGCCTGTCATGGAGTGTGACAGGCGCAGCATCCGGCAGCAGCAAGGGGGACAGGGCGGCGCAGCAGTGACATCAGCTCAGCACAGCGATACAGAACAGGGAGATCGCTTCTCCTTCCTGGCGCCTCCGTGCTTTGCATCCCTTTGCTGAGCGCTTAGCGCCAGGCTTGGTTCCCAGGGAATGCAGCGCGTTCCCAGAGACCTGCGTATGCGTAGTAGACTCTGGCACAATGCAAAGTCTACTACACCACAGTAGAGGGGACCCTATCAGAGCGTGCACATGGGCCCCCTCCTCTCTTAGGGGGTCATTCCGTCCCGATCGTATGCTGCAGTTGTCGGAACTGCACATGCGCCGTCGCCACAGTGCGCCGACGCATGCCAGACGGCCGAAGGCCGTCATTACCTAGCGATCACCTCTGCCTGATTGACAGGCAGAGGCTGTCGCTGGGTGAGAGGGGGCAGCACGGCGGTGTTTAGCTGCTGTTTTTGGGGCGCGGTCCGGCCATCGCAGGTATGGGGGCCAGGCCGCAGCGGCTGCGTGACGTCACATGCAGCCGCTGCGACCCGGGGCAGCGACTAGTAACTCCCGGCCAGCTGCAGGAGCTGCACTGGCCGGGAGTTACTCTTCAAGTACAAAAGCATTGCCGCTGTGCGATGCTTTTGTACTTGTGCGGGGGGGTCCGGACTGACATGCGAGGCGGACTAGCCCTTTGCTGGACATCCCCCCGCATGCCTGGGAAGATGATTGTAGCTGTGCTAAATTTAGCACAGCTACGATCAACTCTATTGGTAGTTGCCTATCTGCAAATTTATGCAAGTGCTGCTACAAATACCTTCCCTTATGTGTGTTCGAATGTGCCCACTTTAAGCACTGATTGGTAGGAGCAGTTTTTCCATCAATGCGTGACCTCCTACATGAGCGTCAGTGCAGCTGTATACACAACCACTTTCACCAACATGACTGTGACACTTCCATCACACACCCATAAGACTGATCATATCTGCGTGCGTAAGACACCTGTCAGTGCCTAGGATCACTTACTACATATCCCTTACTACACCCAGGGGTCCGTGTGCACCGCACACCTTACACCCATTAGAGAAATGCTTGTGAGTACCAGAGAATTAAAGCAAAAAAGTTGTTGTTGTTGTTGTTGTTATTATTATTTTCTCTGACGTCCTAGTGGATGCTGGGACTCCGTAAGGACCATGGGGATATAGCGGCTCCGCAGGAGACAGGGCAAGCTTAAGGATCAGGTGGTGTGCACTGGCTCCTCCCCCTATGACCCTCCTCCAAGCCCCAGTTAGATTTTTGTGCCCGGCCGAGAAGGGTGCAATCTAGGTGGCTCTCCTGAGCTGCTTAGAATAAAAGTTTAGTTAGGTTTTTTTATTTTCAGTGAGTCCTGCTGGCAACAGGCTCACTGCATCGTGGGACTAAGGGGAGAAGAAACGGACTCACCTGAGTGCAGAGTGGATCGGGTTTCTTAGGCTACTGGACACTAGCTCCAGAGGGACGATCACAGGTTCAGCCTGGATGGGTCACCGGAGCCGCGCCGCCGTCCCCCTTACAGAGCCAGAAGAGACGAAGAGGTCCGGTGAAATCGGCGGCAGAAGACATCCTGTCTTCAGACTAAGGTAGCAATGCGCCATTGCTCTCAGCACACTTCACACTCCGGTCACTGAGGGTGCAGGGCGCTGGGGGGGGAGCGCCCTGAGACGCAATATAACAGAATACCTTAGGTGGCAAAACAGAATACATCACATATAGCTCCTGGGCTATATGGATGTATTTTAATCCCCTGCCATTTTACACAAAAAAGCGGGAGATAAGGACGTCGTGAAGGGGCGGATCCTATCTCCTCAGCACACAAGCGCCATTTTCCCTCACAGCTCCGCTGGAAGGACGGCTCCCTGACTCTCCCCTGCAGTCCTGCTTCAGAATCAGGGTAAAAAAGAGAAGGGGGGGCATTGTTGGCAGCAAATAACAATAATTAACAGCAGCTATAAGGGAATAACACTTATATAAGGTTATCCCTGTATATATATATAGCGCTGGGTGTGTGCTGGCAGACTCTCCCTCTGTCTCTCCAAAGGGCTAAGTGGGGTCCTGTCCTCTATCAGAGCATTCCCGGTGTGTGTGTGCTGTGTGTCGGTACGCGTGTGTCGACATGTATGAGGAGGAAAATTATGTGGAGGCGGAGCAGTTGCCTGCGTTGGTGATGTCACCCCCTAGGGAGTCGACACCTGACTGGATGATTGTATTTAAACAATTAAGTGATAATGTCAGCAATTTGCAAAAAACTGTTGACGACATGAGACAGCCGGCAAATCAGTTAGTGCCTGTCCAGGCGTCTCAGACACCGTCAGGGGCGCTAAAACGCCCGTTACCTCAGTGGGTCGACACAGACCCTGACACAGATACTGAGTCTAGTGTCGACGGTGACGAGACAAACGTAATGTCCAGTAGGGCCACACGTTACATGATCACGGCAATGAAAGAGGCATTGAACCTTTCTGACACTACAAGTACCACAAAGAAGGGTATTATGTGGGGTGAGAAAAAACTACCAATATTTTTTCCTGAGTCAGAGGAAATAAATGAGGTGTGTGAAAAAGCGTGGGTTTCTCCCGATAAAAAACAGCTAATTTCTAAAAAATTATTAGCATTATATCCTTTCCCGCCAGAGGTTAGGGCGCGTTGGGAAACACCCCCTAGGGTAGATAAGGCGCTCACACGTTTATCTAAACAAGTAGCGTTACCGTCTCCTGATACGGCTACCCTCAAAGAACCAGCTGATAGAAGGCTGTAAAATATCCTAAAAAGTATATACACACATACTGGTGTTATACTGCGACCAGCAATCGCCTCAGCCTGGATGTGCAGTGCTGGAGTCGCATGGTCGGATTCCCTGACTGAGAATATTGATACCCTGGATAGGAACAATATTTTGTTAACTATAGAACATTTAAAGGATGCATTATTATATATGCGTGATGCACAGAGGGATATTTGCACCCTGGCATCAAGAGTAAGTGCTATGTCCATCTCTGCCAGAAGAGCGTTGTGGACGCGACAGTGGTCAGGGGATGCGGATTCCAAACGGCACATGGAAGTATTGCCGTATAAAGGGGAGGAGTTATTTGGGGCTGGTCTATCGGACCTGGTGGCCACGGCAACGGCTGAAAAATCCACCTTTTTACCCCAGGTCACTCCACATCAGCAGAAAAAGACACCGTCTTTTCAATCTCAGTCCTTTCGTTCCCATAAGTACAAGCGAGCAAAAGGCCACTCCTTTCTGCCCCGGGGCAGAGGAAGAGGAAAAAGACTGCACCATGCAGCCGCTTCCCAAGAGCAGAAGCCCTCCCCTGCTTCTGCCAAGTCTTCAGCATGACGCTGGGGCTTTACAAGCAGACTCAGATATGGTGGGGGCCCGTCTCAAAAATTTCAACGCGCAGTGGGCTCACTCGCAAGTGGATCCCTGGATTCTACAGGTAGTATCGCAGGGGTACAAACTGGAATTCGAGGCGTTTCCCCCTCATCGTTTCCTGAAGTCTGCTTTACCAAAGTCTCCCTCCGACAGGGAGGCAGTTCTAGAAGCCATTCACAAGCTGTATTCCCAGCAGGTGATAATCAAGGTACCCCTCCTGCAACAAGGAAAGGGGTATTATTCCACGCTGTTTGTGGTACCGAAGCCGGACGGCTCGGTGAGACCAATTTTAAATCTGAAATCCTTGAACACTTACATAAAAAGGTTCAAATTCAAGATGGAGTCACTCAGAGCAGTGATAGCGAACCTGGAAGAAGGGGACTATATGGTGTCTCTGGACATCAAAGATGCTTATCTCCACGTCCCGATATACCCTTCTCACCAAGGGTACCTCAGGTTTGTAGTACTAAACTGTCATTATCAGTTTCAGACGCTGTCGTTTGGATTGTCCACGGCACCTCGGGTCTTTACCAAGGTAATGGCCGAAATGATGATTCTTCTACGAAGAAAAGGCATTTCAATTATCCCTTACTTGGACGATCTCCTGATAAGGGCAAGATCCAGGGAACAGTTAGAAGTCGGAGTAGCACTATCTCAGGTAGTGTTACGTCAGCACGGGTGGATTCTAAATATTCCAAAATCGCAGCTGATTCCAACGACACGTCTACTGTTCCTAGGAATGATTCTGGACACAGTCCAGAAGAAGGTGTTTCTCCCGGAGGAGAAGGCCAGGGAGTTATCCGAGCTAGTCAGGAACCTCCTAAAACCAGGACAGGTCTCAGTGCATCAGTGCACGAGGGTCCTGGGGAAAATGGTGGCTTCTTACGAAGCGATTCCATTCGGAAGATTCCATGCAAGAACATTTCAGTGGGATCTACTGGACAAATGGTCCGGATCGCATCTGCAGATGCATCAGCGGATAACCCTGTCGCCAAGGACAAGGGTGTCTCTCCTGTGGTGGCTGCAGAGTGCTCATCTACTAGAGGGCCGCAGATTTGGCATTCAGGATTGGATCCTGGTAACCACGGATGCCAGCCTGAGAGGCTGGGGAGCAGTCACACAGGGAAGGAATTTCCAGGGCCTGTGGTCAAGCTTGGAAACGTCTCTTCATATAAACATTCTGGAACTAAGGGCCATTTACAATGCCCTAAGTCAAGCAAAACCTCTGCTTCAGGGTCAGGCGGTGTTGATCCAATGGGACAACATCACGTCAGTCGCCCACGTAAACAGACAGGGCGGCACGAGAAGCAGGAGGGCAATGGCAGAAGCTGCAAGGATTCTTCGCTGGGCGGAAAATCATGTGATAGCACTGTCAGCAGTATTCATTCCGGGAGTGGACAACTGGGAAGCAGA
Source organism: Pseudophryne corroboree (assembly GCF_028390025.1). NCBI lineage: Eukaryota > Metazoa > Chordata > Amphibia > Anura > Myobatrachidae > Pseudophryne > Pseudophryne corroboree. Next base: position 559,828,809 of record NC_086447.1, on the reverse strand, counting down.
CTTCCTCAGCAGACACGACCTTCACCCGGGAGAGTGGGGACTTCACCCAGAAGTCTTCCACCTGATTGTAAACCGTTGGGAAAAACCAAAGGTGGACATGATGGCGTCACGTCTAAACAAAAAACTGGACAGATATTGCGCCAGGTCAAGGGACCCTCAGGCAATAGCAGTGGACGCTCTGGTAACGCCGTGGGTGTACCAGTCAGTGTATGTGTTCCCTCCTCTGCCTCTCATACCAAAAGTACTGAGAATCATAAGAAGGAGAGGAGTAAGAACTATACTCGTGGTTCCGGATTGGCCAAGACGGACTTGGTACCCGGAACTTCAAGAGATGCTCACGGACGAACCGTGGCCTCTACCTCTAAGAAAGGACCTGCTACTGCAGGGGCCTTGTCTGTTCCAAGACTTACCGCGGCTGCGTTTGACGGCATGGCGGTTGAACGCCGGATCCTGAGGGAAAAAGGCATTCCAGAAGAAGTCATCCCTACTCTGGTCAAAGCCAGGAAGGACGTAACCGCAAAACATTATCACCGCATTTGGCGTAAATATGTTGCGTGGTGTGAGGCCAAGAAGGCCCCTACAGAGGAATTTCAACTGGGTCGTTTCCTTCATTTCCTGCAAACAGGACTGTCTATGGGCCTAAAATTAGGGTCCATTAAGGTTCAAATTTCGGCCCTGTCGATTTTCTTCCAGAAAGAACTGGCTTCAGTACCTGAAGTTCAGACATTTGTAAAAGGGGTGCTGCACATACAGCCTCCTTTTGTGCCTCCAGTGGCACCTTGGGATCTCAATGTGGTGTTGAGTTTTCTAAAGTCACATTGGTTTGAACCACTTTCCACTGTGGACTTAAAATATCTCACATGGAAGGTGTCGATGCTGTTAGCCTTGGCTTCAGCCAGGCGTGTGTCAGAATTGGCGGCTTTATCATATAAAAGCCCTTACTTGATATTTCATTCTGACAGGGCGGAATTGAGGACTCGTCCTCAATTTCTACCTAAGGTGGTTTCTGCATTTCACATGAACCAACCTATTGTGGTACCTGCGGCTACCAGGGACTTAGAGGACTCTAAGTTGCTTGACGTTGTCAGGGCCTTGAAAATATATGTTTCCAGGACGGCTGGAGTCAGAAAATCTGACTCGCTGTTTATCCTGTATGCACCCAACAAGCTGGGTGCTCCTGCTTCTAAGCAGACGATTGCTCGTTGGATTTGTAGTACAATTCAGCTTGCACATTCTGTGGCAGGATTGCCACAGCCAAAATCAGTAAAAGCCCATTCCACAAGGAAGGTGGGCTCATCTTGGGCGGCTGCCCGAGGGGTCTCGGCTTTACAACTTTGCCGAGCAGCTACTTGGTCAGGGGCAAACACGTTTGCTAAATTCTACAAATTTGATACCCTGGCTGAGGAGGACCTGGAGTTCTCTCATTCGGTGCTGCAGAGTCATCCGCACTCTCCCGCCCGTTTGGGAGCTTTGGTATAATCCCCATGGTCCTTACGGAGTCCCAGCATCCACTAGGACGTCAGAGAAAATAAGATTTTACTTACCGATAAATCTATTTCTCGTAGTCCGTAGTGGATGCTGGGCGCCCATCCCTAGTGCGGATTGTCTGCAATACTTGTATATAGTTATTGTTACAAAAATTCGGGTTATTATTGTTGTGAGCCATCTTTTCAGAGGCTCCTTTGCGTTTATCATACTGTTAACTGGGTTCAGATCACAAGTTGTACGGTGTGATTGGTGTGGCTGGTATGAGTCTTACCCGGGATTCAATATCCTTCCTTATTATGTACGCTCGTCCGGGCACAGTATCCTAACTGAGGCTTGGAGGAGGGTCATAGGGGGAGGAGCCAGTGCACACCACCTGATCCTTAAGCTTTTATTTTGTGCCCTGTCTCCTGCGGAGCCGCTATATCCCCATGGTCCTTACGGAGTCCCAGCATCCACTACGGACTACGAGAAATAGATTTATCGGTAAGTAAAATCTTATTATTATTATTATTATTATTATTAATAATAATACAAGGAAAAATGCAGAACCAGCAGAGGAGTCAGGAATGAGCCAATGTCAGCAATAGAGAGGCAGGATGGGTACAGTGTGGATCAGGAAATGCTGAAATGTTTTTAGGTATCTAAAAACTTGGTCATTTTGCCTCCATTCGGGGCCATCTTAAATATTGTGTAATGCTGCAATCATTTGAAACCATGGGTGAGCAATTAGGCTGCTTGTGCACTTCATCTTTATTTTTCCTCATGGGGATCCCTGGGGGAGTGGGGACCCCCCCCCCCCCCCCAATAAAAGGGGTCCCCCCCGCTCCAGGCACCCAAAGGCCAAGGATGAAGCCCAGAGGTGGCGACTATATCCCTGGCCCTTGGGTGCCTGGAGGGGGGAGACCCCTTTATTGGGGGGGGTCCCCATTCCCCCAATGAACCCCGACCAGGGGCGACTAGTTGGGGGGTTTTGCTATGGCCACAGGGACCTATATAAATGTATCCCCCAGGTGTGGCATTATCTCCTTGACTAGCGGAGCCCGGTGCTGGTTTAAAAAATACAGGGGACCAGCGGCGGCTCCTACCTCGGAGGAGGCGGGCTACCGCTGGTCATACTGCCGTGTCTCTCCTCCCTGCCACGGGTCCCTGCTCCCTCGTCCCCGCTGGCGGCTGGGAACCGGTGCATGTGCAGTAGCGGTGACGGTATTGCGCATGCACAAACTCTGGCTTCTATGGACGGCATCGGCTACAGTCCGCAGAAGCCAGCTAGGGCTCTGTGCCTATTTCAGCCTGGTCTGGCAGTCCCGGAGGAAGATAACACATCCCAATGGGACTGCCTTTAGTGTCTGTCACTGGCAGGCACAGTGCAGTCAGTGCAGTCTCAGGGACTGCATCTGGCTTCACTGACACTGAGAGAGGTGGCAGATTTTATCTGGGGGGGGGGGGGGGCTATAAGCAAAATCCGCCACTGCAGGGGGAACCCTACATCCTTTTTCATCCGCATTTTTGGAATCCGCACTGGTCCAAAAGCCCAGTGCTGGTTGTTAAATTAGTGTGAACCCCTACAAATTGTTTTCGCTGTATTTTAGCAACCAGGGCTGGCTCAAAGAGCTCGGGGCTGGTTATGCTTTATGGGGATGAAGGGACTGCACTTTTTCTTTTTTTTTCTTTTTTTAACTGTTTTTTTTTTCTTCTACTTTTACAGACAGAAGCATGCATGGATCTCACTGGTCTGTACATGTTTCCGTCAAGCTCGCCAGCCAGGGGCTGGTCTATTTATTGGGGAGATTTTGGTAATGTTTTAGGTGCGAGTTGTAAAAAGGTGTGAGTTTAGCGCTAAAACTCACACCACATTACATCCCGCCATTGATGTGTGTTCTGTACACAGTGCAGTTAAGTAAAGGGTAAACTGCACATCGCAATGCAGGGCTCAGCTGTTTTAATCTTAGACCATTATCTTGATTTATTGATTTAGTTTTATTAAATGAGAAGCATACAGATTGGGCAATGTATTAAGAAACAGTTTTCCAAATTGCCAGGCAAATTGTTGCTCATTAGTCACAGTGGCATCACTAGGGTGGTAACTTATGGTGTCACCTGCCTCCCTTTCCCATACCCCCAAATACCTTACAGAGGGAGCCAGGATGGTTCAGAGCAGCCTCTATAAAGTAGGTGGCCCACGAGGCAGGCACAATCGTCTCCTACCGGCCAGGCCCCAGACAGGAACGCTTTCAAATTACTAACTTAATTTAAACAATCCCCCAGTTGCTCCCAAATATTAAGTATCCCTGGTACTATTGGAGATATCTGCTATGGACCACCAAGTCACAAAAGCAGCCACATAGAGCTTAGCCCTGGTACTTAATGCCAACTCCAGATATCTTTGGCATATGGACTACACTCAGGGATCCCTCCCTGGTACTCTCCACTCACACATGCAGGGTCATCACACATGCAGAGTAGTGAGTGCGGCTCCTGAAGGAGACGTCAAGGGATCACATCAGAAATCCTTCACTTCTTACATATGCGGATACAGGCTTCTTTTGCAGGCAACATCTGGGCAATCCATAATTTCTTATTTCTGCAACTAGCAGCAATAAGAAATTCTACATATTAGGTCTGCTGTAGTATCTGATATTTAATACATATGCCCCATATGCATTACTGTACATAGTGGGTACATCATTACTATTATAGTTGTATTTCCATGTGAATAATAAAGATAAACCTGCTTATTGAAACACTTGTAAAGTGATATAAATGTCATTCTGTAGCATTAAATGACCTGCAACAAGCAGTTAGCCGTTCTACACATAACAAAGAACAAGAATAACTCTACGTACATGCAATATTCCACATAGGAGGGGTGTAGAGAGCTATGCCAGGACCTGGTAAAGAACAGGGTGCATGGCCTAAAATGGGGCGTGTCCACACCTCCTAAAAATATTAGAATGTAAAAAATTAATAATTGCGGTGCTGCATCATCCTAATCCAGGGAGGGGGTTTGGAAAGATGACGTACAGTATGTGTACTAAAGGCAAAGACTCTGGCACAGTGCCAGAGTCTTTGCTTTCAATGTGCAGGTGCCATCTTCCAGAAGATATCACTGGGAAGATGGAGCCGGTTTTAAGAATAGGTATACCCGGGAGAGATCAGGGCAGCAGATCGAGCCCATGTAATTAGTACCCAACTCCCCCCTCCCCTTCTGGGGACCCCTGCGCATAATAAGAGACATACAAAGCAAAGCATGTCCTGTGGTCTGCGGCTAACTGCAAGGTTAATTGAGGTCACTCTGGGTGACCTCAATTAACCTCACGGTTAGCCACAGACCGCAATTTTCCCATCATTGACTATAATGGAGGACTGCAATCCTCCGTTATAGCCTATGCACTCTGGCTGACCGTTCCTGGCCTGTCAATCAGACAATCAGGAGAGCGCTATGACCTGGCGCTCCCTGATTGGCTGCCGGGTCCTCTAGTGACAGGATTCACGGGGGGTCCTGGCATTCGGGGAAAGGGGATCCATGTGTAAACATGGATCCCCTTTAGTGTTGAGGGTCATTTTTTATAACGTTTAACTGTGGATGCCTACTTGGACAGATGAGAACCGATCTACACAGGATTATAGGTGAGTAAATTGGGGATTTTTTTCACAGCCCACAGATGGAGGGGACAGCCCTGGGCTTCATCCCTGGCCCTTGGGTTCCTTTATTTTATGGGTCCTCACTCCCCCAGGGAACCCCGGCCAGGGGTAACTAGTTGGGGAGGGAGTGATGCTGCTGCCGTAGGGACCTTTATAAAAGTATCCCCCGGCTGTGGCATCACATCCCTGGCAAGTGGAGCCCGGTGCTGGTTTCAAAAATACGGCGGGCCCCTACTTCTTTTGTACCCCATATTACTACTTCATGACTACATCATTTGCATATATTTGCACAACCGCTGCATATAATTTGCAGCAGCAAGTGCATTTGCATACATCTCTAAATCAGGCCCAAAAACATATAAGTAAAAAATGCCATTCAGAGTACTACTCTAAGAAAGAGGAATTAACACAGTAGTGTTTCTTAGATGTGGCAAATGCTTGCTGTGTAAGTCCTTTAAAAGCAGTAAGTTCTTTAAGTTTTCTTGTAGAGCCACTAATAACTATAAAACTAAAAATGTACTACTTGCAATAGACTATAGGTGCTGTCTCCAGTATGTAGTAAAGATGAGCGGGTTTGGTTTGAAGAAAACCAAATCAACCCGAATTTACCGATAATGATTGGATCCGAACTGGGACTCAGATCACCACACCATTTTCAGATTCCAAAATGAGAAAAAACGTCATCCTCCTGGCATCGGATTCTTGTGTGTTTTGGATTCTTTGCAAGGGTGTTGCGGTCGGTACTCATGCCATTTCACTCTCAGGCATGTATGCAGCACTGTATTCTGATGTAAATTGGCTGTGCTGAGGCTCCAATGCTTTGTATTCGTCGGTAATGTATAGGGGCATGCTGCTGTATACTGCACTGATATATAGTCATTACTGAGGGGTGCAGTATTGGATATTATAAGGGATGGGGGAACTGCTAATAGGGGATAGGTGACGTGTTACAATCAGGGTGTGTGTGTGGGGGGGGGCACTGATATATAACGCAGGGACTATTCCCACTCTGGGTGTCCTCTAAGAATCTCAAATTGCTTTCTCACAAATATTTAAAATGCCCGCTCTAATATATATTGTAAACGCCTGCACCTCTTATTACCATATCCCATGAATGTGCGCTATACATCGCAAAACACTGCATCCCATAAGAGAAAACAATACACCCACACATTATCTGAGTTCCAAAGCTCATTGATGTATATATTTGTTATTAAAAAGGATATGGATTCAATATATATTGCAAAGTACAGTATACCTATAGTTACATGATTACAACTCACACAGTAAGCAGTTAATACATAAAGTTACATACAGTTACATGCCAGCATACAATACCATTATCCTTAAGTTATATAAATTCGTCTTTCCATATCACTCTCTCTCTCTGTAAAGTTTACTGGGACTCCATCTTCCTCTGAGACCAAAACAGGAACTGAGCTGGTAATAACTCCATCATCATCTCAGACCTTACAGCAACTCTGAGACCAAAACAGGAACTACCTTCCTGTGTGATCAGCTATCTGTTATCTAGTTTCTGGGGGAGGGATTCACGATGAGTCACCAGTTCCTTTGTATATGCTGAACAGGTTCAGCCTTGGGGACGTCCAAAAGGCTGGCCTGAGTTTCCTGTTTATTACCTGTTTGGAATATCTATTGTTCTAATAAAAGTGATTTTAGCTTTTATACATTTAATCATAATTCCGTGTTGCAATGTCCTACAACTTAATAACAAGTATCAAATGAATCTACTCATTAATCTGGTTGCTTCAATAGTAAACATGACAGGTCTATCTGGTTCCATTCAAATAATACACATACATGACACCACTCCATCATATACAATTCTAAATCATCATGATGTTTGGCGCTTGATATTATTATAATTATGTACTGTATGAAATAAGTGTCGAATCCATCTCTGTGGCATGTCCGTGTAAATGCGTGTGTTACCATATATTGCTGTGCTCGCTGTGCGTATTTGCAAGTATAGCAACTTATATGTGTGTAGTTTGTATGTTCTCTTTATGTAATATTTTTTTTTTACTTCGACAGTCCACCCTTTGGTAGTAAACAATAACTGCCATCAATTATTAACATAAGAAAAAATATTTCATACCATAATCGGTGACCTAGACACAAGTATGTATGCATTTCACAAATCAGACACTTGACTATATTTGGGGAAGACAGGGAGGAGGACGAGACATCCTCTGTATGCACTCGGCGGTCACGGGACCACTGGTTGGGTGTGGGACAACATTCAACCTATAGAGTATGCTGGGACAGTGCTTTGGCCTATAATGTCTGATTTGCGATGAACATTTCACACATATATGTACCTACGTCCTTGTACACTGATGTTTGGATTCGATTGAGGTTCTGCTGGGTAGATGAAGAAGACACAAACAAATCGTGAAAGTGACATATAAAATTTTCATGATCTATATATTCCTATCATTTTCTGAACATTGTTTCCATTTCTGGAACGTATGCTAGGTCTGTTTAATCATTGAACAAGGGTTATAAGTAGTGTCCTTCCTAAATAACATAAACCTTCTGAGTTCGGGGAGAGCCACTCATAAACCTTTCTTCCACATATATTAATGAGCTTTTTATCTGCAATGTGTGAATAGCCATTGACTGACTGTTCCTGATTACCTCTGAACTCCATAACTACTAGAACTTTGATTTTTCTCTGACTTTAACAAACTGATCGGCTAATCCTGGGATCCTATAAGGAAATCACTCCTTCCTACAGAACCAGTTCTAGTCCCACACTCGACTCCTCATAAAAAAAAAAACCTCACAAAAATAGAATATCCTGAAAGAAAATGTTTGTCAGCTGGAAAGAGAGAAAAGAGAAATAGAACAAAACAACTCTTGTTCATAACAAATCAATTACAATGCAGTCCTTTAGTACGCTCAGGTAGTGTTCAACAGTGCCGCCTCTCAGTCTTCACGGAACAGAGTCTCTGGTGATACTTTTGCGATCTCTTTGCCTTGCTCTTTGAATACACAGTTCACTTGGATCACACAGTTACCAAACTACACAAACTCGATGAATGTGAGCAATAAACTACTTTGTAACGAGTTCTCTCCGGGTCAGCGACCTTCTTGCAGTGGGACGAGTGAACCCAAATCTCTCTTTCGGTGACCTTTAGTGCTGTCAACAAATCTTGGTATGGTCCTTACCACCTGTCTATTAGGCAATCTGAGCGTAAGAACAATCACACAGTCTCTTGGTTCATAATCAAGACAGTTAGTATTTGGCATACCAGCAATCAACAGTTTCAAGTTCTTTTGTCAAGTTCTCAAATGCTGGCTCACCTCAATAAGGTACTGTAATGTCACCTCATTGGTGTATTTCTGATCATTGTGCGGATCAATCATGACATGAGGTTGTCTTCCAAAAACAACCCAAAAAAAACACAAATATCAAAACCAAAACAACAAATTTCGAAGAGGGTGATTCGTTGAGTGAAGATCTGGGAGTGGTTCCGAAGCTACATAATACTAGTGGCAGTATCTATTATCACAATAGTACAATTTCAGGCTTTGCTCCTACTTCTAGGGGTACCATTATCTACACACAAATTTCTGCGCAATTTTTCTTTGCGGTAAACACAGCAGCATCCATGGTGGCAGGAAATGCCTCTACCCAGTTTGAGAAAACATCAGTGCACACCAATACATAACAATAATTCCTAAAGGGTGTTGACTGTACGAAGTCGATTTGTATTTCCTGAAAAGATCCGTCTGCAGGAGGGATATGGGATGGCTCTGTTGGTATTGCTTTACCAATATTCTTCCTCAAGCAAGTAAGACAGGTCATTGCTCTCTTACCTGCATGAGAATAGAATCCTGGCGCACACCAGTAGGCTCTCATCAGCCTGCACCTACCCTCTTTGCCTAGATGAGTCAGACCGTGTGCCACCTCAGCTAGACTTGGAAGGTATGCTCTGGGGGCTACTGGCTTACCGTGTCCACCTGCCCACAGTCCTGAGGACTCCTGGCCATACTCCTTTGTCCTCCAGACTGCCTTTTCCTGTAAGGGAACACAATTTTTTTTATCTTAATTTAACTATCGTGTGTTTGCAATGTAGAGTACCATGAGCATAACTCAAAAAAGAAAAAGAAAAAAGAAACATCTCTAGAGGAGAGAAAGAAGAAGAAAATGAAAAAGAAAATGTCAGGTTTGCCATTCACCAACAGGCATATCAGTGTCTATACAAAATTTCCCTTCACCAGTATTCCCATTCTCCACCCTTTGTGCATGACAAGGCACACTGCAGTAATACTGGTGTCATCGTGCTGTTGAGATATACTGGGTTTGGGCAGAACTCTGACAAACCTAGGCATGTGGAGTTTGAACTGTACTTGGGTCCATGCATTGTACCACCCTGTGTGAATGCAAAAGATGAAGAGGAAAACTGTAGAGAAACAGAACAGAGGTTGGTGACATGAGTTTGTAGAGGTGGAGAAGATTTTATAAAAATTTGACAACTGGATTGGGCACTACAGGGAAGTGATTCTCTGCTTGGTCTACTCCCCTTAAAAAAAAATTCTGTGTGTCTTAACTCTACTGGGACTATCCCAGCCATCAATCCAGTGTCCTGTCCATCCTAAGTTCATAGGGAACCCGGTATATGTGAGTTAATTTCCTCTACCTGTGATGGACATGCATCTAGAACAGTGAAATGTAACATTAGTAAATTGCATTTATTCTGTTCTTCCCATTAGCCGAATCTGTGTTTTCTATATGGCTTATGATTCCTTACTATATGTCCCTTGGTCCCGTCTATGTGTTTAATAATGTGGCTTGTGTTTTCTGTCTAGGGGATCTATATTGACTATGTGTCCTACTACTCCTACAATCTCTGGCAAAATGCCCTTCCTTCCTACAATTGTAACATATTATTGACCATTAGGGATCTGGGGTTTGGACTGATGGGTATTTCCTGTATGTGCCAGTATACTTACCGTCCTCAACCTCTCCACCTGTTGTTCTTTGCACCTAGCACTATTCTGGTGATGTTCAATAGCACACTATCTAAGATTAGCTACTGTGACCTTTCCAATTTTGCAAAGAAGTCTGTACCCTGACACTCAATGCCTTATTGAGCCTGTCCATTTGCACAGAGACAGCCACCTCCCATTTGCCGAATTGGTGTTTACCAGTGATCTTATCCAGATGGAGAGTTTTCTATTTCTGCAAGAGACAAAAACAAAAATTTTTTAACAAGCTTCTAGGTCATGCGAAGTATTTCATTCAATCCTTCTCATCCCGTATTAAGGGTCTGTACATGGTCCAACAAACATTTCCAAGCTCATCTTTACTAGGGGCATTACTAGGAATGAATACTTCTTATATGGTAACTGAAAGAAATACCCTGGGGTTACCTTGTCTCTGTCCGCTTTCCTACTGGCAAATACTAATGTGTGGACAGGTTTTTCTCCATTTCTGACGTTACTTTCTTGATTTTTTTGTTTTATTTTTGGGTTTTACTATATATGTACACGAATGATACCATACTTACCTGTTCCACTGGTCTCAGCCACTTCCCCCACAGGCTACTGCTCTTCTTTTACCGGTTGGATACTCCTCTGGGTGCATGAGAAATGGCTGAAAACGATCAGGTCACCTTCTCCTCCTAAATAAAACTTCAACATTCATTAGTACATATATAGGTTACAGTCATATTTTTCATATTTTTATTATTTTCTATAGTTTGTATGCTGGCCGTAACTGCTTCCACATCTAATATGGCGGTGTACTTGCATTCTCTTTTTTTTTTTTTTTTTTTTTTTTTTTTTTTTCCTACTTATTTATTGTTGCTACAAATTCAAACTTCTTATATTTCCATTCTTGTCTTATATGACTTTGGTTAAACATACCACCTGCAATACCTTAGGATTAAACTCACCAACCCCTCTTGCGGTCACAGGTTTAAACAATTTGTATGTCTGACCCTTTGTTTTCGGGATTTTATCAGACATATTCTTATCCTTAAGTTCTGCAATACCTCTGGTTCAAAGCTGCCCACTTTAGGGAATGGTACCCTATCTTTGTCAGTCATACGTACCCATTTAGACAAAAAGTCTTCTGTGTGTGAACCCTATTTTCCACACATAACAAACCTCGCTGACCTCTTGGGCCGCGGCTCTTCAACCTGAACCCTGGTTACAAAACGTCCACCGCTTGTGCAATTGGATCCCATCACAGACTTTCCTTTTACGCAATCCCCAATGCACAATACGAATAGACGGTGAAAGTTCTCAGAGCGCTTTCACCCACTCACGCCCACGTTGGCCAGTACTACCATACACTGTCGATAGTGAAGGCAATGTACCCAACCTAGGGCCCTATCTGACCTATATTTACTGGAAGTTTTTAGGAATAACTTACCCTTTCCAGTAAAGTATCGGTCGTTTGAGATTTTCCTGAGAGAGACCAGCGAAAACTTCCTATGCACTTTTTTTTACACAAATCACGCTTGCGTATGCTCTATATAGCGCTAATGATACCGCGATTTTACGCAAAAGCTCGTAAAAGGATATCACGTTGCACTATGTATTGCACCCACAAAAGCGCGGTCCAATCGCACAGCGTATAGGTACTTGTTACTTATCTGCCGTACGACCACGGGTCGTTGTACAAACTGGGACCCTCAGTCCGGAGCATAATACCAAAAAAACCTTTTTACTTCAATACTTCGCAATACAATGCACTATCACGCTCCTCTACAAATCACCTCACGATTTGCGTATTAAACCTTATGCTGACTCACGTTAGTATTTCTCACGCCACCAAGCCTTCACTCACTTGATGTACCAAACGACGGGATCCCGAATTCCGGGGTTCGAATTTCACTCACTCCTACGTTCGCTCACTCAGGTATACTTTGTTTTTCTGTACAGAAAATTTTCATTCATTCAGATAAGCAGCTTTTCCCCCAGAGGCAATACAGTTTTTAAACTAAATTTAGAGTAAACCTGCTTTTGAAATCTGATAGTTATGTGCTATTGTATTAAATGTCTACTATCCCACCTTTGAACTAAACGACACTATTGTATAATTTGTACTTAGCGCCCGCATTCTTACGCACTTGCGCAAACACGCGACCGTGCGTGTCCCTTACGCTGCGTGCGCAGTCCTTTACTTTGTCCGAGACACGTGTACAAAACCCTGCGTCCGCAATAAAACAAATCACACAGCTTCTATAAATGTGAGCAATACTAACTACTATTGCCCACTAGACACAACTTGTTCTGTATAAACTTTTATGCAGACCTGCGTTTGTGTCTTTATACTTACTTCCTTAAACACTGTTATTTTAGTTTTAACTATATAGAAACAAATGTATCCTATTTCACACAGATCTATAATGAATCTAGCAATAATCAATAATTTAAATGATATGATTCAGATTGGATAGCTATCTTGCAGAACATACACTGATATAAATATACACATAATTATAATAATATTATATATATGTACCATTCACTGGTCTCCTATGAGACTCATTTACCCATTCAGTGCTTCTAATTTGCATATCAACAGAGGTTCATATGCCTGTTCAAGAGTGTAGTGGGACAGGTTAATTAACATTTCAATGGCTATCCTAAACCAGCAAGCAGATTTTAACTAAATCCTAGGAGGTAAAAGAAAAAGAAAAAATACTTTTTTTTTATATCTGTGTGTAATTCTTACATCAAGTATTCATCTCTTAACTCTCACTAGGCCCAGCTGAAACTATTTGTAATTGATTATGGCATGGGTTAAATAAATGCATTGGTAACTCATAAATGGTGTTTGATGTGACCAAGGAAAGCTGATTATTCTGAGCAGTGAAAATCGGCCATTTAGAAAATGACCTTCCCAAAATGGCCGCTGCTCCTCCCCCTTCCACATCCATGAGGGTTACACAAAATGGTGGACAGGCCATGTGGTTAGTACAAAATGGAGGACAGACCACGTGGCTTCCTTTGTCACAAAGAAATCACACATCATACAAGCACCAGAAGTTATTTTAGGCCTGAGTTTTAAAAAAAAAACTATATCAAGGCTATGCAGCAACTTTTAAATATACTTTTAAACCTACTTAAACAGATAAACAATCCAATCTGAATCAAACACAATATGACTTATTTGAACCTTGTTTTGCAACAATAAAAATACATTTTAGCATCTTAAATATTATGAGAAATGCATTGTCCCTTGAAATTTCATATCATTGGCTTACTGATAACACAAATATACATTAACGTGGATGTTATTTTCATCAGCTTCGCAATGCGTCCATCGGAGCTGGTCAATTACAGCTGCGTTTGTAATGTACAGTGCATCATTAAGACCCTGATATCCCGGACGAGCCCCCATCTAATAATGCCAAATTGCTTTCTCACACATATTTAAAATGCCCGCTCTAATATATATTGTAAACGCCTGCACCTCTTATTACCATATCCCATGAATGTGCGCTATACATCGCAAAACACTGCATCCCATAAGAGAAAACAATACACCCACACATTATCTGAGTTCCAAAGCTCATTGATGTATATATTTGTTATTAAAAGGATATGGATTCAATATATATTACAAAGTACAGTATACCTATAGTTACATGATTACAACTCACACAGTAAGCAGTTAATACATAAAGTTACAGACAGTTACATACAGTTACATGCCAGCATACAATACCATTATCCTTAAGTTATATAAATTCGTCTTTCCATATCACTCTCTCTCTCTCTCTCTCTCTCTCTCTCTCTCTGTAAAGTAATACTGGGACTCCATCTTCCTCTGAGACCAAAACAGGAACTGAGCTGGCAATAACTTCATCATCGTCTCAGATCTTACAGCAACTCTGAGACCAAAACAGGAACTACCTTCCTGTGTGATCAGCTATGTGTTATCTAGTTTCTGGGGGAGGGATTCACCATGAGTCACCAGTTCCTTTGTATATGCTGAACAGGTTCAGCCTTGGGGATGTCCAAAGGGCTGGCCTGAGTTCATTACCTGTTTGGAATATCTATTGTTCTAAGAAAAGTGATTTTAGCTTTTATACATTTAATCATAATTCCGTGTTGCAATGTCCTACAACTTAATAACAAGTATCAAATGAATCTACACATTAATCTGGTTGCTTCAGTAGTAAACATGACAGGTCTATCTGGTTCCGTTCAAATAATACACATACATGACACCACTCCATCATATACAATTCTAAATCATCATGATGTCTGGCGCTTGATATTATTATAATTATGTACTGTATGAAATAAGTGTCAAATCCATCTCTGTGGCATGTCCGTGTAAATGCGTGTGTTACCATATATTGCTGTGCTCGCTGCGCGTATTTGCAAGTATAGCAACTTATATGTATGTAGTTTGTATGTTCTCTTTATGTAATTTTTTTTTACTTCTACACCACGACACCCATACAGTGGGAATAGAACCTGTGGCTAGCACAGCTCACCACCGAGCCTGCAGCATTGCAAGTGCAGTGAACCCGTGAGGGGCTTGTTGAGCTCACCCGCCCCCATGCAGGCATTCCACCACCGGGATCCCGGCGGTGGTAACAAATATCCAACCCTTACACCCTATTACGTTAGTGATGACTGCATTATATATGGGTTTCTCTCCTCCCCCCCTTACTGAGTGTAGAAGGCTAGTAGGTCCCAGATCCCTTATAATACCCATTATTACACCCCTCAGTCAGTGTGACTGTATTGATTATATATCCATGCCCCACTGACTGTAGCAGGCATCGTCTATACATGGCAGTACTTAAAATAGAGTATTATAGCATATTGATATATCACCAGCAATGATTGTAGCAGGCAGATGTTAGACACTGTACTTAAAATAACACTGTCCACCCACCATCCCCCACTCCCACCTGATTGGAATTTGAAGTAGGTGGATGTTTTATAAAATTAAAAAAAATACTGTAATAAATTAAACTGGAACACGTGTCATGACTGGTCACACACACAGTACTGCAGGACTGGAGACACAGGCATGCGCTGGAGCTGACATCAAAAGCTGTGTAATCACTGACATCCTGCTGGGAGTATTCAGCCAGCCCACCTTTTAGACAATTTCGGTGAAGCTCGTGGTCCACAAGAAATGCCCTTTATACAGCCTTGTTGGTGGGCTCCCTGGGACCAGCAGGACCCTAAGCAGCCGCTTTGGTTGCCTTGTGGTAAATCCTCCTTTGGTGCCACTGTGCATTTATTATTCACATAAATAATAAAATAAAAGCCTTTGAATTGCTGCAGTGAGAGTTGAACTGCGAAGTGAAAAATAAAGAATTTTTTCTATTGTTTGTACTGTTTTGTACACTTTACCTTAGTTTACTTTGGGGGTCATTCAGATCTGATTGCTGGGCAGCGATGTTTGCTGTCCTGTGAACAGATAGTCGTCAGCTACAGGGGGAGTGTATTTTTGCTGTACAAGTGTGCGATCGCACGTGTAGCGGAGTTGCACAAACTGATTTTGTGCAGTCTCTATGCAGCCCAGGACTTCCTCAGCCACTGCGATCACATCAGCCTGTTGGGGAAGGTATTTGACATCAGAAACCCTCCCTGAAAATGCTTGATCTCGCTTGCATTTTCCCGGACACTCCCTGAAAATGGTCAGTTGCCACTCACAAATGCCCTCTTCCTGTCAATCTCTAGGCGAACACCCGTGCGAATGGATCCTTCGCACAATCCCGTCACGGACCGCTGATCCCCATTGCAGCCATCCGTTGTGCCTGCGCATTGTGGTGCATACGCATGCGCAGTTCGGATCTGATCACCTGCTGTGTGAAAATGCACAGCAGTGATCAGATCTGAATGACCCCCTTTGTTCAAATCCCTGTGACTCCACACAGTTTGAACCAAGCTGCGATTTCAATATATATATATATATATATAGAATAAACGACTGCTCCGGCACTCCATATAGTCCAATGCTGGACTAGTCTTGCTCTGGTGCCCTCCCCGACCAGGAACCGGTGGCATGCAGGGAAAGAATTGAGGCGGCACTCAGAGGCTTGAAATAGCATTCATATATTTGTGCAAATGGTGCAAATCATATCGACGTTTCGGGGACCTATTCCCCTTCTTCAGCCTGTTGGGGAAGGTATTTGACATCAGAAACCCTCCCTGAAAATGCTTGATCTCGCTTGCATTTTCCCGGACACTCCCTGAAAATGGTCAGTTGCCACTCACAAATGCCCTTTTCCTGTCAATCTCTAGGCGAACACCCGTGCGAATGGATCCTTCGCACAATCCCGTCACGGACCGCTGATCCCCATTGCAGCCATCCGTTGTGCCTGCGCATTGTGGTGCATGCGCAGTTCGGATCTGATCACCTGCTGTGTGAAAATGCACAGCAGTGATCAGATCTGAATGACCCCCTTTGTTCAAATCCCTGTGACTCCACACAGTTTGAACCAAGCTGCGATTTCAATATATATATATATATATATATATATATATATATACCTACACAATGTGAGTGTCTGCAGTGTCGGGAAACACAGTCCACTGCCCCCTTTTTACCACAGAATCAGGCGGCACTCCACGGATTTGGTGTAACAGGTGAAACTTTATAAAACAGACAGCATGAGAGTCCAACATTTCAACACCGCGGCGGGTGTTTTTGTCAAGGACACATGGTTGTTGTCTTTCACCGTTTTTCACAGCATAGCACCTTGAAAAAAATGCCTGTGAGGCATTGAAACGTTGGTGTTTCACTATGCCTGTCACTGTTGATTTACTTTGATGTGATTTAATACACGCCTTTCATGGCTGAACAAACCCGAGGAGTGCCGCCTGGTTCTTCAAGCTGAGGGGAGAGGAGTCGCAATCCACCCCAGAGAGCCATCTTTGGTATATTAGCAGTGGAGCAGGGCACCCCAGTAGTTGTCTTTTGACAGTGAGTGCCATTATAAAACCAGTGGTATATATATATATATATATATATATATATATATATCAATCACAATAGGCAGTCGGCGGCACTCCACTTAAGAATAAAGTCAAAGTAATAATATTAGCCAATGCCTTCCCTATTGTCTCCACACTGGCGACTGGACAAAATGCATGTAAAAAGGTCGGCGGTGGCACTCACGGCATGAAGAAATCAGACAACACGTCCAATAGTCAATGTTTCAATGTTAATCACCAAACATTTTCGTCAGGACAGATACACATGCAAAGAACCAACTCCCCTACATACCCGCGCTCACCTGTCATAATGACGTCATCATGGGAGGACAAAGGAAAGCATCACGGAGGGGGACCCGAGCAGTATGTGTGTGTATGTGTATATATATATATATATATATATATATATATATATACACAAGTCTTGCACTCAGAACAAAAAGACACGACACTGCAAGTTGTTGCCAACGTTTCAAAGCAGACAGCTTTTTCGTCAGGGCATAAACAATACAAACATACACTCACCCATTTATGTGCTCACCATCACCACGCCGCTTCCCGCCGCCGGCCTCCTCCGTTCAGCCGTGCGCGGGTTGATGACATCACCGTGCAACCCGTCACCATAGAAACAACTGTAAACAATGTTTTACAATATAACAGTGCTCAGATGTTACAGATAGACAGAGATGGAAACATACAAACTGCACCAAAGTACTATGTATCCTGCTATATAAGCTAATGCATAACAATAGTCATTTAACTAATCATATAATGCACTAAGTAACAGGGCTATAGGAAACTATGTAAACCATTGTTTTCATTAAGCCCTTTAGGGCTGAGGGTATCAAGCAAAAATATCCACCTAGCCTCACGCTGCCTAAGCAGCTTAGAACGGTTACCTCCTCTGGGTAATGCTGGAATATGATCTATTATCTTATGTTTGAGTGAAGTAGGGGAATGTCCTGCCACGGCAAAATGCCGGGCAACAGGTTGTTCACTTTTTCCAGAGAGGACAGCCTCCCGGATCGCAAATCTATGTTGTCCCATTCTAACCTTAAATTCGCAGTCGGTCTTGCCCACATAATATTTACCACAAGGGCATATCAATACATAGACTACGAATTTAGATGAGCAAGACAAATGGTGATAGATTTTAAATGTTTGATTTTTAAAGGGATGTTTAATCACATCACCGGTCAGCATGTAACTGCATGTTACACACCCGAGACATTTAAAGCAACCAGGCTTTTTATTGCCCAAAAAGGTGAGAGGCACATTACGTTTACCAAACCCCGTAATGTCGGTACGCACTACAAAATCACGGATATTCCTGCCCCGTGAATGACAGCACATGATCTTTTTGTTGTCTAAACCCGTAAGCTTTTTATCAGAGGCAATGATGGGCCAATACGTATTAACAGCTTGTCTGACCTTATCACTAGCTAGATTAAACCTGCTAGGCCAAATAATCCTATCAGAAGTAGATTTAGCATTTTTAGATTTAAGGGTATCCGTTCTAGGAATTGCTAATACTTTTCTTTTGACTTCTAAGAGTGTCTTTCTATCATATCCCCGTGCTTCAAATTTATCCACCATTAGGTCAAGTGATTGTATGGCCTCATAATCCTCACTGCAAATGCGTCTCGCACGTAAAAATTGGGAAAAAGGGAGACCCCTCCGTATGGGCATGGGATGATGGCTGGTCGCCTGCAACAATGTATTGCGATCAGTGGGTTTAACAAATAAAGATGTTTTAATTTTGTCCCCGCATCTTTAAATTCTAACATCCAAAAAATCAATGCTGTCAGTGTCAGATTTACAAACCAGTTTGACAGGGCTGTCACTGTGGTTGTGTCGTTCAATAAGGGATTGCAATGAATCTACATCTCCCAACCACAGCAGCAGCATATCGTCAATATATCGTGAATAATGTAGTATCTTGCTAGCAATATTGTGATCATTAAAGAAAATATCCCTCTCCATTGAGATCATATAAGCATTTGCATACGACGGGGCCACCGAGGACCCCATCGCACACCCAGCTAGTTGAAGGAAAAATTTACCATCATAATAGAAATAATTCCTACTTAATACCATTTCCAATAAGCAGCAAAAGAAATTGACGTCAGGTCCCTTATACCAAATATTATCAGTAATAAGTTGTCTAGTTGCTGCAATGCCTTCGGCATGAGGTATACAAGTATACAGTGAACTAACGTCAATGCTGCTGAAAATGATATCAGAGGGAAGTTTATCCAACTTCATCAGTTGTAATAATAGCGAAGTCGTATCCTTCAACACATATGGAGCATTTTGTACACAGGGCTGAAGATATGTGTCTAAATAAATAGACACTGGCTGAAAAATAGATCCCCGGGCTGATATGATCGGTCTGCCCGGGGGATTCAACTTATCCTTGTGCATCTTCGGAATCGTGTACAAAATGGGCTTGATGGGACAATCAGTCATAAGCAAGCGAGCCACATCATTTGAAATAATACCGCTATCAACTGATTGCAACAAAAACTTGTCAAGCTGCTTTTTAAATTCATCTGTAGGATCACAAGGCAGTAAGCGATAAGTGATGTTATCAGACAACTGGCGGGTAATTTCATTTTTATAATCAATTAAATCCTGAACAACAATCGAGCCGCCTTTATCAGCGGCCCGTATAACAATATCCTGTCTAGATCCTAAACTCTGTAAAGCCTGATACTCTGCTTTTGAGAGGTTAGAATGTCCCCTATCAGCTCTTGAATGATCGGTATCTACAGCAGAGTCAACCAATCGGGTAAAGGTCTTAATTGAGGCATTATTTGATGAAGGATCAAAGCTCGAAGGAGCTTTTAATTTCCGTAATTCAGGTGGAATAACATCTTGCTTGTTGTTAGAGGCCACAGCCCCAAAATGTTCCCGTAATTTGAGTTGTCGATTTAATTTGAACATTTCTGTTTTCCAAATAAACGGATCAAACGAGGTGGTAGGTACAAAGTTCAATCCTTTTTTGAGGACAGATTCCTCAACACTGGAAAGTGGTGTACTTGAAAGATTAAATATTACTTCTTCCTGGGGGCCGATGTTTTTTTGGGATTGCCGCTTCCACTGGCCACCTCTTCTGTTGTACCTCCGTCGGCTGCACGGTATTTCCAGTGTTGAGGAATCTGTCCTCAAAAAAGGATACCCTTAAATCTAAAAATGCTAAGTCTACTTCTGATAGGATAATTTGGCCTAGCAGGTTTAATCTAGCTAGTGATAAGGTCAGACAAGCTGTTAATACGTATTGGCCCATCATTGCCTCTGATAAAAAGCTTACGGGTTTAGACAACAAAAAGATCATGTGCTGTCATTCACGGGGCAGGAATATCCGTGATTTTGTAGTGCGTACCGACATTACGGGGTTTGGTAAACGTAATGTGCCTCTCACCTTTTTGGGCAATAAAAAGCCTGGTTGCTTTAAATGTCTCGGGTGTGTAACATGCAGTTACATGCTGACCGGTGACGTGATTAAACATCCCTTTAAAAATCAAACATTTAAAATCTATCACCATTTGTCTTGCTCATCTAAATTAGTAGTCTATGTATTGATATGCCCTTGTGGTAAATATTATGTGGGCAAGACTGACTGCGAATTTAAGGTTAGAATGGGACAACATAGATTTGCGATCCGGGAGGCTGTCCTCTCTGGAAAAAGTGAACAACCTGTTGCCCGGCATTTTGCCGTGGCAGGACATTCCCCTACTTCACTCAAACATAAGATAATAGATCATATTCCAGCATTACCCAGAGGAGGTAACCGTTCTAAGCTGCTTAGGCAGCGTGAGGCTAGGTGGATGTTTTTGCTTGATACCCTCAGCCCTAAAGGGCTTAATGAAAACAATGGTTTACATAGTTTCCTATAGCCCTGTTACTTAGTGCATTATATGATTAGTTAAATGACTATTGTTATGCATTAGCTTATATAGCAGGATACATAGTACTTTGGTGCAGTTTGTATGTTTCCATCTCTGTCTATCTGTAACATCTGAGCACTGTTATATTGTAAAACATTGTTTACAGTTGTTTCTATGGTGACGGGTTGCACGGTGATGTCATCAACCCGCGCACGGCTGAACGGAGGAGGCCGGCGGCGGGAAGCGGCGTGGTGATGGTGAGCACATAAATGGGTGAGTGTATGTTTGTATTGTTCATGCCCTGACGAAAAAGCTGTCTGCTTTGAAACGTTGGCAACAACTTGCAGTGTCGTGTCTTTTTGTTCTGAGTGCCGCCGTTCAAGACTTGTATATTTGGGGAGTTGCTTCACTCTCCTAATTACGGAAGGCAACAGACAGAGTAATCCTGCTACGCTGAGAGTGCCGGGCCACAAGTGATATAGATATATATAGATATATATATATATAGTGAAGTTCTATTGTTTGTACTGTTTGGTGCGCTTTACTCTAATGCCCTCTGTTCAAAGCCCTGTGACTTCCCGCAGGTTGAACAGAGCTGCAAGTTGAAAAAATATATAGATCTATTGTTTGTACTGTTTGGTGTGCTTTACCCTAGTGCGCTTTGTTCAAAGCGCTGTTACTTACTCCACACAGTTTACACCAAGCTGCAAGTTCAATAAGGAAAAATTTAAAAATAGATCCATTGTTTGTACTATTCTGTGAACTGTACCACAGTATGCTGTGCAATGTTTCAGAAATGTGCTATAAATTGCTGTCTGTTTGTGCCTCTGCTCTTTCTTTTAGTAACCAGCCAGCTATCTGCAATGTTTGGCCTAAAGCGGATGTTAACAATATTGTGAGATGAGAGATGGCCAAAATTAATGGAAATAACTGAAAACAAAAAAGTCCCAAATTATGTGATTTTAGCAGTTCTTAGAAATTAAAAAAAAAAAAGATAAAGATCTAAAACCAAAACACATGAGGGTGATTTTGGCAAAACCAAATCAAAAACATGAAGTTTATACAGCTCCAAAATCAAAACATGGGCATTAGAGGGTCGCGGGTCCCGCTGCCTTCCCACTTCCTCATTGCTGTCAGCTGCACGTCAGGTGGGGAGAGAGGACTGTCGCTGCTGCAGCAGCCTCTCTCTCAGAACAGCACTGACTGCCGTGTGCTGGGGAGAGAGTCAGCTCAGCGGTGGCCAGTCCTCTCTTCCATGATGAAAGTAAGGGGAGTGATCGCACTCTCTGTCTGTAAAGTAATACTGGGACTCCATCTTCCTCTGAGACCAAAACAGGAACTGAGCTGGCAATAACTTCATCATCGTCTCAGATCTTACAGCAACTCTGAGACCAAAACAGGAACTACCTTCCTGTGTGATCAGCTATGTGTTATCTAGTTTCTGGGGGAGGGATTCACCATGAGTCACCAGTTCCTTTGTATATGCTGAACAGGTTCAGCCTTGGGGATGTCCAAAGGGCTGGTCTGAGTTCATTACCTGTTTGGAATATCTATTGTTCTAAGAAAAGTGATTTTAGCTTTTATACATTTAATCATAATTCCGTGTTGCAATGTCCTACAACTTAATAACAAGTATCAAATGAATCTACACATTAATCTGGTTGCTTCAGTAGTAAACATGACAGGTCTATCTGGTTCCGTTCAAATAATACACATACACGACACCACTCCATCATATACAATTCTAAATCATCATGATGTCTGGCGCTTGATATTATTATAATTATGTACTGTATGAAATAAGTGTCAAATCCATCTCTGTGGCATGTCCGTGTAAATGCGTGTGTTACCATATATTACTGTGCTCGCTGCGCGTATTTGCAAGTATAGCAACTTATATGTATGTAGTTTGTATGTTCTCTTTATGTAATTTTTTTTTACTTCGATACCACGACACCCATACAGTGGGAATAGAACCTGTGGCTAGCACAGCTCACCACCGAGCCTGCAGCATTGCAAGTGCAGTGAACCCGTGAGGGGCTTGTTGAGCTCACCCGCCCCCATGCAGGCATTCCACCACCGGGATCCCGGCGGTGGTAACAAATATCCAACCCTTACACCCTATTACGTTAGTGTTGACTGCATTATATATGGGTTTCTCTCCTCCCCCCCCTTACTGAGTGTAGAAGGCTAGTAGGTCCCAGATCCCTTATAATACCCATTATTACACCCCTCAGTCAGTGTGACTGTATTGATTATATATCCATGCCCCACTGACTGTAGCAGGCATCGTCTATACATGGCAGTACTTAAAATAGAGTATTATAGCATATTGATATATCACCAGCAATGATTGTAGCAGGCAGATGTTAGACACTGTACTTAAAATAACACTGTCCACCCACCATCCCCCACTCCCACCTGATTGGAATTTGAAGTAGGTGGATGTTTTATAAAATTAAAAAAAATACTGTAATAAATTAAACTGGAACACGTGTCATGACTGGTCTCACACACAGTACTGCAGGACTGGAGACACAGGCATGCGCTGGAGCTGACATCAAAAGCTGTGTAATCACTGACATCCTGCTGGGAGTATTCAGCCAGCCCACCTTTTAGACAATTTCGGTGAAGCTCGTGGTCCACAAGAAATGCCCTTTATACAGCCTTGTTGGTGGGCTCCCTGGGACCAGCAGGACCCTAAGCAGCCGCTTTGGTTGCCTTGTGGTAAATCCTCCTTTGGTGCCACTGTGCATTTATTATTCACATAAATAATAAAATAAAAGCCTTTGAATTGCTGCAGTGAGAGTTGAACTGCGAAGTGAAAAATAAAGAATTTTTTCTATTGTTTGTACTGTTTTGTACACTTTACCTTAGTTTACTTTGGGGGTCATTCAGATCTGATTGCTGGGCAGCGATGTTTGCTGTCCTGTGAACAGATAGTCGCCAGCTACAGGGGGAGTGTATTTTTGCTGTACAAGTGTGCGATCGCACGTGTAGCGGAGTTGCACAAACTGATTTTGTGCAGTCTCTATGCAGCCCAGGACTTCCTCAGCCACTGCGATCACATCAGCCTGTTGGGGAAGGTATTTGACATCAGAAACCCTCCCTGAAAATGCTTGATCTCGCTTGCATTTTCCCGGACACTCCCTGAAAATGGTCAGTTGCCACTCACAAATGCCCTCTTCCTGTCAATCTCTAGGCGAACACCCGTGCGAATGGATCCTTCGCACAATCCCGTCACGGACCGCTGATCCCCATTGCAGCCATCCGTTGTGCCTGCGCATTGTGGTGCATACGCATGCGCAGTTCGGATCTGATCACCTGCTGTGTGAAAATGCACAGCAGTGATCAGATCTGAATGACCCCCTTTGTTCAAATCCCTGTGACTCCACACAGTTTGAACCAAGCTGCGATTTCAATATATATATATATATATATATATATATATATATATATATATACCTACACAATGTGAGTGTCTGCAGTGTCGGGAAACACAGTCCACTGCCCCCTTTTTACCACAGAATCAGGCGGCACTCCACGGATTTGGTGTAACAGGTGAAACTTTATAAAACAGACAGCATGAGAGTCCAACATTTCAACACCGCGGCGGGTGTTTTTGTCAAGGACACATGGTTGTTGTCTTTCACCGTTTTTCACAGCATAGCACCTTGAAAAAAATGCCTGTGAGGCATTGAAACGTTGGTGTTTCACTATGCCTGTCACTGTTGATTTACTTTGATGTGATTTAATACACGCCTTTCATGGCTGAATAAACCCGAGGAGTGCCGCCTGGTTCTTCAAGCTGAGGGGAGAGGAGTCGCAATCCACCCCAGAGAGCCATCTTTGGTATATTAGCAGTGGAGCAGGGCACCCCAGTAGTTGTCTTTTGACAGTGAGTGCCATTATAAAACCAGTGGTATATATATATATATATATATATATATATATATATATATCACAATAGGCAGTCGGCGGCACTCCACTTAAGAATAAAGTCAAAGTAATAATATTAGCCAATGCCTTCCCTATTGTCTCCACACTGGCGACTGGACAAAATGCATGTAAAAAGGTCGGCGGTGGCACTCACGGCATGAAGAAATCAGACAACACGTCCAATAGTCAATGTTTCAATGTTAATCACCAAACATTTTCGTCAGGACAGATACACATGCAAAGAACCAACTCCCCTACATACCCGCGCTCACCTGTCATAATGACGTCATCATGGGAGGACAAAGGAAAGCATCACGGAGGGGGACCCGAGCAGTATGTGTGTGTGTGTATATATATATATATATATACACAAGTCTTGCACTCAGAACAAAAAGACACGACACTGCAAGTTGTTGCCAACGTTTCAAAGCAGACAGCTTTTTCGTCAGGGCATAAACAATACAAACATACACTCACCCATTTATGTGCTCACCATCACCACGCCGCTTCCCGCCGCCGGCCTCCTCCGTTCAGCCGTGCG
Organism: Pseudophryne corroboree; assembly: GCF_028390025.1. Classification (NCBI taxonomy): domain Eukaryota; kingdom Metazoa; phylum Chordata; class Amphibia; order Anura; family Myobatrachidae; genus Pseudophryne; species Pseudophryne corroboree. The sequence continues at coordinate 559,803,357 of NC_086447.1, read as the reverse complement.
CGGGTTGATGACATCACCGTGCAACCCGTCACCATAGAAACAACTGTAAACAATGTTTTACAATATAACAGTGCTCAGATGTTACAGATAGACAGAGATGGAAACATACAAACTGCACCAAAGTACTATGTATCCTGCTATATAAGCTAATGCATAACAATAGTCATTTAACTAATCATATAATGCACTAAGTAACAGGGCTATAGGAAACTATGTAAACCATTGTTTTCATTAAGCCCTTTAGGGCTGAGGGTATCAAGCAAAAATATCCACCTAGCCTCACGCTGCCTAAGCAGCTTAGAACGGTTACCTCCTCTGGGTAATGCTGGAATATGATCTATTATCTTATGTTTGAGTGAAGTAGGGGAATGTCCTGCCACGGCAAAATGCCGGGCAACAGGTTGTTCACTTTTTCCAGAGAGGACAGCCTCCCGGATCGCAAATCTATGTTGTCCCATTCTAACCTTAAATTCGCAGTCGGTCTTGCCCACATAATATTTACCACAAGGGCATATCAATACATAGACTACGAATTTAGATGAGCAAGACAAATGGTGATAGATTTTAAATGTTTGATTTTTAAAGGGATGTTTAATCACGTCACCGGTCAGCATGTAACTGCATGTTACACACCCGAGACATTTAAAGCAACCAGGCTTTTTATTGCCCAAAAAGGTGAGAGGCACATTACGTTTACCAAACCCCGTAATGTCGGTACGCACTACAAAATCACGGATATTCCTGCCCCGTGAATGACAGCACATGATCTTTCTCTATCGTCCTAAGTGGATGCTGGGGTTCCTGAAAGGACCATGGGGAATAGCGGCTCCGCAGGAGACAGGGCACAAAAAAGTAAAGCTTTTACCAGATCAGGTGGTGTGCACTGGCTCCTCCCCCTATGACCCTCCTCCAGACTCCAGTTAGATTTTGTGCCCGAACGAGAAGGGTGCAATCTAGGTGGCTCTCCTAAAGAGCTGCTTAGAGAAAGTTTAGCTTAGGTTTTTTACTTTACAGTGAGTCCTGCTGGCAACAGGATCACTGCAACGAGGGACTTAGGGGAGAAGTAGTGAACTCACCTGCGTGCAGAGTGGATTTGCTGCTTGGCTACTGGACACTAGCTCCAGAGGGACGATCACAGGTACAGCCTGGATGGTCACCGGAGCCGCGCCGCCGGCCCCCTTGCAGACGCTGAAGAGAGAAGAGGTCCAAAATCGGCGGCTGAAGACTCCTGAGTCTTCATAAAGGTAGCGCACAGCACTGCAGCTGTGCGCCATTTTCCTCTCAGCACACTTCACACAACAGTCACTGAGGGTGCAGAGCGCTGGGGGGGGCGCTCTGAGAGGCAAATAAAAACCTTATTAGAGGCAAAAAAATACCTCACATATAGCCCACAGAGGCTATATGGAGATATTTAACCCCTGCCTAACTTCAAAAATAGCGGGAGACGAGCCCGCCGAAAAAGGGGCGGGGCCTATCTCCTCAGCACACAGCGCCATTTTCTCTCACAGAAAAGCTGGAGAGAAGGCTCCCAGGCTCTCCCCTGCACTGCACTACAGAAACAGGGTTAAAACAGAGAGGGGGGGCACTGATTTTGGCGATATTGTATATATATAAAAGATGCTATAAGGGAGAAACACTTATATAAGGTTGTCCCTATATAATTATAGCGTTTTTGGTGTGTGCTGGCAGACTCTCCCTCTGTCTCCCCAAAGGGCTAGTGGGTCCTGTCCTCTGTCAGAGCATTCCCGGTGTGTGTGCTGTGTGTCGGTACGTGTGTGTCGACATGTATGAGGACGATGTTGGTGAGGAGGCGGAGAAATTGCCTGTAATGGTGATGTCACTCTCTAGGGAGTCGACACCGGAATGGATGGCTTATTTAGAGAATTACGTGAGAATGTCAACACGCTGCAAGGTCGGTTGACGACATGAGACGGCCGACAATCTATTAGGACCGGTCCAGGCGTCTCAGAAACACCGTCAGGGGTTTTAAAAACGCCCATTTACCTCAGTCGGTCGACACAGACACAGACACGGACACTGAATACAGTGTCGACGGTGAATAAACAAACGTATTTCTCATTAGGGCCACACGTTAAGGGCAATGAAGGAGGTGTTACGTGTTTCTGATACTACAAGTACCACAAGAAAGGGTATTATGTGGGAGTGAAAAAACTACCTGTAGTTTTTCCTGAATCAGATAAAATAAAATGAAGTGTGTGATGATGCGTAGGGTTACCCCGATAGCAAATATTGGCGTTATACCCTTTCCCGCCAGAAATTAGGGTACGTTGGGAAACACCCCTTAGGGTGATAAGGCGCTCACACGCTTATCAAGTGGCGTTACCGTCTCCAGATACGGCCGCCCTCAAGGAGCCAGCTGATAGGAAGCTGGAAAAATATCCTAAAAAGTATATACACACATACGGTGGTTATACTGCGACCAGCGATCGCCATCAGCCTGGAGATGCAGTGCTGGGTTGGCTTGGTCGGATTCCCTGACTGAAAATATTTTATTCATGTAGAGCATTTAATAGGATGCATTCTATATATATGTATGTGAGATGCACAGAGGGATATTTGCTCTCTGGCATCAAGATAAGTGCGTTGTCCATATCTCCCAGAAGATGTCAGGGACACGACAGTGGTCAGGTGATACAGATCCCATACGGCAGATGGAAGTATTGCTGTATAAAGGGAAGGAGTTATTTGGGGGTCGGTCCATCGGACCTGGGGACCACAGCAACAGCTGGGAAATCCAACCTTTTTTACCCCAAGTTACATCTCAGCTAAAAAAGACACCGTCTTTTCAGCCTCAATCTTTCCTTTCCCATGAGGGCATGCAGGCAAAAGGCCAGTCATATCTGCCCAGACATAGAGGTAAGGGAAGTAGACTGCAGCAGGCAGCCCTTTCCCAGGAAAAGAAGCCCTCCACCGCGTCTGCCAAGTCCTCAGCATGACGCTGGGGCCGTGCAAGCGGACTCAAGGTGGGGGGGTAGTCTCAAGAGTCTCAGGGCGCAGTGGGATCACTCGCAAGTTGACCCCTAGATCGTACGAGTATTATCCCAGGGGTAAAGATTGGAGAGTCGAGACATCTTCTCCTCGCAGGTTCCTGAAGTCTGCTTTACCAACGGCTCCCTCCGACAGGGAGGCAGCATTGGAAACAATTCACAAGCTGTATATCCAGCAGGTGATAATCAAAGTACCCCTCCTACGACAAGGAAAAGGGTATTATTTTTCCACACTATATTGTGGTACTGAAGCCAGACGGCTTGGTGACACATAGTCTAAATCTAAAATGTTTTGAACACTTACATAAAAGGTTCAAATCGAGATAAAGTCACTCAGAGCAGTGATAGCGAACCGGAAAAAAGGGGACTATATGGTGTCCCTGGACATCAAGGATTACCTCCATGTCCAAATTTTGTCCTTCTCATCAAGGGTACCTCTGGTTCGTGGTACAGAACTGTCAATATCAGTTTCAGACGATGCCGTTTGAATTATCCACGGCACCCCGGGCCTTTTTACCAAGGTAATGGCCGAAAAGATGTTTCTTCAAAGAAAAAAGGCATCTAAATTATCCCTTACTTGCACGACCTAAAAAGGGCAAGTTCCAGAGAACAGTTGGAGGTCGGAAGAGCACTATCTAAAGTAGTTCTTCGACGGCACGACTGGATTCTAAATATTCCAAGAATCGCAGCTGTTTTCCGACGATACGTCTGCTGTTCCTAGGGATGATTCTGGACACGGTTCAGAAAAAGGTTTTCTTCCCGAGGAAAAAGCCAAGGAGTTATCCGACCTGTCAGGAACCTCCTAAAACCAGGAAAGGTGTCTGTACATCAATGCACAAGAGTCCTGGGAAAAATGGTGGCTTTTTACGAAGCAATTCCATTCGGCAGATTCCATGCAAGAATTTTCCAAAGGGATCTGTTGGACAAATGGTCAGGGTCGCATCCTCAGATGCACCTGCGAATAACCCTGTCGCCAAGGACAAGGGTATATTTTCTGTGGTGGTTGCAAAAGGCTCATCTATTGGAGGGCCGCAGATTCGGCATACAGGATTTGATCCTGGTGACCACGGACGCCAGCCTGAGAGGTTGGGGAGCAGTCACACAAGGAAGAAACTTCCAGGGGGTATGGACGAACCTGGAAAAGTCTCTTCACATAAACATTCTGGTACTAAGAGCAATCTAAAATGCTCTACGCCAGGCGGAACCACTCCTGCAAGGAAAACCGGTGTTGATTCAGTCGGACAACATCACGGCGGTCGCCCATGTAAACAGACAGGGCGGCACAAGAAGCAGGAGTGCAATGGCAGAAGCTGCCAAGATTCTTCGCTGGGCGGAGAATCACGTAATAGCACTGTCAGCAGTGTTCTTCCCGGGCGTGGACAACTGGGAAGCAGACTTCCTCAGCAGACACGATATTCACCCGGGAGAGGGGGGTCTTCATCCAGAAGTCTTCCACATGCTAATAAACTGTTGGGAAAGACCAATGGTAGACATGATGGCGTCTCGCCTCAACAAGAAACTGGACAAGTATTGCGCCAGGTCAAGAGATCCACAGGCAATAGCTGTGGACGCACTGGTAACACCTTGGGTGTACAAATCAGTATATGTGTTTCCTCCTCTGCCTCTCATACCAAAGGTATTGAAGATTATACGGTGAGGAGGAGTAAGAACAATACTAGTGGCTCCGGATTGGCCAAGAAGGACTTGGTACCCGGAACTTCAAGAGTTGGTCACGGACGACCCGTGCCCTCTACTTCTGAGAAGGGACCTGCTACAACAGGGTCCCTGTCTCTTTCAAGACTTACCGCGGCTGCGTTTGACGGCATGGCGGTTGAACGCCAGATCCTAAAAGGGAAAGGCATTCCAGAAGAAGTCATTCCTACCTTGATTAAGGCAAGGAAGGAAGTCACCGCGAAACATTATCACCGCATTTGGCGAAAATAGGTCGCGTGGTGCGAGGATCGGAGTGTTCCGACGGAGGAATTTCAACTGGGTCGTTTCCTACATTTCCTACAATCAGGATTGTCTATGGGTCTCAAATTGAGATCTATTAAGGTTCAAATTTCGGCCCTGTCAATATTCTTCCAAAAAGAATTGGCCTCAGTTCCTGAGGTACAGACTTTTGTTAAAGGAGTACTGCATATACAGCCTCCTGTGGTGCCTCCGGTGGCACCGTGGGATCTAAATGTAGTTTTAGATTTCCTCAAATCCCATTGGTTTGAACCATTGAAAAAGGTGGATTTTAAATATCTCACATGGAAAGTGACTATGTTACTGGCCCTGGCTTCCGCCAGGAGAGTATCTGAATTGGCGGCTTTATCTTATAAAAGCCCTTATCTAATCTTCCATTCGGATAGGGCAGAACTGAGGACTCGTCCGCATTTTCTCCCTAAGGTGGTATCAGCGTTTCACCTGAAGCAACCTATTGTGGTGCCTGCGGCCACTGGCGACTTGGAGGACTCCAAGTTGTTGGACGTTGTCAGAGCCTTAAAAATATACATTTCAAGGACGGCTGAAGTCAGAAAATCTGACTCGCTGTTGATACTATATGCACCCAACAAGTTGGGTGCCCCTGCTTCTAAGCAGACGATTGCTCGTTGGATTTGTAACACAATTCAACTTGCTCATTCTGTGGCAGGCCTGCCACAGCCTAAATCTGTTAAGGCCCATTCCACAAGGAAGGTGGGCTCATCTTGGGCGGCTGCCCGAGGGGTCTCGGCATTACAATTCTGCCGAGCAGCTACGTGGTCGGGGGAAAACACGTTTGTAAAATTCTACAAATTTGATACCCTGGCAAAAGAGGACTTGGAATTCTCTCATTCGGTGCTGCAGAGTCATCCGCACTCTCCCGCCCGTTTGGGAGCTTTGGTATAATCCCCATGGTCCTTTCAGGAACCCCAGCATCCACTTAGGACGATAGAGAAAATAAGAATTTACTTACCGATAATTCTATTTCTCGGAGTCCGTAGTGGATGCTGGGCGCCCATCCCAAGTGCGGATTATCTGCAATACTGTACATAGTTATTGTTAACAAATTCGGGTTATATTGTTAAGGAGCCATCTTTAAGAGGCTCTTTCTGTTATCATACTGTTAACTGGGTTTAGATCACAAGTTGTACGGTGTGATTGGTGTGGCTGGTATGAGTCTTACCCGGGATTCAAATTGCCTCCCTTATTGTGTACGCTCGTCCGGGCACAGTACCTAACTGGAGTCTGGAGGAGGGTCATAGGGGGAGGAGCCAGTGCACACCACCTGATCTGGTAAAAGCTTTACTTTTTTGTGCCCTGTCTCCTGCGGAGCCGCTATTCCCCATGGTCCTTTCAGGAACCCCAGCATCCACTACGGACTCCGAGAAATAGAATTATCGGTAAGTAAATTCTTATTTTTTGTTGTCTAAACCCGTAAGCTTTTTATCAGAGGCAATGATGGGCCAATACGTATTAACAGCTTGTCTGACCTTATCACTAGCTAGATTAAACCTGCTAGGCCAAATAATCCTATCAGAAGTAGACTTAGCATTTTTAGATTTAAGGGTATCCGTTCTAGGAATTGCTAATACTTTTCTTTTGACTTCTAAGAGTGTCTTTCTATCATATCCCCGTGCTTCAAATTTATCCACCATTAGGTCAAGTGATTGTATGGCCTCATAATCCTCACTGCAAATGCGTCTCGCACGTAAAAATTGGGAAAAAGGGAGACCCCTCCGTATGGGCATGGGATGATGGCTGGTCGCCTGCAACAATGTATTGCTATCAGTGGGTTTAACAAATAAAGATGTTTTAATTTTGTCCCCGCATCTTTAAATTCTAACATCCAAAAAATCAATGCTGTCAGTGTCAGATTTACAAACCAGTTTGACAGGGCTGTCACTGTGGTTGTGTCGTTCAATAAGGGATTGCAATGAATCTACATCTCCCAACCACAGCAGCAGCATATCGTCAATATATCGTGAATAATGTAGTATCTTGCTAGCAATATTGTGATCATTAAAGAAAATATCCCTCTCCATTGAGATCATATAAGCATTTGCATACGACGGGGCCACCGAGGACCCCATCGCACACCCAGCTAGTTGAAGGAAAAATTTACCATCATAATAGAAATAATTCCTACTTAATACCATTTCCAATAAGCAGCAAAAGAAATTGACGTCAGGTCCCTTATACCAAATATTATCAGTAATAAGTTGTCTAGTTGCTGCAATGCCTTCGGCATGAGGTATACAAGTATACAGTGAACTAACGTCAATGCTGCTGAAAATGATATCAGAGGGAAGTTTATCCAACTTCATCAGTTGTAATAATAGCGAAGTCGTATCCTTCAACACATATGGAGCATTTTGTACACAGGGCTGAAGATATGTGTCTAAATAAATAGGATTGAACTTTGTACCTACCACCTTGTTTGATCCGTTTATTTGGAAAACAGAAATGTTCAAATTAAATCGACAACTCAAATTACGGGAACATTTTGGGGCTGTGGCCTCTAACAACAAGCAAGATGTTATTCCACCTGAATTACGGAAATTAAAAGCTCCTTCGAGCTTTGATCCTTCATCAAATAATGCCTCAATTAAGACCTTTACCCGATTGGTTGACTCTGCTGTAGATACCGATCATTCAAGATCTGATAGGGGACATTCTAACCTCTCAAAAGCAGAGTATCAGGCTTTACAGAGTTTAGGATCTAGACAGGATATTGTTATACGGGCCGCTGATAAAGGCGGCTCGATTGTTGTTCAGGATTTAATTGATTATAAAAATGAAATTACCCGCCAGTTGTCTGATAACATCACTTATCGTTTACTGCCTTGTGATCCTACAGATGAATTTAAAAAGCAGCTTGACAAGTTTTTGTTGCAATCAGTTGATAGCGGTATTATCTCAAATGATGTGGCTCGCTTGCTTATGACTGATTGTCCCATCAAGCCCATTTTGTACACGATTCCGAAGATGCACAAGGATAGGTTGAATCCCCCGGGCAGACCGATCATATCAGCCTGGGGATCTATTTTTCAGCCAGTGTCTATTTATTTAGACACATATCTTCAGCCCTGTGTACAAAATGCTCCATATGTGTTGAAGGATACGACTTCGCTATTATTACAACTGATGAAGTTGGATAAACTTCCCTCTGATATCATTTTCAGCAGCATTGACGTTAGTTCACTGTATACTTGTATACCTCATGCCGAAGGCATTGCAACAACTAGACAACTTATTACTGATAATATTTGGTATAAGGGACCTGACGTCAATTTCTTTTGCTGCTTATTGGAAATGGTATTAAGTAGGAATTATTTCTATTATGATGGTAAATTTTTCCTTCAACTAGCTGGGTGTGCGATGGGGTCCTCGGTGGCCCCGTCGTATGCAAATGCTTATATGATCTCAGTGGAGAGGGATATTTTCTTTAATGATCACAATATTGCTAGCAAGATACTACATTATTCACGATATATTGACGATATGCTGCTGCTGTGGTTGGGAGATGTAGATTCATTGCAATCCCTTATTGAACGACACAACCACAGTGACAGCCCTGTCAAACTAGTTTGTAAATCTGACACTGACAGCATTGATTTTTTGGATGTTAGAATTCAAAGATGCGGGGACAAAATTAAAACATCTTTATTTGTTAAACCCACTGATCGCAATACATTGTTGCAGGCGACCAGCCATCATCCCATGCCCATACGGAGGGGTCTCCCTTTTTCCCAATTTTTACGTGCGAGACGCATTTGCAGTGAGGATTATGAGGCCATACAATCACTTGACCTAATGGTGGATAAATTTGAAGCACGGGGATATGATAGAAAGACACTCTTAGAAGTCAAAAGAAAAGTATTAGCAATTCCTAGAACGGATACCCTTAAATCTAAAAATGCTAAGTCTACTTCTGATAGGATTATTTGGCCTAGCAGGTTTAATCTAGCTAGTGATAAGGTCAGACAAGCTGTTAATACGTATTGGCCCATCATTGCCTCTGATAAAAAGTTTACGGGTTTAGACAACAAAAAGATCATGTGCTGTCATTCACGGGGCAGGAATATCTGTGATTTTGTAGTGCGTACCGACATTACGGGGTTTGGTAAACGTAATGTGCCTCTCACCTTTTTGGGCAATAAAAAGCCTGGTTGCTTTAAATGTCTCGGGTGTGTAACATGCAGTTACATGCTGACCGGTGACGTGATTAAACATCCCTTTAAAAATCAAACGTTTAAAATCTATCACCATTTGTCTTGCTCATCTAAATTAGTAGTCTATGTATTGATATGCCCTTGTGGTAAATATTATGTGGGCAAGACTGACTGCGAATTTAAGGTTAGAATGGGACAACATAGATTTGCGATCCGGGAGGCTGTCCTCTCTGGAAAAAGTGAACAACCTGTTGCCCGGCATTTTGCCGTGGCAGGACATTCCCCTACTTCACTCAAACATAAGATAATAGATCATATTCCAGCATTACCCAGAGGAGGTAACCGTTCTAAGCTGCTTAGGCAGCGTGAGGCTAGGTGGATGTTTTTGCTTGATACCCTCAGCCCTAAAGGGCTTAATGAAAACAATGGTTTACATAGTTTCCTATAGCCCTGTTACTTAGTGCATTATATGATTAGTTAAATGACTATTGTTATGCATTAGCTTATATAGCAGGATACATAGTACTTTGGTGCAGTTTGTATGTTTCCATCTCTGTCTATCTGTAACATCTGAGCACTGTTATATTGTAAAACATTGTTTACAGTTGTTTCTATGGTGACGGGTTGCACGGTGATGTCATCAACCCGCGCACGGCTGAACGGAGGAGGCCGGCGGCGGGAAGCGGCGTGGTGATGGTGAGCACATAAATGGGTGAGTGTATGTTTGTATTGTTCATGCCCTGACGAAAAAGCTGTCTGCTTTGAAACGTTGGCAACAACTTGCAGTGTCGTGTCTTTTTGTTCTGAGTGCCGCCGTTCAAGACTTGTATATTTGGGGAGTTGCTTCACTCTCCTAATTACGGAAGGCAACAGAGTAATCCTGCTATGCTGAGAGTGCCGGGCCACAAGTGATATAGATATATAGATATATATATATATATATATATATATATAGTGAAGTTCTATTGTTTGTACTGTTTGGTGCGCTTTACTCTAATGCCCTCTGTTCAAAGCCCTGTGACTTCCCGCAGGTTGAACAGAGCTGCAAGTTGAAAAAATATATAGATCTATTGTTTGTACTGTTTGGTGTGCTTTACCCTAGTGCGCTTTGTTCAAAGCGCTGTTACTTACTCCACACAGTTTACACCAAGCTGCAAGTTCAATAAGGAAAAATTTAAAAATAGATCCATTGTTTGTACTATTCTGTGAACTGTACCACAGTATGCTGTGCAATGTTTCAGAAATGTGCTATAAATTGCTGTCTGTTTGTGCCTCTGCTCTTTCTTTTAGTAACCAGCCAGCTATCTGCAATGTTTGGCCTAAAGCGGATGTTAACAATATTGTGAGATGAGAGATGGCCAAAATTAATGGAAATAACTGAAAACAAAAAAGTCCCAAATTATGTGATTTTAGCAGTTCTTAGAAATTAAAAAAAAAAAGATAAAGATCTAAAACCAAAACACATGAGGGTGATTTTGGCAAAACCAAATCAAAAACATGAAGTTTATACAGCTCCAAAATCAAAACATGGGCATTAGAGGGTCGCGGGTCCCGCTGCCTTCCCACTTCCTCATTGCTGTCAGCTGCACGTCAGGTGGGGAGAGAGGACTGTCGCTGCTGCAGCAGCCTCTCTCTCAGAACAGCACTGACTGCCGTGTGCTGGGGAGAGAGTCAGCTCAGCGGTGGCCAGTCCTCTCTTCCATGATGAAAGTAAGGGGAGTGATCGCACCCTCCCGCCCGCTGCCTACCGCTCACCATCCACAGGTTCTGACACCAGCAGACAGAGTTTTGGCCATGCTCCCCACCACATTGGTCATGCCTCCCCCCTCATTACTGGGGACTGACAAATTGCCACAGTGCACTGCCTTCTCTTGGATGCCACCCCTTCCCCCCTCCTCTTGGAAGGCTCCGTAGCCATGTCTTGTAAATGACAGCTCCTTTAAAAAAGCACCCGAGTTCGGCCAGCAACCTGCACGTCGGGCAAACTCCGATGGAAGTACATCCAGCCCCTGGAGTCTTATTCAGAGCATGTAATAACAAAAAGAGTATAGCAGTAACAAAGGAGTTAAAAATTGTAATTATAAAAATCAAAATTAAGAAGTATTAAAAACATCTTTTCTAGTACAGCTCTATTCCTGCAAAATAAAACATCTGTCCAAAAAACTTCTTGAAAAAACAGTACCCAGACTGCTGGTTCCCCTATGTAACTAGCTAAGACTTATATCTCCCAATATGATAATATGGTGCCAGAGAAAATCACCACCCACCAATGAAAAAAAGTAAGATTCACATTAATAAACTAGTAAAAAAACAAAAAGAATTGGTTAATACACTAGTAAAAAAAAATAATTTAAATCCATTTTATTCCCAACAAAATAGATATACTCCCAAACCTTAACATAGGCTTAGTCCTGTAGAAAAGTAACTTCCCCAGGCAGTCAGTAGTTAAATTCACCAACCACAGTGGAATCAATAGACTCACCTAGATTCCCGTCAGTTCATGTTTTTCATGTTCTGGAATCAGTTTAACAGTCGGAAAACTGGTTTATCAAGATGACATATAATAAATTATTGCTTAAGTGCAGTATATACTGTAGATAGCAAGAAGTAAAAAAGTGTTTATAAGGAAACAAGAAAACAAAAAAAAGAGGTAACGGTAAGCTTTTCTAGTAAATTGTTTGAGATTTACAGTACAGTAAATACGCGATCTTAAAATGAACATAAATGTTACCATCTCGGCACCAGAGAAAATCATTTAAAGGAAAACTAGTGAACCCTTTTGCTCGACATAAAGCAAAAAAAGTACAGTATGTTTTGTTCGTTTGTAGAAGCGCATGCGTTTTCTTTTTGAATGTTAAGGTGTGTACACACGGTGAGATTTTTTCTTACGATTTTGACTATATAGTCAAAATCGTAAGGAAAGTTAGTGCAGATTGCAAGGTGAAAGTCACCTTGCGATCCCAATGCGATACCGATGCGCAGTCCCGCGGGGTCAGTATCGCAAGCCTAGATAGACTGTGCAGGTAAGTCATTTTGACTATCTCGTAGAAAAGATAGTAAAAATTTACACTTAGCCAAAATCGTACATAGTCAGTATCGCAAGCATAGTCATCTATGCTTGCGATACCGACCTAATTGGGGTTTAGCCCGAATCTCACAATGTGCACACACCTTTTTTATGCTGGCCATACATCAGACCAACTTTCCTCCAACCAGCGCCGTAACTAGGTGTGTGCAGAAGGGGCATTGCCTACAGTGCACACCTAATTAGATCGCATATTCCCCCTGTGCCTGCCCGCCCCATACTCCGGCTACGCAGCTGAGTGAGGCGCCACAGTTAGGTGGGCATCGGGTAGTCACGGAGACAACAGCGCCAGTGGACTTTCAAATGTGGTGCCTGACGCAGCCAATCAGATGCAGGTGTCCCATGGGCTACGGCTCTCAACTGAGTCTCTCCCCGAGCCATGCCCAGTCTCCACCCCCCCCCCTCTAGTGTCTCCTCCCATGACGTCTCCATGGCTGTAATGTTGCTCAGTCTCTTCCTCTGAAGCCGCCCGCCCACCTGTGTCCAGCTTAAGCCGCCGCTGCTGCTGAGGTCCCGGCAGCACTGCGGCTGAGTTCTCTGCTGCCTCTGAAGTGGACAGGAAGAGTCAGGAGACGGCAACAGCACGTAAGTGCCTACACAGACACTACAATATATTACACTACACTTCACTACACTATATTACACTACACTTCACTACAGTACACTACACTACAGTACACTTCACTACACTACACCCTAAGAGTAGGGGGCGGGGGGGTGTAAGGGGGACTCTGCCTGTCATAATGTGTAAAAGGGGGACCTATCCTGCCGTAATGTGTAAAAGGTGGACTCTGCCTACCATAACGTGTAAAAGGTGTACGCTGTCTGCCGTAACGTGTAAAAGGGGATGCTGTCTGCCGTAACGTGTAAAAGGTGGATGCTGTCTGCCGTAATGTGTAAAAAGGGGACGCTGTCTGCCGTAATGTGTAAAAAGGGGACGCTGTCTGCCGTAATGTGTAAAAAGGAGGCGCTGTCTGCCGTAATGTGTAAAAAGGGGACGCTGTCTGCCGTAATGTGTAAAAGGGCTCTACCTGATGTAGTGGCGCTACTGTATGGTGTAATTTAAATAATGGAGACTACTGTGCACCATTATGAATTGGTATTATTTTGTGGCCACACCCCTTTCCCATGAAGCCACGCCCTATATTTTTTGTTCGCACCTACGGCGCGCACTACCGCCGGTTTACGTTAAGGCGGGGGGCGCCGATGCCATCTCTTGCACACAGCGCTAAAATGTCTAGTTACGGCACTGCCTCCAACCATCCAACTGACCATGTATCCAACTTGTCTGTCCAACGAAAACTGTGCCCCACACACCTAACCGACTTTTTCATCAGAACAGCTGACCTGCCAACTTCTCTCCAACTTGTGATGTCACAGAAGTAGGCGGACAGTGTCTGCCTACTTCTGCATGTTTTTAATAAGTATTTGCGAGGTTTATAAAAGGAAGAAAATTAAATAAATATACTGTATATAGTTTTTGTGAGGTATTGGCAAGTGCTAGTGGGGTGGGTACCCGTGTGCATATAAATAGAAGCTACCTGGGTCAATATTAGTAGCTGACAAAGGGGGATTCTGCTAATTACCCTAAAGAATATAGCAAGGAAAATGTATATGTTTGGTCTTACAATGACACACACAATTAATTGATGCCAAGAGCTGTGAAACATTATACAATTTATTGAAATTTCCTATATAAGAATATATCTGACAGTGACAGCAGTCAAGAATATAATATTAAAACACAGAATGAAAACAATATCTATAAACTGTTGCCACTTAAAGTAATTCCAAAGTTTTTACTACAGAATCAAATTGTATCATACTGTGGATGCTGCAGAAAGCCACAGCTGACTAAATATAATACCTAAATAGAAAAAAGACAAAAGTTGACTCTTGTGTGGGTGCACTCTTTTTAGAAGATCAATAGAATATAACAATATTTAAAATGTAACTTTTAATAAGTCTTTAAAATATGTTAGTGTGTTAAAGTAAAAAAGAAGAAAAAACGAAAATAAATAATAATAATAATAATATTTAAATAGCACTTTTCTTCTAATAGGACTCAACGTGCTTTACAATTGTCTATACAGCTCAAAATACAAAACAGTAGATATTAGTGAAATGCATGAGTAAATAGGTAAGTGTCTAGTATATTTTTGAAGGATTCTAGAGTGGAGGCCTCTCGTACTGTGCGGGGAAGAGAGTTCCATAGTGTCGGAGCCACAAAGTTGAAAGCTCAACCCCCAGATGAATTCAGGGAGATTCTAGGTACTGTTAGTAGTTTTTCATCTACAGATTATAGTAATTGAGTGGGACAGTAAGGATTCAGAAGCTGCTTCAAGTACCTTTGACCCTGGTCATGTAGGGTTTTGAAAGTGAGTAAGCCAATCTTGAAAACTATTTTCCATCTTACAGGTAGTCGGTGGAGGGAGTAGAGGATGGGTGTTATATGGCTGGAATGGGGCTGGTAAGTTAACGGCCTGGCAGCTGCATTTTGAACCATCTGCAAGCGGTGCAATTCTTTTGCTGGGAGACCAATGTAGAGGGCATTGCAGTAGAACTAGTTGTGATGATACAAATGCATGTATGACTTTAGGCAGGTCTTCTGAGGGAATTAAGTGCTTGATTCTAGCTATGTTCCTCAGGTGAAAGAATGAGGATTTGATTGTGGCTGACACCTGATGTTTAAGTGTCAGGCCACTATCCAGGACAAAACCAAGATTCCGCACATGTTAATGGTTTTGTAGTTCTGAACCACCAAACGTAAGTCCTGTCAGTTGGCTATGCTGTAGTCTTGTCCTGTGAGCTATCATCAGGAATTATGTTTTATCAGTGTGGAATCTGGTGGACAAACACAATCCAGGTATGACAGCTCTGTATATCCTTGGGGCAGCCCTGGTCAGTGGCCGTGTATCTGGTTGTGGAATTACCAACAACATATTCCACCCATTTTGGATTGATAAAACCCTATTAATGTTGGGGTTTGGACAAGACTGTGAGTACAACGTTATTGGTAAACAATAGAAATAATGTATATGATATTGTACTAACCAACATAAAACAAATGATTTTACTTCAAGGGTTCTCATGCAGTTGTGACTGTTTGGTGGTGCTCCCAGAAAATAGTTCAGGAAAATACACTTCGTGGGGTTTTGCAGAGAAGCAAAAGAAGACTGTTTGGTCTATCTGGGGCACACTTGAAAGTAATTATACGGTAAGTATGTAGAGGTATTTAAAACTTAACTTTTATTATCTTTCAAAAATAAACATATATTCAGATGACTACAGACATCAAAATAGTGGTTTAAAAGCATATTAAATCAATAGCTCACTTTTACTCTGTTGAATGAGATAGTATTCCTGATAGTATTTAAACATTGGAGAGTGAGCAAGTGTGAGAGGAGATATTACAGAGCGAAAATTTCTACTTAACCTGTTCTCTTTGTCAGATTTTAAATATAATTAGTATGTTAACAATTTATGAGAACAGGAGTGGGCTGAGTGATTCCAGGCACCCAGAAAGTAAACAGATAAGGTGTGGGCGTAAATTGCAGATCTATTCATCTATTGAATTGTTTCTATTAGAGATTGGGTCCCAAAAAGAGTCAAGAGAATTAGTGTAGACCAGTCACTTCTGCTTTTGCCCATCTGTTGCCATCAAATGGGCAATGAGAAAGTGGGGGGTCTGGTCTAGATGAAAGAAAAGTACACTTCTGCTTTCCAATGTGGGTTGAGTGATTGAACTGCCCTGTATTCCTACAGTATCAGGTATTCCCAGAGGGTCTCCCTCTCTGGTACTGAACCAGCCAGCACTGCTTGGCTTCCAAGATCAGATGAGATCGGGCATGTCCAGTGTGGTGTGACTGTAGATAATGGGTTGATAGCCAAATGTTCCGTGGGGATCTTAATCCATTCTGGATGAGAGAGTGTATAGGATTCAAGGCAGGATAGGTTGAGGGAGAAGTTCAGTCAATCAGTTCTGCAGGAGCCTCCACGCTCTCCCTCCCGTTCTGGGAGCTTTGGTACATCCCCATGGTACTAATTGGACCCCAGCATCCTCTAGGACGTTAGAGAAAATAGGATTTTATATACCTACCGGTAAATTCTTTTCTCGTAGTCCGTAGAGGATGCTGGGCGCTTGACCAGTGCTCCTTTTTCCTGCATATTATCTTTTCTTCTTGCACAAGTTATCACGTGTTAAGTTGTTGTTCAGCAGTTGCTGTAAAGTTATTCATACTCGTTGGCATGTGTTTGAGTTGTATGCCATGTTGTGCGGCATGGTTGAGGGTCTGTGAGCTCGAAGTTTGTCCGTCTCCTCGGGCACAGTTCCTATACTGAGGTCTGGAGGAGGGGCATAGAGGGAGGAGCCAGTGCACACTGTGGAAAAAGTCTTAAAGTGCCGAAGGCTCCTCCTTTCTTCTTTCTATTTTCTTGAACATTTGTGACAGGCACCTTGATATTATCACCAGCGAGATTCTCTTTGATATACACAGATGTAGAATTAATTGGTTATGTAAATAACTTTTTCGAATATCAATTTAGAGGGCTTGCCCATTACTTCACCTGTTGAATTATTTCTCTACTATTATTTCTGGACTCTCACCAGTGATTCAAAGGTAGATTCTTACCTTTATCTAACACTGGCAGCAGATCCACCTATCATCTCTTTTCTATGCCTGCTTTGCAATTCACTGTTTTTTACCTCTTTTTCTCTTAATTTTCGTGAACTCTCATCAGTGATCCCAGATTAGCAAGTTCATTAGCTAATTTCTACTACCATACCACACTGGAAACACCCGAATCCATTTGATCTTGGAAGCTAATCAGTGTTCGGCTGGGTCAGTACTTTGGTGGGAGACCCCCTAGGAAGACCCAGTGTAGTAGAGCTCAGATGTGATTGGCATGCCGAGTGCCTAACACTGACAGCAGAGTCACTCTTTTTCTACTTATCCATCTATACTTATATTTGTGATGACTAGTTATGTCATGACTTAATAACTTGTGGCTCAATTAAGGTGTTTTGTGCCTTGCAGGCGGTTTAGAATATCGGTGTAAATTTACACGTGCATTATTTTGTATATGGTTTTTGTGGAAGCAAACCCGTGAGTCTATTCCCCTATTTTGGGCTCTCATTATCAATGCCCTGATGTTTGGTTTCACAAACATGGAATTATCCTTCAAATTTTGCTAATAAGGAGACCACTCCTGTCAGTACAGATATCGCACACTTGTTGTTTAATGTTTATGCATGTAATTGTTGTGAGGAGACCAATCCTGTCAGGACTGTACAGATATCGCACACTTGTTGTTTAATGTTTATGCATGTAATTGTTGTGAATACACCTAAATATTTACATTTTTTTTTTTAAGAATTCAATAAAATACAATCAATTTTAATACAGATTTTGATATTAATTTTTCAATATTTCTGTCTTTTTGACAATCTCAAGAGTGCACCCACAAAAGAGTCTTCTTTCTTTTCTCTGTTTTGCATACTATTGGGGTCATGTGTATCTGGCCCCCCATATGTGTATCACACCTCCATTTCCATTGGCCACGCCCCATGTGGCATTTGGCAACACCCATTTTTGGGGGTGCGCGCACACAGTACATATAAGAATTTTTTTTTACTTGCACCACTGGGAATGTGCGAGGGATTAATGACAAGATAAAAAGATCATTGGTTATGACCCAACTCAAGAAGTATAAAGCAGACATGATATGCCTTACAGAAACGCACCTGTATGTTAACAAAGTACTAACCTTAAAAGAAGCATGGACAGGTTACATGTCACATCCAGTTTTCTCACATAATGCTAGAGGAGTTGCAGTTCTTGTAAAGAAATCTGTGAAGTTTCATCTGGAGTCTAGCAGAATAGATCCAACCAGGAGGTTTGTTTTCTTATGGACAATGGTCAACAAAAATTTATTGCATATACTGGCTATATACATTCCTCACCCATACAGTAATGAAGTGTTGAAGCAGGTGACTTTGTTTGTGGACCAGTCACCAGACACCCCTGCATAAACATAGGGGATTTTAATAATGTCATGGATAGTAGGCTGGATAGATGGTGACAAAGTCTGGATGTGGATATAGTAACATCCTCTGGTACACCATTCTCTAGACTAATTGATGAAATGGGGTGGAAGGTGTCGAAGTCAAAAATATTACATACACACCACATACAAACTCCAAACAGACGTCTCTCTGTGCGTGCGCATACGTGCAGCGTGCACAGCGATATATGGTAGCATACGCATTCACACAGACAAGCCACAAAGATATATTCAACAGATATTTCATACAACACATAGACAAAACATGTTTAGCATCATTATGTATTAAATTATATAATAGAGTTTAACATCAGATGTATATGTATTATTGGAACGGAGCGAGATGGACATGTCATGCTTGGTGTCAAAATGATCAGGGGAATGAGTGTGTTAATTTGATAGCTATGGGAAGATTGTAGCACATTGCAATGATTAGTTATGATTAAATGTATGAAATCTAAAGTCACTCTTATTAGAACAAAGACAGCATGTGTGCAGCAAAAACCAGTGGCTAACCCCTCTTCAAGGCTGGACGTTGCTTGCATATTAACTGACCAATAACACATCATGAATGAGAGATCTCCCTCCCCTGGACCAATAACAGAAGACTCAGTCCCAGACATGTACCTCCCCCAATACACAGTATATAGGTGTTTCCCCTCACCCAGGAAGCGGTTTTCGTTGCTGTTGGTGCAGATTCAAAGATGGAGAGGACTGTGCATTGAGGGACAGGGTGAAGTATGCTGGCTGTAACTGATCCTTATGTAACTACAACTGCTTCTTGTGTAATTGTAACTCTGTAACCATATATATACTGTACATATGTTATATTGTATGCATACACTTTTAATATCAAATATATACATCTCTGAGCATTGGACCTCAGCCTATAATGTGTGCGTGTGCTTACTTTCTCTTGAGGGATATAGTGTTTGCGACGTACAGCGCACTTTTATCGTGTATGGTAATAAGATGCACCTTGCATCCACAACATATATTAATGCTGGAATTTGAAATGTTTATTTAGAAATAATTAGAAATTTACAAAGGATATATGGAGGATTCGTAATACTACATATTTAGAATACTCATGTAAGTCTACATTATATCATACGCTGTCACGGATAGATTTGGCCCTGGTTTCAACTTGTTTGATTCCTTTGGTAGTTGAAATTGAGTATTTGCCCAAGTGCATATCTGACCACTCTCCTGTAATCCTAACTGTTAATTTGGGGAGGGACAATAGTGCTACCTTTAGGAAGTTGAATCCATATTGGGTATCCCAGATAGGCGCAGGTTTGGGTTTGATTTCTGAATGGGAGAGCTTTAAGGCTAATAATATTTCATACCCAAACCAGACTATTTGTCATGATGCCTTTAAGGCATGCATGTGAGGTACATTTATCAAAAAGATAGCTGAAATTAACAAGAAAAAGGAAAGAAGAGGCCTGCCTGGAGCGTCAATGCCAATATCTGGAAGCCCAGTATATATGGTCTGCATTATCTAGTGATAGGGAAATATGGCTGGAGGCACAGAGAGACTGGTCCGACTGCCTATATGAAAAAGCAAGACATAGGCTATTGTTTATTAGACATGCACAATACTGTCAAGCAGAAACAGGGGGAAGAAACCTGGCTTTTCTAGCTAGAGAGGATCACAATAATAGTACTATCCATTATCCAATGTAATAACAATTCTCGTGCAGGATTGTTATTTAATATCGGAAATTGCAGATGTGTTTGGGAAATATTATTCATCAATATACTGTATGCTTCCAGGGTTTCATACAATACAAAGCTGCTCCAAGAGTATTTGGGACATATTGCACTTCCAACCTTGTTGGGGGAAGCGGTGGAAATGCTGGAGGCCCCTTTTACACTGGAGGGGATTGAGGCTGCGGTCTCCTCTCTCCCAGCATTTAAGGCCCCAGGATTGGATGGAATACCTGTGGAAGTGTATAAAAAATTTAGAGAATTCTCTTTCCCATATTTGTTGGAGGTATTCAACTCACTATATGAGTGGGGGTCCATTTCTTCCTTTATGACAGAGGCAATTATTATTGTATTACCCAAAACAGGAAAGGACCCCACTCTTCCTGAGTCGTATAGACCCATTTCACTTTTGACAACTGATGTTAAGATAATCGCTAAGATTTTAGCAATGCGGTTAAATTCAGTAATATTGTCAATTATCCATTCTGACCAAACGGGATTTATGCCAGGGAAATCTACAACGCAGAACCTGCGCAGACTGTTTTGTCATCTACAGGGCTGCGATGCAGAAGGGTCAGGGGCAGTGGTTGTATCACTTGACGTGGCCAAGGCCTTTGATTCAGTAGAATGGGGTTATTTATGGGCAGTATTAAAAAAAATCTCTTTTGGGCCCAGATTTATAAAATGGGTCCAATTGCTGTACGGCCTACCAACGGCATGGGTATCCGTTAATGGATATATATCACAATCATTCCCCCTGTTCAGGGGCACATGTCAAAGGTACCCATTGTCACCTGCATTATTTGCATTGGCAATTAAGCCCTTTGCCTGTTCTATAAGAGCAAATGCAGGAATTTGTGGTATCAGGCTGGGACAGAGGGAGGATGTGATAGCACTATGGGGGTCATTCCGAGTTGATCGTAGCTGTGCTAAATTTAGCACAGCTATGAACAGGCACTCCGAAATGCGGAGAGACGCCCACCACAGGGCTAGTCCGCCCCGCAAGTCGGTGCTGCCCCCTTCCCCCCTTCCCGGAAGTGCAAAAGAATCGCACAGCGGCGAGGCTTTTGCATTTCAGGAGTACCTCTTGGCCAGCGCAGCTCCTGCGGCTGGCTGGGAAAACCTCTTTGCCGCCCAGGTTGCAGCGGCAGCGTGTGACGTCATGCAGCCGCCGCAGTTCGCCCCCCTAAACGGCGGCTTAACGCCATCGTCCTGCCCCCTCCCGCCCATCAACCGCCTCTGCCTGTCAATCAGGCAGAGGCAATCGCTAGGCAATGATGGCCTTCGGCTGTCTGGCATGCGCCAGCACACTGCGGTGCCGGCGCATGCGCAGTACTGACCCGATCGCACCGCTGCAGTTCATCGCAGCGGTGCGATCGGGTCAGTACTGTGCATGCGCCGGAGTGATCGGGCCAGAATGACCTCCTATATGCGGATGACGTGCTGCTATTTTTGAAAGATTCAGAGAACTCAGTATAACACATGTTAATAATGGTTAATACATTTGGGGCTTTCTCTGGCCTATTGATAAATTGGGATAAGTCAATTATCTTTCCTATTTCAGGCCGGAGGAGCAGCAGGATTGTCTGCTGCGGTGGGCAGTAAGATTTAAATATCTCGGTATATGGATTACACCTCAGGTCACAGAATATGTGCTGCAAAACATTGATCCAGTGACAGCACACTTTAAAGCAAAGGTCCATGTTTAGAAAAAATTGCCGTCAGGGACAACGAACAAGGGTTTACCTCATTTACTCCGTCAAGCACTCTTTGTATGGCGATTTGCGCATATGTTGTTCAAATGGTCAGATGCAGAATCGCCGTTGTGGTTCAACAAGGCTTATCCTGAGCTGTTTAAAATACAATATATGGTCATTGAGGGGGATATGCACGGTGGGACAACTGTATAAAAAAGGCATCTTCAAAACATTTCAACAACTGCAGAATGAATTTAATGTACCAAGGAATGTATTTTTCAGGGACTTACAGATGCGCTATGCTGTGCAAGCCCAGTTTTAAAAAAAAATTTAATATCGGCCTCTCCAATTAAAACGTTACTGGCCAAATTGAAACTTAAGGATCGGATGTCTGCTGTGTATGCCACCTTAAATGACAGATTGTCGCATGAGTTAATGGGACAGTTAAAAATAAAGTGGGAGTTGGATATAGGCTGGATTCTAGATGAACAATGGTCACAGGTTCTGAGCTCAACAAAAATAGCTACAGCATGTGTGAGGTACCAACAGGTGCATTTCTATGTGCTACAGAGGGTTTATCATACCCCATTGACGGTGGTCTTCAGTATGCCGACTGTCGGGATCCCGGCGCACAGTATACCGGCGCCGGAATCCCGACAGCCGGCATACCGACACTTTTTCTCCCTCGTGGGAGTCCACTACCCCCCTGGAGGGAGAATAAAATAGCGTGGCGCGCTTAGCGCGCCACTGTGCCCGCAGCGTGGTGAGCGCAGCGAGCCCAAAAGGGGCTCATTTGCGCTCGCCACGCTGTCGGTATGCCGGCGGTCGGGCTGCCGGCGGTCGGGCTCCCGGCGCCGGTTTGCTGGTCGCCGGGAGCCCGGCCGCCGGCATACCATACTACACCCTCCATTGACTATGCAAAAGGCAGGTATATGGGACAATGCACTATGCCCCAGATGCCAAATGGAAAATGCAGGATTTAATATGGGAATGTCCATCGGTTTACTTCTTCTGGGATCTTATTTGGAGGGATATTTTGTATACGGTTCCATCATTGCCGGGGTTAAACCCACAAATATGTTTATATGGAATAGGTGTGGTGGAGATGCACTCGTATGGAATTTATAGCTACATAATTATAGCCTCTCCACATTGGCAAAAGTAATTATAGCGCGTGGCTGGTTTTCATGTAATCCGCCAGAATTAGTTAAGTGGAGGGCGCTGGTTAACGAAACAATTAGGCACGAGAGGTTCATGTTTGTATCTAGGAATGCTTTGGATAAATTCAATGATAAATGGGGTAGATGGAAATATTCAAGGCTCGGAAAATCAGAGGAGGATAATATGGATATACCTGGAAGGGGCCAATAAATCAAAGAAAAAAAAGGTAAGAACAAGTTCTCACCTCGAAGTCCCATTTATTATAAAGGATATTAAATGAAAGCAGAGGAAAGAAAGTGTACGATACGATCTCCTTGCTGGAGAAGAGGAGGAGAGAGGGAGAGTCCTTATTATTATTATTATTACTTTTTTTTTTCTCTTGTCTGTTGTTGCTGGGGTAGTTTTAGTTTGTATGAAAAATACACAATGTTTATAAGAAGTATACTGGCATTGATTAAGTAGTAAAGAAAAGCTTAACTGAATTGAAAAAAGCTGCACAGACCAGAAGAGAATACGCAATAATAATTGATCACTCTTTTCTGCCTTGAATTTAAGAGTGAAGGAAGGGAAGAAAAGAATGAGGGGAAGGGAAAGGGGAGAAGGAAAGGGAAAGGGAAGATAGAAAAAAAAAAGCACATAGTAAAGTCTGCACTATAACCTACAATAATGGGAAGAAGGGGGAGGGCAGGGAGAAGGTGAGGAAAGGAAGGGAGGGAAAAGGAAGGGAGGGGAAAAGAAAGGGAGAAGGGGAAAGGAAGGGAGGGGAGGAGGGGTTGAGACTAGTGATGAGCGGGTTCGGTTTCTCGGAAACCGAACCCCCCCCGAACTTCACGCTTTTTACACGGGTCCGAGGCAGACTCGGATCTTCCCGCCTTGCTCGGCTAACCCGAGCGCGCCCGAACGTCATCATCCCGCTGTCGGATTCTCGCGAGGCTCGTATTCTATCGCGAGACTCGGATTCTATATAAGGAGCCGCGCGTCGCCGCCATTTTCACACGTGCATTGAGATTGATAGGGAGAGGACGTGGCTGGCGTCCTCTCCGTTTAGAATAGAAATAGATAGTGAGAGTGAGACACTTGATTTACTGGAGCTTAGGAGTACTCAGAGAGTGCAGAGTTTACTAGTGACTGACCAGTGACCACCAGTGCAGTTTTATTATTATTTAATATAATCCGTTATCTGCCTGAAAAAAAACGATACACAGTGACACAGTATACCATATCTGTGCTCAGCCTCAGTGTGCTGCATCATCTATGTATATCTGACTGTGCTGAGTGCTCACTGCTCACACAGCTTAATTGTGGGGGAGACTGGGGAGCAGTTATAGCAGGAGTACATATATTTAACAGTGCACACTTTTGCTGCCAGAGTGCCACTGCCAGTGTGACTGACCAGTGACCAGTGACCACCAGTATATTGTGATTGTCTGCCTGAAAAAGTTAAACACTCGTCGTGTGGTGTTTTTATTCTATAAACGCATTCTGCTGACAGTGTCCAGCAGGTCCGTCATTATATAATATATACCTGTCCTGCAGTAGTGATATATATATATTTTTTATATCATTATCATCCAGTCTATACTAGCAGCAGACGCAGTACGGTAGTCCACAGCTGTAGCTACCTCTGTGTCGGCAGTCGCTCGTCCATAATTGTATACCTACCTGTGGTGGTTTTTTTTTTCTTTCTATCTTCTTCATACTAGTAGTTAACTTTAGGAGTCTGCAGTGCTGACAGTGTCCAGCAGGTCCATCATTATATAATATATACCTGTCCGGCTGCAGTAGTGATATATATATATATTTTTTATATCATTATCATCCAGTCTATATTAGCAGCAGACGCAGTACAGTAGTCCACGGCTGTAGCTACCTCTGTGTCGGCAGTCGCTCGTCCATCCATAATTGTATACCACCTACCTGTTGTGTTTTTTTTTTTTCTATCTTCTTGATACTAGTAGCTTACTTTAGGAGTCTGCAGTGCTGACAGTGTCCAGCAGGTCCGTCATTATATAATATATACCTGTCCGGCTGCAGTAGGGATATATATATATTTTTTTATATCATTATCATCCAGTCTATATTAGCAGCATACGCAGTACGGTAGTCCACGGCTGTAGCTACCTCTGTGTCGGCAGTCGCTCGTCCATCCATAATTGTATACCACCTACCTGTTGTGTTTTTTTTTTTCTATCTTCTTGATACTAGTAGCTTACTTTAGGAGTCTGCAGTGCTGACAGTGTCCAGCAGGTCCGTCATTATATAATATATACCTGTCCGGCTGCAGTAGTGATATATATATATTTTTTATATCATTATCATCCAGTCTATATTAGCAGCAGATGCAGTACGGTAGTCCACGGCTGTAGCTACCTCTGTGTCGGCAGTCGCTCGTCCATCCATAATTGTATACCACCTACCTGTGGTGTTTTTTTTCTTTCTATCTTCTTGATACTAGTAGCTTACTTTAGGAGTCTGCAGTGCTGACAGTGTCCAGCAGGTCCGTCATTATATAATATATACCTGTCCGGCTGCAGTAGTGATATATATATATTTTTTATATCATTATCATCCAGTCTATATTAGCAGCAGACGCAGTACGGTAGTCCACGGCTGTAGCTACCTCTTTGTCGGCAGTCGCTCGTCCATCCATAATTGTATACCACCTACCTGTGGTGTTTTTTTTTCTATCTTCTTGATACTAGTAGCTTACTTTAGGAGTCTGCAGTGCTGACAGTGTCCAGCAGGTCCGTCATTATATAATATATACCTGTCCGGCTGCAGTAGTGATATATATATATATATTTTTTATATCATTATCATCCAGTCTATATTAGCAGCAGACGCAGTACGGTAGTCCACGGCTGTAGCTACCTCTGTGTCGGCAGTCGCTCGTCCATCCATAATTGTATACCACCTACCTGTGGTGTTTTTTTTTTTTTCTATCTTCTTGATACTCGTAGCTTACTTTAGGAGTCTGCAGTGCTGACAGTGTCCAGCAGGTCCGTCATTATATAATATATACCTGTCCGGCTGCAGTAGTGATATATATATATTTTTTATATCATTATCATCCAGTCTATATTAGCAGCAGACGCAGTACGGTAGTCCACGGCTGTAGCTACCTCTGTGTCGGTAGTCGCTCGTCCATCCATAAGTATACTAGTATCCATCCATCTCCATTGTTTACCTGAGGTGCCTTTTAGTTGTGCCTATTAAAATATGGAGAACAAAAATGTTGAGGTTCCAAAATTAGGGAAAGATCAAGATCCACTTCCACCTCGTGCTGAAGCTGCTGCCACTAGTCATGGCCGAGACGATAAAATGCCATCAAAGTCGTCTGCCAAGGCCGATGCCCAATGTCATAGTACAGAGCATGTAAAATCCAAAACACCAAATATCAGTAAAAAAAGGACTCAAAAATCTAAAATAAAATTGTCGGAGGAGAAGCGTAAACTTGCCAATATGCCATTTACCACACGGAGTGGCAAGGAACGGCTGAGGCCCTGGCCTATGTCCATGGCTAGTGGTTCAGCTTCACATGAGGATGGAAGCACTCAGCCTCTCGCTAGAAAAATGAAAAGACTCAAGCTGGCAAAAGCACAGCAAAGAACTGTGCGTTTTTCGAAATCACAAATCCACAAAGAGTCCAATTGTGTCGTTTGCGATGCCTGACCTTCCCAACACTGGACGTGAAGAGCATGCGCCTTCCACCATTTGCACGCCCCCTGCAAGTGCTGGAAGGAGCACCCGCAGTCCAGTTCCTGATAGTCAGATTGAAGATGTCAGTGTTGAAGTACACCAGGATGAGGAGGATATGGGTGTTGCTGGCGCTGGGGAGGAAATTGACCAGGAGGATTCTGATGGTGAGGTGGTTTGTTTAAGTCAGGCACCCGGGGAGACACCTGTTGTCCGTGGGAGGAATAGGGCCATTGACATGCCTGGTGAAAATACCAAAAAAATCAGCTCTTCGGTGTGGAAGTATTTCAACAGAAATGCGGACAACATTTGTCAAGCCGTGTGTTGCCTTTGTCAAGCTGTAATAAGTAGGGGTAAGGACGTTAACCACCTCGGAACATCCTCCCTTATACGTCACCTGCAGCGCATTCATCATAAGTCAGTGACAAGTTCAAAAACTTTGGGCGACAGCGGAAGCAGTCCACTGACCAGTAAATCCCTTCCTCTTGTAACCAAGCTCACGCAAATCACTCCACCAACTCCCTCAGTGTCAATTTCCTCCTTCCCCAGGAATGCCAATAGTCCTGCAGGCCATGTCACTGGCAATTCTGACGAGTCCTCTCCTGCCTGGGATTCCTCCGATGCATCCTTGCGTGTAACGCCTACTGCTGCTGGCGCTGCTGTTGTTGCTGCTGGGAGTCGATGGTCATCCCAGAGGGGAAGTCGTACTCGTAAGACCACTTTTACTACTTCCACCAAGCAATTGACTGTCCAACAGTCCTTTGCGAGGAAGATGAAATATCACAGCAGTCATCCTGCTGCAAAGCGGATAACTGAGGCCTTGGCATCCTGGGCGGTGAGAAACGTGGTTCCGGTATCCATCATTACTGCAGAGCCAACTAGAGACTTGTTGGAGGTACTGTGTCCCCGGTACCAAATACCATCTAGGTTCCATTTCTCTAGGCAGGCGATACCGAAAATGTACACAGACCTCAGAAAAAGACTCACCAGTGTCCTAAAAAATGCAGTTGTACCCAATGTCCACTTAACCACGGACATGTGGACAAGTGGAGCAGGGCAGGCTCAGGACTATAGGACTGTGACAGCCCACTGGGTAGATGTATGGACTCCCGCCGCATGAACAGCAGCGGCGGCACCAGTAGCAGCATCTCGCAAACGCCAACTCATTCCTAGGCAGGCTACGCTTTGTA
Source organism: Pseudophryne corroboree (assembly GCF_028390025.1). Classification (NCBI taxonomy): domain Eukaryota; kingdom Metazoa; phylum Chordata; class Amphibia; order Anura; family Myobatrachidae; genus Pseudophryne; species Pseudophryne corroboree. The sequence continues at coordinate 559,775,604 of NC_086447.1, read as the reverse complement.
TCACCGCTTTCCAGAATACGCACACAGCTAAAAAACTCTTACGGCAACTGAGGAAGATCATCGCAGAATGGCTTACCCCAATTGGACTCTCCTGTGGATTTGTGGCATCGGACAACGCCAGCAATATTGTGTGTGCATTAAATATGGGCAAATTCCAGCACGTCCCATGTTTTGCACATACCTTGAATTTGGTGGTGCAGAATTATTTAAAAAACGAGAGGGGCGTGCAAGAGATGCTGTCAGTGGCCAGAAGAATTGCGGGACACTTTCGGCGTACAGGCACCACGTACAGAAGACTGGAGCACCACCAAAAACGCCTGAACCTGCCCTGCCATCATCTGAAGCAAGAAGTGGTAACGAGGTGGAATTCAACCCTCTATATGCTTCAGAGGTTGGAGGAGCAGCAAAAGGCCATTCAAGCCTATACAACTGAGCACGATATAGGAGGTGGAATGCACCTGTCTCAAGCGCAGTGGAGAATGATTTCAACGTTGTGCAAGGTTCTGAAACCTTTTGAACTTGCCACACGTGAAGTCAGTTCAGACACTGCCAGCCTGAGTCAGGTCATTCCCCTCATCAGGCTTTTGCAGAAGAAGCTGGAGACATTGAAGGAGGAGCAAACACAGAGCGATTCCGCTAGGCATGTGGGACTTGTGGATGGAGCCCTTAATTCGCTTAACAAGGATTCACGGGTGGTCAATCTGTTGAAATCAGAGCACTACATTTTGTCCACCGTGCTCGATCCTATATTTAAAACCTACCTTGGATCTCTCTTTCCGGCAGACACAAGTCTGCTGGGGTTCAAAGAACTGCTGGTGACAAAATTGTCAAGTCAAGCGGAACGCGACCTGTCAACATCTCCTCCTTCACATTCTCCCGCAACTGGGGGTGCGAGGAAAAGGCTCAGAATTCCGAGCCCACGCGCTGGCGGTGATGCAGGGCAGTCTGGAGCGACTGCTGATGCTGACATCTGGTCCGGACTGAAGGACCTGACAACGATTACGGACATGTCGTCTACTGTCACTGCATATGATTTTCTCCCCATTGAAAGAATGGTGGAGGATTATATGAGTGACCGCATCCAAGTAGGCACGTCAGACAGTCCGTACTTATACTGGCAGGAAAAAGAGGCAATTTGGAGGCCCTTGCACAAACTGGCTTTATTCTACCTAAGTTGCCCTCCCACAAGTGTGTACTCCGAAAGAGTGTTTAGTGCCGCCGCTCACCTTGTCAGCAATCGGCGTACGAGGTTACATCCAGAAAATGTGGAGAAGATGATGTTTATTAAAATAAATTATAATCAATTCCTCCGTGGAGACATTGACCAGCAGCAATTGCCTCCACAAAGTACACAGGGAGCTGAGATGGTGGATTCCAGTGGGGACGAATTGATAATCTGTGAGGAGGGGGATGTACACAGTGATATATCGGAGGATGATGATGAGGTGGACATCTTGCCTCTGTAGAGCCAGTTTGTGCAAGGAGAGATTAATTGCTTCTTTTTTGGTGGGGGTCCAAACCAACCCATCATTTCAGTCACAGTCGTGTGGCAGACCCTGTCACTGAAATTATGGGTTGGTTAAAGTGTGCATGTCCTGTTTATACAACATAAGGGTGGGTGGGAGGGCCCAAGGACAATTCCATCTTGCACCTCTTTTTTCTTTCATTTTTCTTTGCGTCATGTGCTGTTTGGGGAGTAGTTTTTGGAAGGGCCATCCTGCGTGACACTGCAGTGACACTCCTAGATGGGCCAGGTGTTTGTGTCGGCCACTTGGGTCGCTTATCTTAGTCACACAGCTACCTCATTGCGCCTCTTTTTTTCTTTGCGTCATGTGCCGTTTGGGGGGTGTTTTTTGGAAGGGCCATCCTGCGTGACACTGCAGTGCCACTCCTAGATGGGCCAGGTGTTTGTGTCGGCCACTTGGGTCGCTTATCTTAGTCACACAGCTACCTCATTGCGCCTCTTTTTTTCTTTGCGTCATGTGCTGTTTGGGGGGTGTTTTTTGAAGGGCCATCCTGCGTGACACTGCAGTGCCACTCCTAGATGGGCCAGGTGTTTGTGTCGGCCACTTGGGTCGCTTATCTTAGTCACACAGCTACCTCATTGCACCTCTTTTTTTCTTTGCGTCATGTGCTGTTTGGGGGGTGTTTTTTGGAAGGGCCATCCTGCGTGACACTGCAGTGCCACTCCTAGATGGGCCAGGTGTTTGTGTCGGCCACTAGGGTCGCTTATCTTAGTCACACAGCTACCTCATTGCGCCTCTTTTTTTTCTTCTTTGCGTCATGTGCTGTTTGGGGAGTAGTTTTTTGAAGGGCCATCCTCCGTGACACTGCAGTGCCACTCCTAGATGGGCCAGGTGTTTGTGTCGGCCACTTGGGTCGCTGAGCTTAGTCATCCAGCGACCTCGGTGCAAATTTTAGGACTAAAAATAATATTGTGAGGTGTTCAGAATAGACTGAAAATGAGTGGAAATTATGGTTATTGAGGTTAATAATACTTTGGGATCAAAATGACCCCCAAATTCTATGATTTAAGCAGTTTTTTAGGGTTTTTTGAAAAAAAACACCCGAATCCAAAACACACCCGAATCCGACAAAAAAAATTCGGTGAGGTTATGCCAAAACGCGTTCGAACCCAAAACACGGCCGCGGAACCGAACCCAAAACCAAAAGACAAAACCCGAAAAATTTCCGGTGCTCATCACTAGTTGAGACATTGGTAAAATTGAGGAGTAATTAAAGATATATAATAAATATTGAATAATGCACACGGAATCACAATATTTGTAATACTTGTATGGTATAGCAATATGTACAAGATTATTGGAGACTGATAAATTGCCTAGGAAAGGTATGCACGAATAAGGGTAGTAAACCTGAACATGTCTCACTTGAACACAGGGAGGTAGGGAAATAAGGAAGCAAGAAAAAAGTAGATTCTATTTTATTGTTTTTTTCTCTCTCTCTCTAGTACACATGGTAACAGGTCTGTGCAAATTAGCAAGAAACTAAATGAATGCAAAGTAATTAAGCATAATGGAAGGGAACAACAAAAATTAGTTCACCAGACTGGTATGTAATGTATTATGTATTCAGTGTATAGTATGAATGAGGGTATGGTATACGTATTGTAAAGGGATTGTGAGTGTTTCCTTTTGCTTACTGTATGTAATGAAAATTGAAAACAAATAAATAAAACTCAATAAAAAAAATGGGGTAAAGAAAAACACTTAGCTTCCTTTACGATATAGTCTTCGGTCCAGTGACCCTTGTTGAGTTCAAAATATATGAAATACAAATAAAAAATAATAAAATTAAAAACATGCAACCTGTCTCAATGCAGACAATGATTGTTCATGTAAGCAATTTTTTTGTGTGGAAGAACTGTGTTAGGAACTACTGCAAGTTCCAATTAACCAATATAGAATACTTTTCTTAAAAACAATAATTTATTCACACAGTATTCCAAGTGACCAACGACAGGTACTGCACGTACAATATATATATATATATATATATATATAAACAGTATATACTGCCATCCCCTGTCACCCACTGCCTCCCCAGTCACCCACTAGCTCCTTAGTCAACCACTAGATCTCCATCACCCACTGCCTCTCTGTCACCCTCTACTTCTCCTTGTCACCCACTGTCTCTCTGTCACTCTCTACTTCTCCCTGTCATGCACTGCCTCCCCATCACCCACTGCCTTTCTCTGTCATCCATTACCCCTCCCTGTAACTTACTGCCTCTCCCTGTCATCCTGTACCTGTCACCCTCTACCTCACCCTGTCACACAGTGACTCTCGTCAATAATTGCCTATCTCTGCCATCTTCTACCTCTCCCTGCACTCCCACTGTAGCTCCATCCTCATTATGTACAGCACCACCCCCAGGGGAGCCCTGCCTAATTTGTTAGTCCCATGAATCATAATTTCTAAAGGCATGCCCTGCTCAGCTCTCATTTACCTCCAATACACTAAGTCATCACTCACCTCTCATACAACCAGCCCGCACTCACCTCACAAACACTGAGGTTTCACTCCACTTACCTCTCAAATACAGCCCTGTCCCACTGAGTTCTCACTCGCCCAGAGCCCTCACTTACCTCTAATACACTGAGGTCTCAGTATACTCACCTCTCTCACACTCAGCATCAGTCACAGTAAGCCCAGCAGCACATCTCCCGCCATCCTCTCCCCTTGTAGCAGCTCCTGCTGATTTGCAGCAGACAGATGATTCCTGACTGCCGCTCTCAGTCCCCTTCCCTGATCTTTGCATCATAAGTGGGCTGGCTGAGCCATTACCTTGATAAACCCGGCCATGTTTGCGCCACCCCCAGCCTCCTCTCTCTGGGGGATATCCAATTATCCCCGGTAAAACATCGGGTCAGAAAAACAGCCATTTTTCTGACTTTTTTCCGATGTTTCACCAATTTTTTTTTTTACAGGCTATCCAGATGGATCGCCTGTGAAAAAAAAAAAAAAAAAAACCCTTCTCCCGAAAACACAGTCCCGTTTTTGGACGAAAAATTGGCTGTTTCCGGGGATTCTGCTTCGCCTGCTGGAGGCAGGTGAAATAAAATCCCAGATTAGCCGGCGCATGCTGCGGCTTATCGGGGTTAATTAGCTAGCCCCCGGCAGGACAATTAGCCCCGGTAATTTACCGGGGCTAATTGGATTTCCAACTCTGAGGCAGATCAGTGTCTCCAGCCCGCAGCCTGCATACCAAAGCCCTGACTCAGGAGTCCTGCATTCCCTGTCTGGCTTCTCCCTCCCACAATGGTACACAGCAGATAATGGCGGCAGGCGATCAGAAAGGGGACAGCAAGGAAGATTGTGGGTAGATGTGACTGGTTGCACCCACAGGGCAAATGTGCTGTGCACGGCCAGCACCACACTAGTTACGGCCCTGCTTACATGAGAGAATTCCATGAAGTTGTTCTACCATAATATATGGCTCTGATTTCCATCTATTGCAAAGTCTGTTTTCTGGACAACCGCAATAAAGAAATAAGTACTCTTTTTCCAGGCTTCAACGTCTGTTCCAAAACTTTCCTGTCATATTGAGTCTTATTTTGCAACACCAGTTTCCTAGCTGCTAGTACAAAATTCCCTCTGTCAATTAGCTGAACTTCTGATTGCACACCTCCCCCTTTGCCAGCTGATATAGGGGGTAATTCCGAGTTGATCGCTCGCTAGCAGTTTTTAGCAGCCGTGCAAACGCTATGCCACCTCCCACTGGGAGTGTATTTTAGCTTAGCAGAACTGCGAACGAAAGGATCGCAGAACGGCTACCAAAAAAATTGTGCAGTTTCAGAGTAGCTCCAGACCTACTCAGCGCTTGCGATCACTTCAGACTGTTTAGTTCCGGATTTGACATCACAAACACGCCCTGCGTTCTCCCAGCCACGCCTGCGTTTTTCCTGGCATGCCTGTGTTTTTCCGAACAATCCCTGAAAACGGTCAGTTAACACCCAGAAACGCCCACTTCATGTCAATCACTCTGCGGCGGCCATTGCGATTGAAAACCTTCACTAGACCTTGTGTGAAACTACATCGGCTGTTGTGAAAGTACGTCACGCATGCGCAGAAGTGACGCTTTTTCACTTAATCGTTGCGCTGCGAACATTTTTATCTAGCGATCAACTCGGAATGAGCCCCATAGTTGGAGCATTTAAGAGCAATATTATCAAGGCCTGCAGTCAGGACTTGGCCTGCTTGCATTTGTGAAGATTGCATTTGTTAAGGATGTATTTTAATGACGAACTTAGAACCGGAGTTTGAACTGGATTTGGACTACGCTAAAATCTCTAATTAAACTAGTTCACCAAACACTGCAACTCGGGACCATTATGTGGCCTCTCCTCACCTCTGCCATGAGAACACCAGAACCAATGCCTACTACTCCTCTGTCCAAGAACATCATGACTGCCCCTAGGACTACCCCTCAAGCTGAGCAGGGAACTGAGGGCGTGCGCATCAGGACCAGACTTTGCTGGGTCAGTTCCATTGGACATTAGTGTGCACCCCACATTCTCACACCCACCTGCACTGCTCTCTAGAGACCAGGACATTTATCATCTTCACAAAATAATGTTACTTCAGTTTTCCTGCAAATGTTTTCTTTCTCTTCTCTTTCTTCTTACAGGGTACTTCCACCCCATTGTGTGCTATTCCTGTAATGTGTACCTCCATTGGTTGCACACCCTGCCAGCAGTAAACTACGCAGTGCGCCCCACATGGCTGCCTCGGATGGTTCCTCCATGGGCAGGGTGTGCTTCATTTGGATCTTTCCATGCAGGGTATAGCATACTCCTACACACGTGTCAGTTTTCCCATACATGCATTTGGCCCTTGTATGGCTCATCTCCCACTGTGTAACCTTCGTAGTGCGCCCAACATGGCTGCCTTGTCTGGTGCACTTGTGGATGGGATGAAAAATACATGGACCTGATGGTTTTGTTGGAACCCTACTCTGAACTTTAGGACTCTGCAGTCTACCCATTTTGTGTTCTATTCTAGGGGTGGACTATTCCACCCTGGGTAATCCTACGCAGTGCGCCTAGGATGGCTGCCGCACCTGGTACCTTGTGAGTGTGGAATACACAACCCCTGGAGGTTATTACCCAAAATGCCTACACCAATCATGCATTATTCTTTCTGTGTGCTCAAGGTTTTTTCTTTTTTTTCTTTTATTGTCTGTGTGGTTTATCTTTTGATGTAATACTTAAATCTTCTGTATTGTGTGCATTGTTTGAGTTCTAGTTGGAGCCGCGGATGGCTGCCTCGGTGCTGCTCTGCCAAACAGCCTTCGTTTTTAGTCTTGCATGTATAATATGTCTAATATGTCGAGTCTATTGTACAGTTGCAATGTGCAGTATGAACTCATACGTGTAATGTTTGTAATGTATGCTACGTTTTTCCCCCTTCTTATGCTATGTATTCCCCCTTCATGTTGCTGCTTGGTGATGCATTGTACCACAAAGAATTCCTAGTGTACGTGAGTACACCTGGCCAATAAAGCGGATTCTGATTCTAATAAACTTATTTTAACTCTCTCATAGATTTTCACATGTATTTATTTCCTAATACAAGTCCACATGGAAAGTACCCAGAGTACAATTATGCACACACCCCATGTGACAAATGTGTCTACTCAACTGCCACATCCAATTAGAATCAAAGGTGCCCAACATATTAAAAAGAGTACTATTAAATCTCTCATGCTGTGGATCCCTCTTCAGATGGTACAGGGTTGTTTCTGATTTTATAATTCCACAGCGATTACATTATTTCTGTATTACTGTATCTGGCTTCTAAGTTTGGTGCTACTAGAAAGAAACATAGAAACATACAATTTGACGGCAGATAAGAACCACTTGGCCCATCTAGTCATGCCCATTTTTTACCATATTTTTAACCTCAAACCTTATTTGATCCTTATTTCTTTGTAAGGATATCCTTATGTCTATGACATGCATGTTTAAATTGCTCTACTGTCTTACCCTCTGCCACCTCTGATGGGAGGCTATTTCACTTGTCCACTACCCTTTCTGTGAAGTAATTTTCCCCAAAATTTCCCCTGAACCTACCCCAGAGGTGCGGAGTCTAATGAACGCCTGTTTTTAATTTTTTATAAATTGCCAAACACAGTCAGTGTGCCCTTTCTCTCAATATTTGAAAAAAGGAGATTTATGGTAAGAACTTACCTTTGTTAAATCTCTTTCTGCGAGGTACACTGGATTCCACAGGGAATAACATTGGGGTGTAGAGTAGGATCTTGATCCGAGGCAGCAACAGGCTAAAAGCTTTGACTGTTCCCGAGATGCATAGCGCCACCTCCTCTATAACCCCGCCTCCGTGCACAGGAACTCAGTTTTGTTAACCAGTCCAATGCAGTAGCAGGTAGAAAAGAGACTACAACCATTAGTAGCCACACAGAACCACATTCTCACGACAGGAGAAGGTATTAGTGGCTAATGCCATACAAACCCAAAGAAGCTAAGTGCGTCAGGGTGGGCGCCCTGTGGAATCCAGTGTACCTCGCAGAAAGAGATTTAACAAAGGTAAGTTCTTACCATAAATCTCCTTCTCTGCAGCAGGGTACACTGTATTCCACAGGGAATAACATTGGGGATGTCCTAAAGCAGTTCCTCATGGGAGGGGACACACTGTAGCGGGCACAAGAACCCGGCGTCCAAAGGAAGCATCCTGGGAGACGGAAGTATCGAAGGCATAGAACCTTATAAACGTGTTCACTGAGGACCACGTAGCCGCTTTGCACAATTGTTCAAGGGATGCACCACGGCGGGCCGCCCAAGAAGGTCAACAGACTGAGTAGAATGGGCTTTAATGGTATCAGGAGCTGGAAGGCCAGCCTGTACATAAGCATGTGCCAAGGTCTGCTTATTAACAGGCCAGCCAAGTTTGTGAAAACCAAAACGAACAAACAGAGAGTCAGATTTACGAACCGACTCCGTTCTTTTCACATAAATACGGTTAGGCAGATAACCAGGGCGGGTCCGAAGAACCGCCCGGTTACGATGGAAAAAACAGATAAGGAGACCGACAGGATAAGGCACCTAAATCTGAAACCCGTCTAGCAGAGGCAATAGCCATCAAAAACAAGACCTTAAGAGTAAGCCATTTAAGGTCCACCGATGCTAGAGGTTCAAAAGGAACCTCTTGTAAGGCGTCCAGAACCAATAAATCCCAAGGAGCCACAGGAGACACTTATGGAGGTTGAATTCGGAGAACACTCTGAGTGAAAGTATGAAATCAGGCAAAGTCGCAATCTTTCTCTGAAACCAGATTGAATAGGCCAAAATATGAACCTTGAGAGAGGCCAGACGCAAGCCTAAGTCCAGGCCCTGTTGTAGAAAGGCCAACAGATTGGCAGTACTGAACTTGAATACGTCCACTAACGCTGCTTGAGGATCCCTTGTTCTTGCTCCGAAGACCAGAACCGTGTGATTGTGTCGAGACACCATCAGGTCTACGTCTGGTAGGCCCCACTTGTCCAATAGGAGTTGAAATACTTCTGGATGAAGACTCCACTCTCCGGTGTGTACGTCCTGATGACTGAGGAAGTCCTCTTCCTAGTTGAGGACTCCCGGAATGAAACACTGCCGATACGGCTGGCAGATGGCGTTCTGCCCATTGAAGTATCCTTGACACTTCCCTCATTGCCATGCGGTTTCGAGTGCCGCCTTGATGATTTATGTATGCCACCGTGGTGGTGATGTATGACAGTACTTGAACAGGCCTGTTCTGTATCCAAGGCATGGCTAATGTCAGTGCATTGAACACTGCCCGCAGTTCCAGAATGTTTATCAGGAGGAGAGACTCCTCCCTGGTCCACCGACCCTGATGAGAGTGTTGCTCCAATACTGCGCCCCAACCCCTCAGACTGGCATCCGTCATCAGCAGGACCCAGTTGGAGATACAGAAGTGACGACCCCTGCTCAAACGCTGATCCTGGAGCCACCAAGACAGAGACAGGCGAACCTCCGGAGTTAGGGAGATCATGTGAGTCCTGATCTGGTGTGTTAAGCCGTACCATTTGGAGAGAATCAACTTCTGGAGAGGGTGGGAGTGAAATTGAGCGTACTTTACCATGTCAAATGCCGACACCATGAGGCCCAGTACTTGCATCGCCGAGTGTATTGACACACGTAAGCGAGATAGGAAGTGTCTTATTTTGTACTGAAGTTTCAGGACCTTGTCCGGAGACAAAAACAACCACTGTTTGTGTGTGTTCAACAATGCTCCTAGATGCAGCATGCTCTGAGCAGGGACAAGGGATGATATCTTCCAGCTGATGAGCCACCCATGGGCTTGTAGGAAGTGGACCATCAGTTCCAGATGATGAAGGAGAACATCTGGTGAGGTTGCCAGGATCAACAGATCACCCAGATATGGTAGGACCCTGATGCCCCGACGGCGAAGGAGAGCCGTCATAACCGCCATGATCTTGGTGAAAAATCATGGAGCCGAGGTCAGACCAAAAGGTAAGGCCTGAAATTGGTAATGTAGGTTGACAATAGCAAACCGCAGGTATTGCTGATGCAAAATGGCAATAGTGATATGTAGGTACGCATCCTGTATGTCCAGGGATACCATATAGTCCATGGGCTCCAAGGCCAGAACAACTGAACGAAGAGTTTCCATACGAAACCTGGAAACCTTCACAAATTTGTTCAAAGACTTGAGGTTGAGAATGGACCGGGAGGATCCATTCGGTTTCGGGACTAGAAACTGTGTGGAATAGTACCCCCTGCCCCTCTGAGCCAGAGGCACCGGCACTATCACTCTTGTATCCAGGAGAGATTGTACCACCAGATGGAGCATTTTTGCTTTTACCTGATCTGAAGGGATGTTCGTTAAGCAAAACCAATGAGGGGGACATTTCTTGAAAAATATGGCGTAACCCTGAGTGACGACTTCCCTTACCCAGGCATCCGAAGTGGTCTGTAACCACATCTGAGCGAACTGTAGAAGTCGGCCACCTACCCTGGGATCCCCCAGAGGGAGGCCCGCCCCATCATGCGGCAGGTTTATTCATTTTGGAAGCAGGCTGACGGCAGCCCAGGCATGTTTTGGTTTGGGCTTGGTAAATTTGGAAGAGCGTGTCTTCTTTGGGTACACCTGACTATTTGCTTTACCTGGAGGCCGAAAGGAACAAAAGGAAGTACTCAGCCTTTGGAGCCGAAAGAGGAGTAGTACTAGGTAGACAAGCAACAATCTTGAGGTATTCCCCAAAAAGTATGTTCCCCTTAAAGGGTATCACCTCCAAGGTCTTTTTAGAGTCCAGGTCAACAGACCAGGAACGCAACCAGAGGATCCTGTGAGCCAGAATGGACGTAGTAGACGCCTTGGCCGCCAGGACACCGGCATCAGAAGCCGCCTCCTGAATGTAATGAGAGGTCGTAATTATATAGAAAAATGAGAAGGTTGTTCCGCTTCAACTTCCTGAACCCAGGCTTCAATAGTTTTCGCCGCCCAGGCAGCCGCTATAGCGGGTCTATGCACAGCCCCTGCAAGAGTGTAAATAGACTTCAAGCAACCCTCCACACACTTATCCATCGGTTACTTCAGGGAGGTGACGGTATTGACAGAAAGAGCAGATGACACCACCAGGCGTGCAACCTGAGAGTCCACTGGAGGTGGGGTTTCCCAATTTTTACTGATCTCTGCAGCAAGGGGATAACCAGCCAGCATCTTTTTAGACATTGAAATTTTCGTACCTGGGGATTTCCAGGATTCCTGACGTATGTCAACCAGGTGGTCAGAATGGGGTAGAAGCAATTTAGTCACCTTCTGACATTTAAACGTATCTGGTTTCTTAGAGGTAGTAGGAGGTTCCCTGTCATCCTCAAACTGAATAATGAGACTGATGGCCTCTAAAAGGTCAGGGACATCCACTTGTGTCAGAGTCTCCCCATCTGAAGTATCTGGATCAGTGTAGGAAAAAATAAAGGTTCCCTAATGCACACCGAGTGAAAAATATTACGACATAATAGTCAGATAATACGGAGATCTTAGTTGCGTATATCTGCAGATATAGGGTTAAGCCCCCAGGCCGATCGACAAGGCTTCTCCGTCACTGGGGGTCCCTAATACTGGGTATTGGTCCGGGGTGCAGGACCCCATAACGTCGGCACAGGTCGGCTACCCCAGGTCAGCACACAAGTGAGAGTTAATAAGGGTTAATAAGAAGCACAGAAGTGCTATATAGGTGGTGTGATTAAAATAATACAAAAATATATACAAAGTGATAGGAAAAATCATAAGTGTTAATAAAGTGTTAGGGTGTGCCGACCTGAAGCAGCCCAGCCATACCGACACAGGGGCCACCGCACCCCACACCCACCCCATAAATAATTACAAATATGTCTGGGTTAAATTCCCAGTGTAAGGCCACATGGTAATGGCTCCTACAGCATCTGAGAGCCAGCTCACCTGGAGATACCCCTAGCTTCTCCTATGGCAGTCTGGTGTCAGCAATCCCTCCTAATGCTGACCCATTCATGCCTCTCAATACAATGCACAAAGTGGTGAGCTGCTCAATCAGATAGTGATGTCACTCAGGTGCTAAAAGGGAGGGGTAATTCTGTGTAGGAAAAAATAAAGGTTCCCTAATGCACACCGAGTGAAAAATATTACGACATAATAGTCAGATAATACGGAGATCTTAGTTGCGTATATCTGCAGATATAGGGTTAAGCCCCCAGGCCGATCGACAAGGCTTCTCCGTCACTAGGGGTCCCTAATACTGGGTATGGGTCCGGGGTGCAGGACCCCATAACGTCGGCACAGGTTGGCTACCCCAGGTCAGCACACAAGTGAGAGTTAATAAGGGTTAATAAGAAGCACAGAAGTGCTATATAGTAGAGATGTGCACTTGAAATTTTTCGGGTTTTGTGTTTTGGTTTTGGGTTCGGTTCCGCGGCCGTGTTTTGGGTTCGACCGCGTTTTGGCAAAACCTCACCGAATTTTTTTTGTCGGATTCGGGTGTGTTTTGGATTCGGGTGTTTTTTTCAAAAAACCCTAAAAATCAGCTTAAATCATAGAATTTGGGGGTCATTTTGATCCCAAAGTATTATTAACCTCAAAAACCATAATTTCCACTCATTTTCAGTCTATTCTGAATACCTCACACCTCACAATATTATTTTTAGTCCTAAAATTTGCACCGAGGTCGCTGGATGACTAAGCTAAGCGACCCTAGTGGCTGACACAAACACCTGGCCCATCTAGGAGTGGCACTGCAGTGTCACGCAGGATGGCCCTTCCAAAAAACACTCCCCAAACAGCACATGACGCAAAGAAAAAAAGAGGCGCAATGAGGTAGCTGTGTGAGTAAGATAAGCGACCCTAGTGGCCGACACAAACACCTGGCCCATCTAGGAGTGGCACTGCAGTGTCACGCAGGATGGCCCTTCCAAAAAACACTCCCCAAACAGCACATGACGCAAAGAAAAAAAGAGGCGCAATGAGGTAGCTGTGTGAGTAAGCTAAGCGACCCTAGTGGCCGACACAAACACCTGGCCCATCTAGGAGTGGCACTGCAGTGTCACGCAGGATGGCCCTTCCAAAAAACACTCCCCAAACAGCACATGACGCAAAGAAAAAAAGAGGCGCAATGGGGTAGCTGTGTGAGTAAGCTAAGCGACCCTAGTGGCCGACACAAACACCTGGCCCATCTAGGAGTGGCACTGCAGTGTCACGCAGGATGGCCCTTCCAAAAAACACTCCCCAAACAGCACATGACGCAAAGAAAAAAAGAGGCGCAATGAGGTAGCTGTGTGAGTAAGATAAGCGACCCTAGTGGCCGACACAAACACCTGGCCCATCTAGGAGTGGCACTGCAGTGTCACGCAGGATGGCCCTTCCAAAAAACACTCCCCAAACAGCACATGACGCAAATAAAAATGAAAGAAAAAAGAGGTGCAAGATGGAATTGTCCTTGGGCCCTCCCACCCACCCTTATGTTGTATAAACAGGACATGCACACTTTAACCAACCCATCATTTCAGTGACAGGGTCTGCCACACGACTGTGACTGAAATGACGGGTTGGTTTGGACCCCCACCGAAAAAGAAGCAATTAATCTCTCCTTGCACAAACTGGCTCTACAGAGGCAAGATGTCCACCTCATCATCATCCTCCGATATATCACCGTGTACATCCCGCTCCTCACAGATTATCAATTCGTCCCCACTGGAATCCACCATCTCAGCTCCCTGTGTACTTTGTGGAGGCAATTGCTGCTGGTCAATGTCTCCACGGAGGAATTGATTATAATTCATTTTAATGAACATCATCTTCTCCACATTTTCTGGAAGTAACCTCGTACGCCGATTGCTGACAAGGTGAGCGGCGGCACTAAACACTCTTTCGGAGTACACACTTGTGGGAGGGCAATTTAGGTAGAATAAAGCCAGTTTGTGCAAGGGCCTCCAAATTGCCTCTTTTTCCTGCCAGTATAAGTACGGACTGTCTGACGTGCCTACTTGGATGCGGTCACTCATATAATCCTCCACCATTCTTTCAATGGTGAGAGAATCATATGCAGTGACAGTAGACGACATGTCCGTAATCGTTGTCAGGTCCTTCAGTCCGGACCAGATGTCAGCATCAGCAGTCGCTCCAGACTGCCCTGCATCACCGCCAGCGGGTGGGCTCGGAATTCTGAGCCTTTTTCTCGCACCCCCAGTTGCGGGAGAATGTGAAGGAGGAGATGTTGACAGGTCGCGTTCCGCTTGACTTGACAATTTTGTCACCAGCAGGTCTTTGAACCCCAGCAGACTTGTGTCTGCCGGAAAGAGAGATCCAAGGTAGGTTTTAAATCTAGGATCGAACACGGTGGCCAAAATGTAGTGCTCTGATTTCAACAGATTGACCACCCGTGAATCCTTGTTAAGCGAATTAAGGGCTCCATCCACAAGTCCCACATGCCTAGCGGAATCGCTCCGTGTTAGCTCCTCCTTCAATGCCTCCAGCTTCTTCTGCAAAAGCCTGATGAGGGGAATGACCTGACTCAGGCTGGCAGTGTCTGAACTGACTTCACGTGTGGCAAGTTCAAAAGGTTGCAGAACCTTGCACAACGTTGAAATCATTCTCCACTGCGCTTGAGACAGGTACATTCCACCTCCTATATCGTGCTCAATTGTATAGGCTTGAATGGCCTTTTGCTGCTCCTCCAACCTCTGAAGCATATATAGGGTTGAATTCCACCTCGTTACCACTTCTTGCTTCAGATGATGGCAGGGCAGGTTCAGGCGTTTTTGGTGGTGCTCCAGTCTTCTGTACGTGGTGCCTGTACGCCGAAAGTGTCCCGCAATTCTTCTGGCCACCGACAGCATCTCTTGCACGCCCCTCTCGTTTTTTAAAAAATTCTGCACCACCAAATTCAAGGTATGTGCAAAACATGGGACGTGCTGGAATTTGCCCATATTTAATGCACACACAATATTGCTGGCGTTGTCCGATGCCACAAATCCACAGGAGAGTCCAATTGGGGTAAGCCATTCCGCGATGATCTTCCTCGGTTGCCGTAAGAGGTTTTCAGCTGTGTGCGTATTCTGGAAACCGGTGATACAAAGCGTAGCCTGCCTAGGAAAGAGTTGGCGTTTGCGAGATGCTGCTACTGGTGCCGCCGCTGCTGTTCTTGCGGCGGGAGTCCATACATCTACCCAGTGGGCTGTCACAGTCATATAGTCCTGACCCTGCCCTGCTCCACTTGTCCACATGTCCGTGGTTAAGTGGACATTGGGTACAACTGCATTTTTTAGGACACTGGTGAGTCTTTTTCTGACGTCCGTGTACATTCTCGGTATCGCCTGCCTAGAGAAGTGGAACCTAGATGGTATTTGGTAACGGGGGCACACTAACTCAAGAAATTGTCTAGTTCCCTGTGAACTAACGGCGGATACCGGACGCACGTCTAACACCAACATAGTTGTCAAGGCCTCAGTTATCCGCTTTGCAACAGGATGACTGCTGTGATATTTCATCTTCCTCGCAAAGGACTGTTGGAAGTAGTAAAAGTGGGCTTACGACTTCCCCTCTGGGATGACCATCAACTCCCAGCAGCAACAACAGCAGCGCCAGCAGCAGTAGGCGTTACACGCAAGGATGCATCGGAGGAATCCCAGGCAGGAGAGGACTCGTCAGAATAGCCAGTGACATGGCCTGCAGGACTATTGGCATTCCTGGGGAAGGAGGAAATTGACACTGAGGGAGTTGGTGGGGTGGTTTGCGTGAGCTTGGTTACAAGAGGAAGGGATTTACTGGTCAGTGGACTGCTTCCGCTGTCGCCCAAAGTTTTTGAACTTGTCACTGACTTATTATGAATGCGCTGCAGGTGACGTATAAGGGAGGATGTTCCGAGGTGGTTAACGTCCTTACCCCTACTTATTACAGCTTGACAAAGGCAACACACGGCTTGACAAATGTTGTCCGCATTTCTGTTGAAATACTTCCACACCGAAGAGCTGATTTTTTTGGTATTTTCACCAGGCATGTCAACGGCCCTATTCCTCCCACGGACAACAGGTGTCTCCCCGGGTGCCTGACTTAAACAAACCACCTCACCATCAGAATCCTCCTTGTCAATTTCCTCCCCAGCGCCAGCAACACCCATATCCTCCTCATCCTGGTGTACTTCAACACTGACATCTTCAATCTGACTATCAGGAACTGGACTGCGGGTGCTCCTTCCAGCACTTGCAGGGGGCGTGCAAATGGTGGAAGGCGCATGCTCTTCACGTCCAGTGTTGGGAAGGTCAGGCATCGCAACCGACACAATTGGACTCTCCTTGTGGATTTGGGATTTCGAAGAACGCACAGTTCTTTGCGGTGCTTTTGCCAGCTTGAGTCTTTTCATTTTTCTAGCGAGAGGCTGAGTGCTTCCATCCTCATGTGAAGCTGAACCACTAGCCATGAACATAGGCCAGGGCCTCAGCCGTTCCTTGCCACTCCGTGTGGTAAATGGCATATTGGCAAGTTTACGCTTCTCCTCCAACAATTTTATTTTAGATTTTTGAGTCCTTTTTTTACTGATATTTGGTGTTTTGGATTTTACATGGTCTGTACTATGACATTGGGCATCGGCCTTGGCAGACGACGTTGCTGGCATTTCATCGTCTCGGCCATGACTAGTGGCAGCAGCTTCAGCACGAGGTGGAAGTGGATCTTGATCTTTCCCTAATTTTGGAACCTCAACATTTTTGTTCTCCATATTTTAATAGGCACAACTAAAAGGCACCTCAGGTAAACAATGGAGATGGATGGATACTAGTATACTTATGGATGGACGAGCGACTGCCGACACAGAGGTAGCTACAGCCGTGGACTACCGTACTGTGTCTGCTGCTAATATAGACTGGATGATAATGAGATTAAATTAATATATATATATATAATATCACTAGTACCTACTGCAGCCGGACAGGTATATATATTTATTATGTAATGACTGATGACGGACCTGCTGGACACTGTCAGCTCAGCAGCACCGCAGACTGCTACAGTAAGCTACTATAGTAGTATGTATCAAGAAGAAAGAAAAAAAAACCACGGGTAGGTGGTATACAATTATGGATGGACCAGCGACTGCCGACACAGAGGTAGCTACAGCCGTGGACTACCGTACTGTGTCTGCTGCTAATATAGACTGGATGATAATGAGATGAAATTAATATATATATATATATATATATAATATCACTAGTACCTACTGCAGCCGGACAGGTATATATATTTATTATGTAATGACTGATGACGGACCTGCTGGACACTGTCAGCTCAGCAGCACCGCAGACTGCTACAGTAAGCTACTATAGTAGTATGTATCAAGAAGAAAGAAAAAAAAAAACCACTGGTAGGTGGTATACAATTATGGATGGACCAGCGACTGCCGACACAGAGGTAGCTACAGCCGTGGACTACCGTACTGTGTCTGCTGCTAATATAGACTGGATGATAATGAGATGAAATTAATATATATATATATATAATATCACTAGTACCTACTTCAGCCGGACAGGTATATATATTTATTATGTAATGACTGATGACGGACCTGCTGGACACTGTCAGCTCAGCAGCACCGCAGACTGCTACAGTAAGCTACTATAGTAGTATGTATCACGAAGAAAGAAAAAAAAAAACCACTGGTAGGTGGTATACAATTATGGATGGACCAGCGACTGCCGACACAGAGGTAGCTACAGCCGTGGACTACCATACTGTGTCTGCTGCTAATATAGACTGGATGATAATGAGATGAAATTAATATATATATATATATATATATATATATATATAATATCACTAGTACCTACTGCAGCCGGACAGGTATATATATTTATTATGTAATGACTGATGACGGACCTGCTGGACACTGTCAGCTCAGCAGCACCGCAGACTGCTACAGTAAGCTACTATAGTAGTATGTATCAAGAAGAAAGAAAGAAAAAAAAAACACGGGTAGGTGGTATACAATTATGGATGGACCAGCGACTGCCGACACAGAGGTAGCTACAGCCGTGGACTACCGTACTGTGTCTGCTGCTAATATAGACTGGATGATAATGAGATGAAATTAATATATATATATATAATATCACTAGTACCTACTGCAGCCGGACAGGTATATATATTTATTATGTAATGACTGATGACGGACCTGCTGGACACTGTCAGCTCAGCAGCACCGCAGACTGCTACAGTAAGCTACTATAGTAGTATGTATCAAGAAGAAAGAAAAAAAAAAACCACGGGTAGGTGGTATACAATTATGGATGGACCAGCGACTGCCGACACAGAGGTAGCTACAGCCGTGGACTACCGTACTGTGTCTGCTGCTAATATAGACTGGATGATAATGAGATGAAATTAATATATATATATATATATATATATCACTAGTACCTACTGCAGCCGGACAGGTATATATATTTATTATGTAATGACTGATGACGGACCTGCTGGACACTGTCAGCTCAGCAGCACCGCAGACTGCTACAGTAAGCTACTATAGTAGTATGTATCAAGAAGAAAGAAAAAAAAAAACACGGGTAGGTGGTATACAATTATATATATATATTATATACAATTATATATATATATATATATATATATATATATATTAAACTGGTGGTGATTAATTAAACTGGTGGTCAGGTCACTGGCCACACTATCAGCAACTTGCAAGTCGTACTCCTAAGCAGACAATCACAATATATACTGGTAGTCAGTGTTGATATGTATGTACTCCTGCTCTCAGACTCTAACAGCCAATCCAGGGAAACTCTTCCTATAAAAGGGGGCTGGTTTAGGACAGGGACGCCAGCGCTTCAAGTTACAACCCTGTTGTAGGTGCTTTAGCCTGTGCTCCCAGGATTCCTGCTGTATTCTGGTACTTCTAACCCTGCTTAGTCGTTTCTCAGTTGTTGCTGCAGTCCTGCGTCCCTAGCCTGCTGTTGCCTGTGGAGACGCTCCTGGAAAACAAGGTCCAGTAAGACCCTCTGGGCACGGACGACCCCGGGTCTCCTGCTTTGTCCTTCGAGCCACAGTCCGCAGATCCTTGTCTCCAGCCAAGTCCTCGGACCACCACTCACAGTCCTCAGCTCGTTATCCCCAGCCTTGTCTTACAAGCCACAGTCTACAGTTCTCAGTCTCCAGCCACGTCCCTGAACCACCCACCGTCCATAGTCCTCAGCCCCTTATCCACAGACTCATCTTGCAAATCTCCGTCCACGGTTCTTTGTCTTCAGCTACGTCTACAACCATCATTCACAGTTCTGCAATTCATTATTTACAACTTCGCCTTTCAAGCCACAAACCCGCAGTTCTTTGTCTACAACTACGTCCCTAAGTCATCGTCCACCAGCCACAGTTCTCATCCTCAGCCCCGTCATCAAGAACTACAACCCACAGACTTTGAGTCCTGCCTACGTCCCTCATTACCCCTTGCTTCATGAGAAGGAACTATATCCAACTCCCTCGTCTTGTTCATCCCCAGTCTAATCCCTCCTTGGGCGAGTCTCAGCTGCCGGATCCTCAAACCTTGCTAGACGTGACAGTAAGCACTGGCCAAATGGATTTGATGGGTGATCAGGCCTCAGGAGGGGATTCAACCGCAGATACCTGGTCTTGCTTGAGTAAGCAGGAGGCCACCCAGTCTCAAATTGTGCAGTTCATGCAGACTATGTCCGAACGTCTCGACTCTCTCTGTGTTGCAATGACGGCTCCTCAAGTATCTACAGCTGCTCCCACATTAGCACCCCCAGCTCCACTTCCTCCAGTACCAGTACCACTTCCACGGTTGCATTTGCCATCTCCCAGTAAGTTCAATGGTAATTCAAAGCAATGCCGCGGGTTTCTCAACCAGTGCGAAATCCAGTTTGAATTACAGTTGGTAAACTTTCCATCAGCACGAACCAAGGTGGCCTATATAATTTCTTTGCATACTGGCAAGCGTTGGAATAGGCGTCACCGTTGTGGGAGAGGTCGGATCCCATCCTGTCTAACTACTCAGAGTTTGTGGCCGCCTTTGGAAGAATCTTCGACGAACCGGGCAGGACGTCTGCCGCTTCACTGGAGATCCTGCGCCTGCGGCAGGGCACGCGTACGGTCAGTCAGTACGTGATCCAGTTTCGTGCTCTCTCCTCAGAACTGAACTGGAACGAGGAGGCTCTCATCGCAGCTTTCTGGAGCTTTCTCTCCAAAAAGATCAAAGATGACCTTGCAACTCAGGACGTACCTGATAAGTTGGATAAGTTAATTTCCCTATGCAATAAATGAGACCTGAGATACAGAGAACGCTGTATGGAGAGATCACGGTCTGATCGTCCCAGGCCTCGAGTCGTTCTTCCGCCAACCCCATCATCTGCAACTACCGAAGAACCGATGCAGATCAATCGTTCCCGCCTCTCCAACAAAGAACGTCAGAGACGGCGACAAGGGAACCTATGCCTGTACTGTGGTGCATCTGATCATTTTGTTAAATCTTGTAGCCAACGTCCGGGAAATGCCCGCTCCTAGCTTGTGCCGGAGAGGTCAAGTTAGGAGAATTCTCAGAATTACTTGTCAAGAAAGAGTCCGTCCTGTTAACTCACCTGGAACTCCCTTCCTCCTCTCTTCTCATCCCTGCACTACTTGACTCCGGAGCCGCCGAAAGCTTTATTACATCAGCTTTGGTCAAACGGTCTGGGATACAAACGGTCCGTTTGGAGCGTACCATTTCAATTACTGCTGTGGATGGAAGTCATATTCCTGAGGGGATTATCACTCTTCGTACTATTCCTCTTAAGATAAAGGTCGGAATACATCTCTTTCCTAGTAATTCCTAAAGCCTCTAACGAACTGATCCTAGGATTTCCATGGTTAGTTAAACACAATCCCCACATAGATTGGCAAACCATGGATGTTCTCT
Organism: Pseudophryne corroboree; assembly: GCF_028390025.1. NCBI lineage: Eukaryota > Metazoa > Chordata > Amphibia > Anura > Myobatrachidae > Pseudophryne > Pseudophryne corroboree. The sequence goes on along the minus strand of NC_086447.1, from coordinate 559,754,658 downwards.
CCTGGGGACGGAACTTCTTCCAGAACTGTTTGCCCTCAGTAAGACCTCTCTGTTCTTCTAGCCCTTCCAGCCTTCATGCGGAATACCAGGCCTTCCAAGATGTTTTTAGTAAGCATGGGGCGGACACCTTGCCGCCGCATCGCACTTGGGACTGCCCCATTGATCTGGTACCAGGCAAGACTCCTCCTCGAGGACGAATCTACCCTCTCTCACTCTCTGAGACACAGGCGATGTCGGAGTATATCCGGGAGAACTTGGATAAAGGGTTCATCAGGTCCTCCACCTCTCCGGCCGGGGTGGGGATTTTCTTCGTCAAAAAGAAGGATGGGGGTCTGCGGCCCTGTATTGACTATAGAGGTCTCAACTACATAACAATTCAGAACAGATATCCGTTGCCTCTAATTCCAGAACTGTTCGACCGTGTTAAAGGAGCTACTGTATTCACGAAGTTGGACTTACGGGGGGCCTACAATCTTATTCGTATTCGCCCAGGTGATGAAAGGAAGACGGCATTTAATACCCGCGATGGCCATTACGAATACCTGGTAATGCCTTTCGGCCTATGTAACGCCCCAGCCGTCTTTAAAGAATTTGTTAATGACATCTTTAGAGAGCTCCTCTATAACTGCTTGGTGGTGTATTTGGATGACATCCTCATCTTTTCTAGGGATCTGAAGACCCATCGAGAACAAGTCAAAGAAGTTCTAACTTGTTTACGGAGAAATGAATTATTCTGTAAGTTAGAGAAGTGCACCTTCGAAGTACCCACAATTCCATTCCTTGGTTACATCCTCTCAGGGCAGAGGTTACAGATGGATTCTGCTAAAGTCCAGGCGATTCAGGATTGGTCGGTTCCAGCTACCCTTAAGGGAGTTCAACGCTTCCTGGGGTTCGCCAACTTCTATTGAAGATTCATTCAGAATTATTCCTCTGTCATAGCTCCCATAACAGCATTAACTAGAAGAGGAGCCGATCCGGACAAGTGGTCTCCAGAGGCTTTAGAAGCCTTCTCGTCATTAAAGAAGGCCTTCATGACCGCCCCTGTTCTTTGACAACCCGATCTCAGCCGCCCATTCCTGGTGGAGGTCGATACCCCCACGGTAGGAGTAGGAGCAGTATTATCCCAGCTCTTTGAGGACAAGAAAGTCCATCTGATTGCGTTCTTCTCGCGAAGATTCTCCCCCGATGAGCAGAATTACGCTATTGGGGAACAAGAGTTACTGGCAATAAAATTTGCCTTTGAGGAGTGGAGGCACTTGTTGAAGGGAGCTCAGCATCCAATCTCGGTGACCACGGATCACAAAAACCTCCTGTAACTACAGTCAGCTCGATGTCTTAACCCACGCCAAGCAAGATGGGCACTCTTCTTTACCCGTTTCAACTTTAAACTTAGTTACCGACCAGGCTCCCTCAACAAAAAGGCAGATGCATTATCCCATTCCCTAAGTTCTGAAGAACCCTCTGACTGTTCAAAGGAACCATTCATCTTGGAGTCCACCTCTTTTTCAGCAACTAAAACCTCTCCACTTCCTCATCCAGGAAAAATCTTAATTGCACCAAATCTTCGCAAGAAACTGCTTACATGGGTTCACTCCTCCTCCTTTATGGGTCATGAGGGTGGTCATAAAACACTCAAATTCATTCAGCGCTCCTACTGGTGGCCTCGTCTTAGGACTGATGTTCAGGAATTCGTGGCTGCCTGTCCAAAGTGTGCTCAGCATAAAAGTCCCAAAGGTCCTCCAGCCGGGTTGCTCCACCCATTACCTGTGCTGCAAAGACCATGGACGCATATTTCTATGGACTTTATTACTGATTTGCCTATGTCTGGCGGACAGAATACCATATGGGTCATAGTTGACCAGTTCTCTAAGATGGAACACTTTGTTCCCGTGGCTAGTCTTCCATCAGTATCTCAGTTGGCAAAATTATTTATAGCAGAGATTTTCCGACTCCATGGTCTACCGCAGGAGATCGTGTCTGATAGAGGTCCCCAGTTTGTGGCTAAGTTTTGGAGATCCCTATGTTCTGCTCTTGGCGTAAAATGAATTTCTCCTCAGGATATCATCACCAAACGGATGGTCAAACAGAGAGCGTGAACCAGGACCTGGAGACATTTCTACGTTTATTCATGTCCTCCTCCCAGGACGACTGGTTGGACTTTCTCCTATTCGCAGAATTTGCCCATAACAATCTCTATCACTCTGCTACAAAATCTTCTCCATTTTTCATGAATTACGGTTATCATCCGAAAGTTCCCGACTTCCAACTTTTGCCTACGCTTGAGGTACCTGCTGCAGAATCAGCACTTCGACAGTTTGCTAAAACCTGGAAACAGGTTCACAAGGCCTTGCTCAAGACATCCAAAAAAATATAAGACCTACGCGGATCTGAAGCGAAAAGCTGTACCAAGTCTTAAAGTGGGAGATCGGGTTTGGGATTCCACACGTAATCTAAGATTGAGGGTTCCTACTAAAAAGTTTGCTCCCAGGTTTATTGGGCCCTACCCAATCAAGAGAGTTTTGAATCCTGTGGCTTACAAAGTGAAGCTGCCTCCGCATTTGAGAATCCCTAACGCTTTTCATATTTCTCTCTTAAAGGCGTTGGTACTCAATCGATTCAGAGCTGCTCTGCCTAAATCACACAAGATCCAATCAGCACAAGGAGACGAATTTGAGATTCACAAGATCCTCGACTCCCGCAGACGATACGGTCGCCTCCAGTACCTTGTTGATTGGAAGGGATATGGACCTGAGGAAAGGTCCTGGGTAGAGGCAGATGACGTCCATGCCCCAAGACTTCTTAGGACATTTCATGCCAAATTTCCAGCTAAACCATATAGGTGTCCGGAGTCCACCCGCAAAGGGGGGGGGGGGTACTGTCAGCGCCCGGGGACTTACCTGAACGCTGAGGGACGCGGGGCTGGCTTCACGGGCGGCTGGGCAGCGGCAGAGAAGGGCTGCAGTCCTGGGTCCAGAGGGAAGGCAGCGGTAATGGCGGTGAGGGGGTCCGCTCGTGGCGGCGGGACGCCACTGCAGCGGCTCCCTCTCGCTAAAACCGTTGCCTAGGAGACCAGGGGCAGTGAGCACCAAGTTTCTGGTATAGTTCTTGTTCCTGGTTCTTCCAGCCAATCCAGGGAAACTCTTCCTATAAAAGGGGGCTGGTTTAGGACAGGGACGCCAGTGCTTCAAGTTACAACCCTGTTGTAGGTGCTTTAGCCTGTGCTCCCAGGATTCCTGCTGTATTCTGGTACTTCTAACCCTGCTTAGTCGGTTCTCAGTTGTTGCTGCAGTCCTGCCATCCCTAGCCTGCTGCTGCCTGTGGAGACGCTCCTGGAAAACCCGGTCCAGTAAGACCCTCTGGGCACGACGACCCCAGGTCTCCTGCTTTGTCCTTCGAGCCACAGTCTGCAGATCCTTGTCTCCAGCCTAGTCCTAGAACCACCGTTCACAGTCCTCAGCTTGTTATCCCCAGCCTTGTCTTACAAGCACAGTCTACAGTTCTCAGTCTCCAGCTACATCCCTGAACCACCGTCCATAGTCCTCAGCCCCTTATCCACAGACTCATCTTGCAAATCTCCGTCCACGGTTCTTTGTCGTCAGCTACATCTACAACCATCATTCACAGTTCTGCAATTCATTATTTACAACTTCGCCTTTCAAGCCACAAACCCGCAGTTCTTTGTCTACAACTACGTCCCTAAGTCATCGTCCACCAGCCACAGTTCTCATCCTCAGCCCCGCCTACGTCCCTCAATACCCCTTGCTTCATAAGAAGGAACTATATCCAACCCCCTCGTCTTGTTCATCTAATCCCTCCTTGGACGAGTCTCAGCTGCCGGATCATCAAACCTTGTTAGACGTGACATGCTGTAACTGAGCAGACAGAGTATCTGCCCATGGCGGATTAACCGCAGGGACAATATGTGGCTATAATGGCATAGGAGGTCCCATAGGGGGCGTAAGTCTAGTTACCAGCGTAGTCAGTAGATTGGAGAAGGTAGCCCACGGCGGGACTTGATCTGCCCCTGGTCCTGCTGACTGAACCTGAACCCTCAGCTGCTATATTTTCCTCAGGACCATCCATGGCATCAGCACTGCCTGGTGCAGGATCAGCCCTGGAGTCCTCACCCTTTTTAGCAGACATTACGTGTAAGCGTAACCTCAGAGTGATCAAAAGAACAATAAGAGCAGACAGAATACCTGGCAAAAAAAAAACCCTTACAGTGTGGCTGCAAGCAGAACACAAAATAAGGAATTTAAGAGGTATACGGTGACTGTAACTTCACAGAGAAAAATACAAAATACGCACATACTGTAGCCCCCTCAGGGTATAGAATATAGGGACAGCAACACCTGTGGGATACATGGAATAGAAATCACATGGCAGTTACTGGCACACACAATCAGTCACATGTACAATGCAGTAATTATTACAAACAACAATAAAACTGCACTAGACTAGCAATACTAAGTAACTGGATTACAGAGTAATGCTATATAGTAATATAGATATAACAATGCACAGTGAAACTGGATGTATATCACAGGGTACTTGTACTAAATAACCCTGAATGTATGCACTCTTTCTTAACTAACGCTGTCTAAAGACATGTAGAATACTTAAGTGTCTTGTAAATGCACAGCGCTGGATGCATGCGGCTTTACAGAGGAGACAGAGCCCAACAGTCCCAGGATTAGCGCAGCATGTGAGAAATGGTGCACAAACGCTGACAGGGAGTGAGGGAGGCAGAGAGAAGCAGCTCCAGGGCGGGAACATTTGCAGTAAATGGCGCCTGGGGCTGGGGGAGGGGCAACAGTTCAAAGCCTTATCCCTTTGCTGGATTTCACCACCGGGTACTGTGGGCCTTGTTAAAACGGATTTTTAGCAAAATCCGATATGTGCCCTTGCCCTGGTGGTCTAGTGGGGTCCCTGTATTGCCACAGTGTCCACGCCAGCGCGCGCGGTCCGTCTCCTAGAGACCGCGCCGGATCGTGATTTCAGCGGGTCCAGCCTGGGGGACCCTCTTACCTCCTCCCTTGGTGCGGCCATGCAATCCTGGAGAGCAGCGGTGCTTGTGTGTGCCCTGATGGAGACCCGAGCCCTCCGCTGTAAGTACCTGGCAACTAGGGTGCGGGAGTATACAGCGCCGCTGGGGAAGGTGATGGTGCTGCAGCATGAGATGTCAGAATGACATCTAGTTTACAGTACCTATGCTGCAGCCCTTGAAGTTTTCTATGTCTTTTAGAAAAGCTCTTTTCAGGGCTGCTGGAGCAGCCCTCCCTGTTAGTGACCTGCTTGCAGGCACCAACTTACAAACGGAGCTCCTGTGCACGGAGGCGGGGTTATAGAGGAGGTGGCGCTATGCATCTTGGGAACAGTCAAAGCTTTTAGCCATCATTTTTTTTGTTTTAAACATCTTTTATTTGGAAACTACACAGCAGCTTTTTTTACAGTTAAATGTAGAGGAGTGCTGATCTTATTTCGCAAACATTTACTATATTCTATTAGGGACACTTTAGTTGATCAAGAAGGCCATTTTCTCTTTATAAAATTGTCACTTCACAGGTCACTTTACACCTTGGCGACCATTTATGCTCCTCCATATCCTAACGGGACCTTTTTCTCGCACATACAGTATATGTTAAATTGCAAGACTGGGCAGAAGGTGAATAAATATTGGGAGGAGATTTTAATAATGTCCTTAAACTCTCCACGGACGTTGCACTCACACTCCATGTACACCCACTTATCTAAATAAATAAATACATGGACCACTGTAATTGTGGTGAAATGGGGTCAGCTTTTTATTGAAAGGGTTTAAACTAACTATTTAAGTTTAATATAAGTTTAAGCTAACTAAAGTATGGTGGCAGGATAAGAACGGCCTAGCATAAGCAAACCTTAACATTAAATGCATCCACCAAACCAGGGCCAACTGTCCAACAGGCAAGGAATAGCCAACTGCCACCTTCCTTGCCAATCCGACTTGCCAAGGCAGGGCCAACCGCCCAAGCCTTGCTGGGACAACACCACAAACCGATGAGGCCATCTGCCCACATCAGCATCGACTTGAGGCAGCAGTTCAGCCATGTAGAAGGACATGTCCGGTGATGCCCTCCGGTCTGCCACTGATTGTCCATGTTCAGACTCCTCCCTGACTGAACTGCCCCCCAGGGAAAAATTTACCTATGCAATCAAGAATTACACATAAGCCATACTGAGACCGGCCACCCCTAAACCCAATCAACAACTAGCCGACACATAACAACAAAAAACAATAACCAAGGGAGGGACGGGAGGGTAACGCCTCAGGAGAAAGTCTGATTCTCTAACAACACCCTAGCTTAACTTCACACAAGTACAGCCCCTTCTAGCTAAACCAATCACAGTCCCCTAGCAACTCGGTTTAAACACTCCCAATAAAAATGTAACCCCTGGTGTGTCTAAAGGAAGCCTGAGTACACATAGCTAGGAGGTTTATGACACTCCTGTCATATTAATGCCCTCCATGTTCTTTCCAATGGATTAGACAGGTCCTCGAATATTAATGAGAGTAGTGATTCTCTTACTCCTTCTTTACAGTTATTATTTTATTCCTTGTGCCTATGTGACCCCTGGAGATGCCAATACCCCACGTCACGTGAGTACACCTTTTACTCCCATCCCCATCATACGTCGTCATGTATTGATTTTTGGCTGCTTTTTTGTACTTTGTATCGAGTGCATTAATCAGGAATTAGCCTTATTGATTTATTCAGTCATGCCCCTATATGGTTCACTCTTTAGCTCACTAATCCTGTTATGACTTCAAATAATTGGAGATTCCCGAGTTATTTATATAAATCAGCTGATTTTCGTAACTTTTTAGAAAGGGCTTTCCTTAGTTACAGTATGTGGAAGATAACGTTGAGCATGTGGAGGACATCAACCTCTTTTGGACTGCATCTAAGCCTGTATTGAAGGGACAAATTGTGGAATACGTGGCCAGGAAACGTAAGAAATTATCTTTCGTAGTTTGTCTGAATCTTATGATAGACTACTACTGAATAGTACTCCTGATTTACGTCAAGCTTATCTTGATGCTAAACATGCAAATGACGCAATGTGCACAGAGCGAGCTCAGTTCTCATATGACATCCATCGGAATAAATATTTCCGGGGGGATACAATAAATCCTGCAGGTTGCTAGCTAATTTGGTCCGTACTTATTCGACACCATCTCATATTTTACAACTGAGAGATACCCCCTCGTGTCTGGTTACAGAGTCCTTAGAAATTTCAATCGTATTTCAAAATTATTATAGAGATTTGTATACTGCGCCTCTTGATTCTCCCACATTGGGTATGCAGTTTATAAATCGGGCTGTGCTGCCAGTACTGATGAAGGCAGAGAGGGTCTCTTTGGTTGAACCGGTGACAGAGCTGAAACTGCAGTCTATAATTAAATGTCTCTTGAAAGGTAAATCTCCCAGACCTGATGGTTTCAGAGCAGAATATTATCAGCTTCTTTCCTCCACCCTAATTCCACACCTAATGACTCTATATAATTTCTTTTTAACTGCCCATTACCCGCCACCTGGTTTTCCTGAGGCAAGGACTGTGTTTTTCTCTAAGCCGGGTAAAGATCCAACACTGGTTCAATTATATAGGTCTATCTCACTACTAAACCAAGATCTTAAAATCATCTCCAAAGTTACCTCTCTCGAGTGTTACATCCTGCACAGAGTGGTTTTGTCAAGGGTTGCACATCTGTACATAATGTTTGCATGTTGCTTGCAGCCATGATTCACAACAAGCAAGTTGCTAATAAAAAGGCGATTGTGGTCAGCTGTGATGCTGACAAGGCCTTTGATTGGGTTTCCTGGTCACACATTCTGAGGGTGTTACATGCACAGCAATTTTGGCCCGCAATTCATTGGCATATTTCGAATGCTTTATTCTCAACCTACAGCTTTTCTTACACAAACTCCCCTTCATTTGTGCTTACTAGAGGCACTAGACAAGGCTGCCCCTCTCCCCATTACTTTTTTATTTGTCCCTAGATCCCATAATACGTACTTTTGCTAGTGATGCTACCTGGAAGGGGATTTGCCTTGGGACACACAAGATAAAGGTCTCTGCTTTTGCAGACAATCTTAAAAACACTTGTTGATTTTCAGGATATTTAAAGTTTTCTAATAAATTTTGATAAAACTGACGCGTTAGCATTATATGATGATGCTAAGCAGAGGTTGAGGGGGCATTTTCCTTTTAAGTGGGAAAGGGATGTCTTGATATATTTGGGTTTGAGAATCCCAACTTCACCAGATAGCTTATATGCCACCGATATACCATAGTTTATTCAACTAATGTTGGCCGATTTTGAAAGGTGGAAACATCTTCCTATTTCGTATCTGGGTCGTTGTCAACAATATAAAATGGTATCTTTTCCCCGTTTACTATATCTAGTCCAGATGCTACCCTTTTTGATAGCCCAGAGGGATGTTAAAATTATAGATACAGCATTGACTACGTTTATATGGGCTGGTAAACGCCCTAGAATATCTTTATTTACATTTATTTAAATTACAACAAGCACTAAATTTGGGTGGACTTAATGTCCCATGTATACAGGATTATGCATTAGCGGCTAATTAAAAATACGCTCTGGATTGGATGGGGGGTGTTGACCATTTTGTATATAGGGATCTCGATCAAGCTTTTAGTTCTGCTTGTAATTTGGTCTCTCTGCTACATAAACAACTCACCTTCCATTGACTGTGGTAGGGAATCCCCTACTATTCACACCATGTTCGGCATGGAGGATATTGAGGAAATGACAATGGCCTATCTGTTACTAACACTTTGTTTTCATCTTTACTACACAATCTCGCTTTTCAACATGGGGATTTTGCAGGGGTGATTCGGTCATGGTATCTCCGAGGTCTAAGTCTAGTGCATCAATTTATAAATTATTGTTCTGTTGTTTTAATTTTATCCCCACTTAAAGAGCGCTTCCCCCTCTTAAATGTTCCTTTATTTGTATATTTCCAAGTCAGAAGCTACATTACTAAATGCTATTTAGTCTTGACCCAGTGAATAAATCCAATCCGCTAGATGCTATAGTAAGACAGGGATCTGTTTCTCATTTTTTTACATCCTTCTTATACTGTATATTCACACTAGATGTACACTAGATCTTGCTATGAGTTACAATGGTTTTGTAAAATGGAAACGTGTTCCCTGAAATCCCTTTAAAAAACATCATTGCATCCTGTGCTGTTTTGAACAAGCAATTGGTTTCAGCCTCATATGCTGAGATGCAATATAAATTACTACACAGAGCTTACTATACTCCTAAGTTTAATTTCTTAATGGGAATTTCTGATAATTGAAATGTTATAAATGTACCTCCCCTGAAGCTGATATAATTCATTTTTCCCCAAAAACCGCTCAGAAATTGTCAGGTTTTTTTAATGAGTGAATTAGGTGAAGAACATGAATTTAACCCTATCCAAAATTATTTTAGTAAATAAAATAAATAAATACATTTGTAAATGTATTTTCAAACATCGAAACATCGATTGGGAACATTGCAACCATCGGAACATTGGTAACATTGCGACCATCGCGGCTTTAGTTTTTAGAGCCCGGACAGCTGCCAGGTACACAGGGGGATCTGGGGGTGGCTTGGGGGCCATGATTTACACAAACCAGCGGCTGCTGTTGTCTGCAGCCACTGGGGGTGAAGGATCCTGCCGTGCTGACCGATCAGCAATTATCGGCAGCACGGCAACACTGGGGGTAGGGTGCAGGGAGGCAGAGACCCGGTCCCTCTGACATCAGCAGCGGAGGGAAGTTTTCCTTCCCTGCCGCTGCTAACACTGTTTATCTGACTGGTCGTATCCTGCGCAACCAGGTCAGATAAAGCACTTGCAGGCATGGTCGCATCTGATGCGACCATGCCAGGCAAGTGGTTAAAGACCTTTTGGGCAGAGGTTCAATCTTTCATAACCAATGATTTCCAAATTCCCTTCACAATTCATAAGGCCTGGGCATTGTGGAATTATCATTTACCCTCTATTCACATATCGCAAGGCATACGTCTTTTACTGGCCAGAGTTGCTGTGTCAAAAAAATCTATTTTGTCACGATGAATTAAGACCGAACCTGACCCACTGTCTCTCATGATTGGACGCCTTACATTCTTATACCAGATGGACTGGACTGAATGTTCACTAGACGCAGAATCCAGAGCACCACATTTTTCTGATGTCTGGCTCCCCTATTTGGTTACCTTACCTCTGCCCACTAGGGAAAAGGCCTGTCAGGTTGTACGCTTAACAACATGGTAGCATATGGAGGTGGTGGAGAATGGGGTTCCTCCACTTTACATATTTCAGGTGCACTGGATAATCACGTTTATACTTGTTACAAAATACCTGTTTTATTGTATATTTTGTCTCTCCCATTTCCGATTCCATGACTAAGGTAATTTCATCTGGTAAAGAAATGTGCTGATAACTGTTCTACATGTTTGGCACCATGTCACATTTCTGTATGCTGTGTTTTTGTTTCAATAAACACATTAAAAAAACAGCTTTTATTTATTATCTGCTTATTTTTATGACTGTTAATTTTGATTATATGATCCTGTGTATTTAAAAAAAAAAAAAAAAATAAATAAATAAATTATCGTCTATCAATATGGGGTTATTCCCTTATTTGGGAATTGATATCCACATAACTGTATGTATTATGGATTTTATAAATAAAAGCTAACAAAACAAATATCAAGGGGTATCTGCAAATGTTATTGGTATATTATCTTACTGTTTTTGTCACCTTAAATATCAGGAGTGGTTTCAGGCACGGGCAAGCAGGGCGGGCGCTGCGGCCCACGAGCACGGCCGCAGTCACCTCACAGGCGCCCCCGCACTCTGCTCCCCGGCTGCAGCAGGCACCGTGGGCTGTGTGGGCACCCGCTGCAGCCGGCGCCACTGTCAGATGCTAGAGGTCAGGACAGTACAGATGGTGTAATGGTTAGCATTACTGCCTCACAGCACTAAGGTCATGGGTTCAATTCCCACCATGACCCTAACTGTGTGGAGTTTGTATATTCTCCCCATACTTGCGTGGGTTTCCTCCGGGTACTCCGGTTTCCTCCCACATTCCAATAATATACTGGTAGGTTAATTGGCTTCTGACAAAATTAACCCTAGTATGACTGTGTGTGCATATAAATGTGCTAGGGAATATAGATTGTAAGCTCCACTGGGGCAGGGACTGATGTGAATGACCAAATATTCTCTGTAAAGTGCTGCGGAATATGTGTGCGCTATATAAATAACTGGTAATAAATAAATAAATAATAATTGACCTCTAGTGTCTGTGCGGTGCTGCTATGGAGAGGCGTCATGACGTCTCTCCCATAGAGAGGAGCGAGTGGCCAGAGACGGAGGCCAACTACAGGGGGCACAGCTACAGGGGGCACTGCTACAGGGGCCCCTAACTGTGGCCACGCCCTCTGTTTTACCTGTCGGGGGGCGTCCAAAAAGGAAACAGACTTATTTTGTCTTAACTTCTATTACTAACTCCAGTGGCGTGCGGTGAGGTCAGTGGCTGGTGAGGCACTGCAGCCATAATGTCCGCCGAGTCCCACCGACAACCCCTACCGCCATCGAGCCACTGTCCGCTACCTCCCCTGAGCCGATGCCCACTAAAATGGCTAAAACCCACTTGGAGAAAGAACCTCTGACGTCACCAGGGCTGAACAGGGAACCCAAAATGTACCCTTTTGGGCTCACTTAATTCGCCGTGCTACTAAAGGGAGTAGTTGGTGGCGTGCAGAGTGAAAGAAGTATCCCGCCGGCCTAGCTCCTCCCCCTGACATCAGAGGTCCTTTAGCCCACTTGGTTCTAGCATCTACCGTGCCCACTACCGCCACTGTCCCTGCGTGTGCCAAAGGCACACGTGCTCTCGGAAAACTGGGTGTGGTCATGCAATAAGGATGTGACCACACAACAAGTCCTCAATGGGAATGCTGTATCCGTATGACGAAGGAGAGGGTGATGCCTTGGAAAGGCAGAGAGTGACAGGAGAGAGATGTGATGGGGAGACAGTGATGCAGGGGAGATGCAGTGGGTGACAGTGAGAGGGTGACGGAGAAAGGCAGTGGGTGACGGGGAGAGGGTGACAGGTAAAGGGTGATGGAGAGAGGCAGTGGGTGAAAGGGAGAGGGTGTCACCAGGGAGAGGATGACAGCAGTGGGTGACAGGGAGAGGGTGATAGCAGTGGGTGACAACGGAATTTTCTGCGCTATATAAGAAACTGTTAAATACTATGGAGAGCACATTACTATCCCACTCAGTTGGCAGTATAGCATAGAATATAAGCAGTACAGCCCGGTCCCGGGTGAGCTTAGTCCATGTCAAACTAAAGTACCCGCCACTATCCCGCGCAAATCCTGGCCAGCCCCCGCTGCAGCCGGTAACAGAGAGAGGAAACAACAAACCTGCTCCCTGTGGTGGGGCTGCTCTTCCTCCAGAACTTCCTAGCTCCACCTGTACAGGCCCGTGGCTGGGAGCGGGGCCAGTGCATGGTGGTACTGCGCCCTAGGATTAATATTTGCCTACCACTCATCCTCCCTCAAAAACCCGCTGACTATGATTATTGGGAAAAGCTGGTGAGTGGACTCTAGGACAGCACCAGAGTCTACTCATACCCCTTTCAGACCACCACCTATGAACACGGGTTATTGGTACATGAGCGCGCATAACCCGTGTTCAGGTGCAGTCTGAAAGGTGCCAGGGTTGAAATACTGGGTCGAGCGACCTGGTATTTTAACCTTGGTTGCGAGCAGGATTGAACTCGTGTTCAACCTGGCTCACTATGCGGTGTGAACGGGAGCCGGGTCAATGCGATCCGTTTCCCGTTCACTGTGTGTGTACGGGCTGTGCTTGGAGATCATGTGATCTCCAAGTGCTGCCCCCGCAGCGTCACCACTGATGTCACCAACCCAGCAATATACCGGGTTGCAGACCGCGGTGGCGATGGGCCTGAGGCGGGTCGGGCACTGGGAGCTCCCGTCACAGGCTCCCGTGTGCGACCCGCCTCAGGCGGTCTGAACGGGGTTACTTGTACCGCTGGCTAGAGAAGGGGGCCCGGATGAAGACAGCACACTGACCCCTCCTTGCTGAATACACCTGGTTGTGTGTGTGCGTAGATGAAAATAAAACCAAATCCCACAAAACATCACTCCCCCCCCCCCGCCCCCCACACACACACACACACATTACATTACACCATCCCCAAACAATATTATGTAATATAAAACAAACACCTATCTCTCCCCCCACCCCAAACCCCCCACAGATCCTCACCTTTGATTGTGGGAAGTTCAGTTGCAGTCTGTATATTCCCTCCCTGGTTCGTCCCACGGAGCTGGCTGGTGAGAAATCATATCTTCGGTAGTAGAGCAGGAAAGGGGCGTGGCCTCCAGCATGAGGGGCGGAGCCTCAGGAGGGGATGTATTTCTGCAGTAGAGATTGGTGACTGGTCCAGGGGGAGGGAGTTGCCATGCAAAGAGGGTAAAGGGGGGGGGGGGGGGGGGGGAGCAGGCATCGGGTACTGCTGCTGCTGGCACTGCTGCAGCAGACATGTCAGACTGTGACATGTCTGCATTCCCGGCCAGACAGCAGCTGAAGGGGGGGGGGGGGCAGCATATATAAATATTAATTAAACCAAATTCCTAGATGATGACGCTCATCTGTCAGAGTCCACCACTGCCATTGGTCAATTGCATCTGCCTGTGATGGGGGCGTGCTTTCATATGAGCTGAAAGCACGCCCCATTCTAAAGTTGCACTTCTGTAAGGTGCCGCTTCTGCTGTATTTTTTAACGGGCTTTCACTGCCCAGTGCTTGGCCCCGCCCCCCTCTTCCTGCTCTCTCGCACTGACAGCTGGAGGCACCGGCAGCGGTGCCTCTGAAACACAAATAAAACAGGTTTTTTTACAAGGAAAAAATTATTAACATAATATCAATGCTAAAGCAGATACTTGTGACACAGAATATGTGTCATAAGTATCTGTTTGTATTATTTTAATCATTAATGACAGGGGAGGCACTGCCTCCCCTGCCTCCCTTGACTGCACGTCCCTGACTAACTCTCCCCTTTTTATTCCCTTACTAACAATATACTTTCCCCACTGAAATCAAGACATGTGTGAACACAGTATTCCTTACATGTAGATCTGAAACATCCATCATTAACTAGAAAGCACAATACCAACTACGGCCTGCGTTGGCCAGACCGCACTCGGAAAACGGCGTCCAAACGCTGCCTTGCCGCCCCCTCCCGCCTCTGCCTGTCAATAAGGCATAGGCGATCGCTAGGCAACGACTGCCTTCGGCCATCTGGCATGCACCGGCGCACTGCGGCGCCGGCGCACGTGAAGTTCTGACCCGATTGCACTACTGCGAACAACTGCAGCGTGCGATTGGGTCGAAATGACCCCCTATATCAGGTAGGAAAACCTCCGAACCTCATTTTCCCCATTCCAATTCCTCACCACAGGAACACCCAAAAACCAGGACTGAAACTCCATAAAACCAAACCATAAGAGCCTACCACCTTCTTCGATTGAAACGCCAAATCTTGCACTCTTGTTTATAGTGACACAAGCAAGAAAAAGATTTTGCGCCTCCCAGAAAGTGGGAAAGATAAATAAATAAATAAATAAATGTGTGTGTGGGTGGGTCAAAGACTCTCTTATTGCATATAATTCACAATTAATCCAATCAAGTCTTAATTAACATCCAGTCCCCAATCTGCTGCCGTCCAACCCAGGGCTATACTTCTCCCTGGTGTCAAACACTTAGAAAAAAATAGGAACAAGACAGTGCTGACAGGAGAATTGGATGTAAATAATTTTACTAATAATAAGACATATGTTATAAAAACACAATCATACAATCAACGGTTAAACACCGGCCGGCATTACAAGAGACTTAGGCCCTCATTCCGAGTTGATCGCTCGCTAGCTGCTTTTAGAAGCAGTGCAAACGCTAAGCCGCCACCCTCTGGGAGTGTCTCTTAGATGAGCAGAAGTGCGAACGAAAGGCTCGCAGCGCTGAGGCAAAAATATTTTCAAGCAGTTTCTAAGTAGCTGCAGACCTACTCCTACCTTGCGATCACTTCAGGTCTATTTAGTTCCTGCTTTGACGTCACAAACATGCCCTGCGTTCGGCCAGCCACTCCTCCGTTTCCCCAGGCACGCCTGCGTTTTCATCTGAAACGCCTGCGTTTTTTAGCAGACTACCGGAAAACGGTCAGTTAACTCCCAGAAACGCCCCATTCTTGTCAATCACTCACCGATCAGCAGAGCAACTGAAAAGCATCGCTCGACCATGTGTGAATCTGCATAGTTTTTTGTGAAAGTACGTCGCACGTGCGCACTGCGGGCCATATGCATGCGCAGAAATGCAGATTTTTTTGCCTGATCGCTGCGTTGCGAACAACGGCAGCTAGCGATCAACTCGGAATGACCCCCATAGACATATACAGTACATAAAATGCCAATTTCTGTGCAAAAAATGGATGAACAGCAACAACCCTTATAACAGGAGCATACTTTTTCTTTCCCTCTCTCTCAATAGCTGTGCAGTCATTCAAAAAGTCCACAAATGGACAGATTCCTCCAGTATTCACCATTCTGGGGCTAATGGAGATAGGTGGTCATTCCGAGTTGATCGCTAGCTGCATTTGATCGCTAGCAGCACAGCGATCAGGCTAAAAAATGGCAGTTCTGCGCATGCGTATGCGGCACAATGCGCACGCGCGACGTACGGGCACAACGAACTATGCAGTTTTGCACAGGGTCTAGCGATGCACTTCAGTCGCACTGGTTGCCGCAGAGTGATTGATATGAAGTGGGCTTTTCTGGGTGGCAACTGACCGTTTACAGGGAGTGTTCGGAAAAACGCAGGCGTGCCAGGGAAAACGCAGGCGTGGCTGGGCGAACGCTGGGCGAGTGTGTGACATCAAATCCGGAACTGAATAGTCTGAAGTGATCGCAAGCGCAGAGTAGGTTTTGAGCTACTCTGAAACTACCCAAAAAAAAATTGCAGGCGCTCGGCGATAAAAACGTTCGCACTTCTGCTAAGCTAAAATACACTACCAGTGCGTTTGCACGGCTGCTAAAAACTGCAACCCACTAACTTAACCACTGGAGAGGTCCTGATGTCTCTGCATCCCTTGTGGGTTCCCGTTTTTAGGTAACCTGGAGAGACAGCCGTTCAGGGATAGTACCTTCCTCATAGTTGGTAAGACTATATAGTTGGTAAGACTGGCTTGTACAGCAAGAAATGGGGGCTCCTGACGTGTTTCTCCGCCTCCTCTAGGGGTCAGCGGCTTCCTCAAAGTTTTGTGTTAGCCTAAGATCTCCCCTTAGAGAAAAATTTCTGTTGACCAAACCACCCACCCCTCTCAAGTGCCGAAATTGATTTTATACCAGTCCTGGCATGCAGGAGCGTCAAATACTGCAGAATGTGGTCAACAAAGCAGAGGGATTAGTTAAGGTAATAGCAGAATAGACTATGGACCTAATTCAAGGTTGATTGCAAAACATTTTCCTCTAATGGGCAAAACAATGGGGGTAATTCAGAGTTGATCGCAGATGTGCTAAATTTAGCACATCTACGATCATTTACTCTGACATGCGGTGGGACGCCCAGCACAGGGCTAGTCCACCCCGCATGTCAGGCCCTACCCCCCCAGTAGCGCACGCAGGGGAGTTTCTGAGTACCCAGAACCCCCCCTGACGGTCTGAGATTTTTTTCGGGGGGAGATGGAGACAGTGTCTGCCGCAGCCAGCTCCTCAGCCAGAGCTCTGCGCACGAGAGCTCTCTTTGCTTTCCAATGCACAGGAAATGACTGAGCTGGGGGGAGCTGCGGGTCATCTGTAGCGGCGGCAGCTGACAGCGGGCATTCAAGTGGACTGCACTCTGGAGCGGCGAGCATCCGGCTACATTATAATGAGGTAGAAGGAAGATAGAAGTGTGCCTGTCAGAGGGCTTCCAGTGGAGGTGCAGCTGAGTGTTTATGACGACTGTGTATTTACTGTATGTAATTGTATTAATGTGTGTGTGTGTGTGTGTGTGTGTGTGTGTGTGTGTGTGTGTGTGTGTGTGTGTGTGTATTGGGGGTCATTCCAAGTTGATCGCTAGCTGAAAATGTTCGCTGCGCTGCGATTAAGTTAAAAAAACGGCACTTCTGGGCATGCGTATGCGGCGCAGTGTGCACTGTGCACGCACAACGTACTTTCACAACGGCCGATGTATTTTCACACAAGGTCTAGCGAAGCTTTTCAGTTACAATGTCTGCCGCAGAGTGATTGAGATGAAGTGGGCGTTTCTGGGTGTCAATTGACCGTTTTCAGGGAGTGTTCAAAAAAACGCAGGTGTGCCAGGAAAAATGCAGGCGTGGCTGGGCGAATGCAGGGCGTGTTTGTGACGTCAAATCCGGAACTAAATGGTCTGAAGTGATCGCAAGCGCTGAGTAGGTCTGAAGCTACTCAGAAACTGCACAATATTTTTTTGTAGCCGTTCTGCGATGCATTCGTTCGTACTTCTGCTAAGCTAAGATACACTCCCAGAGGGTGGCAGCTTAGCGTTTGCACGGCTGCTAAAAACTGGTAGCGAGCGAACAACTCGGAATGACCCTCCTAGTCTGTTCAAGTTGAATATTCTATAGTAAATGCACATCAGTTTGTAGTCTGGGCTGCAAGTTGCCTGTGGGCGAGATTTATACTATATAAAAACGAAAATCTGTCATTCTGTCCTTCTGTCTGTTTTTCTATATAAATCCACAGTTTACAAGTGAAGATCGTGAAATTTCACATACAAGCGTATTAAAACATGGCAGACGCAACTAAAACAATTTGAAATCCCTAGCACCCCTAATGGGCAGACAACAGCACAGAGTATATCAGGAGACAGCATAACTCTGGAATTGCTGGACCCATGTACTCAAAAATTGGTACACATATGCCTTCCAATCTGCCAAAAACACTGTGGGAGGAAGACACCCCAACAGCCTTAGGGGTGAGGCAGCAGCACTGAGTATTTCAGCAGACAGCATAACTCTGGAATGCCTGCAGCAATTTACAAAAAACTTGGTACACATATGACTTACACAGTTACACTCTGGAAACAAACACTATGGGGGTCAGACACCCCGAGCACCCCTAGGGGTGGGACAGCAGCACAGAGTATGTCAGCAGCCAGCAAAACTTTGGAAGGCCTGGAGCAATTTACACCAAACTTGGTACACATCGGACTTAAAATCTTGGAACAAACTCTGTGGAGGGTTAAACACTCCTATCACCCCTAGGGGTGGGACAGCAGCACAGAGTATTTCAGGATACAGCACAACTATGGAAGGCCTGGAGCAATTTACACCAAACTTGGTACACATCTCACAATCTGGGAACAAACTCTGTGGGGATCAAACACCGCTAGCACCCCTAGGGGTGGGACAGCAGCACAGAGTATGTCAGCAGACAGCATAACTGAGGAAGGCCTTAAGAAATTTACAACAAACTTGGTACACATCTGACTTACAATCTGGGAACAAACTCGGTGGGGGCTATAAACCCCTACCACCCCTAGGGGTGGGACAGCAGCACAGAGAATTTCAGGAGACAGCATAACTCCAGAATGCCTAGACCGATTTACAACAAACTTGCTACACATATGACTTACAAGCTGGGAACAAACACTGTGGGGGTAACACACCCCTAGGGTTGAGGCAGCAGCACAGAGTTTTTCAGCAGACAGCATAACTCTGGAATGCCTGGAGCAATTTACACCAAATGTGCTACACATATTACTTACACTCTAGGAACAAACACTGTGGGGGTAAGACATCCCTAGCACCCCAAGGGTTGAGGCAGCAGCACAGAGTTTTTGTAGCAGACAGCATAACTCTGGAATGCCTGGAGCAATTTACCCCAATCTTGCAACACATATTACTTACAATCTGGGAACAAACACTGTGGAGGTAACACACAATTAACTAGAGATGTGCAGCGGGCATTTTTCGTGTTTTGATTTCAGTTCCGTGGTCATGTTTTGGATTTGTACGCGTTTTGGCAAAGCCACCCTTTCGGATTTTTGTTGGATTCGGATGCGTTTTGGATTCGGGTGTTTTTTTTTCCAAAAAAACACCCTCAAAAACAGCTTAAATCATAGAATTTGGGGGTAATTTTGATCCTATAGTATTATTAACCTCAATAACCATAATTTCCACTCATTTCCATTCTATTCTGAACACCTCACACCTTACAATATGATTTTTGGTCCTAAAATTTGCAACGAGGTCGCTGGATGACTAAGCTAAGTGACCCAAGTGGGCGGCACAAACACCTGGCCCATCTAGGAGCGGCACTGCAGTGTCAGACAGGATGGCACTTAAAAAAATAGTCCCCAAACAGCACATGATGCAAAGATAAATTAATAAAAGAGGTGCAAGATGGAATTGTCATTGGGCCCTCCCACCCACCCTTATTTTGTATAAACAGGACATGCACACTTTAACAAACCAATCAATTCAGCGACAGGGTCTGCCACACGACTGTGGCTGAAATGATTGGTTGGTTTGGGCCCCCACCAAAAAAGAAGCAATCAATCTCTCCTTTCACAAACTGGCTCTACAGAGGCAAGATGTCCACCTCATCCTCATCGTCCGATTCCTCACCCCTTTCACTGTGTACATCCTCCTCCTCACAGAGTATTAATTCGTCCCCACTGGAATCCACCATCACAGGTCCCTGTGTACTTTCTGGAGGCAATTGCTGGTGAATGTCTCCACGGAGGAATTTATAATTCATTTTGATGAACATCATCTTCTCCACATTTTCTGGAAGAAATCTCCTATGCCGATCGCTGACAAGGTGAGCGGCTGCACTAAACACTCTTTCGGAGTACACACTGGAGGGGGGGGGGGGCAACTTAGGTAAAATTAAGCCAGTTTGTGCAAGGGCCTCCAAATTGCCTCTTTTTCCTGCCAGTATACGTACGGACTGTCTGACATGCCTAGTTGGATGCTGTCACTCATATAATCCTCCACCATTCTTTCAATGGTGACCGAATCATATGCTGTGACAGTAGACGACATGTCAGTAATCGTTGGCAGGTCCTTACTGCCCTGCATCACCGCCAGCGGGTGGTGTTGGAAATTTTATCCTTTTCCTGGCAGCTCCAGTGGTGGTAGAAAATGAAGGAGGAGCTGTTGACGGGTCACGTTCCGCTTGACTTGACAATTGTCTCACCAGCAGGTCTTTGAACATCTGCAGACTTGTGTCTGCCGGAAAGAGAGATACAACGTAGGCTTTAAACCTAGGATCGAGCATGGTGGCCAAAATGTAGTGCTCTGATTTCAACAGATTGACCACCCGTGAATCCTGGTTAAGCGAATGAAGGGCTCCATCCACAAGTCCCACATGCCTAGCGGAATCGCTCCGTTTTAGCTCCTCCTTCAATCTCTCCAGCTGCTTCTGCAAAAGCCTGATGAGGGGAATGACCTGACTTAGGCTGGCAGTGTCTGAACTGACTTCATGTGTGGCAAGTTCAAATGGTTGGAGAACCTTGCACAACATGGAAATCATTCTCCACTGCGCATGAGTCAGGTGCATTCCCCCTCCTTTGCCTATATCGCAGGCAAATGTATAGGCTTGAATGGCCTTTTGCTGCTCCTCCATCCTCTGAAGCATATAGAGTGTTGAATTCCACCTAGTTACCACCTCTTGCTTCAGCTGATGGCAGGGCATGTTCATGAGTGTTTGCTGGCGTTCCAGTCTTCGGCACGCGGTGGCTGAATGCCGAAAGTAGCCTGCAATTTTTCGGGCCACCGACAGCATCTCCTGCACGACCCTGTCGTTTTAAAAAAAATTATGCACCACCAAATTAATTGTATGTGCAAAACATGGGACGTGCTGGAATTTGCCCACATGTAATGTACGCACAATATTGGTGGCGTTGTCCGATATCACAAATCCCCAGGAGAGTCCAATTGGGATAAGCCAATCTGCGATGATGTTCCTCAGTTTCTGTAAGAGGTTGTTAACTGTGTGCCTCTTATGGAAAGCGGTGATACAAAGCGTAGCCTGCCTAGGAACGAGTTGGCGTTTGCGAGATGCTGCTACTGGTGCCGCCACTGTTGTTGCTGCGGGAGGCAATACATCTACCCAGTGGGCTGTCATAGTCATATAGTCCTTAGTCTGCCCTTCTCCACTTGTCCACATGTCCGTGGTTAAGTGGACATTGGGTACAACTGCATTTTTTAGGACACTGAGGACACTTTTTCTGACGTCTGTGTACATTCTCGGTATCGCCTGCTTAAAGAAGTGGAACCTAGATGGTATTTGGTACCGGGGGCACACTACCTCAAGCAATTCTCTAAGTCCTTGTGAACCAACGGTGGAGACCGAAAGCACGTCTAACACCAACATAGTTGTCAAGGCCTGAGTTATCCGCTTTGCAACAGGATGACTGCTGTGATATTTCATCTTCCTCGCAAAGGACTGTTGGACAGTCAATTGCTTACTGGAAGTAGTACAAGTGGTCTTCCGACTTCCCCTCTGGGATGACAATCGACTCCCAGCAGCAACAACAGCAGCGCCATCAGCAACAGCAGAATTAGGCGTTACACTCAAGGATCCATCGGAGGAATCCCAGTTAGGAGAGGACTCGTCAGACTTGCCAGTGACATGGTCTGCAGGACTATTGGCGTTCCTGTCTAAGGAGGAAATTGACATTGAGGGAGTTGGTGGTGTGGTTTGCAGGAGCTTGGGTACAAGAGGAAGAAGGGATTTAGTTGTCAGTGGACTGCTTCTGCTGTCACCCAAAGTTTTTGAACTTGTCAATGACTTCTGATGAATGCGCTCCAGGTGACGTATAAGGGAGGATGTTCCTAGGTGGTTAACGTCCTTACCCCTACTTATTACGGCTTGACAAAGGCAACACACGGCTTGACACCTGTTGTCCGCATTTCTGTTGAAATAATTCCACACCGAAGAGGTGGGTTTTTTTTGTATTTTGACCAGGCATGTCAATGGCCTTATTCATCCCACGGACAACAGGTGTCTCCCCGGGTGCCTGACTTAAACAAACCACCTCACCATCAGAATCCTCCTCGGCAACTTCCTCCTCAGCGCCAGCAACACCCATATCCTCATCCTGGTGAACTTCAACAGTGACATCTTCAATTTGAATATCAGGAACTGGACTGTGGGTGCTCCTTCCAGCACTTGCAGGGGGCGTGCAAATGGTGGAGGGAGCCACCTCTTCCCGTCCAGTGTTGGGAAGGTCAGGCATCGCAACCGACACAATTGGACTCTCCTTGGGGATTTGTGATTTAGAACGCACAGTTCTTTGCTTTGCTTTTGCCAGCTTAACTCTTTTCATTTTTCTAGCGGGAGGATGAGTGCTTCCATCGTCATGTGAAGCTGAACCACTAGCCATGAACATAGGCCAGGGTCTCAGCCGTTCCTTGCCACCCCGTGTCGTAAATGGCATATTGGCAAGTTTACGCTTCTCCTCAGACGATTTTAATTTATATTTTTGGGTCATTTTAATGAACTTTTGATTTTTGGATTTTACATGCTCTCTACTATGACATTGGGCATCGGCCTTGGCAGACGACGTTGATGGCATTTAATTGTCTCTGCCATGACTAGTGGCAGCAGCTTCAGCACTAGGTGGAAGTGGATCTTGATATTTCCCTATTTTACCCTCCAAATTTATGTTCTATATTTTTTATGTGTGAAATTATATGCCAGTAATATATCTGGAATTAGACGGCAGTAATGTCTGGAATTAGATACCACTAGATAGATACCAGATACCACTGTGAGTGGAATCATGATGACCTATGCACAGTGACAGGACACTACCACAGCACCCTACAGCAGCAAGATGCAGCACAAGACACTGTACTAGTATTAGTAATGTGTTACGTTCACTGTACTTGGTACTCCTGAAACTGGGCGGATGAGCCCCAAGTACAGGAACGTAATGCTGGAGTGGGAACGGAGTTCCGCAGCAACCCCTACAGAAACCCTGACTCCGTTGTTCCACCCGCGTGGTCAGTCTACGCCTGCGAGACTATGTTTGCTTGGGCCCACGGCAGCCGCGTTTGAAGGGCGGATTATGTCTGCCCAACTCCGATGCCCCCCGGTCTTAGTTGGAGACAAGGCGTAAACTGAGACGGGGCGAGAACAAGGGGAACCTCTAACTAAACAGAAACCCGAGTTAGGGGCCACTATAGAACTCAAACAAAAGTATGTGCGGCTCAGCCGCCATGACGAACTACAACAAAGGAAATGCTGACCACACGCTGACACAATACTGTTGTGTCCCGGCGATGACAGCATACGCAGAACCCTCTGCAGAAAATCCAAAGCAAATATAACAAGAAGATACGGCCAAGGCCGTAAGGTGCGACAAAGCCGCTACTCACAACACCGCTGCTAATACAGGCAGGTGAACGGGAACCCTGAGGCCGCAGGCACAGGCTCACAGGAATGGAAAGCTGGAAAGATTCCAGCAACAGGCCACAGGACCCAGGATTACAGGATCAAAGGCAGACAAAACTCAGGATTCCAGGACAGGAATGCTCCAGGGCAGGAAGCAGCTCACAAGAAGCTCCAGACTCTGACAGAGCTGAGTACACAGGGTTCCAGTATCAGACAGGGCCAGGACACAGATGCAATACTGGACTAGACACTAATCAGGAACATACAGGTATCTTAACAGAACATCTATCACCAGCTCAGAACTGCATAGCTAGCTAGGTAATAAGGGAACACGCCCCAATCAGGATGGCTGGAAGCCAGGCACAAGATAATGACCAGAATAGCTGCAGGTGAGAGTAACACAGACAAGAGCCAGATTGCAGTACAGAGACTCACCACATAATGATCAACTATCAGACAGGTGAGGCTAAACACATAGAAACAGGCTGTAATTACACCGACTCACCACCGACGGCCAACAAGAGTCTTCTAAACCATTGCAATGGAAATCCTGGCATGCGAACAGAACTATAGTACAAAATACATAAACGGAAAGCAAACAGGAATGAACCACTACTTGTGGTTCATAACATAATGTAGTATTACTGAGCACCACAAGACACTGAGCACTGATGATACTGAGCACTGATGATACTGAGCACTGATACTGAGCTCTGATGATACTGAGCACTGATACTGAGCACTGATGATACTGAGCACTAATGATACTACGGAGAACTGACACTGAGCAGCACAAGACACTGTACTAGTATTACTGAGCAGCACAAAAGCACTCTGGAATTGTCACCCCCCAGATACCACTGTGACTGGAATGATGATGAATGATACACAGTCACAGGACACTACTACCACAGCACCCTACAGCAGCAAGATGCAGCACAAGAGAGAAACTGTTCTAGTAACCATTACTGAGCAGCACAAAAACACTCTGGAATTGTCACCCCCCAGATACCACTGTGACTGGAATGATGATGAATGATACACAGTCACAGGACACTACTACCACAGCACCCTACAGCAGCAAGATGCAGCACAAGAGAGACACTGTACTAGTAACTATTACCGAGCAGCACAAAAGCACTCTGGAATTGTCACCCCCCCCAGATACCACTGTGACTGGAATGATGATGAACGATACACAGTCACAGGACACTACTACCACAGCACCGTACAGCAGCAAGATGCATCACAAGAGAGACACTGTACTAGTAACTATTACTGAGCAGCACAAAAGCACTCTGGAATTGTCACCCCCCCAGATACCATTGTGACTGGAATGATGATGAACGATACACAGTCACAGGACACTACTACCACAGCACCGTACAGCAGCAAGATGCATCACAAGAGAGACACTGTACTAGTATTACTGAGCAGCAATAAGCACTGATACTGAGCACTGATATTGAGATTTGCCACTGAGAGAACTTAGCCACGTCCTCTCTGTACCCTCTACAATGCACGAGTGAAAATGGCGGCGACGCGCGGCTCTTTATATGGAATCCGAATCTCGCGAGAATCCGACAGCAGGATGATGACGTTTTGCCTCGTTCGGGTTTTCAGAGTCAGGCGGGAACAACCAAGCCTGCCTCGGACCCATGTAAAACACGTGGAGTTCGGGGGGGATCGGTTCTCGGAGAACCGAACCCGCTCATCTCTGCAATTACCTAGCTCACCACAGGTGATGGCAATCATACATTACCAGGAAAGTCCAGGAACAGAGCAATTTCTCCCTCATGGAGAGGGTCAGGTAGGCAAGTATGATATAGATACAGTATATATATATATATATATATATATATATATTGTATGTATGTGTATATATACACACAAATACATATACAGTGTGTATATATATATATATATATATATATATATATATGTATGCAAAGGATGTCTGGCACTCCAATAATAATCATACCACGCCCGGTGCCCTCACAAATCCTGTGTTTGCCCCTGCCCCCCGCACAGGCACAAAAGCATTGCACAGCAGCGATGCTTTTGTACCTGGCGAGTAGCTCCCTACCTACGCAGCTCCTGCGCGCTGGCAGGGAGCTACCCACCACGTTCCGTGTCGCAGCGACTGCGTGTGACGTCACCCAGCCGCTCTGGCCCACCTCCCCAACGGTCCGGACATGCCTCCATTGTCCGGACTGCACCCCACCAACGGCGTTCTAATGTTGCTGGCACACCCCCTCCTGCCCCGCGATCGCCTCTGCCTTTCAATCAAGCCGAGGCAATCGCAGCCAGGGAGATGCTGATAGCATCTCACTGGGTTCCCGAGGTGCGGCTGCTGCGTGTGCACACTCCACAAAGTAATTCAGACTGCGATCTTTGCCACTGCCTCTCTAGGTTAACCTCTGCCTCTAACTGCCTTATGCTGTCACCCACTGCCTCTCCCTGTCACCAACTCCTGTGTGGTATATTGTGAACTTAGATAGGGGAGGAGGAGGGGGGCCCAAATTATATCTTTGCATCTGGGCTCAGCACTAACAAGTTCCACCACTGAATAGTAGTCTGATTAAACAAAGAAAGTAAATGAAAAGCAGAAATTCCATAGGAGTGGAACTACGATGTTGGGGGATTTTTAATAAAAAAAACCTGTATAAAACTTGAAAACTGCCAGACCAGAATAACTCACACTAAACATCAGTAGTGTATTTTAACTAGGGGATGCAGGACTGCAGCACCCCAAGTAAAATCCACCACTGGCAGGGACTGCCAGCAGTGGCAATTACTTCCCATTGGAAGAGCTTCCTGCTAATCACAGCCAAACCGACAGACCCAGGGGAGGTGTTTTCTCCCCCTAGATCTGCCAGTCCGGACTGCAATAGTGGAGAGACTGCTTCCCCTGCTACTATGGCAGCCCTATCTGGTTTCTAGAAGCTTCAGCAGATATCATGACCTCGTCCCTCCCCTGCAATAGCAGCAACACGACTCCATTTGGAGAAAAAGATGCAGTCACTGCCCCCTTCCCATACAACATTGGACTATCTCTTACTGCCGAAGCACGACCAATGTCGCAGACCTGTACTGCACATGTCCAGTGCGGGTCTGCTGCATGTGCAAAGTATCAAATATTGGTACTTTGCTGCATGAGCTGCTACTCTGCCCACATCTGAATGAGGGCCATTGTGAATCAAAACTACATCTGTCTCAATGGGCCGGATCTAATGTCACCCGAGTGCGGTGTCCATGCGGGATGACAGCCGCTCTCGGACGTTTTTTTAAAGATCAATCACTTACAAGGCAAAACCATTCCTTGTCATTTCCCCGGCATCATTACATCAGGGTCAATATATTTCAATATTTTAACAAAAGGAGAATCATTTTATAGGTGGATCGGATTCAGGTGCGGGGGGTGCGGGCACCAAGACATGTTATCCACCCCTCCACTTTTTTTGTCATTTAGGAGAATTTTTATTTTATTTATGTGACACCCTAAGTAGGTATCACTGAAGTTAACAATTTACAGGTAAGTATTTAGAAGTCTGATCCTCTGGTTTAATGTGTTACTTTATCTCTTCTGGTGTTCCTCACCTGAACCTAGTGTCTGTAGCTTCTAACAAGAATAAGTTTCACCAGCAACTCACAATATAGTTCAGGATATACAGTATTACACCTAGACATTAATTACACAATTTCTCTACACAAATTTTATTTAACTGAAACACTTCTATACGTTTTTCTCAGCTGTAGGAATTTGAGATTACATACCCTTTTTATGCAAACAAAGCACAAGAAACAATATCCACATTTGACAATCCTTACACACTAATACAAAGTTTTAAACAATCACCTATAAAATACTCTTATAATTGGTGCCCCGTAAAAAACTTTAGTTTTGTAGCTAGCTACATTGAGTTTAGTGCACCTTTCTAGGAAAGTTATATCCTGAGAATAGTTAATACAAGTCTGGGATGAATGTAGCAATGGATGGATTACAACAAATAAAGTGTAGCTGGTTCTGTCCAACCAGGCGGTTTGCAAACTCTATTATGGTGCAGCACAATATTTTTAGGCAACTATGGGTCTATCTTGCTAGTCTGGATGTTATATTAGCTGATTGTACAGTAGGTATTATTTCCTTAAAGGAGGATCTCTGCGATATCCGCGCTGCTGTGTCAGGAAATAACTAGGTTTACAATGTGCCACTTGATCCTGACTCGTCGTCCTTAAACACAATATAGGCAGCTAAGGTGTCTCTGTCCCTGTTATGAGCACTGTATCTCTGGAAGGGCTTGCAATGAGTAGTTAAGGGCACCTTACACTACAGCGACATGTCTGAGGCTAAAGTTGGATGCGATATCCCTTGAACCGGTAGCTTCCCAGGCGGCAGGATCGCATAGGATACATCGTATGCATTCCTTTTGCATTTGATGTATCTTATGCGATAACACACCAAGAGCTAGTCCGCACAAGGCCCCTCCTTGGAATAGAGAATTGCCACAAGGGCATAGACTGTTAACTTAGACAAGGAGGTTGATGATAACACATAACCAAATACCTCAAGAATTAATTAAATATAAATTATTATCAAGATTGCGAGAGGGCTGGTGTTGCTCCCCAGAGTCAGACACAATAGCATACACACACGAGAAAAAGAAGACTCTATTATGGGGGCACTCAAAATGAATTACTTCAAAGCCAAATTGGACCAGACAACTAAAATAGAGTATATTAAAATTGAACCTTTATTGATTCCATTAAAATGGGCACAGGTGTTAGACTAGGACATACACAACATATATACACATAAGAAATATAAAGCACATAACCTGTGAACCTAAGTCCAGTTCTAATGTGCAAGTTAAACACCTCAATAGGAATTATTCACCGAAAAAAATCGTGTATATTTCCAAAATCAAATTGATTTGAGTGGTATATCACAGACCAGTCATAATTATCCGGAAATTGTCCGTATTAATCCATGCTCAATTAGTACCACGGGATTATATACTAAATTATAGAGCCATATTGCCCCTCGTATATACAAAATAAAACAGTGCTCCTGTCATCAGTTCCGTAAGGGTTTGAACACACCTCAATGGTGTTGAAATATTGAGCCGATATAGGTATATCGTCCTCCTATTTACACTCCAACTTTAATAAAACAGCAAAAGATATAATCCTAAATACTTGATGACAGTATAATGAATCATATCATAAGTGCCTGATTTTCACAGCACTGTAAACCTTTACCCTAATTAGGATTGGGGTATATTGGAGTCATAATAATTCCCAAACCTTTCCTATAAATTAGACTCATACTATGACAAGCATCAAAGGATATTCAACCATGGTAAGTATTGAGATTGTAAAGGAATTTCTCGCTGTAATCACAGTATTGCCCTTTATGCAGCTTTAAATCATAGAATAATCCCCAACGGAATTCAAGTGGGAGGAAAATTACAGTGTACCCATCGATCCCATTGGTGAATCACTTCTGCTGTCACACCGTCTTGGCAGCCAATCGCCTATACTGGTCCAGCGGCTGGTGGATGAGAGAGCGACAGCCGGGGAACAGCCGAGTAGGAAGGAAGGAAAGAAAGCCGTACTTCTTTCCTTGTTAGTGCGGTAGTGACACCCTGTTGTCTATTGACACTCCGCAATTCAAGGATGAGATCTGGCAGAAAAGGATTAGTTACCTATTCAGCATTAACACATGAAGGAACCGGATCATTGGAGAGTCATGGGTCCGTGATGCCCACGTAGTTCAGACACAATTAGAGTGCGGATAAAATGTTTCACCTTCTGGCTTGCTCACATCACTGCACTGGTTTGGCATGTATTTTATGCGATCCCAGCCATGCCTGCGGGATCCGACATATCACAAGTGCAGCACTAATGACCTAGGGGCTCCAATCCGTTGCTCATGGGACCGCACATCCGATTTGATCGGATGTAAAACACATCTGATTTGCCGAAAGGTCGAAATCGGGCATTATCGTTCTAGTGTATGGGGCCCTTCAGTGAAACAGGGCTACTGACCTATACTCCAAAAAGGTTACTGTGCTCGATTGTTACATTTACACTGTCTGACTGAGAGCAGTACAACATCAGCTGGAGGCCCCTGTGATATTGAGGTCTGAATCCTTTTAGCTTTCTGTGTAAATAAGACAGTATTGTTCCTTACTGCGCTACAAAGTTCTGGCTGTGTGCTGAGATAAATGCAGCACGTGACTGTTTGCTTCTGCACAGAGGTGCTTACTGCTATTTGACGGCTCTTATCAGTCTCATAAAGGGTGTTGGTAATAATAAGATTTTACTCACCGGTAAATCTATTTCTCGTAGTCCGTAGTGGATGCTGGGGACTCCGTAAGGACCATGGGGAATAGACGGGCTCCGCAGGAGACTGGGCACTCTAAAGAAAGATTTAGGACTATCTGGTGTGCACTGGCTCCTCCCCCTATGACCCTCCTCCAAGCCTCAGTTAGGAACTGTGCCCGGAAGAGCTGACACAATAAGGAAGGATTTTGAATCCCGGGTAAGACTCATACCAGCCACACCAATCACACCATATAACACGTGATAGGAACCCCGGTTAACAGTATGATAACAATTGGAGCCTCTGAAGAGATGGCTCACAACAAAACCCGATTTTTGTAACAATAACTATGTACAAGTATTGCAGACAATCCGCACTAGGGATGGGCGCCCAGCATCCACTACGGACTACGAGAAATAGATTTACCGGTGAGTAAAATCTTATTTTCTCTCACGTCCTAGTGGATGCTGGGGACTCCGTAAAGACCATGGGGATTATACCAAAGCTCCCAAACGGGCGGGAGAGTGCGGATGACTCTGCAGCACCGAATGAGAGAACTCCAGGTCCTCCTCAGCCAGGGAATCAAATTTGTAGAATTTAGCAAACGTGTTTGCCCCTGACCAAGTAGCTGCTCGGCAAAGTTGTAAAGCCGAGACCCCTCGGGCAGCCGCCCAAGATGAGCCCACCTGCCTTGTGGAATGGGCTTTTATTGATTTAGGCTGCGGTAATCCCACCGCAGAATGCACCAGCTGAATAGTGCTACAAATCCAACGCGCAATAGACTGCTTAGAAGCAGGAGCACCCAGCTTGTTGGGTGCATACAGGATAAACAGCGAGTCAGTTTTTCTGACTCCAGCCGTCCTGGAAACATAAATTTTCAGGGCCCTGACTACGTCCAGCAACTTGGAATCCTCCAAGTCCCTAGTAGCCGCAGGCACCACAATAGGTTGGTTCAAGTGAAAAGCTGAGACCACCTTCGGGAGAAACTGAGGACGAGTCCTCAATTCTGCCCTATCCATCTGGAAAATCAGATAAGGGCTTTTACAAGACAAAGCCGCCAATTCTGAAACCCGCCTGGCCGAAGCCAGGGCCAACAGTATGACCACTTTCCACGTGAGATATTTTAATTCCACAGTCTTAAGTGGTTCGAACCAATGTGATTTCAGGAATGCCAAAACCACATTGAGATCCCAAGGTGCCACTGGGGGCACAAAAGGAGGCTGAATATGCAGAACTCCTTTGACAAACGTCTGAACTTCAGGCAGTGAAACCAGTTCTTTCTGGAAGAAAATCGACAGAGCCGAAATCTGGACCTTGATGGACCCCAATTTGAGGCCCAACGTCACCCCTGCTTGCAGGAAGTGTAGGAATCGACCCAGTTGAAATTCCTCCCTCGGGGCCTTCATGGCCTCACACCAAGCAACATATTTCCGCCAAATGCGGTAATAATGTCTTGCGGTGACATCCTTCCTGGCTTTGATCAGGGTAGGGATGACTTCCTCCGGAATACCCTTTTCCTTTAGGATCCGATGTTCAACCGCCATGCCGTCAAACGCAGCCGCGGTAAGTCTTGGAACAGACAGGGTCCCTGCTGCAGCAGGTCTTGTCTGAGCGGCAGAGGCCAAGGGTCCTCTGCCAGCATCTCTTGAAGTTCCGGGTACCAAGCTCTTCTTGGCCAATCCTGAACCACGAGTATGGTTTTCACTCCTCGCATTCTTATTATTCTCAGTACCTTGGGTATGAGAGGTAGAGGAGGAAACACATAAACCGACTGGTACACCCACGGTGTCACTAGAGCGTCCACAGCGATCGCCTGAGGGTCCCTTGACCTGGCGCAATATCTTTTCAACTTTTTGTTGAGGCGGGACGCCATCATGTCCACCCGTGGTCATTCCCAACGGTTTACCCGCATTTGGAAAACTTCTGGAAGAAGTCCCCATTCTCCCGGGTGTAGGTCGCCCATCGGAGAATCCTTGTGGCTTCTGCCATCGCCATCCTGCTTCTTGTGCCGCCCTGTCTGTTTACATGGGCGACCGCCGTGATGTTGTCTGATTGGATCAGTACCGGCTGGTTCTGAAGCAGGGGCCTTGCTTGGCTTAGGGCATTGTAAATGGCCCTTAGCTCCAGAATATTTATGTGAAGCGAAATCTCCTTGGAAATTTCTTCCCTGTGTGACTGCACCCCAGCCCCGAAGGCTGGCCTCCGTGGTCACCAGGACCCAGTCCTGTATTCCGAATCTGCGGCCCTCTAGTAGATGAGCCCTCTGCAGCCACCACAGCAGTGACACCCTGTTTCTTGCCGACAGGGTTATCCGCTGTTGTATCTGTAGATGGGACCCGGACCATTTGTCCCACAGGTCCCACTGGAACGTCCGAATGGAATTATGCTTCGTACGAAGCTACCATTTTTTTCCAGGACTCGTGTGCTTCCACTGGAAGAAACACTCTTTTCTGGTCTGTGTCCAGAATCATTTCCAGGAACAGAAGACGTGTCGTCGGGACCAGCTGTGACTTTGGAATATTGAGAATCCAGTCGTGCTGTTGTAGCACTTCCCGAGAGAGTGCTACCCCCACTTCCAACTGTTCTTTGGACCTCGCCTTTATCAGGAGATCGTCCAAGTACGGGATAATAAAAACTTCCTTCTTGCGAAGGAGTATCATCATTTCGGCCATTACCTTGGTAAAGACCTTCGGTGCCGTGGACAACTCCAACGGCAGCGTCTGGAACTGATAGTGACAGTCCTGTACCACACATCTGAGGTACTCCTGGTGAGGAGGGTAAATGGGGACATGCAGGTACGCATCCTTGATGTCCAGGGAGACCCTGTAATCCCCCTCGTCCAGGCTCGTAATAACCGCCCTGAGCGATTCCATCTTGAACTTGAATCTTCTGATATAAAAGTTCAAGTATTTTAATTTTAAGATGGGTCTCACCGAACCGTTCTGTTTCGGTACCACAACCATTGTGGAATAGTAACCCCTTCCTTGCTGAAGGAGGGGCACCTTGACAATCACTTGTTGTGATTATAGTGTTGAATAGCCACCAACACCGCCTCCCTGGCAGAGGGAGGTGCCGGTAAGGCAGATTTTAGGAAACGGCGGGGGGAAGAACGTCTCGAACTCCAGCCTGTACCCCTGAGATACTACTTGAAGGACCCAGGGATCCATGAGAGAGAGCCCACTGGGCGCTGAAATTTCTGAGACGGGCCCCCACCGTACCCGGGTCCGCCTGAGCAGCCCCAGCGTCATGCTGTGGACTTACCGGACGCAGGGAGGACTTCTGCTCTTGGGAACTAGCTGTGTGCTGCAGCTTTTTCCTCTACCTTTGCCTCTTGGCAGAAAGGATGAGCCTCTAGCCCTCTTGCTTTTCTGGGGCCGAAAGGACTGTACTTGATGATACGGTGCTTTCTTTTGTTGTGGGGTAGCCTGTGGCAAAAAAGTAGATTTCCCAGCAGTAGCTGTGGAAACGAGGTCTGAAAGACCATCCCCAAACAGTTTTACCCCCTTATAGGGCAAAACTTCCATGTGCCGATTCGAGTCGGCATCGCCTGACCATTGCCGAGTCCATAACCCCCGTCTGGTGGCAATGGACCTAGCGCTTATTTTTGATGCCAGCCGGCAAATATCCCTCTGTGCATCACGCATGTATAAGACCACGTCTTTTATATGCTCTATTGTCAGCAAAATATTGTCCCTATCCATAGTTATTTTCCGACAGGGAATCTGACCACGCAGCGGGAGCACTGCACATCCATGCCGAAGCAATGGCTGGTCGCAATATAATGCCCGGGTGTGTGACTATATCTTTCAGGGTAACCCCCTGCTTTTTATCAGCAGGTTCCTTCAGGGCGGCCGTATCCGGAGACGGTAGTGCCACCTTTTCTGATAAGCGTGTAAGCACTGTATCTACCCTATGGGGTGTTTCCCAACGTGACCTATCCTCTGGCGGGAAAGGGTACGCTGCCAATTACCGTTTAGAAATTATCAATTTCTTACCGGGGGAAGACCACGCTTCCTCACACACCTCATTTAATTTCTCAGATGCAGGAAAAAATAAGATTTTACTTACCGATAAATCTATTTCTCATAGTCCGTAGTGGATGCTGGGGACTCCGTCAGGACCATGGGGAATAGCGGCTCCGCAGGAGACAGGGCACAAAAGCAAGCTTTTAGGATCACATGGTGTGTACTGGCTCCTCCCCCTATGACCCTCCTCCAAGCCTCAGTTAGGTACTGTGCCCGGACGAGCGTACACAATAAGGAAGGATCTTGAATCCCGGGTAAGACTCATACCAGCCACACCAATCACACCGTACAACTTGTGATTTGAACCCAGTTAACAGTATGATAACAATGAAGTAGCCTCTAAAAAAGATGGCTCACAACAATAATAACCCGATTTTTTGTAACAATAACTATGTACAAGTAATGCAGACAATCCGCACTTGGGATGGGCGCCCAGCATCCACTACGGACTATGAGAAATAGATTTATCGGTAAGTAAAATCTTATTTTCTCTAACGTCCTAGTGGATGCTGGGGACTCCGTCAGGACCATGGGGATTATACCAAAGCTCCCAAACGGGCGGGAGAGTGCGGATGACTCTGCAGCACCGAATGAGAGAACTCCAGGTCCTCCTCAGCCAGGGTATCAAATTTGTAGAATTTTGCAAACGTGTTTGCCCCTGACCAAGTAGCTGCTCGGCAAAGTTGTAAAGCCGAGACCCCTCGGGCAGCCGCCCAAGATGAGCCCACCTTCCTTGTGGAATGGGCATTTACAGATTTTGGCTGTGGCAGGCCTGCCACAGAATGTGCAAGCTGAATTGTACTACAAATCCAACGAGCAATAGTCTGCTTAGAAGCAGGAGCACCCAGCTTTTTGGGTGCCTACAATATAAACAGCAAGTCAGACTTTCTGACTCCAGCCGTCCTGGAATTATATATATATATATATATATATATATATATATATATATTTTCAGGGCCCTGACAACGTCTAGCAACTTGGAGTCCTCCAAGTCCCTAGTAGCCGCAGGCACCACAATAGGTTGTTTCAGGTGAAACGCTGACACCACCTTAGGAAGAAACTGGGGACGAGTCCGCAGTTCTGCCCTGTCCGAATGGAAAATCAAATATGGGCTTTTGTAAGACAAAGCCGCCAATTTTGACAATCGCCTGGCCGAGGCCAGGGCCAACAGCATGGTCACTTTCCATGTGAGATATTTCAAATCCACAGATTTGAGTGGTTCAAACCAATATGATTTGAGGAATCCCAACACTACGTTGAGATCCCACGGTGCCACTGGAGGCACACAAGGGCTGTATATGCAATACTCCCTTGACAAACGTCTGGACTTCAGGAACTGAAGCCAATTCTTTCTGGAAGAAAATCTATAGGGCCGAAACTTGAACCTTAATGGACCCCAATTTGAGGCTCATAGACACTCCTGTTTGCAGGAAGTGCAGAAATCGACCTAGTTGAAATTTTTTTCGTGGGGCCTTCCTGGCCTCACCCACGCAACATATTTTTACCACATGTGGTGATAACGTTGTGCGGTCACCTCCTTCCTGGCTTTGACCAGGGTAGGTATGACCTCTTCCGGAATGCCTTTTCCCTTAGGATCCGGCGTTCAAACCGCCATGCCGTCAAACGCAGTCGCGGTAAGTCTTGGAACAGACAAGGTCCCTGCTGGAGCAGGTCCTTTCTTAAAGGCCGATGCCACGGTTCCTCTTGGAACAGACATGGTACTTGCTGAAAGCAAAACCCTTCTTAGCTCCCGAGGCCATTAGTCCTCTGTGAGCATCTCTTGAAGTTCCGGTTACCAAGTCCCTCTTGGCCAATCCGGAGCCACGAGTATAGTTCTTACTCCTCTATGTCTTATAATTCTCAATACCTTGGTTATGAGAAGCAGAGGAGGGAACACATACACCGACTGTTACACCCACGGTGTTACCAGGACGTCCACAGCTATCGCCTGAAGGTCTCGTGACCTGGCGCAATACCTGTCCCATTTTTTGTTCGGGCGGGACGCCATCATGTCCACCTTTGGTCTTTCCCAACGGTTCACAATCATGCGGAAAACTTCCCGATGAAGTTCCCACTCTCCCGGGTGGAGGTCGTGCCTGCTGAGGAAGTCTGCTTCCCAGTCGTCCACTCCCGGAATGAACACTGCTGACAGTGCTATCACATGATTTTCCGCCTAGCGAAAAATCCTTGCAGTTTTGCCACTGCCCTCCTGCTTCTTGTGCCGCCCTTTCTGTTTACGTGGGCGACTGCCGTGATGTTATCCCACTGGATCAATACCGGCTGACCTTGAAGCAGAGGTCTTGCTAAGCTTAGAGCATTATAAATTTGCTCTTAGCTCCAGTATATTTATGTGGAGAGAATTCTCCAGACTTGATCACACTCCTTGTGTGACTGCTCCCCAGCCTCTCAGGCTGGCCTCCGTGGTCACCAGCATCCAATCCTGAATGCCGAATCTGCGGCCCTCTAGAAGATGAGCACTCTGTAATCACCACAGGAGAGACACCCTTGTCCTTGGATATAGGGTTATCCGCTGATGCATCTGAAGATGCGATCCGGACCATTTGTCCAGCAGATCCCACTGAAGAGTTCTTGCGTGAAATCTGCCGAATGGAAGCGCTTCGTAATAAGCCACCATTTTTACCAGGACTCTTGTGCAATGATGCACTGACACTTTTCCTGGTTTTAGGAGGATCCCGATTAGCTCGGATAACTCCCTGGCTTTCTCCTGTGGGAGAAACACCTTTTCCTGGACTGTGTCCAGAATCATCCCTAGGACCAGCAGACGTGTCGTCGGAACAACTGCGGTTTTGGAATATTTAGAATCCACCCGTGCTGTCGTAGAACTACTTGAGATAGTGCTACTCCGACCTCCAACTGTTCTCTGGACCTTGTTCTTATCAGGAGGTCGTCCATTTTCTTTGAAGACGAATCCTCCTTTCGGTCATTACCTTGGTAAGGACCCGGGGTGCCTTGGACAATCCAACGGCATCGTCTTGAAACTGATAGTGACAGTTCTGTACCACGAACCTGAGGTACCCTTGGTGAGAAAAGGCAAATTTTGGGACATGGAGGTAAGCATCCCTGATGTCCCGGGACACCATATAGTCCCCTTGTTCTTTGCTATCACTGCTCTGAGTGACTCCATCTGGATTTGAACCCTTGCAAGTGTTCAAATTTTTCAGATTTAGAATAGGTCTCACCTAGCCTTCAGTACCACCATATAGTGTGGAGTAATACCCCTTTCCTTGTTGTCGGAGGGGTAATTTTATTATCACCTGCTGGGAATACAGCTTGTGAATTGTTTTCAATACTGCCTCCCTGTCGGAGGGAGACATTGGTACAGCAGACTACAGGAACCTGCGAGGGGGGAAACCTCTTGACATTCCAATCTGTACCCCTTGGATACTACTTGTAGGATCCAGGGGTCCTGTACGGTCCCAGCGTCATGCTGAGAACTTGGTAGAAGCGGTGGAGGGCTTCTGTTCCTGGGAATGGGCTGCCTGCTGCAGTCTTCTTCCCTTTCCTCTATCCCTGGGCAGATATGACTCTTATAGGGACGAAAGGACTGAGGCTGAAAAGACGGTGTCTTTTTCTGCAGAGATGTGACTTAGGGTAAAAAACGGTGGATTTTCCAGCAGTTGCCCTGGCCACCAGGTCCCATGGACCGACCCCAAATAACTCCTCCCCTTTATACGGCAATACATCTTTGTGCCGTTTGGAATCTGCATCACCTGACCACTGTCGTGTCCATAAACATCTTCTTGCAGATATGGACATCGCATTTACTCTTGATGCCAGAGTGCAAATATCCCTCTGCGCATCTCGCATATATAGAAATGCATCCTTTAAATGCTCTATAGTCAATAAAATACTGTCCCTGTCAAAGGTATCAATATTTTTAGTCAGGGAATCCGACCAAGCCACCTCAGCTCTGCACATCCAGGCTGAGGCGATCGCTGGTCGCAGTATAACTAGAGATGAGCGCCTGAAATTTTTCGGGTTTTGTGTTTTGGTTTTGGGTTCGGTTCCGCGGCCGTGTTTTGGGTTCGAACGCGTTTTGGCAAAACCTCACCGAATTTTTTTTGTCGGATTCGGGTGTGTTTTGGATTCGGGTGTTTTTTTCCAAAAACACTAAAAAACAGCTTAAATCATAGAATTTGGGGGTCATTTTGATCCCAAAGTATTATTAACCTCAAAAACCATAATTTACACTCATTTTCAGTCTATTCTGAATACCTCACACCTCACAATATTATTTTTAGTCCTAAAATTTGCACCGAGGTCGCTGTGTGAGTAAGATAAGCGACCCTAGTGGCCGACACAAACACCGGGCCCATCTAGGAGTGGCACTGCAGTGTCACGCAGGATGTCCCTTCCAAAAAACCCTCCCCAAACAGCACATGACGCAAAGAAAAAAAGAGGCGCAATGAGGTAGCTGTGTGAGTAAGATTAGCGACCCTAGTGGCCGACACAAACACCGGGCCCATCTAGGAGTGGCACTGCAGTGTCACGCAGGATGGCCCTTCCAAAAAACCCTCCCCAAACAGCACATGACGCAAAGAAAAAAAGAGGCGCAATGAGGTAGCTGTGTGAGTAAGATTAGCGACCCTAGTGGCCGACACAAACACCGGGCCCATCTAGGAGTGGCACTGCAGTGTCACGCAGGATGTCCCTTCCAAAAAACCCTCCCCAAACAGCACATGACGCAAAGAAAAAAAGAGGCGCAATGAGGTAGCTGACTGTGTGAGTAAGATTAGCGACCCTAGTGGCCGTCACAAACACCGGGCCCATCTAGGAGTGGCACTGCAGTGTCACGCAGGATGTCCCTTCCAAAAAAACCCTCCCCAATCAGCACATGATGCAAAGAAAAAGAAAAGAAAAAAGAGGTGCAAGATGGAATTGTCCTTGGGCCCTCCCACCCACCCTTATGTTGTATAAACAAAACAGGACATGCACACTTTAACCAACCCATCATTTCAGTGACAGGGTCTGCCACACGACTGTGACTGATATGACGGGTTGGTTTGGACCCCCCCCAAAAAAGAAGCAATTAATCTCTCCTTGCACAAACTGGCTCTACAGAGGCAAGATGTCCACCTCATCTTCACCCTCCGATATATCACCGTGTACATCCCCCTCCTCACAGATTATCAATTCGTCCCCACTGGAATCCACCATCTCAGCTCCCTGTGTACTTTGTGGAGGCAATTGCTGCTGGTCAATGTCTCCGCGGAGGAATTGATTATAATTCATTTTAATGAACATCATCTTCTCCACATTTTCTGGATGTAACCTCGTACGCCGATTGCTGACAAGGTGAGCGGCGGCACTAAACACTCTTTCGGAGTACACACTTGTGGGAGGGCAACTTAGGTAGAATAAAGCCAGTTTGTGCAAGGGCCTCCAAATTGCCTCTTTTTCCTGCCAGTATAAGTACGGACTGTGTGACGTGCCTACTTGGATGCGGTCACTCATATAATCCTCCACCATTCTATCAATGTTGAGAGAATCATATGCAGTGACAGTAGACGACATGTCCGTAATCGTTGTCAGGTCCTTCAGTCCGGACCAGATGTCAGCATCAGCAGTCGCTCCAGACTGCCCTGCATCACCGCCAGCGGGTGGGCTCGGAATTCTGAGCCTTTTCCTCGCACCCCCAGTTGCGGGAGAATGTGAAGGAGGAGATGTTGACAGGTCGCGTTCCGCTTGACTTGACAATTTTGTCACCAGCAGGTCTTTCAACCCCAGCAGACCTGTGTCTGCCGGAAAGAGAGATCCAAGGTATGCTTTAAATCTAGGATCGAGCACGGTGGCCAAAATGTAGTGCTCTGATTTCAACAGATTGACCACCCGTGAATCCTTGTTAAGCGAATTAAGGGCTGCATCCACAAGTCCCACATGCCTAGCGGAATCGCTCCCTTTTAGCTCCTTCTTCAATGCCTCCAGCTTCTTCTGCAAAAGCCTGATGAGGGGAATGACCTGACTCAGGCTGGCAGTGTCTGAACTGACTTCACGTGTGGCAAGTTCAAAGGGCATCAGAACCTTGCACAACGTTGAAATCATTCTCCACTGCACTTGAGACAGGTGCATTCCATCTCCTATATCGTGCTCAATTGTATAGGCTTGAATGGCCTTTTGCTGCTCCTCCAACCTCTGAAGCATATAGAGGGTTGAATTCCACCTCGTTACCACTTCTTGCTTCAGATGATGGCAGGGCAGGTTCAGTAGTTTTTGGTGGTGCTCCAGTCTTCTGTACGTGGTGCCTGTACGCCGAAAGTGTCCCGCAATTTTTCTGGCCACCGACAGCATCTCTTGCACGCCCCTGTCGTTTTTTAAAAAATTCTGCACCACCAAATTCAAGGTATGTGCAAAACATGGGACGTGCTGGAATTTGCCCATATTTAATGCACACACAATATTGCTGGCGTTGTCCGATGCCACAAATCCACAGGAGAGTCCAATTGGGGTAAGCCATTCCGCGATGATCTTCCTCAGTTGCCGTAAGAGGTTTTCAGCTGTGTGCGTATTCTGGAAAGCGGTGATACAAAGCGTAGCCTGCCTAGGAAAGAGTTGGCGTTTGCGAGATGCTGCTACTGGTGCCGCCGCTGCTGTTCTTGCGGCGGGAGTCCATACATCTACCCAGTGGGCTGTCACAGTCATATAGTCCTGACCCTGCCCTGCTCCACTTGTCCACATGTCCGTGGTTAAGTGGACATTGGGTACAACTGCATTTTTTAGGAGACTGGTGAGTCTTTTTCTGACGTCCGTGTACATTCTCGGTATCGCCTGCCTAGAGAAGTGGAACCTAGATGGTATTTGGTAACGGGGGCACACTGCCTCAATAAATTGTCTAGTTCCCTGTGAACTAACGGCGGATACCGGACGCACGTCTAACACCAACATAGTTGTCAAGGACTCAGTTATCCGCTTTGCAGTAGGATGACTGCTGTGATATTTCATCTTCCTCGCAAAGGACTGTTGAACAGTCAATTGCTTACTGGAAGTAGTACAAGTGGGCTTACGACTTCCCCTCTGGGATGACCATCGACTCCGAGCGGCAACAACAGCAGCGCCAGCAGCAGTAGGCGTTACACGCAAGGATGCATCGGAGGAATCCCAGGCAGGAGAGGACTCGTCAGACTTGCCAGTGACATGGCCTGCAGGACTATTGGCATTCCTGGGGAAGGAGGAAATTGACACTGAGGGAGTTGGTGGGGTGGTTTGCGTGAGCTTGGTTACAAGAGGAAGGGATTTACTGGTCAGTGGACTGCTTCCGCTGTCACCCAAAGTTTTTGAACTTGTCACTGACTTATTATGAATGCGCTGCAGGTGACGTATAAGGGAGGATGTTCCGAGGTGGTTAACGTCCTTACCCCTACTTATTACAGCTTGACAAAGGGAACACACGGCTTGACACCTGTTGTCCGCATTTCTGGTGAAATACCTCCACACCGAAGAGCTGATTTTTTTGGTATTTTCACCTGGCATGTCAACGGCCATATTCCTCCCACGGACAACAGGTGTCTCCCCGGGTGCCTGACTTAAACAAACCACCTCACCATCAGAATCCTCCTGGTCAATTTCCTCCCCAGCGCCAGCAACACCCATATCCTCCTCATCCTGGTGTACTTCAACACTGACATCTTCAATCTGACTATCAGGAACTGGACTGCGGGTGCTCCTTCCAGCACTTGCAGGGGGCGTGCAAATGGTGGAAGGCGCATGCTCTTCACGTCCAGTGTTGGGAAGGTCAGGCATCGCAACCGACACAATTGGACTCTCCTTGTGGATTTGGGATTTCAAAGAACGCACAGTTCTTTGCGGTGCTTTTGCCAGCTTGAGTCTTTTCATTTTTCTAGCGAGAGGCTGAGTGCTTCCATCCTCATGTGAAGCTGAACCACTAGCCATGAACATAGGCCAGGGCCTCAGCCGTTCCTTGCCACTCCGTGTGGTAAATGGCATATTGGCAAGTTTACGCTTCTCCTCCGACAATTTTATTTTAGGTTTTGGAGTCCTTTTTTTACTGATATTTGGTGTTTTGGTTTTGACATGCTCTGTACTATGCCATTGGGCATCGGCCTTGGCAGACGACGTTGCTGGCATTTCATCGTCTCGGCCATGACTAGTGGCAGCAGCTTCAGCACGAGGTGGAAGTGGATCTTGATCTTTCCCTAATTTTGGAACCTCAACATTTTTGTTCTCCATATTTTAATAGGCACAACTAAAAGGCA
This sequence comes from Pseudophryne corroboree, assembly GCF_028390025.1. Lineage (NCBI taxonomy): Eukaryota > Metazoa > Chordata > Amphibia > Anura > Myobatrachidae > Pseudophryne > Pseudophryne corroboree. The sequence continues at coordinate 559,712,560 of NC_086447.1, read as the reverse complement.
CCTCAGGTAAACAATGGAGATGGATGGATTGGATACTAGTATACAATTATGGACGGGCTGCCGAGTGCCGACACAGAGGTAGCCACAGCCGTGAACTACCGCACTGTACTGTGTCTGCTGCTAATATATAGACTGGTTGATAAAGAGATAGTATACTCGTAACTAGTATGTATGTATAAAGAAAGAAAAAAAAACCACGGTTAGGTGGTATATACAATTATGGACGGGCTGCCGAGTGCCGACACAGAGGTAGCCACAGCCGTGAACTACCGCACTGTACTGTGTCTGCTGCTAATATATAGACTGGTTGATAAAGAGATAGTATACTCGTAACTAGTATGTATGTATAAAGAAAGAAAGAAAAACCACGGTTAGGTGGTATATACAATTATGGACGGGCTGCCGAGTGCCGACACAGAGGTAGCCACAGCCGTGAACTACCGCACTGTACTGTGTCTGCTGCTAATATATAGACTGGTTGATAAAGAGATAGTATACTCGTAACTAGTATGTATGTATAAAGAAAGAAAAAAAAACCACGGTTAGGTGGTATATACAATTATGGACGGGCTGCCGAGTGCCGACACAGAGGTAGCCACAGCCGTGAACTACCGCACTGTACTGTGTCTGCTGCTAATATATAGACTGGTTGATAAAGAGATAGTATACTCGTAACTAGTATGTATGTATAAAGAAAGAAAAAAAAACCACGGTTAGGTGGTATATACAATTATGGACGGGCTGCCGAGTGCCGACACAGAGGTAGCCACAGCCGTGAACTACCGCACTGTACTGTGTCTGCTGCTAATATATAGACTGGTTGATAAAGAGATAGTATACTCGTAACTAGTATGTATGTATAAAGAAAGAAAAAAAAACCACGGTTAGGTCACTGGTATATACAATTATGGACGGGCTGCCGAGTGCCGACACAGAGGTAGCCACAGCCGTGAACTACCGCACTGTACTGTGTCTGCTGCTAATATATAGACTGGTTGATAAAGAGATAGTATACTCGTAACTAGTATGTATGTATAAAGAAAGAAAAAAAAACCACGGTTAGGTGGTATATACAATTATGGACGGGCTGCCGAGTGCCGACACAGAGGTAGCCACAGCCGTGAACTACCGCACTGTACTGTGTCTGCTGCTAATATATAGACTGGTTGATAAAGAGATCGTATACTCGTAACTAGTATGTATGTATAAAGAAAGAAAAAAAAACCACGGTTAGGTGGTATATACAATTATGGACGGGCTGCCGAGTGCCGACACAGAGGTAGCCACAGCCGTGAACTACCGCACTGTACTGTGTCTGCTGCTAATATATAGACTGGTTGATAAAGAGATAGTATACTCGTAACTAGTATGTATGTATAAAGAAAGAAAAAAAAAACACGGTTAGGTGGTATATACAATTATGGACGGGCTGCCGAGTGCCGACACAGAGGTAGCCACAGCCGTGAACTACCGCACTGTACTGTGTCTGCTGCTAATATATAGACTGGTTGATAAAGAGATAGTATACTCGTAACTAGTATGTATGTATAAAGAAAGAAAAAAAAACCACGGTTAGGTCACTGGTATATACAATTATGGACGGGCTGCCGAGTGCCGACACAGAGGTAGCCACAGCCGTGAACTACCGCACTGTACTGTGTCTGCTGCTAATATAGACTGGTTGATAAAGAGATAGTATACTACTAATATTATATATACTGGTGGTCAGGTCACTGGTCACTAGTCACACTGGCAGTGGCACTCCTGCAGCAAAAGTGTGCACTGTTTAATTTTAATATAATATTATGTACTCCTGGCTCCTGCTATAACCTATAACTGGCACTGCAGTAGTGCTCCCCAGTCTCCCCCACAATTATAAGCTGTGTGAGCTGAGCAGTCAGACAGATATATAATATATATAGATGATGCAGCACACTGGCCTGAGCCTGAGCAGTGCACACAGATATGGTATGTGACTGAGTCACTGTGTGCTGTGTATCGCTTTTTTCAGGCAGAGAACGGATTATAAATAAAAGTGGTGGTCACTGGTCACTATCAGCAAAACTCTGCACTGTACACTACTGAGTACTCCTAATGCTCCCCAAAATTAGTAAATCAAGTGTCTAAACGGAGAGGACGCCAGCCACGTCCTCTCCCTATCAATCTCAATGCACGTGTGAAAATGGCGGCGACGCGCGGCTCCTTATATAGAATCCGAGTCTCGCGATAGAATCCGAGCCTCGCGAGAATCCGACAGCGTCATGATGACGTTCGGGCGCGCTCGGGTTAACCGAGCAAGGCGGGAAGATCCGAGTCGCTCGGACCCGTGAAAAAAAACATGAAGTTCTGGCGGGTTCGGATTCAGAGAAACCGAACCCGCTCATCTCTAAGTATAACACCAGCATGTGTGTGTATACTTTTTAGGATATTTTTCAGCCTCCTATCAGCTGGCTCCTTAAGTACGGCCCTATCCGTAGATGGTACCGCCACTTGTTCTGATAAGCGTGTGAGCGCCTTATCCACCCTGAGGGGTGTTTCCCACCGCGCCTTAACTTCTGGCGGGAAAGGGTATACCGCCAATAATTTTCTATCGGGGGAAACCCACGCATCATCACACACTTCATTTAATTTATCTGATTCAGGAAAAACTACAGGTAGTTTTTTCACCTCACACATAATACCCTTTTTTGTGGTACTTGGAGTATCAGAAATATGTAACACCTCCTTCATTGCCCTTAACGTGTGGCCCTAAAAGAAAATACGTTTGTTTCTTCACCGTCGACACTGAAATCAGTGTCCGTGTCTGGGTCTGTGTCGACCGACTGAGGTAAATGGGCATTTTACAGCCCCTGACGGTGTTTGAGACGCCTGGACAGATACTAATTTGTTCGCCGGCCCTCTCATGTCGTCAACCGGCTTGCAGCGTGTTGACATTGTCACGTAATTTCCATAAATAAGCCATCCATTCCGGTGTCGACTCCCTAGAGAGTGACATCACCATTACAGGCAATTTGCTCCGCCTCCTCACCAATATTTTCCTCATACATGTCGACACACACGTACCGACATACAGCACACACATAGGGAATGCTCTGATAGAGGACAGGACCCACTAGCCCTTTGGGGAGACAGAGGGAGAGTTTGCCAGCACACACCAAAACGCTATAATTATCCAGGGACAACCTTTATATAAGTGTTCCTTTTATAGCATTTTAATATATATACATATCGCCAAATCAGTGCCCCCCCTCTCTGTTTTAACCCTGTTTCTGTAGTGCAGTGCAGGGGAGATCATGGGAGCCTTCCCACCAGCCTTTCTGTGAGGGAAAATGGCGCTGTGTGCTGAGGAGAATAGGCCCCGCCCCCTTTTCGGCTGGCTTCTTCTCCGGAGTTTTAGATATCTGGCAGGGGTTAAATACATCCATATAGCCTCAAGGGCTATATGTGATGTATTTTTCGCCATACAGGTATTATACATTGCTGCCCAGGGCGCCCCCCCCCAGCGCCCTGCACCCTCCGTGACCGCTGTGTGAAGTGTGCTGACAACAATGGCGCACAGCTGCAGTGCTGTGCGCTACCTGATGAAGACTGAGAGTCTTCTGCCGCCTGGTTCCGGACCTCTTCATCTTCAGCATCTGCAAGGGGGGTCGGCGGCGCGGCTCCGGGACGAACCCCAGGGCGAGCCCTGTGTTCCGACTCCCTCTGGAGCTATGTCCAGTAGCCTAAGAATCCAATCCATCCTGCACGCAGGTGAGTTGAAAATCTCTCCCCTAAGTCCCTCGATGCAGTGAGCCTGTTGCCAGCAGGACTCACTGAAAATAAAGAACCTAAAAACTTTTTCTAAGCAACTCTTTAAGAGAGCCACCTAGATTGCACCCTTCTCGGCCGGGCACAAAAACCTAACTGAGGCTTGGAGGAGGGTCATAGGGGGAGGAGCCAGTACACACCATGTGATCCTAAAAGCTTGCTTTTGTGCCCTGTCTCCTGCGGAGCCGCTATTCCCCATGGTCCTGACGGAGTCCCCAGCATCCACTAGGACGTTAGAGAAACTACTGGTAGTTTTCTCTCACCAAACATAATACCCTTTTATGTGGTACCTGGGGTATTATCATAAATGTGTAATACATTTTTCATTGCCTCAATCATGTAACGGGTGGACCTATTTGGAGGGTACACTAGTCTCATCGTCGTCGACACTGGAGTCGGTATCCGTGTCGACATCTGTTTCTGCCATCTGAGGTAGCGGGCGTTTTTAGAGCTCCCCATGACATTTGAGACGCTGGAACAGGCACAAGCTGAGTAGCCGGCTGTTCTGTGTCGTCGACCTTTTGTGTAAGGAGTTGACACTTTCACGTAATCCTTCCATAAGTCCAACCACACCGGTGTCGATCCCGCAGGGGGTGACATCACATTTACAGGCATTCGCTCCGCCTCCACATCATTATCCTCCTCATACATGTCGACACAGCCGTACCGACACACAGCACACACACAGGGAATGCTCTGACAGAGGACAGGACCCCACAAAGCCCTTTGGGGAGACAGAGGGAGAGTATGCCAGCACACACCAGGGCGCTATATATCACAGGGATATCACATATAAAGAGTGTTTTCCCTTATAGCTGCCTATATATATTGTATACTGCGCCTAAATTGTGCCCCCCCTCTCTTTTTAACCCTTTCTGTAGTGTATTGACTGCAGGGGAGAGCCAGGGAGCTTCCCTCCAACGGAGCTGTGAGGGAAAAATGGCGCCAGTGTGCTGAAGGAGATAGCTCCGCCCCCTTTTCGCAGACTTTCTCCCGCATTTTTATGGATTCTGGCAGGGGTTAAAAAGCACCTATATAGCCTCTGGGGCTATATATGGTGCCAGTTTGCCAGCCAAGGTGTCAGTATTGCTGCTCAGGGCGCCCCCCCCCCCCCAGCGCCCTGCACCCATCAGCGACCGCAGTGTGTGGTGTGCATGAGGAGCAATGGCGCACAGCTGCAGTGCTGTGCGCTACCTTGGAGAAGACAGAAGTCTTCAGCCGCCGATTTTCCGGACCACCTTCTTGCTTCTGGCTCTGTAAGGGGGACGGCGGCGCGGCTCCGGACGACGAGGTCGGGTCCTGTGTTCGATCCCTCTGGAGCTAATGGTGTCCAGTAGCCTAAGAAGCCCAAGCTACCACCACTTAGGTAGGTTCACTTCTTCTCCCCTTAGTCCCTCGGTGCAGTGAGCCTGTTGCCAGCAGGTCTCACTGAAAATAAAAAACCTAACAAACACTTTCTTTCTAGGAGCTCAGGAGAGCCCCTAGTGTGCATCCAGCTCAGCCGGGCACAGAAATCTAACTGAGGCTTGGAGGAGGGTCATAGGGGGAGGAGCCAGTGCACACCAGATAGTCCTAAATCTTTCTTTATAGTGCCCAGTCTCCTGCGGAGCCCGACTATTCCCCATGGTCCTTACGGAGTCCCCAGCATCCACTAGGACGTCAGAGAAATAGAAACTGGCTAATTTACTGTATAAAACTGTATTCTCTTGTATACCAGGTTATTTCAGCAGGGAGTCTGTGACAATCAATTAGAAGAATCAACAATTTTACTGAGGCTCCTACTATGGAGTGTGAGGATGTACAGTTTGCAATGCGGCTCCTGGATCTCACTAGAAATGGCTATTTTGCCTCAGGGCTGACGTAATCTGCTCACTGCTCCATAGACGCTCTCTTTGTCAGATGCTGGACTCTGATGAGGTGCCTCTTCCACCTCACTGGTCACCAGCTGATTTACTGAAGGTGGGGCCACTTTTGTGCCCATCAGATTAGGCTCTTCCTTTGGTCCCCAGGGACACCACCAAATCGGGTTAAGTACACCTCAGCCCCTTCTGCTGCAAGGAGCTGTTCCACTCTGCCTATCCTCCTAAGATGGCTGCCGCCCAACTACCAACAGGCTCGGCATACGGCTGTTAACTGTCCCAGCATATGCCAGCTACAAGCACAGAAAGGGGGATATTCAATTGTTGATGTCGGTCTTTTCCTAATAGACAGAAAAAAAACATACACCCAACCAACACCCCAAACATCCGAATTCCCAAAAAAATGTTCTTAACCCTTTCCCTTCTGAAGTTTCAAAGCATTTAGCCAGGCTGAATTTTGTAGAGTGGGAAAAAGGGCAGAGAAATAAGATAAATGACCGTGGCAACCCTGATGGGGTGTCACATTTATAGTGCACAACACGCGCCCCACCAGGCTGTCAGTCAGCATGACTGCCCTCCCCTGGGCCAGAGGCAAAACTAGCAGCCCACTGCTATTAAGGGCCCCATAACTGGTGGTTATATAATGAGTCAAACTGACTTATTAGTATGCCACCACACCACCGTCCCATGCGCCGTGACAAAGAGGACGTGGTCTGGCCAGAGGAAGAGGGGGGAGTGATGGCAGGGAGGCCTCCCCTCGTCTCTCCCCAGCTCCTCCTCTCTGCCTCCTGAGTTGCTAGAACTTGCTGGGTGCTGATTAGGAGGTGGTGGAGGTAGTGCTGCCCGGGTGATGGCACAATCTTGGCATGGTGGATAGGAGCCACCCTACCCGTCTGCAATTCCTGTGCCATTCTCCAAGACTGAGCCAGCCAAACCAGTCATGCTGCTCTGTTGTGGATTCAGCACCCAGACCCAACAGTAAGTAAACCTATGTCTCTGCCTGCAGCCACCTTATAGCTGTCATATACTGCCTACCAAGTCACCCACTGTGTATCTTTGTCACTCCCTGCCTATTCCCATCACCCACTGCTTCTACCTGCCACGCACTGCCTCTCTCTCACCCACTGCCACCCCCTGCCGCACACTGCCTCTACCTGTCACTCTCTGCCTTTTCCTGTCACTCTCTTCTTCTCCGTAACCCTCTGCCTCTCCCCATGAGTGGGGGACCAAAGCATAATTTTGCACCTGAACCCACCACTTACAAGTTCTACCACTTCCCTGGGCAGCTATGAAAGATCAGCCCAGGTCCGCCTCCTGCATTCTTATTCGTGAGCTAGGCTTAATTCTTGTTTTTGGCTGTCACCCTCAGACAGTCTTTACTCAGTCTCTACAACTGTCTATATAGATGTGGCCTCAATATGCCACGCAGTGGGAGATGCCTGGCGTGAGTAAGCTGACAGGTCCCATGCAACTCTGATAGTGTTGGGTGTCTTTTTTTGCTGACAGTGCATCTTATTTGCATCTCTATGTGAATAGGACACACAAGCAGACTCTGCGGATTAAAATGATAGGTGGCATACCTATATTCTCTGTGAGTCTGCGGCTTCTAGGAAAACCATGGTCACACACAGAATATAGGCATGCCACATATCATTTAAATCAGCATAAGCTGCTTGCATGTCCTATATAAAAAAATAAAAATTATTTTTGCGCTATGAAAAAAAGCAGCTCACATTAGCAGTAATAATAACAATATAAAAATTGAGCGCTAAATGTACTGTAGCACCTATGAAGAAAAATTGTTAAAACCTCATTTTGTTTACATTTTAGGGCTTTTTGTGGAAGTCCGAGTTCATCACATCCTAACTGTCCTTACCTACCAGTTACCAAGGGATTCCTCAATCTCAATGCAGGAATGGCTGTCTGCGTCCTCTCAGTGTTGCTTGCGCTGCACTGCCGCTGCATCCAGCGGGCGAGCGGGAGAGCCGGGAGGTTGACGTCACTCGGCAGCGCCGGGTCTGCCGTGCTGCAGCATCTGAGTGTCCTCGTTATTTTACTTATCCACCAACACGTTTCGTGCTGAAGCACTTTTTCAAGGTTGACTGAGTTGGCATTTAGCAGATATTTATATCTAAAACTTTATTGTCCCAATACGGAAAAACGGAAGTTCCAGTCTGGAAGTAAGGCTAAAATAGCAGGAACCACATGTTTGATAAAAACGGTTTTCTTTAATAAAAATTCAACAACAGGTGCCACTATACAATATGGAGAGCAATTATGTATAAAGTATGTGATATGAGTATGAAAAAATGCTTATTTATAAAAATACATTTAATTAAATGTCAATATTGTGTCCCAGAGGTTGTAATGTTTTAAATTCGAAGATCCATTTGCTTTCGTTTTTCTTCAGTTCTGATACTAGATCTCCTCCTCGCCAGTTACTTCTATTTTTCTGTATAGGTAGAAATGTTAATCCTGATGGATCTTTATTGTGACTTTCCAAAAAATGGTTAGACAAACTGTGTGTATTCAGTCCTCTTTTTACATTATAAACAGGTTCAGCAAACCTAGTTTGGGCCTTTCTTTTCGTTTGGCCGATATATTGAAGTCCACATGGACAGGTTGCTAGATATATTACCCCTTCTGTGTCACATGTGAGATGATCTTGAATAGCATATTCTTTTCTAGTTATATATGATTTGAAACTAGTGATTGCTTTTGTAGATTTATCCTTTTCGTTTCTGCACGCCTTACAATTTAAACATTTTTAATATCCTTTTATATTTCTTGAGGTATGGTGTTCTTCCTCTTTCAAGAAACTAGAAACTAAAACTTGTTTAATATTTTTCGCTTTCTGATATATGATTTGTGGTGTTTCTGAAATGAATGGTCGTAATGTTTCGGCCAACAAAAGGACATGCCAATGTTTTTCCATCATATTTTTAATCACAGAGGTATTGCTGTTGAATTGTTATTTTTTTCTTTGTATTATAGCATGTTTCCTTTCCATGTTCTCTATCGATGTTAATTGTAACTCTAAGTTTTCTTTTTGGTACCCTTTTTCTATGAAGTTTGTCATCATCTCTTTACTCTGGATCTTGAAATTGTTTGAATCAGTACAATTGTGTTTGATATGTTGAAAGTGACCTCATGGAATGTTGGAAATCCAATTTCTATGATGGTAACTGGAGGTCAAAAGGGCATTGTTGCCATTAACCTGTTTGATATGTGTTTTTGTTTGCATTTGGTCGTTTTCAATGTACATTACTAAATCCAAAAAGATAATTGATTCCTTGCTTGCATGTCCTATTTGCATCACTTTGGGAATAGCACACATTTTAATAGTAAACATTACATGTAAAGATGATCAGCGCTACAAAGTCACACCACTGCATCCTATGATTAGAAGGGCTGTTTAACGTGCAGGAAGGCTAGATGTAAGTGGACACATCTGTACATTTAATTGGATCTATTCCAGAAACAAAGTTAGAATAGTGGAAGCCAGGGCTGCACCTCTATTTGGTGGGGTTCGGTATATAATGTCAATGCTAATCATGCTGAAAATAATGTAGCTATGTTCATCATGTTGACAGTCAGTACGTCGACACTCTAACCTGAATGGTAATGTTGACATTTTCACTATGCTGACATTTTGACAATGTCAAGAATGATGTTGACACTTTAGCCACGTCGATAACATAACTGTCAACATTCTGGTGCCAATATTCTGAATATCGACATAGCGAGCGTCGACAGGCTGACTGCGGGCTATTTTGCATACATAGTCTTTATTCACCCAGCTAAAATGTCACCAATGTTCCACCACAACCATTTATAACGTATATGCAACCTAAAGGGGAAAGAAAGTCTGAACATAACTAGATCTAAGTTAGAAGGTTAGAAAAGATTTACAGGCACTATAAAATACTTAAAAAATTGCATAAACAAAATAATTTTTAATTCAGTAATATATCAGCATTCCCTTATTTCTTTCTCAAAGTTAGAAGGTTGCATACATAGCTATGCAGGACACAGCCAGGACTCATTACACCTAGCTAACAGTGTACTTAACGTCTACTAGTTTGCCTAGTCCTCCATTTGTATGCTCAGCTCCCAGCGTTCTGTCAGCTGCACTAACTCATCATTCTCTGGGGGTGCCTCCGGTTGGGGTGGTATGCAGAGTTGCGACAAAAGTCCTTCTTTTGCTTCCAGGCATTGTTTTGTGGAGAATTCCTCCTGTACATGGTTACACAAGTTTGGGATACGGAGGTGAGGATTCTTTGGACTCCAATCTAAAAACAGGGTTCCAGATTCACAGAGACCGGTATCATTTATTACATTTGCATTTTCCCAAGTGTGGTCTATTAAACATTCTTCTTCAAAATGGTCATCATTTAATGAGTCTAATTTGGTACAATTATCATTCTTTGGGAGGTAGGCAGACAAAGTTCTATCTGACATATTTTGAATAACTTTCAAATCATCTTTTTCTTGCAGAGGAGCAGTGTCAGACTTGCATTTAATTTGTCCATACAGATCTTGCTCCCCAAGTACAGGATCTAATGGTGCTGACACAGGTCTAGCTTGTTCTCTAACAAAATAATGAGGCATATCATATGGTGAGGGTGACAGCTGTGGCCTACATGGCCTATCATCTGGGACTGGTTCAGAAAGACTGACATAACCATGATCATCTTCTAGAACTCCTGAGTCATGACTGATATTGTCTCCACCATCAGTGAGGTACGTCTCACTCTTTGTCTGGATTTGCTCTTCGCCAGACATGTCTTTTTGCACGTTTTTAATGCCAGAACCAATGGTAATAAGATTTATGGTCACGGTGTGCCCTTCAACCAAAACTGTGTTGTTGTTACTGCTGGCGGTTATGTTCTGAAATAATAAAAAATGTAATTTGTTACATAACTGAGATGAAAAAATATGGATATTGTGGGATTCCCAGAAACCTTTAAAGACAGTCAATCGATAACACATGACAACATTATCCCAGTATATATTATATATATATATATATATATATATATATATATATATATATGTGCCCACTCCAGTGACCTAAGTAATGCCAAAACTACAGTATAGGGAGCAACCCCCCACCCCACCCCCAATCTAGCTACATATGTCCAAACACAGCAATACATAACAACCGTCCCTCTCTGCTGTCATAGTTCTGTAAAGTCTCACATCTTGGTCTTAAATAGTAAGTTTAACCGCTTCCTATCCTCCCCATAGCAGCTTTTCATCTGGTTGCATTGTACAGTATTTATTCAATAGGAGTGTCTGCCAGTCATTGTCAGCAATTAGGTATCATTTGTAACCAACATAAAAAATGCTTTGATTTCACTGAAATTCTAGCAAGAAAAAGCTTCTTGATCTTTACAGAACCTAGAACAGTGTTATCACGAACAGTGGAGTACTGTACTTTATAACATAAAATGCCAATGACATAAATGTAAGTTTACATCCACATTCAATAATTCACATTCAATAATAAGTAGTATTGCTGTGATATGCTTATAGAAATTTGAGACTTACCAGAATGTGTGGTTGACGCAGGTTGCTGACATGGATATATTTATGTACACCATATCCTGCTGCAAATAACATACAAGCGAAAAGTACCACAGACAGAATACCTACAATAACTTTAACAATTTCAATGGATCTCTGATCTGTAAAAAATAACAGCAATTTAAACCCTTCATTAATATGCTCTCATAATAGTCAACTATAGCAAGTAGATAATACATGCGCACTCCCGTGATTCGCCTATTCAATTGCAAAACTGGATTACCACGAAAATTGTTTCCAGCAGTGAAAAATGGGTAAATCTGCCTGTACCCCACAAAAAAGCTAGACTAACATTGGATAACAGTATAGAAGTTTATTATTGGTTATAATAAAAGTATTTCTGGTACTCAAATCGGGTCAAATGGCTGTTATATGCATTGTTAAAAAAATATTTTAAAAATGATAGAAAGCAACTTTTTTTTTAGCAAAATAAGTGCTAAAATTTAATTTGGGGTACATAAAAATGGGTATAAGTATATATTTGGATAATTTTAGCAGACTTTGAACCTGCCAGTCTAAAAATACTTGTCCAACTCGTAAAGTACCCCACTATACCTGACCAATACTTTCTAATCCACTTTCCATCATTTTGCACTTTTTCACCTCAAAAATAACATCATTATAGGCTAATTAAATGAGTCATTCAGGGATGTGTCCCAGGGTTCTGAACCAAATTCCGACATCTTTAGTTTAAAATAGAGATTTTTCCCTACTTTTCTCCTGCTTAGAGGATTGAATAGGCACTTTTCACTATAAAGTTCCAGTTTTTACTGCGAAAATAGCTTTTCGCAACTAATTGAATTCGGTCCAATATCCCTTCAAAATTTTGCAGTGTTACCTGGAAACCAGTTCCCATCTAAAAATACATACACTGTACCAGTGGCGCAACTAGGGTAGGGTGAGCAGGGCGCGGGCCCTGGGTGCAGTGGTAGGCCCAGCAGAGGGGGCACTGCTGGCCAAGGCATCATACCAGCACCGCCCACAACCGATCGCCCATGTAACACAGACCCGGCTGGACAGTGAAGGAAGAGGGGTAATATGGGATTTGTAGTTTATTTTTTATTGCGCAGAATCTGAGTGGTAAAACAAACTACAAATCCCATGATGCATTGCACTCTCTAAAGATGGCCACCACTGGAGCAGGACAACATGTGAGGTGTGTGTGTTTGTTTGTTTGTGTGTGTGTGTGTGTGTGTGTGTGTGTGTGTGTGTGTGTGTGTGTGTGTGTGTGTGTGTGTGTGTTGAATGCATGGGTCTTGCAATGTATGTGTGAGTGCTGCAAAAAATGGTGTAGAAGAATGAATCTGTAAGTATGTGACTGATTGCATGGATTGGAACGCATGCTTGTGTGTGCTTGCAGAAAAGATAAGTGTAAGTGTGGGTGCTAAATGCATACATGTGGCCCACACTTACTGTATACCTATTCATTCAGAACCCACGCATATACTGCAATACCCACATGTGGTACTGAATGTGCATGCATGCGTTACAGCAAAATGCATGTGTGGATGCTCAAATAAAAGTATCAGTGCTGAATGTACAGTATATACCAAAGAGATATGTGAGGCTGTAATTTATGTGTGTATAGTATGTCTATATGTTGGTCTATGTAGCTGTACCTGAATGTGCTGAATGGTGGGAGATGGTGTGCTAAGAGACGACGCAGGAGGGAGATGGTGTGCTGAGAGACAACACAGCGGTGAGATGGTACGACAGAGATGGAGCAGATTATGGTGCGGTTGAGAGATGCAGGGGGGAGATGGTGTGGTGAGAGACGATGCAGAGGGGAGATGATGGTGTGCTGAGACGCAGGGGTCAGAGAGTGACAGTGAAGGCACAAGTGTGGTTAAGCTGCTCTTATATGATGCTGACCTTGTTAATATTCCTACACAATCAGGCATCTTCCAGACAATGTGAAATCCTACATGAATAGTGAATACTGGCTGAAGATGTCATCTTCCCACGGTTGCTACATTTCTTCAGCGGTTCCCCATTGTGAGAAACAGTCATATAGGTAAGGTGCATATGGAATGCAAAGGAATGTTCTCAGAGTGACGAAAAATGGGTGGCGTGTCATGTTGACACACCACTTTTTCAGCGATCATGCCCCTTTCGCCACGCACACATAATTTTGGGGGGCGGGTGTGTGTGTGTGTGTGTGTGTGTGTGTGTGTGTATGGGGGGAGGTTGGAGGGGGTGTTCGCCATCTTGCCCTGGGTGCCGAAGACCCTAGATACGTCTCTGCACTATACACACAGAATCAATGAAATAATAGATAAAATTGTTATTCAGATATGTCTATGCATGCCCTTATTGTAAAGTTCTGAAACATTCTGAGAATCATTTACAATTAGGAGTAAAACCAGCTACATGCAAAACCATGCTGAACTGCAGGAGGAGCAGATATAAAATGTACGGACAGATTAAGAGTTGGGCTAGTGACACATCTTAGGTTTACAGTGTAGAATAAAGCTGCCCAGTGTGTGTGTGCTACTGTACATGCACAGTCAGGCAGTATTTTCCATGCAGGCACGAAAGTCTGCACTTTATCACTTGCATCACAATATGATTTGTCTAGGTGCAAATTTGCACCTAAAGGGCTCTATGACAGGCCGCTCAGCACACATCTCTCCCCCGCGCTCAGCACTCAGCTGATGTGTGCTGAGCAGAGGGGGGGAGCGCTCACTTCACACATCGGTGAAGTGAGCGACCTGACTAGATTCCGGTGATAGCGACGCATGGGGTCGCGCAATTGCTATTGCTTTGGGCATACACACGGAGAGATCTGTGCTTAAGTTTTAGAAATTAAGCACGGATCTCTCCGTGTGTTCCCCCCTATACACTGTTGCACGCTAGTTTGATCAACAGACAGAAATAGTGATTTTTAGCACTGCCAACACTTTGTAGCCATGCGTGTGTATTTGTGATGGACTCGTAAGCATTTTAGTCACAACTTCACTTGCAAAAAATAAGCCAATGGGGTGTTTTCACGTAGGCTGAATTCAGTGAGTCCATGTAGTCGGAATTACAGGCCAAGCTGAGTTATGCATGAGTAAAAATTCTTCTGCTTCCAGGTGGATCTATTGCGCCAGATATAGGGTGAAAGTGTGTGTTTTGAGCATGACAATGGCCCTTTGAACAGGTGGAAAAATGGGGGTGTTAGCCCAAACAGATGTGTAAAACTTGTTACATTTAGTTTAGTGTGAGTGTAATTGTAGACAATCCCCAGGGTCCTTCTTCCCCACTTGTGTATACAGGTGCATTGCACAGGTGTGCTGTCTCTACATAATAAACCTTAGGGGACGATTCATCAACAAGTTTTATCATATGTAACAAGTTTTAAAACTCATTGCGTATGATAAAACTCATTGATAAATCAGTCCCTAAACATTTTAACATAAATATAAACAACTTAAAATAAAATATGCAGCTATAAATGTGGTAGACTTTGAGAAACAAAACACATTCAGTATTGCTAGAAGCCAGAGAAATAAAATATATCTTGGGCATGGATAACCTGGGCAGAATCAAGAAATCTAAAATATAATATAATATTGGAAGCTAAAGTTGCATACACACTTGTTGAGAAAATGAGCGACATAACTCATTTTCACCCTTGTGACGTCGCTCATTTTCTCGGCACGTGTGTATGCCACCAACGACGATCGATGCGCGGCCCCGCGGGTTGTTAATGACCCTTGCTGTCAGCTGTGCAGGCAGCTCAATCTGGACTGTCGTCCAGGAGCTGCCTGCTCGGCACGGCCGCTGTGTGACGTCACTGAACGATATGAATGGTCATATGTGTACAGCCGGCCGCCAACCGCCCAGCCCGGGAGGGGAAACACTGGGCGACATCGTTCATAGAGCACGTTGCCTAGTGTGTATGCACCTTAAGAAACACGATCACAAAATAGACGTAGAGCTTCCTATTTCCTTACCAGCTTTAGTTGTGATACATTTTTCGTTTGATGGATAACTTTCTCTTTTCCCGGATACAGACACTTTTGCAGTTATACAGTATGTTGTATGAGAGTCTAAATGTTCTATCTTATAATATGGCACCTACAAGAAAATTAGGCATGGTTAGAAACAGTGAGTATGGATTATGTCAAACAGGTTCACATTATGGATTTCAAAATACATTATTGGAAATATCTTTTCTTCTACCCTTATGTGAAGTCTGGGTCTTGTATATATTGGCTATTAATGCAAAGCTGAAACTCTAGGCAGAAGTCCTTATTAATATTCCTGCTAAATGTACAGTCATCAACATATAAAAGTGTCTTCTTCAGTGACTCAATGAAAAGAAAAGGAAACGAAAAAGGAAGGAATACCCAGCTATAATTAACTACTGTAGATGTTCTACCCGTTCTTCGCACCGAGGTTTCTGATTTTCACCGTTGTAAACATAAATGAGTGTTAAAAATTTGGTAAATTTGAGACGTCTAAATGCAAGTAAATATTAATCCATGGTTCATGGCGTTACCCGAGGAGCATCTGTAGCAGATACGGTAAAAAGTGACAGGACCATTTTTGTAGTCTATTAAATTTTATCCACTGGAGGTGCAATCCAAATTTTGATCCGATCGTGATTGTTTCATTTGGGCATTATCATTCATGCAACGCAAGCCACGCATCGGCAATGACGTCATTATGTCAACCCCCTGTTCATCCCGTTAGGGGAGGTTTATTAAAATTGTAATTAAGTAGTCTTCCTATTTCCCACCTGAACAATACCTATGTTATACTTCAGCTCGCTAACATAATCAGGAAGTAGAAGAACTAGTGATGAGTGAGTGAGTTAGTTAGTTAGTGAGTGAATGAGGGCTTTCACTTATATATATATATATATATATATATATATATATATATATTTATTTATACCTCTGCCTTTATGGTCTTTAATCCGAGTGCCGCCGACAGCATGCTATATATCGGACCTGACAAGGTACCTAAGAGGGCAACGGGACAGTAATTGGTGTAATCGGAGTGCCGCTCCAACATTGTTATTTATATATATATATATATATATATATATATATATATATAAAACGAACACGGGAATCGGCACTCACCCTAAGTTGTATAAAATGCTCTGGTGCCATCCGGGTAAATAAAACCCAGGTAAAATACTAATATATATATATATATATATATATATATATATATATATATATATACACACATACATAAGCACAGGCCCAGCGACAGGGGGGGCACAAACGGGACACCTGTAACAGGCCCCCGAGGGTTAAAGGGGCCCAGAGGATCCAGGGCAGCCAGTAGCATCTGTTAATACTGCTGCACCCCAATTAACTAACAAACTAATGGAACCAGCTGGCAGCACAAACCTCCCATGCAACTCCCTTCCCCCGTACCGCTTAGTTGGTCCCGTCCCAGTTGTGCTGGCGTCGTGACCTCATGGCGCTTATGCTGCTGCTCCACCTGCCGCTACCGCGGCTGGTGAGGAGCAGCCCATCCTCCGAGTGTGCCCACTGCCCAGTCTCCTCACAAAGACTCAGTCAGTCGGTCAGATGGGGTATTTTCTGTGCAGACAGCAACAGCAGCCCGCAGGTCAACCTCTACAGAAGACAGGGAAGTAAGTCCCTCCTGGGTTCTTGCACCTCAGTAATGATCCTGCACTCTTAAATATGTAACCACTGCAATGTTACCTGCTTAGTTGCCCTTTCCTGGGGATGGCACACCCCAAATGCACAAATAATAAGATTTTACTTACCGATAAATCTATTTCTCGTAGTCCGTAGTGGATGC
Organism: Pseudophryne corroboree; assembly: GCF_028390025.1. Lineage (NCBI taxonomy): Eukaryota > Metazoa > Chordata > Amphibia > Anura > Myobatrachidae > Pseudophryne > Pseudophryne corroboree. The sequence goes on along the minus strand of NC_086447.1, from coordinate 559,695,533 downwards.
TGGGACTCCGTCAGGACCATGGGGAATAGCGGCTCCGCAGGAGACAGGGCACAAAATTTAAAAGTTTGACCACTAGGTGGTGTGTACTGGCTCCTCCCCCTATGACCCTCCTCCAAGCCTCAGTTAGGATACTGTGCCCGGACGAGCGTACACAATAAGGAAGGATTTTGAATCCCGGGTAAGACTCATACCAGCCACACCAATCACACCGTACAACTTGTGATCTGAACCCAGTTAACAGTATGACAAACGTAGGAGCCTCTGAACAGACGGCTCACAACAATAACAACCCGATTTTTTTGTAACAATAACTATGTACAAGTATTGCAGACAATCCGCACTTGGGATGGGCGCCCAGCATCCACTACGGACTACGAGAAATAGATTTATCGGTAAGTAAAATCTTATTTTCTCTGACGTCCTAGTGGATGCTGGGACTCCGTCAGGACCATGGGGATTATACCAAAGCTCCCAAACGGGCGGGAGAGTGCGGATGACTCTGCAGCACCGAATGAGAGAACTCCAGGTCCTCTTTAGCCAGGGTATCAAATTTGTAGAATTTTACAAACGTGTTCTCCCCCGACCACGTAGCTGCTCGGCAGAGTTGTAATGCCGAGAGCCCTCGGGCAGCCGCCCAAGATGAGCCCACCTTCCTTGTGGAATGGGCCTTGATAGATTTAGGCTGTGGCAGGCCTGCCACAGAATGTGCAAGTTGAATTGTGCTACAAATCCAACGAGCAATCGTCTGCTTAGAAGCAGGAGCACCCAGCTTGTTGGGTGCATACATTATAAACAGCGAGTCAGATTTTCTGACTCCAGCGTCCTTGAAATATATATTTTCAATGCCCTGACAACGTCCAGCAACTTGGAATCCTCCAAATCGCTAGTAGCCGCAGGCACCACAATAGGCTGGTTCAGGTGAAACGCTGAAACCACCTTAGGCAGAAACTGAGGACGCGTCCGCAGTTCTGCCCTGTCCGAATGGAAAATCAGATATGGGCTTTTATACGATAAAGCCGCCAATTCTGACACTCTCCTGGCTGAAGCCAGGGCCAGTAGCATGGTTACTTTCCATGTAAGATATTTCAAATTCACCGATTTGAGTGGCTCAAACTAATGGGATTTGAGAAAATCCAAAACTACATTAAGATCCCACGGAGCCACTGGGGGCACAACCGGGGGCTGTATATGTAGTACTCCTTTCACAAAAGTCTGGACTTCAGGAACTGAAGCCAATTCTTTCTGGAAGAAAATCGACAGGGCCGAAATTTGAACCTTAATGGACCCTAATTTGAGGCCCATAGACAATCCTGTTTGCAGGAAATGTAGGAATCGACCCAGTTGAAATTCCTCCGTCGGGGCCTTCCTGGCCTCACACCACGCAACATATTTTCTCCAAATGCGGTGATAATGTTGTGCAGTCACCTCCTTCCTGGCTTTTACCAGGGTAGGGATGACCTCTTCCGGAATGCCTTTTTCCCTTAGAATTCGGCGTTCAACCGCCATGCCGTCAAACGCAGCCGCGGTAAGTCTTGGAATAGACACGGTCCCTGCTGAAGCAGGTCCCGTCTTAGAGGTAGAGGCCATGGATCTTCCGTGAGCATCTCCTGAAGTTCCGGGTACCAAGTTCTTCTTGGCCAATCCGGAGCCACGAGTATCGTTCTTACTCCCCTTTGCCGTATAATTCTCAGTACTTTTGGTATGAGAGGCAGAGGAGGAAACACATACACTGACTGGAACACCCACGGTGTTACCAGAACGTCCACAGCTATTGCCTGAGGGTCTCTTGACCTGGCGCAATACCTGTCCAGTTTTTTGTTGAGGCGGGACGCCATCATATCCACCTTTGGTTTTTCCCAACGGTTCACAATCATGTGGAAGACTTCTGGATGAAGTCTCCACTCTCCCGGGTGTAGATCGTGTCTGCTGAGGAAGTCCGCTTCCCAGTTGTCCACTCCCGGAATGAACACTGCTGACAGTGCTATCACATGATCTTCCGCCCAGCGAAGAATCCTTGCAGCTTCTGCCATTGCCCTCCTGCTTCTTGTGCCGCCCTGTCTGTTTACGTGGGCGACTGCCGTGATGTTGTCCGACTGGATCAACACCGGCTGACCCTGAAGCAGGGGTTTTGCCAGGCTTAGAGCATTGTAAATCGCTCTTAGCTCCAGTATATTTATGTGAAGAGACATCTCCAGGCTTGACCACACTCCCTGGAAGTTTCTTCCCTGTGTGACCGCTCCCCAGCCTCTCAGACTGGCATCCGTGGTCACCAGGACCCAGTCCTGTATGCCGAATCTGCGGCCCTCTAACAGATGAGCACTCTGCAACCACCACAGAAGAGACACCCTTGTCCGTGGAGACAAAGTTATCCGCTGATGCATCTGCAGATGCGATCCGGACCATTTGTCCAGCAGATCCCACTGAAAAGTTCGTGCGTGGAATCTGCCGAATGGAATCGCTTCGTAAGAAGCCACCATTTTTCCCAGGACTCTTGTGCATTGATGCACAGACACTTTTCCTGGTTTTAGGAGGTTCCTGACAAGTTCGGATAACTCCCTGGCTTTCTCCTCCGGAAGAAACACCTTTTTCTGAACCGTGTCCAGAATCATTCCCAGGAACAGCAGACGTGTCGTCGGGGTCAATTGAGATTTTGGAAAATTCAGAATCCACCCGTGCTGTTGCAGCACTACTTGGGTTAGTGCTACTACGTCCTCCAGCTGTTCTCTGGACCTTGCCCTTATCAGGAGATCGTCCAAGTAAGGGATAATTAATACGCCTTTTCTTCGCAGAAGAAACATCATTTCGGCCATTACCTTGGTAAAGACCCGAGGTGCCGTGGACAATCCAAACGGCAGCGTCTGAAACTGATAATGACAGTTTTGCACCACGAACCTGAGGTACCCTTGATGTGAAGGGCAAATTGGGACATGCAGGTAAGCATCCTTGATGTCCAGGGACACCATAAAGTCCCCTTCTTCCAGATTCGCTATCACTGCTCTGAGTGACTCCATCTTGAACTTGAATTTTTGTATGTACAGGTTCAAAGATTTCAGATTTAGAATAGGTCTTACCGAGCCGTCCGGCTTCGGTACCACAAATAGTGTGGAATAATACCCCTTTCCCTGTTGTAGGAGGGGTACCTTGACTATCACCTGCTGAGAATACAGCTTGTGAATGGCTTCCAATACCGTCGCCCTGTCTGAGGGAGACGTTGGCAGAGCAGACTTTAGGAACCGGCGAGGGGGAGACTTCTCGAATTCCAACCTGTAACCCTGAGATACTACCTGCAGGATCCAGGGGTCCACCTGTGAGTGAGCCCACTGTGCGCTGAAATTCTTGAGTCGACCCCCCACCGCCCCTGAGTCCGCTTGTAAAGCCCCAGCGTCATGCTGAGGGCTTTGCAGAAGCCGGGGAGGGCTTCTGCTCCTGGGAGGGAGCTGCTTGGTGCACTCTCTTACCCTTTCCTTTGCCTCGGGGCAGATATGACTGTCCTTTTGCCCGCTTGTTCTTATAGGAACTAAAGGACTGCGGCTGAAAAGACTGTGTCTTTTTCTGTTGGGAGGGGACCTGAGGTAAAAAGGTGGATTTCCCGGCTGTTGCCGTGGCCACCAAATCCGATAGACCGACCCCAAATAATTCCTCCCCTTTATACGGCAATACTTCCATATGCCGTTTGGAATCCGCATCACCTGACCACTGTCGCGTCCATAAACTTCTTCTGGCAGATATGGACATCGCACTTACTCTCGATGCCAGAGTGCAAATATCCCTCTGAGCATCTCGCATATAAAGAAAAGCATCCTTTAATTGCTCTATAGTCAATAAAATACTGTCCCTATCCAGGGTATCAATATTTTCAGTCAGGGAATCCGACCAAACCACCCCAGCACTGCACATCCATGATGAGGCGATGGCTGGTCGCAGTATAACACCAGTATGAGTGTATATACTTTTCAGGGTAGTTTCCAGCCTCCTATCAGCTGGATCCTTGAGGGCGGCCGTTTCATGTTTTGATAAGCGTGTGAGTGCCTTATCCACCCTAGGGGGTGTTTCCCAGCGCGCCCTAACCTCTGGCGGGAAAGGATATAATGCCAATAACTTCTTTGAAATTAGCAGTTTTCTATCGGGGTTAACCCACGCTTCATCACACACTTCATTCAATTCCTCTGATTCAGGAAAAACTACAGGTAGTTTTTTCAGACCCCACATAATACCCCTTTTTGTGGTACTTGCAGTATCAGAGATATGCAAAGCCTCCTTCATTGCCGTGATCATATAACGTGTGGCCCTACTGGAAAATACGTTTGTTTCTTCACCGTCGACACTAGATTCGGTGTCCGTGTCTGGGTCTGTGTCGACCGACTGAGGTAAAGGGCGTTTTACAGCCCCTGACGGTGTCTGATACGCCTGGACAGGTACTAACTGGTTTGCCGGCCGTCTCATGTCGTCAACTGATTTTTGTAACGTGCTGACATTATCACGTAATTCCATAAACAAAGCCATCCATTCCGGTGTCGACTCCCTAGGGGGTGACATCACCATTACCGGCAATTGCTCCGCCTCCACACCAACATCGTCCTCATACATGTCGACACACACGTACCGACACACAGCAGACACACAGGGAATGCTCTTATCGAAGACAGGACCCCACTAGCCCTTTGGGGAGACAGAGGGAGAGTTTGCCAGCACACACCCAAGCGCTATAAATATATAGGAACAACCCTACAGAAGGGTTGTTTCCTTTATAGCAGCTTAATATATCAATATCGCCAAAAAAGTGCCCCCCCTCTCTGTTTTTTTACCCTGTTTCTGTAGTGCAGTGCAGGGGAGAGTCCTGGGAGCCTTCCTCGCAGCGGAGCTGTGCAGGAAAATGGCGCTGTGTGCTGAGGAGATAGGCCCCGCCCCCTATTACGGCAGGCTCTTCTCCCGGTGTTTGTGAGACCTGGCAGGGGTTAAATACATCCATATAGCCCCAGGGGCTATATGTGATGTATTTTTAGCCAGAACAAGGTATTATCATTGCTGCCCAGGGCGCCCCCCCCCAGCGCCCTGCACCCTCAGTGACCGCTGGTGTGAAGTGTGCTGACAACAATGGCGCACAGCTGCAGTGCTGTGCGCTACCTCATGAAGACTGAAAAGTCTTCTGCCGCCGGTTTCTGGACCTCTTCACTTTTCGGCATCTGCAAGGGGGTCGGCGGCGCGGCTCCGGGACCGGACTCCATGGCTGGGCCTGTGTTCGATCCCTCTGGAGCTAATGGTGTCCAGTAGCCTAAGAAGCCAATCCATCCTGCACGCAGGTGAGTTCACTTCTTCTCCCCTAAGTCCCTCGTTGCAGTGAGCCTGTTGCCAGCAGGACTCACTGAAAATAAAAAACCTAATAACTTTTTCTAAGCAGCTCTTTAGGAGAGCCACCTAGATTGCACCCTGCTCGGACGGGCACAAAAACCTAACTGAGGCTTGGAGGAGGGTCATAGGGGGAGGAGCCAGTGCACACTACCTAGTCCTAAAGCTTTTATTTTTGTGCCCTGTCTCCTGCGGAGCCGCTAATCCCCATGGTCCTGACGGAGTCCCAGCATCCACTAGGACGTCAGAGAAATCTTATTTTCTCTGACGTCCTAGTGGATGCTGGGACTCCGTCAGGACCATGGGGATTATACCAAAGCTCCCAAACGGGCGGGAGAGTGCGGATGACTCTGCAGCACCGAATGAGAGAACTCCAGGTCCTCCTTAGCCAGGGTATCAAATTTGTAGAATTTTACAAACGTGTTCTCCCCTGACCGCGTAGCTGCTCGGCAGAGTTGTAATGCCGAGACCCCTCGGGCAGCCGCCCAAGATGAGCCCACCTTCCTTGTGGAATGGGCCTTGACAGATTTAGGCTGTGGCAGGCCTGCCACAGAATGTGCAAGTTGAATTGTGCTACAAATCCAACGAGCAATCGTCTGCTTAGAAGCAGGAGCACCCAGCTTGTTGGGTGCATACAGTATAAACAGCGAGTCAGATTTTCTGACTCCAGCCGTCCTTGAAATATATATACAATAGGCTGGTTCAGGTGAAACGCTGAAACCACCTTAGGCAGAAAGTGAGGACGCGTCCGCAGTTCTGCCCTGTCCGAATGGAAAATCAGATATGGGCTTTTATACGATAAAGCCGCCAATTCTGACACTCTCCTGGCTGAAGCCAGGGCCAGTAGCATGGTTACTTTCCATGTAAGATATTTCAAATCCACCGATTTGAGTGGCTCAAACCAATGGGATTTGAGAAAATCCAAAACTACATTAAGATCCCACGGTGCCACTGGGGGCACAACCGGGGGCTGTATATGTAGTACTCCTTTTACAAAAGTCTGGACTTCAGGAACTGAAGCCAATTCTTTCTGGAAGAAAATCGACAGGGCCGAAATTTGAACCTTAATGGACCCTAATTTGAGGCCCATAGACAATCCTGTTTGCAGGAAATGTAGGAATCGACCCAGTTGAAATTCCTCCGTCGGGGCCTTCCTGGCCTCACACCAACATATTTTCTCCAAATGCGGTGATAATGTTGTGCAGTCAACTCCTTCCTGGCTTTGACCAGGGTAGGGATGACCTCTTCCGGAATGCCTTTTTTCCCTTAGGATTCGGCGTTCAACCGCCATGCCGTCAAACGCAGCCGCGGTAAGTCTTGGAATAGACACGGTACCTGCTGAAGCAGGTCCCGTTTTAGAGGTAGAGGCCACGGATCTTCCGTGAGCATCTCCTGAAGTTCCGGGTACCAAGTTCTTCTTGGCCAATCCGGAGCCACGAGTATCGTTCTTACTCCCCTTTGCCGTATAATTCTCAGTACTTTTGGTATGAGAGGCAGAGGAGGAAACACATACACTGACTGGTACACCCATGGTGTTACCAGAGCGTCTACAGCTATTGCCTGAGGGTCTCTTGACCTGGCGCAATACCTGTCCAGTTTTTTGTTGAGGCGGGACGCCATCATGTCCACCATTGGTCTTTCCCAAAGGACCACAATCATGTGGAAGACTTCTGGATGAAGTCCCCACTCTCCCGGGTGCAGATCGTGTCTGCTGAGGAAGTCTGCTTCCCAGTTGTCCACTCCCGGGATGAACACAGCTGACAGTGCTAACACATGATTTTTTGCCCAGCGGAGAATCCTTGCAGCTTCTGCCATTGCCCTCCTGCTTCTTGTGCCGCCCTGTCTGTTTACGTGGGCGACTGCCGTGATGTTGTCCGACTGAATCAACACCGGCTGACCCTGAAGCAGAGGTTTTGCCAGGCTTAGAGCATTGTAGATTGCTCTTAGCTCCAGTATATTTATGTGAAGAGACGTCTCCAGGCTTGACCACACGCCCTGGAAGTTTCTTCCCTGTGTGACCGCTCCCCAGCCTCTCAGGCTGGCATCCGTGGTCACTAGGACCCAGTTCTGTATGCCGAATCTGCGGCCCTCTAACAGATGAGCACTCTGCAACCACCATAGCAGAGACACTCTTGTCCTTGTGGACAATTTTATCCGCTGATGCATCTGCAGATGCGATCCGGACCATTTGTCCAGCAGATCCCACTGAAAAGTTCGTGCATGGAATCTGCCGAATGGAATCGCTTCGTAAGAAGCTACCATTTTTCCCAGGACTCTTGTGCATTGATGCACAGATACTTTTCCTGGTTTTAGGAGGTTCCTGACTAGATCGGATAACTCCCTGGCTTTCTCCTCCGGAAGAAATACCTTTTTCTGAACAGTGTCCAGAATCATCCCTAGGAACAACAGACGTGTCGTCGGGATCAGTTGGGATTTTGGAAAATTCAGAATCCACCCGTGTTGTTGGAGCACTACTTGGGTTAGTGTTACTCCGACCTCCAGCTGTTCTCTGGATCTTGCCCTTATCAGGAGATCGTCCAAGTAAGGGATAATTAAGACGCCTTCTCTTCGAAGAAGGATCATCATTTCGGCCATTACCTTGGTAAAGACCCGGGGTGCCGTGGACAATCCAAACGGCAGCGTCTGAAACTGATAATGACAGTTTTGGACCACTAACCTGAGGTACCCTTGGTGTAGGAGGGGTACCTTGACTATCACCTGCTGAGAATACAGCTTGTGAATGGCCTCCAATACCGTCGCCCTGTCGGAGGGAGACGTTGGCAAAGCAGACTTTAGGAAACGGCGAGGAGGGGACTTCTCGAATTCCAACCTGTAACCCTGAGATACTACCTGCAGGATCCAGGGGTCCACCTGCGAGTGAGCCCACTGTGCGCTGAAATGTTTGAGGCGACCCCCCACCGCCCCTGAGTCTGCTTGTAAGGTCCCAGCGTCATTCTGACGCCTTTGTAGAAGCCGGGGAGGGCTTCTGCTCCTGGGAAGGAGCTGCTTGTTGCAGTCTCTTACCCTTTCCTTTGCCTCGGGGCAAATAGGAATGTCCTTTTGCTCGTTTGTTCTTATAGGAACGAAAGGACTGCGGCTGAAAAGCCTGCGGCTTTTTCTGCTGGGAGGTGACCTGGGGTAAAAAGGTGGATTTTCCGGCCGTTGCCGTGGCCACCAGATCCGATAGACCGACCCCAAATAATTCCTCCCCCTTATACGGCAATACTTCCATATGTCGTTTGGAATCCGCATCACCTGACCACTGGCGCGTCCATAAACTTCTTCTGGCAGATATGGACATCGCACTTACTCTTGATGCCAGAGTGCAAATATCTCTCTGTGCATCTCGCATATAAAGAAATGCATCCTTTAACTGCTCTATAGTCAGTAAAATACTGTCCCTATCCAGGGTATCAATATTTTCAGACAGTGACTCCGACCAAGCCACGCCAGCACTGCACATCCAGGCTGAGGCGATTGCTGGTCTCAGTATAACACCCGTATGTGTGTATATACTTTTTAATGTATTCTCCAGCCTCCTATCAGCTGGATCCTTGAGGGCGGCCGTATCAGGAGACGGTAACGCCACTTGCTTTGATAAGCGTGTGAGCGCCTTATCCACCCTAGGAGGTGTTTCCCAGCGCGCCCTAACCTCTGGCGGGAAAGGGTATAATGCCAATAACTTCTTTGAAATTAGCAGTTTTCTATCTGGGGTAACCCACGCTTCATCACACACTTCATTCAGTTCCTCTGATTCAGGAAAAACTATCGGTAGTTTTTTCACACCCCACATAATACCCCTTTTTGTGGTACTTGCAGTATCAGAGATATGCAAAGCCTCCTTCATTGCCGTGATCATATAACGTGTGGCCCTACTGGAAAATACGTTTGTTTCTTCACCGTCGACACTGGATTCAGTGTCAGTGTCTGGGTCTGTGTCGACCGACTGAGGTAAAGGGCGTTTTACAGCCCCTGACGGTGTCTGAGACGCCTGGACAGGTACTAACTGGTTTGCCGGCTGTCTCATGTCGTCAACCGACTTTTGTAGCGTGCTGACACTATCCCGTAATTCCATAAACAAAGCCATCCATTCTGGTGTCGACTCCCTAGGGGGCGACATCACCATTACAGGCAATTGCTCCGCCTCCACGCCAACATCGTCCTCATACATGTCGACACACACGTACCGACACACAGCAGACACACAGGGAATGCTCTGATAGAAGACAGGACCCCACTAGCCCTTTGGGGAGACAGAGGGAGAGTTTGCCAGCACACACACCCAAGCGCTATAAATATATATAGGGACAACCTTAATAAGTGTGTTCCCTTTATAGCAGCTCAAATATTATAAATATCGCCAATAAGTGCCCCCCCTCTCTGTTTTTACCCTGTTTCTGTAGTGCAGTGCAGGGGAGAGTCCTGGGAGCCTTCCTCGCAGCGGAGCTGGGCAGGAAAATGGCGCTGTGTGCTGAGGAGAATAGGCCCCGCCCCCTTTTCGGCGGGCTTCTTCTCCCGGTTTTTTTGGAACCTGGCAGGGGTTAAATACATCCATATAGCCCCAGGGGCTATATGTGATATATTTTAGCCAGAATAGGTATATTACATTGCTGCCCAGGGCGCCCCCCCCAGCGCCCTGCACCCTCAGTGACCGCTGGTGTGAAGTGTGCGGAGAGCAATGGCGCACAGCTGCAGTGCTGTGCGCTACCTCATGAAGACTGAGACGTCTTCTGCCGCCGGTTTCTGGACCTCTTCTCTATTCGGCATCTGCAAGGGGGTCGGCGGCGCGGCTCCGGTGACCCATCCAGGCTGTACCTGTGATCGTCCCTCTGGAGCTAGTGTCCAGTAGCCTAAGAAGCAAATCCATCCTGCACGCAGGCGAGTTCACTTCTTCTCCCCTAAGTCCCTCGTTGCAGTGAGCCTGTTGCCAGCAGGACTCACTGAAAATAAAAAACCTAACAAACTTTTTCTAAGCAGCTCTTTAGGAGAGCCACCTAGATTGCACCCTGCTCGGACGGGCACAAAAACCTAACTGAGGCTTGGAGGAGGGTCATAGGGGGAGGAGCCAGTACACACCACCTAGTGGTCAAACTTTTAAATTTTGTGCCCTGTCTCCTGCGGAGCCGCTATTCCCCATGGTCCTGACGGAGTCCCAGCATCCACTAGGACGTCAGAGAAAATAACAATGGGAATGGCACTCCAAGACTGACAAACGGTGAACAAAACTGGGGTTTAATATCAATGTATAGGGGTCTCCCCCTTCATCAGGACACACAATGTTATGATCAAGGGGAAGACCCCGAAACGCTGATATTATACACCAGTTTGTTCACTGCTCGTCAGTCTTGGAGTGTATAATGTTGGGAGTTGAGTGTGTTTGGAAGGGGGCCAAGACAACGCCAGTGTACCGGGCCTCAAGATTTCTGTTGCCAGTCCTGCATATATACAAATAAAGCAAGGACATACTAATGGTCTCAAATATTTGGAAACAAAAACTGTAGTGGGGTGACCAAAAAAAATAATACCACATGGGCCAGAAACATCTGGAGGACGATACTTGTTCCCCAGGGGTTTGGTCAAAGTGAAACAAAGGGATGGTATCAGAAGACAGACGTTCAGAATCTCCACGGATTCTGGTAAGTATTTTAACCCTACCCTTAACCCTAACCCACCCAAGCCTAACCATCTCCTCCTGGGGCTTAACCCTAACACTCTTCCGTTTGTCTATCGCTAACCCTAAACCTATCTGCAGTACTTACCATCATGATCCATCTGGATCCTGACTGCCAGGATGCCGCATTAGACTGTCAGGATACTGACCGCATCCCAATACAGATATAGCACTTTAAGGGGGATATTCAATTGTTTGAATAGTCAGTTGGGTGTCTGTTTTTTCCTATCTAATAGACAGGAAAAAATAGACTCCCAACTGGCTTTTCAAACATTTGAATTCCCCCCTAAGAGTATAAAGTGTATATACATCCAACTGAAAAGGTTTGGCACATTACTTTCACAGTTCACACATAACAAATGCTAGTTTGATGGGAGATAATTATTTCAAGCCAGGGGTGTAAATTCATCTCAGTCTCCCAGAGGCGAGTCGGACTTTTCCACATTATATTTGAGGGGGAGATTTATCAAAGCTTGTATGGGAGATAAAGCGGAAAGATATAAACTACCAACCGATCAACTCCTGTCATTTTTCAAACACTGCCTGTAACATGGGGGCTGATTGGTTGGTACTTTAGCTCTCTCGGCTTTATCCAAGGCTAGATACACTTCCACGAGTCTCCTCTGTTTAGAATTAGAACAGTCTTATTTGGGAAAACACACACACACACACACACACACACACACACACACACACACACACACACACACACACACAGACACTTACCTCAGTTTCCACAAACTTTTTGTTATTCTTGTAAATATGATACGTTACAGGTTTAAAAATAGGATGAAGAAATGTAATAGGGTGCGTTAAATTTATTTCAATTGATGTATCGGTTAAAAACAAGTGTACTGTTAGTGGTCCAAGTTCAGCTACAAAACAAAAATATTTTTTTTTAGTAAATAACAATTATTCTTTTGCATAATTATTTTTTGCAAATTGCTTCAGCTAAAGCCCACAAGACATCTGTAGATAATTAAAGAGGGGAAAACTATCAATGTAATTCTACAACTACTGTGCTGACAACTCTTATTAAAGTCAAATTATTAGTGTCAATTTACTGATTTATAAAAGTCAAAGCACTATTGGGCAACTGCCTGGATGAAGTGATTTTATTTACCCATCGATAAAAACAAAACCCACAACAGACCACTAAAATATACAGATGGAGCCCTACTCATCCATCCCTTTAATAGGATTAACTAAACCAGTGCTGTCATAGTTAATCCCCTGCTGTAATGACTTACCCTGCTGTATTGTTCTCTCTGTATTGTATTGCAGCTGAAAACAATAGATGAAAGGCTTATGCTAATAAACCTTGGTGCACCTAGGCGCAGCAGAGAAGGCTAGATGAGTGAGGCTCCATCTGTATGACTCCAACGTTACTAGATTGCACAAGATTAGGTCAGAATGTTTCAGTATGAATATGGTTGTTCACCCCTTATTTCTCTGACATGACACTACTGTCCTCTGGTGCCCTAGCTTTAATTTTTTTTAATTACGTTCAGAATTATAGTGTCAAAAATCATGTCTGTATATAAATTCTATTTTCAAGGGTTGTCCTTCTGTTACTTCACTTAAGGGGATATTAAGAGCGAATGCAGCCGCGTGTCTGCATGCAGCCATGCATCTAGTGTGTCTGCGCGCGCAGACTGTTTGCAGGGCGCGTGCGCGACCTTACACCATGCGGCCGCAAAGGTGATTGACAGTGGCGGGTGCTGTTTTGCCTTTGCGGGGAGGTCCGAAACAGGGGCATGTCGCAAGCATTTTCGGGGCAGCTGTGTGACGTCACACGCAGCCACTCCGATAAAAATAAATGACGGCAGACCGCCTGCCACGCTGCATTGGCAGGGGTCAACCGCTAATAGATGCGTCCGCAATTAAATTACGGAAGCATCATGAGGCGGTGCCACACACATCCTGGCCTGCCTCCAGCAGGTGAGAAGATGGACGCAGATTTTGCTGTGGGAGGTGTCACGATCCAGGTAATCAGTAACATGTTTTTACTTTCTAAGTGCCTTCTGAGACTGTCCCTGCGCTCCAAGCCTGGATTCCACCTGCGCAGTCTGCGTGCAGCACGCTGTACAGCATCGCTTCAGTTTCCCCTCAGCGATCCCTGCAGCGCTGTCATGGCGACTTCACAGCATGTTCCACCTGTTTCCAGAGATGGCATCTTCTGTCCTCCGTGGCCTCCGCCGCCATTATTACAGGTTTCCACATGCTAATTACAAACAGACTTTCCCTCCAGAACCAAACATGGGCGCAGCCATGTTTAGTCTCATCACATGACTCTCCATAACCTATCCGCTGTACTCTGGACTCTGCCTGATTGCTTAGCCAATACCTGCTTCCCAGCAGGTATAAATATCCTGCATCAAGGCTGCCTAATCGTCAGTGCTTTGGTTGTCTATCCCAGTGTGAGATGACTCTCCTGTCAGTGGATGTTCCTACTTGCAGTTTCCAGGTATTCCAGCTCCTGTGACCTAGCTCCACTTAAAGAGACCTGCACCAGTTTCTACCCTGCGGTGCTGCCTGACTTCAGTGGTGTTCCTACATCACTCTCAGTGATCTGCAGTGATTCATCACCGGCTTCCAGCTTCCAGCGGTGTTCCAGTATCGCTTCCAACTTCCAGCGGTGTTCCAGTATCACTTCCAGCTCTCAGTGGTGTCCTGTATTACCTTCAGCTCTCTGCGGTATTCCAGTATCGCTCCCAACCACCATTGGTGTTCCTACATTGATCCACAGCTCACCATCGGTGCTCTCACCATAGGACTCTCTCAACATCGGTGAGTTCCACTGCACCTTACCACCTGGTCCGTTCCGTCTGGCATTCCCGGCAGTTCTTCTGTGTTCATCTCAACTCCTGTGCATCATTACCATCTCCAGCTTCCAGAGTGTCATCTGCTGGTCAGTACCTGCTCGTTCCCTACTACAGTGGTTAACTGTGGCTAACTGACTTGTTATCTCCGGGACCTACAGAGACTTTGCTTATCCTGTCTGCATTGCCACAGTATATTATTACCATTGCGCCTAAGGAACTGTACTGCCATCTGTGTCTGCACATTCTACTGCTGAGCTTACCATTCTGCTGAACTGCCAAGGAGTTTATGAACTGTGTGTTCAACAAACTTTATCTTTTACTCCGTTGTCATGGTCACGCCTTCGGGCATTGGTGCTAAGGTTCCTTGCATGTCCAAGAATCCTATATTACCTCCCCGGTTCAAGTACACGTCAGCCTCAGCCCTCAGGTGTGACAGGAGGCAAGATCTGCGTCCATCTCTGAATAACCCCCCTAGTTTTAATTAATCACTTTCTTCTTTTTCTTACATGCATTATACTTTATTTTTAAATGAGCACCTTCTATCAGAATATTACACGAATGAGACCTAATCTCCTGGACAGTGAAAATGGTGATGCTGGCCCTAAAAGTGCACCATTACACCCTTCTATCTAATGTCACTAATCTTAGCAATATACTGTAAGTGTATGAACTGTTATTAATGAATGCTTTCTATCTGCTGTAGACCCACATTTAAGACAAAAAATAGGATTTTAATTACCAACCACTAAATCCTTTTCTCGTAGTCCGTAGAGGATGCGGGGGTCCATATTAGTACCATGGGGGTATAGATGGGTCCACCAGGAGCCATTGGCACTTTAAGAGTTTAACAGTGTGGGCTGGCTCCTCCCTCTATGCCCCTCCTACTAGACTCAGTCTAGAAACTGTGCCCGAGGAGACGACATACTTCGAGAGAAGGAATTACACAGATAGTGGCGAGATTCAAACCAGCTCACACAACAAGGCAAATCCGGCCAACATGCCGGAAAACTCAGCCACAGCTGAAACAGTAAAGAACGCAGAATTTACCTAGGAACCAGGCAGTACTGAACCAAATAACCACTGCAGGAAAAAGAAGCGCTGGGCAGGCGCACAGCATCCTCTACGGACTACGAGAAAAGGATTTACCGGTAGATAATTAAAATCCTATTTTCTCTTACGTCCTAGAGGATGCTGGGGTCCATATTAGTACCATGGGGATGTACCAAAGCTCCCAGAACGGGAGGGAGAGAGTGCAGGCTCCTGCAGAACTGCTTGACCAAACTTGAGGTCATCAGAGGCCAAAGTATCAAACTTTTAAAACTTAGCAAACGTGTTCGAACCAGACCAAGTAGCTGCTCTGCAAAGCTGTAAGACCAAGACACCACGGGCAGCCGCCCAGGAAGAACCCACTTTACGAGTAGAGTGGGCCTTAACCGATTTCGGACACGGCAATCCTGCTGTAGAATAGGCATGCTGGATGGTGAACCTGATCCAGCGAGAAATCGACTGCTTAGAAGGAGGACACACAACTTTCTTGGGATCATAGAGGACAAACAGGACAATTTTCTTGGGATCATAGAGGACAAACAGAGTCCTCTATGATCCCTTTCCTGAGATGAGCAGTCCTCTTCACATAAATCTTCAAAGTCCTCACGACATCCAAGGCCTTTGAAGCAATTGAGGAGTCAGTAGCCACTGGCACCCCAATAGGTTGGTTGATATAAAAAGCCGACACAACCTTAGGAAGGAACTGTGGACGAGTCCTGAGTTCCGCCCTATCTTCATGGAAGACCAGATAGGGACTTTTACAGGACAAAGCCCCCAATTCCGACACACGTCGAGCAGAAGCCAAGACCAACAAAGTGACCGCCTTCCACGTGAGAAACTTGATTTCTACCTCCTGCAGAGGCTCAAACCAATCCGATTGCAGGAACTGCAACACCACATCAAGATCCCATGGGGCTGTTGGCACCACAAAAGGAGGCTGGATGTGCAGAACCTCTATCAAAAAGGTCTGAACCTTAGGGAGGACAGACAAATGTTTCTGGAAGAAAATGGATAAGGCCGAAATCTGGACTTTGATGGAGCCCAGTCTCAGGCCCATGTCCACACCTGCTTGCAGGAAAAGGAGAAAACGTCCAAGTTAAAACTCCACCGCAGGAAACTTCTTGGATTCACACCAAGACACATACTTTTTCCAAATACGATGGTAATGTTTAGACGTTATCCCCTTCCTAGCCTGTATCAGGGTAGGAATAACCTTGCTCGGAATACCCTTCCGAGCTAAGATCTGGCGCTCAACCGCCATGCGGTCAAACGTAGCCGTGGTATGTCTTGATAAGCGAACGGCCCCTGTAGTAGAAGATCCTCCAGAAGAGGCAGAGGCCTTGGATCTTCCAACAGTAGATTCAGCAGATCTGCGTACCAAGCACTCCTTGGCCAGTCCGGAGCAATGAGGATTGCCAGAACCTTTGTTCTTCTTACAAGTTGTAGAACTCTTGGGATAAGAAGAAGTGGAGGGAACACATACACTGACGTGAACATCCACGGTGTTACTAGTGCGTCCACCGCCACTGCCTGTGGGTCTCTCGACCTGGAACAGTACCTCCTCAGCTTCTTGTTGAGGCAGGAGGCCATCATGTCTATGTGAGGAACCCCGCACCAACCGGTTACCTCCTCGAACACCTCCGGGTGGAGGTCCCACTCTCCTGGATGGATCGTGTCTGCTGAGAAAGTCCGCTTCCCAGTTGTCTACTCCCGGAACGAAGATCGCTGACATCGCTACAGCGTGCTTTTCTGCCCAGAGGAGGATTCTTGTCACCTCCGACATTGCAGCCCTGCTCTTCGTTCAGCCTTGTTGGTTTATGTAGACCACTGTGGTCACGTTGTCCGACTGCAACTGAACAGCCCGATCCTGTAGAAGGTGTGCTGCTTGAAGAAGGCCGTTGTATACGGCTCTTAGCTCTAGGATGGTTATCGGAAGAAGAGATTCCTGACTTGACCACCGTCCTTGGAAGGTATCCCCTTGAGCTCTATGGAAGGTTACACCAACCTCTTAGACTTGCATCCGTGGTTAGAAGGATCCAGTCCTGAATTCCAAACCTTCGGCCCTCCAGAAGGTGAGGTAGTTGCAGCTACCAGAGGAGCGAAATCCTTGCTTTCAGCGACAGACGTATCCTTTGGTGCATATGTACTGTGTATTATGTACTGTGTAATGGGCGCTGTGGATCCCTTGTGGCGCCATATAAAGATAAATAATAATAATAATAATAATAATAATATGTAGGTGAGATCCCGACCACTGGTCCAAGAGATCCAGTTGAAAGGACCGAGCATGAACCCTTCCGTACTGCAGAGCTTTGTAGGAGGCAACCATCTTCCCCAGAAGGTGGATGCACTGATGAACCGATACCCGGGCCGGCTTCAAGACATCCCGGCCCATTGTTTGTATCACCAACGCTTTCTCCACTGGTACAGCCACCCTCTGCTCCTCCGTGTCGAGGATCATCCCCAGGAAAGACAGCCTCCTTGTCGGCTCCAGATGAGACTTTGGAAGTTTCAGGATCCAACCGTGCTCCCTGAGCAGATGCATCGTGAGAGCAATGGATCTTAACAATTTCTCCCTGGACGATGCCTTGATGAGCAGGTCATCCAGATATGGAATTACGTTCACCCCCTGCTTGCGGAGGAGAACCATCATCTCTGCCATCACCTTGGAGAAGATCCTCGGTGCCGTGGAGACCGAATGGCAGTGCCTGAAACTGATAGTGATCGTCTAACAGTGCAAACCTGAGATAAGCCTAATGCGGCGACCAAATTGGAATGTGGAGGTATGCATCCTTGATGTCCAAGGACACTAGGAACTCCCCCTCCGTCAGTCCTGTCATGATTTCAAGTTCAGAATTGGCCTGACCGACCCATCCGGCTTCGGTACCACAAAAGGGTTCGAATAGTAACCTTTGTTCAACTGATGAGGTGGAACTGGAACAATGACCTCCGACAAAACCATTTTTCGGATAGCGTCCAGTAAAATAGCTCTGTCTGCCTGACTTGAAGAATCGGTGAAGTGGGAGAGTTTGAAACTCCAGCCTGTACCCCCGGGACACAAAATCCTATATCCAGGGATCCAGGCCGGACGACACCCAGAAGTGGCTGAAATGCCGGAGTCTTGCTCCCACCTGACCTACTTCCAGGCTGTGCGGTCAACCGTCATGCGGAGGACTTTGAGGCACCAGAAGCAGGGTTTTGGTCCTGGGAACCTGCGGGAGCAGGCTTTTTGGATTTGGCACGATCGCCTCTAAAGAAGGTGTGAGAGGGCTTGTTCTTTCTAGTCCTAGTGGGCCGAAAGGACTGTGACGTGTTATGAGAAAAAGGCTTCTTCGTAGCCGGTGCAGCTGAGGGGAGAAAAGAAGACTTACTCGCTGTAGCTGTGGCAATCCACGCATCCAGCGCCTCCCCAAACAGAGCCTGACCTGTATAGGGTAGGCTCTCCACACTTTTCCTGGATTCCGCGTCCGCAGACCATTGGCGCAGCCAGAGACCGCTGCGAGCCAAGATGGACATGGAGGAGTTCCCCGCCGCAATGGAACCCAGATCCTTAATGGACTCCACCAGAAACCCTGCAGAATCCTGTATGTTACGTAAAAACCAATCAATGTCACCTTTTTCCATCGTAGTCAAGTCCTCCTGCAGAGTGACTGACCACTTTGCAATTGCTTTTGAAATCCATGCACAGGCATTTATAGGCTACAGTATCGCCCCTGAAGCCATGTAAATGGATTTGAGCGTAGCATCCACCCTGTCTTTCAACTTGGTAGATCCCGGGACAGGCAAAACCACTTGTTTTGACAGCCTGGAAACAGAGGCGTCAGCTATAGGCGAGGACTTTTTTCTCCGGGTTTTCCCAGGCCTTTTCAAAAATAGGATTTTAATACCTACCGGTAAATCCTTTTCTCTTAGTCCGCAGAGGATGCTGCGGTCAATTCAAGAACCATGGGGTATAGACGGGATCCGCAGGAGACATGGGCACTTTAAGACTTTCAAAGGGTGTGACCTGGCTCCTCCCTATATGCCCCTCCTCCAGACTCCAGTTTAAGGAACTGTGCCCAGGGAGACGGACATTTCGAGGAAAGGATTTATTGTTAAACCACGGTGAGCATCTTACCAGCTCACACCGCAAGCATGCCGCAGAACGTGGCATTCAACAGAACACAAGCCAACGGCATGAAGAAATTTGCAGCAACATGCTGACAAAAACCGTAACACAACCTGTGTGTAACCACAACCAATAACTGCAGATACAGTACGCACTGGGACGGGCACCCAGCACCCTCTACGGACTAAGAGAAAAGGATTTATCGGTAGGTATTAAAATCCTATTTTCTCATACGTCCTAGAGGATGCTGGGGTCACTTCAAGAACCATGGGGTTACACCAAAGCTCTAGAACGGGCGGGAGAGTGCGGTTGACTCTGCAGCACCGATTGACCAAACATGAGGTCCTCATCGGCCAGGGTATCAAACTTGTAAAACATTGCAAAGGTGTTTAAACCCGACCAAACATCTGCTCGGCAAAGTTGTAATGCCGAGATTCCCCCGGGCAGCCGCCCAGGACGAGCCCACCTCTCTAGTAGAACGGGCCCTCACCGATTTCGGTAACGTGAATCCAGCCATGGAATGAGCATGCTGAATCTCAACACAGACCAACGCGCAATGGTCTGCTTGGAAGCAGGACACCCAACCTTGTTGGAAGCGTACAGGACAAACAGAGCCACTGTTTTCCTAATCTGAGCCGTTCAGGCGACATAACCTTCAAAGCTCCAACCTCATCCGGGGACTTTGACTCAGCGAAGGTATCAGTAGCCACATGCGCCACAATAGGTCGGTTCCTGTAGAAAGAGGAAACCACCTTCGGTAGAAAACGCTGACGTGTCCTCAATTCAGTTCTATCTTCATGGAAGATCAAATAAGGGCTCTTGTGAGACAAGGCCGCTAACTCAGACACCCGCCTTGCAGATGTCAAGGCCAACAGGATGGCCACTTTTCAAGTGAAAAAAGCAACATCACTTTCTTAAAGGTTCAAACCCACGTGACTGAAGAACCTGCAACACCACATTACGATCCCATGGTGCCACTGGAGGCACAAATGAAGGTTGGACACGCAACACGCCGTCCACGCAAGATTGAACTTCCGGAAGGGAAGCTAATAGTTTCAGAAAGAAAATTGCCAATGCTGAAATCTGGACCTTAATGGAGTCCAACTTCAGTCTGCATTCCCTCCAGCCTGTAGGAAATGGAGAAAACGCCCTAACTGAAACTTTGACGTCGAAACTTTCTTGGATTCACACCAAGACACATATTTTCTCCAAAACGGTGGTAATGTTTAGACGTTACTCCTTTCCTGGCCTGAATAAGAGTGTGGAATACCCTTTCGGCTAGGATCCGGCGCTCAACAGTTATGCTGTCAAACGTAGCCGCGGTAAGTCTAGGTACACGCACGGCACCTACCGTAGTAGGTCCTCGCGAAGAGGAAGAGGCCCAGGATCTTTTAATGAGCAACTTCTGAAGATCTGGGCACCAAGCCCTCCTCGGCCAGTCTGGGGCAATGAAAATTGCCCGAACCCTTGTTCTGATGCCGAGAACTTTTGGGATCAGCGGAAGTGGAAGGAATACATACACAGACCGGAATAGCCACTGGGTCACCAGAGCATCTACTGCTATTGCCTGAGGGTCTGGAATATTTCTGAAGCTTCTCGTTGAGACGAGAAGTCATCATATCTACTTGAGGAACTCCCCAAAGACTTGTCACCTCTGCGAAGACTTCTTGGTGGAGGTCCCACTCTCCCGGATGGAGATCGTGTCTGCTGAGGAAGTCTGCTTCCCAGTTGTCCACTCCCAGAATGAAAATTGCCGACAGAGCCCTTACATGTTTTTCTGCCCAGAGGAGGCTCTTCATCACCTCTGCCATTTCCGCTCTGCTTTTCGTTCCGCCTTACTGTTACATTGTCCAACTGGATCTGCATGGGGTGATCTTGAAGAAGATGTACCGCATGTTGAAGGCCGTTGTAAATGGCTCTCAATTCCAGCATGTTCATGTGAAGGTAGGCTTCCTGACTTTAGTATTTTTCTTGGAAGCTTTTCCCCTTGACTGACAGCTCCCCAGCCTTGGAGACTTGCATCCGTGGTTACCAGGACCCAGTACTGAATCACGAACCTGCGTCCCTCCGTAGTAGGTGCGAGCTGTGGAGCCACCATAGGAGTGAAATCCTGGCTTTCGACGACAGGACTATCTTCCGGTGCATGTGCAGGTGGGATCCAATCTTCCAACAGGTCCCACTGGAATACCCTGGCATGGAACCTGCCAAACTGTACGGCCTCGTAGGCCGCCACCATATTTGCACTGATGGATCGACACTCTTGATGGTTTCAAAACTAGTTTTACCATTTTCTGGATTGCCAGAGCCTTTTCCACCGGAAGAAAAACTATCTGAACTTCCCTGTCCAGAATCATCCCGAAAAAAAAAAAAGAGAATCTTTCCTGGAAAATTTATGATCCAACCGTGTTGTTGGAGTATGGACAGGGAGAGCGCGATGTTTTGTACCAACCGCTCCCTGGATCTCGCCTTTATCAAGAGATTGTCTAGATAAGGAATTATATTGACTCCCTCTTGACGCAGGAGGACCATCATCTCCGCCATCACCTTGGTGAAAACTCTCGGCGCCTTGGAGAGACCGAAAGGTAATGTCTGGAATTGGTAATGGCAATCCTGATCCGCGAATCTCAGATAAGCCTGGTGAGAAGGATAAATGGGGACATGCAGGTAAGCATCCTTTACGTCTACAGACACCATGTAGTCCCCCTCCAGACTGGAAATCACTGCTCTCAGCGATTCAATTTTGAACTTGAATCGTTTCAAATAGAGATTCAGATTCTTTAGGTTTAGGATCTGTCTGACCGAGCCGTCCGGCTTCGGAACTACAAAAAAGGCATGAATAAAACCCCTCCCCCTGTTGAGACAAAGGTACCAGGACTATGACCTGATCCTGACATAATTTTTGGATTGCCGCTATTACTGCTTCTCTTTCTGGAAGAGAAGCTGGCAAGGTCGATTTGAAAAATCGACATGGGGGAACGTCTTGAAACTCCAGCTTGTATATCTGGGACACTATCTGCAACACCCAGGGATCCAGGCCAGACAGAATCCAACCTTGGCTGAACAGTTTGAGACGTGCCCCCACCCGAGCGGCCTCCCGCAAGGGAGCCCCAGCGTCATGCTAAAGATTTGGCAGAAGTAGGGGTAGACTTCTGCTCCTGGGAACCTGAAGCCACTGTGGATTTCTTTCCCTTTTCCCTTCCCCTACCTGCAAAGAAGGGGAAACCTCTCGCTTTTTTGTATTTATTTGGGCCGAAAGGACTGCATGTGAGAGTGATATGTCTTTTTTCTTTTTTTAGTTTTGTTTTTTCTTTTGCCGGTGCAGGAGCAGAGGGCAAAAATGTTGACTTATCTGCGGTAGCCGCCGAGACTAACGCATCTAGTCCATCGCCAAATAAGGCCTCACCTTTATATGGGAGAGCCTCCATATTTCTTTTGGAATCTGCATCCGCGTTCCACTGGCGAATCCACAACTCCCGCCGAGCCGATACTGCCCTGGTAGTCAAGAGTCCAATATCTTTCATCGCCTCTAGCATGTATGCGGTAGCGTCTTTGATATTCCCTAACTTAAGAAGTATCTCATCTTAATCAATCGTGTCAATTTCTGATGACACGCTTTCTGACCATTATTCAATAGCGCGATTCACCCGCGCGCACATACCATTTGCAACATAAATGGATTTTAATGTAGTTTTCACCTTTCGGTCTGTCGGCTCTTTTAGTAACGCCGTGCCCGGTGCAGGGAGAATTACTTTCTTTGTCACCCTGGACAGTGCACTAATCTAACACAGGGGGTGACTGCCGGGCAAGAATATATTAAGCTCGTGGGAGGGACTCTTATTAGATCTATTTCCCTGGAGTCCCTATCGTCGACACAGGACTTAGAGTCCGTGTCGGTATCAATAGTCATAACATTTGTAAATGGACTTTATGTGACCCAGGGAGGGTCGCCTGCAGATGGAAGAACAGAATTCCACATATCCAGCATGCAGTATTAGATACAGTCAATCTAATCTCCTATTGATATAATGCATACTACCACGTATTTCTTTCACCCATGCAGGCTCTTGGTGTGTCGGTATCGCCACCACCTTACAACTCTGTGTCCCTACAATGGCTTCCTCCAGGGAGGATCTCCCTGCCTCAGACATGTCACACACGTGTACCACACACACCCACAGATACACTGGAACTTATAGGGAACAGACCTCTGTCAGATGGACACAGAGAGGAAAAACCAGCTCACACCCCAGCGCCAAGACACACAATCTGTGAAACATATCATTGAAAAACAGACCTGCAGCGCTTTTATTATTAAAATACAAGCACCATATACCTCTCCCCCCCCCCCCCGTTTTTGCACCCTGATACATGTCAGTAGTGAAGGGAGGACCAGCGTTTCTCTTGTGAGGAGAAAATGGCGCTGACTAGTGTGCTGGCTTAGTGAGGAAGAAGCCCCACCCCCATACTGGCGCGCTTCACTCGCTCTTAAATAAATAATTATACTGGCGGGGGTAGGGCAATGTGCCTTTTGCCATAAACCAAGTTTCATGCTGCCCAGGGCGCCCCCCTTGCGCCCTGCAGTTGTCAGCAGTGTGTGTGTGAGCTGTGAGGAAGAAGCTCCGCCCCCATAATGGCGCGTTTCCTTCCCGCAATTTTCCACAAATATTTATACTGGCGGGGGTTAGGACAGTGCCATTGCACAAATGTCCCCTCATGCCAGTGTCAGAATGAGGATTTATATGCTGCCCAGGGCCCCCCCCCCCCCCGCACCATGCACCTTGTAGTGCCGCTGTGTGTGGGAGCATGGCGCGCATCGTGCGATCGCTGTGCGGTACCTCAGAAGCCGTCACTGAAGTCTTCTTTGCTTCTTCTACTCACCTGTCTTCTGACTTCTGGCTCTGCAAGGGGGGTGACAGCCGGCTCTGGGAACGAGCATCTAGGCGTACCTAGCGATCAGACCCTCAGGAGCTAATGGTGTCCTGTAGCCAAGAAGCAGAGCCTTTAAACTCACTAGAAGTAGGTCTAACTTCTCTCCCCTAAGTCCCATGAAGCAGGGAGACTGTTGCCAGCAGTACTCTCTGAAAATAAAAAACCTAACATAAGTATTTTTCAGAGAAAATAAGAATTTACTTACCGATAATTCTATTTCTCGTAGTCCGTAGTGGATGCTGGGAACTCCGTAAGGACCATGGGGTTTAGCGGCTCCGCAGGGATTAGCGGCTCCGCAGGAGACTGGGCACATCTAAAGAAAGCTTTAGGACTATCTGGTGTGCACTGGCTCCTCCCCCTATGACCCTCCTCCAAGCCTCAGTTAGGATACTGTGCCCGGACGAGCGTACACAATAAGGAAGGATTTTGAATCCCGGGTAAGACTCATACCAGCCACACCAATCACACCGTATAACTTGTGATCTGAACCCAGTTAACAGTATGATAACAGATGAGCCTCTAGAAAAGATGGCTCACTACAACAATAACCCGATTTAGTTAACAATAACTATGTACAAGTATTGCAGACAATCCGCACTTGGGATGGGCGCCCAGCATCCACTACGGACTACGAGAAATAGAATTATTGGTAAGTAAATTCTTATTTTCTCTGACGTCCTAGTGGATGCTGGGAACTCCGTAAGGACCATGGGGATTATACCAAAGCTCCCAAAACGGGCGGGAGAGTGCGGATGACTCTGCAGCACCGAATGAGAGAACTCCAGGTCCTCCTCAGCCAGGGTATTAAATTTGTAGAAATTAGCAAACGTGTTTGCCCCTGACCAAGTAGCTGCTCGGCAAAGTTGTAACGCCGAGACCCCTCGGGCAGCCGCCCAAGATGAGCCCACCTTCCTTGTGGAATGGGCTTTTACAGATTTTGGTTGTGGCAGGCCTGCCACAGAATGTGCAAGCTGAATTGTACTACAAATCCAACGAGCAATAGTCTGCTTAAAAGCAGGAGCACCCAGCTTGTTTGGTGCATATATGATAAACAGCGAGTCAGATTTTCTGACTCCAGCCGTCCTGGAAACATATATTTTCAGGGCCCTGACTACGTCCAGCAACTTGGAGTCCTCCAAGTCCCTAGTAGCCGCAGGTACCACAATAGGGTGGTTCACATGAAAAACTGCTACCACCTTAGGAAGGAATTGGGAACGAGTCCTCAATTCCGCCTTATCCATATAAAATACAGATAAGAGCTTTTGACAAAGCCGCCAATTCTGATACACGCCTGGCCGACGCCAAGGCTCACAGCATGAACACTTTCCATGTGAGGTATTATAGCTCCACGGATTTAAGTGGCTCAACTCAAAGCGACTTCAGGAAATCCAACACTACGTTGAGATCCCACGGTGCCACTGGAGGCACACACGGGGGCTGACTATGCAGCACTCCCTTAACAAAAATCTGAACTTCAGGCAGTGAAGCCAGTTCTATTTAGGAAGAAAATCGATAGAGCCGAAATCAGGACCTTAATGGAACCCAATTTTAGGCCCATAGTCACCTCTGACTTGTAGGAAGTGCAGAAATTGACTTAGCTGAAATTCCTCCTTTGGGGCCGTACTGGCCTCACAGCACGCAACATATTTTCGCAATATGCGGTGATAATGGTTTGCGTTCACTTCTGTCCCAGCTTTAAATAGCGTAGGGATAACTTCCTCCGGAATGCCTTTTTCCTTCAGGATCCGGCGTTCAACCGCCCTGCCGTCAAATGCAGCCGCGGTAAGTCTTGGAACAGACAGGACCCCTGCTTCAGCAGGTCCTGTCTGAGCTGCAGAGGCCATGGGTCCTCTGAGATCATTTCTTGGAGTTCTGGGTACCAAGCTCTTCTTGGCCCCCCGGAACAATGAGTATAGTTCTTATTCCTCTCCTTCTTATTATTCTCATTACCCTGGGTATGAGAGGCAGAGAAGGGAACACATACACCGACTGGTACACCCACGGTGTTACCAGAGCGTCCACAGCTATCGCCTGAGGGTCCCTTGACCTGGCGCAATATCTTTGTAGCTTTTTGTTGAGGCGGGACGCCCTCCTGTCCACCTGTGGCCTTTCCCCACGGTGTACAATCATTTGGAAAACTTCTGGATGAAGTCCCCACTCTCCCGGGTGGAGGTTATATCTGCTGAGAAAGTCTGCTTCTCAGTTGTCCACTCCAGGAATGAACACTGCTGACAGTGTTAACACATGATTTTCCGCCCATCGGCGAATCCTTGTGGCTTCTCTCATCGCCATCCTACTTCTTGTGCCGCCCTGTCGGTTTACATGAGCGACCGCCGTGATGTTGTCTGACTGGATCAGCACCGGCCGGTGTTGAAGCAGGGGTCTAGCCTGACTTAGGGCATTGTAAATGGCCCATAGTTCCAGAACATTTATGTGTAGGGAAGTCTCCTGACTTTTCCATAGGCCTTGGAAGTTTCTTCCCTGTGTGACTGCCCCCCAGCCTATGAGCACTCTGCAGTCACCACCACAGCGACACCCTGGCCCTTGGAGACAGGGTTATCCGCCGATGCATCTGAGGATGCGACCCGGACCACTTGTCCAACAGATCCCTTGCATGGGAATTGACGAATGGGAATTCTTCGTAAGAAGCTACCATCCTTTCCAAGGCTCGCGTGCATTGATGCACCGATACCTGTATTTGTATTAGGAGGTCTCCGTCTAGAGACGCCAACTCCTTGGACTTCTCCTCCGGGAGAAACCCATTTTAACCTGTTCTGTGTCCAGAACCATATCCAGGAACAGTAGACGCGTCGCAGGAACCAGCTGCGACTTTGGAATATTCAGAATCCAGCCGTGCTGTTGTAGCACTTCCCGAGATAGTGCTACTCCGACGAACAACTGCTCCCTGGACCTCGCCTTTATAAGGAGATCGTCCAAGTACGGGATAAGTACTTCGGCCATTACCTTGGTAAATACCCTCAGTGCCGGGGACAGACCAACGGCAACGTCTGGAATTGGTAATGACAATCCTGTACCACAATTTTTGAGGTACACCTGGTGAAGAGGGTAAATAGGGACATGCAGGTAAGTATCCTTGATGTCCAGTGATACCCTGAAATTTTCCAGGCTTGCAATAATCGCCCTGAGCGATTCCATTTTGAACTTGAACCTTCGTATATAAGTGTTCAAAGATTTCAATTTTAGAATGGGTCTCACCGAACCGTCTGGTTTCGGTATCACAACATTTTGGAATAGTAACCCCGGCCTTGTTTAAGGAGGGGTACCTTGATTTCACCTGCTGGAAGTACAGCTTGTGAATTTCCGCCAGTACTACCTTTCCGAGGGCAGCAGGCAAGGCTGATGTGAAGGCAATGGCGAGGGGGAGTCGTCTCGAACTCCAGCCTGTATCCCTGTGATACTACTTGCAGAACCTAGGGATCCACCTGTGGGCAAGCCCACTGGTCCCTGCAGTTCCCGAGACGCGCCCCCACCGCACCTGTCTCCACCTGTGGAGCCCCAGCGTCATGCGGTGGACTCAGAGGAAGCGAGGGAAGAGATTTGATCCTGGGAACTGGCTGACTGGTGCAGCTTTTTCCTTCTTCCCTTGTCTCTGTGTCGAAAGGAAGCGCCTTTGACCCGCTTGCTTTTCTGAAGCCGAAAGGACTGTACCTGAAAATACGGTGCTTTCTTAGGCTTTTGTGAGGAAACTTGAGGTAAAAAATTTTTATTCCCAGCTGTTGCTGTGGATACGAGGTCCCAGAGACCAGCCCCAAACAATTCCTCACCCTTATAAGGCAGAATCTCATGTGCCTTTTAAATGCAGCATCACCTGTCCACTGCCAGGTTTCTAATACCTTCCTGGCAGAATGGACATTGCATTAATTCTGGATGCCAGCCGGCAAATATCCCTCTGTGCATCCTTTATATATATATATGACAACGTCTTCAATATACTCAATGTTAGCAAACATTATCCCTGTCTTAGCTATTATCTGACAGGGTATCAGACCACGCTGCAGCAGCACTATTTATGCTGAGGTAATAGCAGGCTTCAGTGTATAACCTGAGTGTGTAATTACAGACTTCAGGATCGCCTCCTGCTTTTTATCAGCAGGTTCCTTCAAGGTGACCGTATCCTAAGACGGTAGTGTCACCTTTTGACAAACGTGTGAGCGCCTCATCCACCCCAAGGGATATCTCCCCACGTGACCTATCCTCTGGCGGGAAAGGATATAATGCCAATAACATTTTAGAAATTATCAGTTGTTATCGGGGGAAACCCACGCATCATCACACACCTCATTTAATTTCTCAGATTCAGGAAAACTACAGGTAGTTTTTCCTCACCGAACATAATACCCCTTTTTTGGTGGTACTCGTATTATCAGAAATGTGTAAAACATTTTTCATTGCCTCAATCATGTAACGTGTGGCCCTACTGGAAGTCACATTTGTCTCTTCACCGTCGACACTGGAGTCAGTATCCGTGTCGGCGTCTATATCTGCCATCTGAGGTAACGGGCGCTTTAGAGCCCCTGACGGCCTATGAGACGTCTGGACAGGCACAAGCTGAGTAGCCGGCTGTCTCATGTCAACCACTGTCTTTTATACAGAGCTGACACTGTCACGTAATTCCTTCCAACAGTTCATCCACTCAGGTGTCGACCCCCTAGGGGGTAACATCACTATTACAGGCAATCTGCTCCGTCTCCACATCATTTTTCTCCTCATACATGACGACACAAACGTACCGACACACAGCACACACACAGGGAATGCTCTGATAGAGGACAGGACCCCACTAGCCCTTTGGGGAGACAGAGGGAGAGTTTGCCAGCACACACCAGAGCGCTATATATATACAGGGATAACCTTATATAAGTGTTTTTCCCCTTATAGCTGCTGTTTTATTAATACTGCGCCTAATTAGTGCCCCCCTCTCTTTTTTAACCCTTTCTGTAGTGTAGTGACTGCAGGGGAGAGCCAGGGAGCTTCCCTCTAACGGAGCTGTGAGGGAAAATGGCGCCAGTGTGCTGAGGAGATAGGCTCCGCCCCCTTCTCGGCGGCCTTATCTCCCGTTTTTCTGTGTATTTTGGCAGGGGTTAAATTCATCCATATTGCCCAGGAGCTATATGTGATGCATTTTTTTTGCCATCCAAGGTGTTTTTATTGCGTCTCAGGGCACCCCCCCCCCAGCGCCCTGCACCCTCAGTGACCGGAGTGTGAAGTGTGCTGAGAGCAATGGCGCACAGCTGCAGTGCTGTGCGCTACCTTGTTGAAGACAGGACGTCTTCTGCCGCCGATTTTCCGGACCTCTTCTGTCTTCTGGCTCTGTAAGGGGGCCGGCGGCGCGGCTCTGGGACCTATCCATGGCTGGGCCTGTGATCGGTCCCTCTGGAGCTAATGTCCAGTAGCCTAAGAAGCCCAATCCACTCTGCACGCAGGTGAGTTCGCTTCTTCTCCCCTTAGTCCCTCGATGCAGTGAGCCTGTTGCCAGCAGGTCTCACTGAACATAAAAAAACTAAAACTAACTTTTCACTAAGCAGCTCAGGAGAGCCACCTAGTGTGCACCCTTATTGTGTACGCTCGTCCGGGCACAGTATCATAACTGAGGCTTGGAGGAGGGTCATAGGGGGAGGAGCCAGTGCACACCAGATAGTCCTAAAGCTTTCTTTAGATGTGCCCAGTCTCCTGCGGAGCCGCTAATCCCTGCGGAGCCGCTAATCCCCATGGTCCTTACGGAGTTCCCAGCATTCACTAGGACGTCAGAGAAACTCAGTAGAGCTCCTCAGAGTGCATCCAGTCTCACTGGGCACAGATTCTAAACTGGATTCTGGAGGAGGGGCATAGAGGAAGGAGCCAGGTCACACCCTTTGAAAGTCTTAAAGTGCCCATGTCTCCTGCGGATCCCGTCCATACACCATGGTTCTTGAAGTGACCCCAGCATCCTCTAGGACGTATGAGAAAATGGCATTTAGTTCCTTAGAAGCAGGGAAGGTGAGAGGGGTTTTCTTACCGTCTGTGAAAAAAGCCTCCTCAACCTGCTCAGGAGGTGTGTCAGAAATATGTAACACATCCCGCATGGCCTCAATCATCAACTGCACCCCCCTAGCAAGTGATGCCGGCCCCCTTGACACATCCCCATCGCAGTCTGCTGTGTCAGAATCGGTATCCGTGTCATCCTGCATAATTTGGGCAAGAGCACGTTTGTGAGAATGTACCACAGGGGGCCCCGGGGGAGCAGTATCTGACCATACTGCCATAGAGGACTGCAATACCTGAGTTGCATGCTCAGTTCTTGCAACCCTTTCAGAAATTTAAGAGAGGCTAACCATTCCGGTTCCTAGCCGGGATCTGCGCTACAACAGTGCAATCCTGATTACATGGGATGGGATCTTCCTGAGAAGATATATCCTCTGCAGCATATGAGACAGAGTCTCTAGACATGGTTGCTTGTACACCCCACATACACACAGGGTACAGGGCAGACAGAGTTTCCCCCCCAAGAATGGCAGAGACACACAGAGATTGGAACCAGCCGACACACAGCACAATATAGGTATAGGGAGACCCTTAAACAGCGCTGACTGTGTCCCTTAATAGGTGACACAGTCCATACACAGCCTCCCCTCCCTTCTACAACCCCCTGGTACCGTACAGATAGTTGGAGGTGCTCTGGAGGGACTGCTCTTCACTTGGCAGCGTGTCTGCAGGCAGGAAAATGGCGCTGAACGCTGCTGGGTCCGCTCTGAGAAGCTCCACCCCCTTAATGGCGCTGTCTTCCCGTTCTTACAAGATTATACTGGCCTGAGGATTTAGTGCTGGCTGAGATCCGAGGACCCCAACAGGCTTTCTGGTCAGTGTAGGGTTAAGGCGCCGGCTCAGGGCGCCTCTCACAGTGCCGCACCTTGTACCGCTGAGCCCCCGGAGCGCAATCAGTACTGTGCTCCTACCCTGTAGACGCCATCTTCCCATTGGCTCCCTGCTTGTTAGGGAGCTGATGACTCACTCACCACACTTCAGCTCTGCAAGGGGGTGGCGGCATGCTGCCGGGGTGAGCGTTCCCCTGCGGCGGGGAGCAATCTATCCCCTCTGGAGCTCAGTGTCCAGTCAGCGGAGACAGTGGCTCAGACCCCGCAGGGCGGACACTGCTCCCCCCCTCAGTCCCTCGATGCAGGGAGGCTGTTGCCAGCAGCCTCCCTGTAAAATAATAAACTCTAAAACAAACTTTACTAAAGAAGCTCTGTAGAGCTCCTCTAGCTGTGACCGGCTCCTCCGGGCACATTTTCTAAACTGAGTCTGGTAGGAGGGGCATAGAGGGAGGAGCCAGCCCACACTGTTAAACTCTTAAAGTTCCACGGCTCCTGGTGGACCCGTCTATACCCCATCGTACTAATATAGATCCCAGCATCCTGTATGCCGTAAGAGAAACATACTTGGTCCCAATTAAATTTACACATAATTGTGCAGTTAATGGATGTAATGGAGCTACGTGGTTATGGACCACAAAAGTAGTACCATGCATTTCACACCAGAATTGCCTCCTATGCCATCAGTATCTGGATCCCAAGTTCCCGGCAGAGTTGTGATCGTGATGTAATGATGTCACAACACTGCAACAGGAAGAGCCACAAACATCAGCACTGCTGGAGGGGGCCGTGTAGCTGTGGCAGACAGAACTGGAGGATGGCATGCATAAGGTAAGCTAATGTGTGTCTGTGTGTGGGGTTATGTTGAGAGCACTGTATAAAACACATATGTATATGTATATGATATATATAGCTCACACAAACTAATGAATACTTACTCTCATCGGATGGGTCAAACCTTTGTGTTCGGTTTGACCGTGAACAGACTTGGCTAGTTGCAGTGACTCTGCCATAATATTGTTTCTCAGAAACACTTGTTTCGTTGGTTAAGTCACAGAAGGTCTCAGTTATATTTGTGCATTCTAATTTTTTCTGCCAACATTTTTCACCATATCTGCGTAGGAGAAATTCAATAAAAATATCAAATGTGTGTAAACAAGAAGATATTGCGTCAACAATATTATGTCATTATTTTAATTATCTCATAAGAAAGAAAAAAAAAAGATTATAGCATATAAAATATGCAGATTTTGCTTGCAATCTATCTCAAGGTCCGTACACATTAGACGATGTCGCTCTATGTTTCCCCTCTCGGGCCGGCCAGTCGGCGGCCGACTGTACACACTGAGCGATATGACCGCTCATATCGCTCAGTGACATCACGCCTCCGCCAGCTGTGCATGCAGGTCCTGGACGACAGTCCAGATCCTGCATGCCGTACCGACAGCGACGATCGTTGCCGACCCACGGGGCCACGCATCGGTCGTCGCTGGCGGCATACACACTTGCCGATAAAATGAGCGACGTCGCTCATTTTATCAGCAAGTGTGTATGGTCCTTCAGGAACACTTGCTGTATTAGCTAATTGCAAGTTTTATATTTACAGTAAGTTCTATTTTGTTGCTGTTAGGAAAAAATAAACAATGACATAATAAAAAAGCCAATCTACTTAAAATTCAGATGTATTCTTTGATAAATCAGTGCCAGTATATCTAATTGCAGTCCTATATATTACTATGTCATGGTTATTACCAGATTCCCAAATATGTATTCCACCCACGTTGCGCACTGTGTGTGAACAGTTCAGGTTAAGGGCCTAATTCAGACCTGTTCGCTCCCTAGGGTTTTTTTGGCAGTCCTGTGTTTGCATAGTCGCCACCAGTGGTACAAGTAGAAAAAATGTGTTACGGGTACTGTAGAAAATGGGTGTGGCCAAATGCCACATGGGGCGTGGCCAATGAAAATGGGGGCGTGATACACATATGAGGGGAGGGGCAGATACACGTATGACCCCAATAGTGCCAGATACACGTTGCCCCACAGTGCCAGATATACATTGCCCCACAGTGCCAGATACACATTGCCCCACAGTGCCAGATACACATTGCCTCACAGTGCCAGATACACATTGCCCCACAGTGCCAGATACAGAAATGCCCCCAGAGTGCCAGATACACATTGCCTCACAGTGTCAGATACACATTGCCCCACAGTGCCAGATACACAAATGCCCCCACTGTGTCAGATATACATTGCCCCCCGTGCCAGATACAGAAATGCCCCTACAGTGCCAGATATGCCCCCAGTGCCAGATATCCCCCAGTGCCAGGTATACATGCCCCCCAGTGCCAGATATCCCCCAGTGCCAGGTATACATGCCCCCCTGTGCCAGATATCCCCCAGTGCCAGGTATACATGCCCCCCCAGTGCCAGATATCCCCCAGTGCCAGGTATACATGCCCCCCTGTGCCAGATATCCCCCAGTGCCAGGTATATATGCCCCCCTGTGCCAGATATCCCCCAGTGCCAGGTATATATGCCCCCCTGTGCCAGATATCCCACAGTGCCAGGTATACATGCCCCCCCAGTGCCAGATATCCCCCAGTGCCAGGTATACATGCCCCCTGTGCCAGATATCCCCCAGTGCCAGGTATATATGCCCCCCTGTGCCAGATATCCCCCAGTGCCAGATATCCCCCAGTGCCAGGTATACATGCCCCCTTGTGCCAGATATCCCCCAGTGCCAGGTATATATGCCCCCCTGTGCCAGATATGCCCCCAGTGCCAGATATCCTTCAGTGCCAGGTATAACATGCGCCACCAGTGCCAGATATCCCCCAGTGTCAGGTATACATGTTTCCCTCCCCCCTCCTCCCCTGCTCACCGCTGCCGCTGCCGTCTGTCTGTGTGAGGGGAGGAGAGCGCAGCCTGCGCCTCT